>NW_027507758.1:89501612-90244945 GCF_037356315.1 Lithobates pipiens
TGCTTTATATCGCTACATATTTTTTAAAAGGCATGTACACTTGAAAAATGTATTATAAGAGGGGTTTCTTTAAGACACATTTATTTTAAAACTTGCAGAGTATGATGGGGGCGCATCTCCCAGGAGGGGAGGGGCAAGTCGGGATGATGTCACCCGCCAATCGATTATGCTGGTTGTAGAATTGATGCCGCATCGTGGATCCCCTTATCCCGATGCATCGATGCTACGATTATATTTAACACCCCTAATGACTACTGGGACACAAGGATGGGGGTCAGGGCTGCTAGGTGAGGAAGATGGGTCAAGGCTGTGTGAAAGAAACATAAGCGGTAGAACAGTTGTGTGAACAAGATGGGGGCAAGAGTTGGCTACAGAAATTGGGGGCAGGGCTATTGGGCAAGGAAAATTGGGTACAATGCTGCTGACAAAAGAGATGGGGTGCAAAGCTTCTGGCCGAGGAAAATAGGAGGCAGGGCTGCTTGATGAGGAAGATGGGGGGCAGAGCTATTAGGTACAGAAAATTGGGGGCAAGGCTCCTGGGTGAAAAAGATGGGACAGGGCTGCTGGGAGAAGTAAATGGGGGCAGGGCTACAGGGTGAGAAAGATGAGGGGCAAAGCTTCTGAGATAAAAAAAAAAGGGAGATAGTCTCTGAAAATAGAAAATGGAGGGGCAGGCCCACAAGTAGATGTTGGAGAAGGTCTTCTGAGACAAGGACACAGAAATGAAGGGAATTAGAGTGAAAGGGAAGGAAATTGATTTACTAAAGAGCAATAACTTATGTGAATATTCACATCAGTTATCCAATCTTGTGTAAAGCAAATTCCCCTTACCTTCCTCATCGGCACACAATTGGACAACTGAAATGAACATTTACATGATTTATTGTTTGAAGATTCTCAATATCCCAAATGTGCCAGTAAAGTACACAGAGGAAGATGGGGAGCCATGGCTGCTTGCAGAGGAAAGCAGGGGGCAGGGCATATGAAATAGGAACTGGAGGGGCATGTCTATAGGTACTGAGGAGACCAGTTTCAATATGGCAGTCAGTCAATACTGCAGAGCACCTGTGCTGGACACATATTAAGTCTGCAGATGTATTAAAAATCATGTGAATACAAAGATGTATAGGGTAAATAGAGACAGGATTTTAATGGTGCCAACACACATAGGTATATAAAAATATACATTTAGTTATCCACATTAAAACTGTAGACATTTCATATAAAACCAACAGATATTATCTATACGGCTTTAACAGTGGTGATGCAGTAACTTCATCTCTACATGTTTCACCAGGCTATGGTTTCTTCCGGATTATTTGAATTATTTGATGGTGCTTTACCCAAAACATGGGTTTAGATGAACTATAGTGCTATAATGTAGTGATTTTTTATGGTTTTTGTTAAGTCTCTTGAAGAAGCCATAGCCTGGCAAAACATGTAGAGATTAAGTATCATCACTGTTAAAGCTGTATAGATAATGTCTGTTGGTTTGATATAAAATGTCTACAATCAATTTTAATGTTGATAATTAAATGTATATTTTCATATAGCTATGTGTTTTGACACTTTTAAAATCCTGTCTCTGTTTATCCTATCCTACATTTTTGACCTCGGGATATGGTGCCAGGGACTCGCAGACACCAGATAGTTTTTTTATTTATGGGAATAAAAGGTTGTTTATATTTGCATGAGGAATAAGGAAAGAGGAACAATTTCAAGTTTTGGATACAACACAGATTGGTTGGACCCCCCATTGGGTCATTAAAACTGTCTGTGACCCTTGTAGCAATATTGGTATTATAGAGGATGCTCTCTAGAAAGTGTAATGTCCCATACACACAGTCCGACATTCCGACCACAAAATCCGTCTGATTTTTTCTGACGGGTTTTGGCCAAAACTTGTCTTGTATACACACGGTCGCACAAAGTTGTCGGAAAATCCGGCCAGTAGCCAATAACTTTCGTCTCAAAATTTTTTCTGAGCATGCATGGCACTTTGTGCGTCGGAATTCTCTATACACGATCAGAAAAAGTCTGATCGGATTTTGTTGTCGGAAAATTTTAGATCCAGCTCTCAAACTTTTTCCGTCGGAAATTCCGACAGAAAGAGCCCACACACGATCGGATTTTCCGACAATATAATCCGATCTGACTTCTTCCGTCGTGTGTATGGGGCATAACTGGCTGTCATAGTAGAACATTAGATAATCCGGGGGATAAAACCTGCCCTATTACACGCAAAGTAAAAAAAAAAATTTATTAAAAATATAAATATACAGTATATGCGTTCTGAATGAAATGTGACATTTTGAAAACCTCTTCACAGGTACGGTAAGTGCCAATTTGGTCATACGGATTTTAATGAGCAGATACTTCACAATTGGAAAACATAAACAACTAAAGAGCTAAAGAGAAAATAAAATGATTTCTATTGTGTTTGAGGAAACAAAAAGCAATTAACTTGTAAATATGAGCTGCCGACGAAAACAGTGTTTAATGAGAGATGCTCGTGCTCAGAATTAGCAGTATTTCCGCTCACTACATATGAGCTTTACATTCAATATTCCAAGTTCTGCAAAAAGAAAAAAACACGTTTATACAAATTTAACCACATCATGATGATCATTTTAGCATACTTGGCAATTAAGTGTATATAAACCTAAAGACAAAAAAATAAAATATAAAAAGTAACCGGACACTTTATTAGGTACACCGTGCTATCACTGTGTTGGACCCCCGTTTGCTTTCAAAATTGCCTTCATTCTTTGTGGAATAGATTTAGCAACATTGTGAAAACATTCCTAAGAGATTTTGGTCCATAGTGATATGATAGCATCACACAGCTGCTGCAGATTTGTCGGCTGCACATACATGATGTAAATCTCCCATTCCATCACATCCCAAAGGTGCTCTATTGGATTGAGATCTGGTGACTGTGGAGGCCATTGGAGTACAGTGACCTCATTGTCATGTTCAAGAGACCAGTTTGAGATGATCTGAGCTTTGTGACATGGTGCATTATCCTTCTGGAAGTAGCCATCAGAACTGTAGTCATAAAGGGGTGGACAATGGTCAGCAACAATACTCAGGTAGGCCGTGGCATTTAAACAATGCTCAACTGGTACTAAGTGGCCCAAAGTGTGCCAAGAGAATTTCTTCCACACCATTACACCAACACCACCAGCCTGAACCTACACAAGACAGGATGGATCCATGCTTTCATGTTGTTTACAACAAATTCTGACCCTACCATCTGAATGTCACAGCTGATATCAAGACTCATCAGACCAGGCAACGTTTTTCCAATCTTCTATTGTCCGATTTTGGTGAGTCTGGGTGAATTGTAGCCTCAGTTTTCTGTTCTTAGCTGAAAGGAGTGGCACCCGGAGTGGTCTTCTGTTGCTGTAGCCCATCTGCTTCAAGGTTCCATGTGTAGTGCATTTAGAGATGGTATTCTGCATACCTTGGTTGTAATGAGTAGTTATTTGAGTTTCTGTTGTCTTTCTATCATCTCAAACCAGTCTACCCATTCTCTTCTGAGCTCTGACATTAACATGACATTTTTGTCCACACATCTGCCCCTCACTGGATATTTTCTCTTTTTCGGATCATTCTCTGTAAATCCTAGAGATGGCTGTGCATGAAAATCACAGTGATCAGCTGTTTGTTAAATACTCAGACCAGCCTATCTGGCACCAACAACCATGCCATGTTCAGAGTCACTTAATTCCCCTTTCTTCTCCAATATGAAGCTCTGTTTGAACTTCAGCAAGTCAACTTCACCACATCTACATAGATGCCTAAATACATTGAGTTATTGCCATGTGATTGGCTGGTTATCAATTTGCGTTATCAAGCAATTGAACAGGTGTAGAAAAGTGGCCGGTAAGTATATATTGCAACTTACCAGTCCTTAGATGCGGTGGCTTCATTCGTTTTAATTTTTCATTTTTCAGTCAGCAAGTATAGAAAATACCTGTTGATCTTGCTTTAAAGAAGGCACAGAGATATCAAATGTATTGGAGGTAAACAAGGAGGAGAGAGAGAGAGATTGGTGTTCCTATTTAGTAAGAACACACAATCTCTCTCTTCTCCCCTGAAAGAACCGGGATTTGTGTGTTTACACACACAGATCCCGGTTTCCGCTCTGTCACAAACGATCGCGGGTGCTCGCCCCTAGTGGCCAAAAGGCAAAGTGACTTAAAGTAAGGACGATTCGCTCAGCCGTGACATTCTGCCGCAGTAAAACTGCGAAGGCTGGCCGGCAAGCAGTTAATCGGCTGTGTCCAATCACACACAGAGTTCTGTGTTTACAAAAACACAGAACTCTGTTTACAGGGACCAGGGAAAAATAAAAGCAACACACATTACACACATTACACATTGTTAGACACAAAGCTAACCACTTGATTGCCCCTAGATGTTAACCCCTTCCCAGCCAGTGTCATTAGTACAGGGACAGTGTGCAGTATTATCACTGATCACTGTATTAGTGTCACTAGCGATGTCAGTGTCAGTTAGTGATCCTCCCAGATAGTGTCTGTTAGCTCCAGATTTTCCGCCACCCTATCACAGTCACATTAAGTCACTGATTACCGACATTGCAGGATAGCGTCTATAGCTGCCTAAATTTCAGTATATACAGTGTCTTGAAAAAGTATTCATACCCCTTGAAATGTTCCACATTTTATTATGTTAAAACCAAAAAGTAAATGTATTTTATTGGGATTTTATGTGATAGACCAACACAAAGTGGCACATAACTGTGAAGTGGAAGAAAAAGGGTAAATGGTTTTCAATTTTTTTAACAAATATATATGTGAAAAGTGTGGCATGCATTTGTATACAGCCCCCTTTACTCTGATATCCCTAACTAAAATCTGGTGGAACCAATTGCCTTCAGAAGTCACCTAATTAGTAAATAGAGTCAACCTGTGTGTAATTTAATCTCTGTATAAATACAGCGGTTCTGTGAAGCCCTCAGAGGTTTGTTAGAGAACCTTAGTGAACAAACAGCATCATGAAGGCCAAGGAACACACCAGACAGGTCAGGGATAAAGTTGTGGAGAAGTTTACAGTTAGGTTAAAAAAAAAATATCCCAAGCTTTAAACATCTCGCGGAGCACTAACATGACAAAATGTGGAAAATTTCAAGGGGTATGAATACTTTTTCAAGGCACTGTATATTATAGTTTGTAGACACTTTAGGGTTGATTTACTAAAGGCAAATTGTCTGTGCACTGCAAGTGCAGTTGCCCTAGATCTGAGGGGAACATACAAGGAAAATAAAAAAAACTGCATTTTTGCTTGCACATGATTGGATGATAGAAATCAGCAGAGCTTCCCCTCATTTCAGATCTTACCCTCAGATCTAGAGCAGCTGAACTTGCAGTGCACAGTATATTTGCCGTTAGTAAATCAACCTCTCTGTGCTGGAGGAGCATGTGACTTCCTCCCATGATGCAGTGGTTAGGTCAAGCACCCAATCACCAGGCCCGAATACTCTCCTCAAACCTGTATATGCTCGACTTCATCTAACAAAAAATTTACACAGAGAATTATGTGGAAAATGCAATAGGTCAGGGGTGGGTTTTAAAAAGACACTTGATATTAAAGGCAGATTTTTAAAATAAAATAACAAACATCTTATACTTACCTGCTCTGTGCAGTGGTTTTGCACAGAGCAGCCCAGATCCTCCTCTTCCCGGGTCCCCTGCCAGTGCTCTTAGCCCCTCCACCCTGTCAAGTGCCTCTGTATGGAGGCACTCGAGCAAACTCGATCTGCGTGTCTGTTCACACACTGAGCATGGCTTGGCCCAACACTCTCCTCATTGGCTCACTGGCTGTGATTGACAGTAGCAGGAGCCAATGGTTCCTGCTGCTGTCTCAGCCAATGAGGAACAAGAGACATGGGGGAGCCGCTGCTCTCAAGCACATCACTGGATCGAGATGGGGCTCAGGTAAGTATTGAAGGTTGTTTTTTACCTTCATGCATTAAATGCATGAAGGAAAAAAACTTTGAGCCTTTAGAACCACTTTAAAGTTTATATCAATCTGTTTTATTTCTAGATCAACCCTGCACATCCCAGCAACCTTCTACTGGTGCTGCAGTTGGTTGATATGGGAACTAAGAATACCTGCGACTGTTTTATTGTTCGAACAGCTGAATTTAGCAGAAACATCTTGGCGCAGTTGACACATTTTTTTGGCATTTTGTATGCTGGCAGTTAAAAAATAGCACTGATTGATGTGATAGTTCAGTTTGTTGATCCATTGTATGTATTTCTGTGCTTATACAATGAATTATGGTTAGGTTGGGGCTTATGGGGGTTAGGTTCAGTTTTAGGGTTAAAGCGTTTGTTAAACCAAAAATAATATATATAGATCCTGGTCCCTTAAAGCAGTTTACACAGCACAGTTCTTGTGCTGTGTAATCTGCCCCCCTCTAAACTGTAAAAAAAAAAAAAAAAAACTCTGAATCTGCCACTTCCTGTATAGAGATGGACGAACTTCTGAGGGGACGTTTCGCGGACCGTGAACGCGGCCGAAAGTTCACGAACTGCAAAGTTTGCGGCGGGCCCCATTGACTTCAATAGCAGGCAAACTTTTAAAACCTACAGGTCATATTTCCAGCCACAAAATAATTACTAGCTGTGCACACATAGTCCCACCACATGGCCACTGACATAACACATGTTTGAAGTGAATCTGGGATCGACAACTACAAGCATTCTTTTGTTATATGTGAAATTTAGAAAATTCAGGACTCAGGAGTGCATGAAGGCAATGGAGGAGAGGAAAGGTCAGGGTAGGCTATGACGAGGGTGCAGGAGATGATCACCAGCACCGTGATATAGAGCACTGACACCAGCACCGTGATAGAGTGCACTGACACCAGCACCGTGATATAGAGCACTGACACCAGCACCGTGATAGAGTGCACTGACACCAGCACCGTGATAGAGTGCACTGACACCAGCACCATGATATAGAGCACTGACACCAGCACCGTGATAGAGTGCACTGACACCAGCACCGTGATATAGAGCACTGACACCAGCACCGTGATATAGAGCACTGACACCAGCACTGTGATATAGAGCACTGACACCAGCACCGTGATAGAGTGCACTGACACCACACCAGCACCGTGAGAGAGAGCACTGACACCAGCACGGTGATAGAGAGCACTGAGACCAGCACTGAGATAGAGTGCACTGACACCAGCACCGTGATATAGAGCACTGACACCAGTACCGTGATAGAGTGCACTGACACCAGCACCGTGATAGAGTGCACTGACACCAGCAACGTGATAGAGTGCACTGACACCAGCAACGTGATATAGAGCACTGACACCAGCACCGTGATATAGGGCAGTAATCTGCAGCAGTGCACCACAACCCTTTATATTGTACACCTATACCAGTCCTTACAAGGACCTTTGTGGACCAAGTAGCTAGTGATTTGCAGACTGTACCTCAGTCCCTACACTGATAAAGGACTGCTGCAGAATAGGGCAGCAATCTTCAGCAGTGCACCACAACCCTCCAAATAGTACACCTATACCAGTCCCTACAAGGACCTTTGTGGACCAAGTAGCTAGTGATTTGCAGACTGTACCTCAGTCCCTACACTGATAAAGGACTGCTGCAGAATAGGGCAGAAATCTGCAGCAGTGCACCACAACCCTATATATTGTACACCTATACCAGTCCTTACAAGGACCTTTGTGGACCAAGTAGCTAGTAATTTGCAGACTGTACCTCAGTCCCTACACTGATAAAGGACTGCTGCAGAATAGGGCAGCAATCTGCAGCAGTGCACCACAACCCTCCAAATAGTACACCTATACCAGTCCTTACAAGGACCTTTGTGGACCAAGTAGCTAGTGATTTGCAGACTGTACCTCAGTCCCTACACTGATAAAGGACTGCTGCAGAATAGGGCAGAAATCTGCAGCAGTGCACCACAACCCTATATATTGTACACCTATACCAGTCCTTACAAGGACCTTTGTGGACCAAGTAGCTAGTAATTTGCAGACTGTACCTCAGTCCCTACACTGATAAAGGACTGCTGCAGAATAGGGCAGCAATCTGCAGCAGTGCACCACAACCCTCCAAATAGTACACCTATACCAGTCCTTACAAGGACCTTTGTGGACCAAGTAGCTAGTGATTTGCAGACTGTACCTCTGTCCCTACACTGATAAAGGACTGCTGCAGAATAGTTCAGCAATCTGCAGCAGTGCACCACAACCCTATATATTGTACACCTATACCAGTCCTTACAAGGACCTTTGTGGACCAAGTAGCTAGTGATTTGCAGACTGTACCTCAGTCCCTACACTGATAAAGGACTGCTGCAGAATAGGGAAGCAGTCAAGTATAATATTCTTTCTATATTTGGAAGAAAGTATATTATACGTGTACAACCCTATATACTGTACATCTATACCAGTCCTTAAAAGGACCTTTGTGGACCTAATAGTAATAGCTAGTGATTAAACTGACTGTTCCTGCTACACACAGTGTCCTGTTCCTCCCTGCACTGACAAAAGATAGGCTGCTGCAATCACAAACACAGCAGTGCACTGAACCCTATATACTGTACACCTATACCAGTCCTTAAAAGGACCTTTGTGGACCTAATAGTATTAGCTAGTGATTAAACTGACTGTCCCTGCTGCACACAGCATCCTGTCCCTCCCTGCACTGACAAAAGACAGGCTGCTGCAATCACCAGCACAGCAGTGCACTCAACCCTATATACTGTACTACACCTATACCATACCAGTCCTTAAAAGGACTTTTGCAGACCTAATAGCTAGCGATTTGTGTCACTACAGTCTCTCCCTGCTCCACACAGTGTCCTGTCCCTACACTGAAATAAGACAGAATGTAAAATGGCCGCCAGATCAGGTCTATTTATAAGGTAGGGGGAATGTCCACTTGTTCATGTGCTGAAATGTCTCAATTGGCTGTCCTGTACCCCATGATGGATGGGTCATCATGGGTCAAAGTTCTTTCACACTGTAAACACATATGTCCGCCAGGCGAACAGCGGCAATAGTCCGCCGATCGGGCGAATCGCGAACACGCAAAATTCGCCACGAAACGACCGCCAGGCGAACAGTTCGGCCATCCCTATTCCTGTATGTCCTATCTAAACAGACCACGATAACCAGGGCTGCTCAAAGAAATCAAGGGCCTGTAATTGTTATCATAGCTGTATTTTAAATGATAGAAAAAGTATATCAACCAAAAATCCAGAAAAAACACATGATACAAATGTCATAAATTGAGTTGCAGTTTAGTGAGTAAAATAAGTATTTGATCCCCTATCAACCAACAATAATTGTGGCTCCCACAGACTGGCTACAGTATGTCCTCATGTGGTACACAAATTAGTTCTGTCAATTTAAGAAGGTTCTCCTAATGACGACTCATTATGTGTATAATAGACACCTGTCCACATAATCTCTTACTTCCATTCAAACCTCACCATCATGGGCAAAACCAAAGAGCTGTCAAAGGATGTGAAGGACAACATTGTAGATCTGCACAAGGCTGTAATGGGCTACAAGACCATCAGCAAGAAGCTTGGTTAGAGGGAGACAACTGTTGGAGTCATAATTCGCAAATGGAAAAAATACAAAATAGCCATGAATTGCCCTCAGTCTGAAGCTCCATGCAAGATTTTGCTGCATGAGGATGATCATGAAAGAAGTGAGGGATCAGCCAAGAACTACACGGAAGGAGCTTGTGAATGATTTCAAGGCAGTTGGGACCACAGTCGCCAATCAAAGCATTGAATTGAAATCCTACAGCACCCACAATGTCCCCCTCGTCGAGAAGGCACAAGTAAAGGCCCATCTGAAGTTTGCCAATGAACATCTAAATGATTGGGAGAAAGTGCTGTGGTCAGATGAGACCAAAATTGAGCTCTTTGGCATTATCTGGACTGCTGATTATGACCCCAAGCACACTATCCCTACAGTCAAGCACAGAGGTGGAAACATTATGCTTTGGGGCCATTTCTCTGCTAAAGGTACAGGTCCAATTTGCCTCATTGAGGGGCCAATGGATAGGCCGTGTATTGTAAAATCTTGGATGAGAACCTTCTTCCTTCAGCCAGAGCACTGAAGGTGGGTCATAGATGGGTCTTCTAGCGAGGCAATGACCCAAAACATACCACCAAGGCAACAACGGAGAGGCTCAAGAAGAAGCTGAGTGTGCATATGACATGGATAAGAACCACTGTGGACAGCAGGGAAGTGTAGCAGGTCCACAAAATGGTTGTGGTGATGTCATGTGTGATAATGATGGGCGTGGTTATGCATTTCAGAGGGTGTGGCCCCATTTGTCAAAGTTTTGACAAAAGTTGTCTGTTCTAAGCACCTTATATTACATCCAGGGGCTTGCTCACCATTGACCACCTGGATGCCAGCCCGGTTGTCACCTGCTGGAGACCTGCTGGAGACCTATTGATACGCTTTTTAATGTCTTTTAAATGTGAGTGCATATTTATTGTTTATACATGGTTTACTGGTGGGAGTCACCTCAGATCCTTCTTGGAAGAGAGACTAGTGATGCTGCCATATTGTTAACTTAAAGCCACAGTGACTTTTACAGACTTTTTTTAAGGACTAAAAAGACTTCCTTCATTCGTTTATCACTCCTGGCCCTTTTTTTTATTTGTTTTATCAATTGCACAGGGTCCCCCTTTTTTTGAAACTGGGTATGCTTAGGGTGTTTTTGCCCTTTACAAATCTCTAGGTACCTCAAAAATAACCTTTTATTGATTTCAGCTGGCTCCAAATCTCCAAATCCTTTTTATTTTTTTTTATGATCCGACTTCCTGTTACAGGGTAGCTACATTCATTCTGTCCCTCCTTTTTGATGTATAGGAGGGGGCTGCAGAGTAATGTGTACCATAATTAACCCTGTCAGTACTGCGTTTGCAGTTCTTTATGTTCAGCTGTAGATGAACACTGTTTGTCCTAACAAAAGGGTTACAATTTAGAAATCGCCCTCCTGCATTGTATGATAACGTGGTAAAGCTCACTCTTTTCTGTGGGGACAAGATACTGCAAGTCTGCCAATCTTAAGCCTGATACGCACGTGCTGAATATCATCCAGTATTAACTGGTTCAACAGAAACTGGTCAACATTTGACCCATCTGGCCATCATCTTGTCCAACAGAAGCATCCGATTGGCATCCAATCAGCACTGGGCCCCATCAGGTCAGGAGGTGAGAGAAAAGGAGGCGTAGGCAGATAAAGTCAGTGTCGTTGTGTTTACTGCACCTTGGGGGGTGGGGGGGGGGTACAGGTGGAGTTGGGGGAGTCCAGTCTAGAAGCCCGTATGGGGCCCCATGATTTCTAACAGCGGCCCTGCTGGCAGCCAATGGCAGAGAGTCCAGCTGTCAAAATACAATGTTGAAGCGGGGATGATTTCTCCATCACCTGCTTGTTTAAAGGAATCTGTTTGCTTTTCGCTGGCTGAACAAAAAATAAATAAATCTTTGACTAGCTTAAGAATCATGACACCTTTTCTTTATGGTGGCTAATCAAAGTTCGATAACTGGTCAATTTATTTTCTGATCGATCATTTCCAATAGGAATAATCAATCTATATTTGACATCCAATTTGATATACAGTATACCACACAAGAGGAAGTGGATTTAGATTTATAGTTATATAAGATACAATCGTAAGTTATTGATCACATGATCTGATTGATTGAAACAGGAGAATATTCATAAACAGAGCATCTCAATGCATGAAACAATGGAAAGTGATTAATAATTTTCCACTCTGGCCAATCAACTTAGATTGAGTCTAAATCAATCAGAAGGGAAGTTATGGTTATTCAGTTATTTGCAAAATCAATCATTTTGATCGAATTGTGCATTGATTGGATAAGAAAATGATAGCATAAATGGCCATCTAAACCGTATAAATGGAAACACATAACAAACATATAGTGGGGTTTTCCCAAATTTGACTGCAAAAATGGAAATAAAGCGGATCTACGCTGTATCTGAACACCACAAAACAAAAACTCTATTAAATTTGTTTTTAGTATTCAAAGAAAACTCACCCATCCATCCACGTCTCCATGCTTTATTTGCTGAGAAATCACTTTGAAAAACACTAATTTCTGATCGTGGCCATCTTGATAAAAAGGCAGATGATTCATGTAGCATGTACTTCCTGGAATCCATCTGCCCTTAGCTCAGATATGCATGTAGGAGGGTGTACTTAGATGGGAAAGACCCTCCTCCCCTCCCAAAGACTCCTGTGATGCATGACATAATTTGCCTAGGCATAGAAAGCAGGAAGTAACTAAAGAAATAGAAGGTGGAGGAGCGCAAAGTCTCTAACATCCACCAGCTATGTGATGTCGTCATAGAGGAGTGGAAGAGGACTCCAGTGGCAACCTGTGAAGCTCTGGTGAACTCCATGCCTAAGAGGGTTAAGGCAGTGCTAGAAAATAATGGTGGCCACACAAAATATTGACACTTTGGGCCAAATTTGGACATTTTCACTTAGGGGTGTACTCACTTTTGTTGCCAGCAGACATTAATGGGTGTGTGTTGAGTTATTTTGAAGGGACAGCAAATTGACACTGTTTTACAAGCTGTACACTCACTACTTTACATTGTAGTAAAGTGTCATTTCTTCAGTGTTGTTACATGAAAAGATAGAATAAAATATTTACAAAAATGTGAGGGGTGTACTCACTTTTGTGAGAAGCTGTATAATATACCTCCTATCTATTTACTAATGCTAGCAGCATAAGAATGAAAACGAGTCAATGCTACTAGAGAAAGTGATGTTCTACTTTAAGTAAGACCATGAAGTAGTAGATTATTATTATTATACAGGATTTATTTAGCGCCAACAGTTTACGCAGCTAGTAGATGTGTATTTTTTTTTTTTAAGAATAAAGATATTGTTCAGTGTCACTTTAAGTTCAATTTAAAATGTAAAATAAAGTACGGGTTTACTTTCCGTGCACATTTTGTTGAGATGGTCCTGGTGCCTAATTACAAACCAGACCCAAGGGACAGAATAAGTGCTTGAGAATGGCTTTTGTAAAATGGGAATGCATAGAGGATGATCTCAGTTGTGTGCCTACATGTTCTAGCTTTGTCTAATAATGGGAAGAAAGTGGAAATCTGACTTATATTTTCATACATGAATAGCAAATAAGTTGTAAGGGAAATGGCAGTGTAATAAGAGTTAAAATCTCTGTCTAGAATTGAATTTGAAGACACAAAGTGCTCCTGCAGTAGACATGCTGCCTTTTCAGAATAAGTTTAATGTGTTTGATTATTCTTTTTCCTGTAAAGGAGAATAATAAACTAATTAAAATATGAAAATGTGCAGGCGGTATTAGATGTAGCAAGCAGTACTCCAGAGATAAATCATTAGGGAAGTAACATGTTTTATATTTTCACTGAAAGCAAATGCTTTGAAGTCAGTAAGTTGTCTCTCTTTCTATGCAGTTCATTTTATCTCCGCTAAAACTGTCAAAACCCAGTTTTCACATCTTTTTAATCATGCAGGGGTAATATTATGTAACGCAAGGCTTTCACTGGGAAAATACAGAATGTATACACAGATGTTGTTGAATATGAACTTTTAAAATGACACATCTATGAAAAGAAATAACGGCACACTGTCTACATCACTGGAAATGAAAAGATACAGAGGGACTTTAATAAAAAATGAAGCAAAGAAAGCTAAGTTGTTGCTCGAGTAGTTTTACTATTTCATTTTTCAATAGTTGGCATTGGACTTAAAGCATATCTAAACCTAAAAACAATTAAGGAATTTATTGAAGCCTACCAATCCTTAAGCCTCGTACACGTGATTGGATTTTCCACAGGACATATGTGATGACAGGCTGTTGGAGGAAAATCCGACCATTTGTACACTCCATCGGACAATTGTTGTCGGATTTTCCATGGGCAAATGCTGGATGGCAGGCTTTAAAATTTTCCGTGGGCAAAAGTCTGTTGTCGGATTTTCCAATCGTGTGTACACAAGTCCATCAGACAAAGTACAAACATGCATGCTTGGAAGCAAGGACGAACCAGAATCGGTCGGTCTTGTAAACTAGCGTTCGTAATGGAGAATTAACATTTGTGATGGGGCAAATTATGAAATCTCGAAATGCAGCGCACAGTCTCTTATTCTTTAATGGGATAATAATGGAGCTGCTTTGCTGGTGATACGGATGGAGTTCTGCCAAACGTATTTTAAAAGGCTTTTATTTTCTAGTGATATCAAGAATAATATTATAATGCTTTTTTTTTCTGCTTTTTTGGGCAAGTTACCACAACACCATTATCCCGTAGTTTTTAAGATCAAAGATACAACTATGTTGGTGTCCCTTGTTAATTTTAGATTGCATTTTTTTAAATGTAACTGCCTATTCCCAAACTGTCGTTTAAAGTAAAACACATAGCCAAGTATTATTCTCCACAATTTTTTATTGTGCATTAAAAATAGAAAACAAATAAAATTAGACATGCTATCTGCTGATAGAACTTAACCAAAAAGTGCATTCTATGCATCCAAAAATATAGAAAATATACCAAATCAAATCATTATTATTCAACCAACAATCCAAAGACATGCAGGTAGGTTAATTGGCTTCTGTCCAAAATTGGCCCTACTATATGAATGGAGACGTTGGATTGTGGCTCCTTGAGGGTAGGGACCGATGAGAGTGTGCAATGTACAGGGATAGGGACAATTGTAGACACACACACAGGTTGAACTGGATGGACTGGTGTCTTTATTCAACCGTACTAACTATGAAACCAAAAAATAAAATAAAAGCCTCATGCATGTGTTCTTATGCTCGACATAATTATAATCTAACTCTATGTCCGCTTGGATGGTGGGGCTTGAACCTGGACTTAGGGGTGGAGCCACATAATAACTGCGCAAGCGCAGTTCAACGCCACTTCCATCACACTATCTGACTGTTTTAGTGTGCTGTTTTGTCGTAAAAGTGTTGGAACGCATATGCCAGCGACACGCATGCGCACTCCAGTGGGTAGCCAAATGTGATGGGTCGCCATATGTGATGATACAAAGGCATTAGTACAAGGAACATTCTACTGATTGTAACTTGACTCCCTTGTGCTGATTGTTTTTTTTTTTTTATTATTTCACTTTCAAGCTTTAGGTGAAAACTGGAAATATAAACTAATTTATTCTGAATTAACAGAAATCCGCTATTTTCTTTTGGATCCTGTATGTGTTAACACGGAATTCAGATAATAATTTATGATGGAATAATAAGGGCAGAATGGGTGGTGACCTCAGATTCCAGGGGGAAATGGGGAAGCTAAAAAATAGTCAGCCCTTCAGTTTTTTTAGTAAGTTGATTTCAGCTTTGCAAGTCCTTAGACATTTTTCAGAACAAGGTCAGATATAGCAGCCTTCTCATTCTTTCAGGAAAGATTTCAAGATAATTAAACAATCATAAACAATAGGCATGCACTCTTTCTATACATAGACGCATTGCTTCTATATTATCTGTCACTATTGCATATGTAATGCTGCATAAGATCCAGGTCAAACACTGTGTTCCAGATCCTTTAGAAATACTTCACAATGTCAGGAGCAAAGCACATGCATATATACACTGACCCTTATGTATGATCCGATTAAACTAGTAGAGGAGGGTGAACGTGCACTGAATACAGTTGAGGGCCCAAAGTAGACTTATTCAAACGATGCCTTTGGTAACCATTGAAGCTCTACCATGAACTTAGGTTTTCTGGAATAACAGACCCTGGAGTGTGGAGTACTTGGACTAAGATAAAGCTGAGGTCCGTAACAATGTCAGACCACAGAAATGGTTCACTCCTTCTGCATCTGCAATATACAATGATTACAACCCTGTTTACATGTCCAGGGTCATAGTCCATGCTAAGAAGAAAGCGATCAGCTATTTGCTCATGTTTAAGTGCTGACTGGTCTTTCTGCTATTCCCTGCATCCTGCTGCTACTCTGTTTGTTCCCCTGTTGTTGACCCGGCTTGCCTCCAACCTGAACTTGGATCCTGATTCTGCCTTGCTGCCAGTTTCTGACCCTGACTTCGTTCTTGACCATGTCTTGCCTTATGATTCTGTACCTTGCTGCCTAACTGCTGCTGACCTTGGCTATCCCTGTGACCACACTTCTGTTCCTGGCTCTGTTCCCACATCTAGTTTGAGTGCCTATCTGGCTGTCATATGTATCGGCTCTGCTCACTGCAGTGAGTTCCTGTCTGAAGTCTGCTGGGAGCTCTGACAAGCCTTGTGTGGGACCGCATCACCTGCTGCAAGCGCTCCTATCAACACCTGCTGGCACTCATGTTCCTCCTGTCCCTCGGTACCCTCTGTTCCATCTTCAGTGGGACCTGGGCTGGAGATACAAGAGAGGCCCACCTCATCATTTCAGTCTCCGATCAGGTACGTGACACATAAGTCATATGTGCTAGTTTCTTTTTACCAAAATAGGTAATTGCTCAACTGATCAGACATAAAGTAACTAACAAAAAATGCAAAGAATTAATGAGGCAAAACAGCATGGCAAAGACCATGTATACACTGCAGAATCATTTAATGAAAGCTGCATAGACATGGACTCTTCACAGCAATGTATCTGTGGCTCAATCGAAGTAACATGTGGCTGCATAGCGCAGTCTTCGTAAGATTTTGTACAACACAGAGTCTAGATAAGAAGCACTATTTCAGTAAAACAGTACAGAACACAAACAGTTCCTTGTGATTCTCCTCATAAATAGCCTCCATCTAGTGTAGTCCAGAAATTGCTCTGGTTACACAAGTGAACAGCTGGAGGGATCCAAGGCCCAAGGAAAAAGAGCCACCTCACTGGTACTGCACTGCTCTGGTAGCAATCAGAAAGGGGCTCCTCAGAGTAGCTGGGCCTTCCAGAAAAGCTGATTAATGGGCTTTGGCCCAACTGTCTGCATACCCCTTCTGGCAGTGAAGGGTGGCCCACCTTGCTAGGAAACAAATGCCAGGTGCAGGGCCTCTTAAACCCCACATTGACCAATCAGCATGCCCTAATTTGATGACGTCAGGCTGGTCACCTTTTGTATTGCCAACTTTCTGGCCAACACTGGACTGATACCTTGGCATATTTTTTTTTTTTTTTTATATTTGCTTTGAAAAAATACTTTAAAACTTTGGGATCTGTAGGCACAGTTTTGGATCTTGAAAAAAATAGCTTTTCCTTGACTGTCTCTTTTTTGTATTGTAAACACATAATAATGTGAATTCAATATCTGTTTTATCAGCACGACCAAATTGTGTGCCATCTCAGTCTTGTAGCCTTCCCCATAACCTTTCCCAAAAAGTTAATAGCTGACAAAGATGAAAAAAAAAAAAAAACTGTAACTTTGCTGTTTTGTAAATCAGAACTGGTAAATGCTGGATGCGGTTCAGTGAACATTTGAAAATTCCAAGGACTCTAAGCAAAACATAAAGTACAGTTTTAGATGAGTGCAGTAGAAAGCTACTTGCAGCTGTCTGCTATTGTTTCTAGAGACTCTGCTGGGAAGAAAGTGTTCTATAAAATCACGGGCTCATAACAGGAAATAATGATTATCTCTGACAGTGTTCCACATCTCTGTATTGTGGACACAAACTAGCTATTACATCATATTACTGTGCATGAACAGAATGCACTAATGGGAAGCTTGCTCTCAGATGCTACTGCTTACTGTATATTGCAGTACATATACAGCTGCAGCTAATGAATAGGAAATAAAATCAAAATTTCTCCTTTTTTCAATTTTTTTACAACAGCGGGGAGCTCACCTGATCTCCTCTAAAAGGGCAAAGCCCCGTACACACAGGCCGAATGGCAGACGACATCGGCCAGTTCAGTACAAATTGGCCAACATTCGGCCCATGTGTATGGCAGCCAGTCTGACAGAAGTTGACCATTTGGCCAGCTTTTGTCACATGAGCATGCTGGAAAACCAGCAGCCAACTAGCTCCCGTTCAGTGCTCTCAGCCAATGGCTAAGAGCGCTCACCAGAGTGTTCTGGGGAATGGGAGGTGTCCCCCTGTCAGAACACAACAGCTCAGCTGGGGGGGGAGATTGCTGTACTAATGCCAAAACATTAGTACAGGAGCTCCGACCGGAGCAAGGGTTAATTGCTCATTTTGTTTAGGGTAGTATTTCTCAACCAGGGTGCCGTCTGGGTTCCCCTGTGGTGCCATGAGCAGGCTACCCAGTTATTTGATGGGGATCTTCTGACATTAAAGGACGACTCTGACATGAAGGGGGGCCACTAATTTGATGGTAGACTCTCATGTAAAGGGGGGCACTGATGTAACAGGGGTTGCCATTAATGTAAAGGGGGGCTTCTGATGTTAAGTTAATTCCATAAAGACAGTTGTGTACATTATCCCAGGCTCAGGTTCACCATGGATAAGTAACACGTACATTGTTTACATTTACAACTTGGGTGCTTGTATATTTTTGGAGGCTGAAATGCGACTGGAGCTAGTAGCATCATACAGACTTGGGGGACCGATCACAGGGCTGGAGGAAGCCATGTTAAAATGAGAAATACTGTATTTTCTTCTTAACCACTTGAGTCCCTAGCGCCGCTTTAACCATTCATTTTGAAAAAAACGCATTATTTTTTACTTTTTGCTATAGTAAATATCCCCCAAAAATATATATAAAAAACATTTTTTTCCTCAGTTTAGGCCGATACGTATTCTTCTAAATATTTTTGGTAAATAAATCGCAATAAGCGTTTATTGATTGGTTTGCGCAAAAGTTATAGCATCTACAAACTAGGGGATATTTGTATGGCATTTTTATTAATATTTTTTTTTTTTACTAGTAATGGTGGCGATAAGCGATTATCATTATGGCGGACAGATCGGAGACACTTTTGGCGCGATTTTGGAACCATTCACATTTATACAGTGATCAGTGCAATTAAAAATGCATTGATTACAGTGTAAATGTGACTGGCAGTGAAAGGGTTAACCACTAGGTGGCGATGTAGGGGTTAAGTGTCTCCTAGGGATTTTAACTGTGGGGGGAGGGGCTATGTGTCATAAAGGGCAACATACAGTAAGTTAATCTGCCTGTACTTGCCCTTCTGCCGTATATCGGCGTGAGCCAGTCCTCAAGCGGTAAAAAAGCACTAGGGTAGTGTCTAATTGTCCCAGTGCCATTCTAAAGCAGTGGCGGTAGGAATCGATGGCTCCCACAGGTCCTGGCAGGGGTAAACACTGGAACTGCTGGCTAAGTGTAACAACTGCCATCCAGTGCTATGCTCAGGAGCCCAAACAATCCGGTCCAGGGCATGCAGTGTTTTCACAGATGGGTCTGGATCAGATCTCCACTGATCAGATCCACACCCCCAAGAAAAAAAACAAAGTGAAATGAAAAAAGAAACATGTAAAAAAAAGTTATAAAAGCTATAAAAATAAGAAATATGAATATTATTTTTTTTGAAAGAGAAGTTTGGGAATTTTTTTTTAAGAATCATACTTACCTAGTTGGATGTAGAATCAGTCCGATGCTGCATTTGTCCCCCGCAGGCTCTAAGACTGAGAACTGTGCGATCAAATACCACTAATCTCTTGGTTCTCAGTGCTCTGCTGTCTGCTCTGGTCCCCCCAACATTCACTGGAGCGCTGGGCTGTGGAGGGGGCGGGATCGGCTGGCTAAGGCTTTAGCTGTGAGAATGAACCAGTTGCTGGCCAGGGTTCTGGGTAGATTCCAACCATATGATTGCGATCTTTCCCCAGCCTGTTTCCCATCAGCTCTAAGACTGAGAACCGAGTGATCAAAAGCCACTGATCGCTTGGTTCTCAGTGCTCCATAAGCTGAGAGCTGATGCCTGTCAGTCACTGCTGTCTGCTCTGCCCTCCCCCACGCTCACTGGATCGCGGGACTGTGGAGGGGGTGGGAGTGGTTGGCCCATGCTCTCTGCGGCTAGCTGAGAGGCTGGGCCAGGTGCTGGTCCAGGGTTCTGGGTAGATCCTGGCCATATGGTTGCAATCTTCCCCAGCCTTGACCAGCTCTGTGATGTCAGCCGACAGCGGGCTTCAGCCCACTGGATACTGAAAACGTGTCAAAGGAGTGCAGAAGGAACTGTACTCCTCAAATCCACCCGAGAACTACAGCCAAATGAGCTTTGAATGTACTTCTCCTTTAATTCTTTATTTATAAGTTTTATCAAGAAAAATACAGAGGTTATCAATCTCAGAAGTAAAGCGTACACAGTACTACACATTGCTAAGAGGTGAGATATTCCAGAATACAACATACAGTCAATGTTCAGCCTATATGGCATCCTAAGGATCAAGCAGTTTTGTAATCTTTTAACAAAATGAAAAGTTCATGAACAGAAGGAAAATAAATCCAAATTAAATCAATATTTGTTGTAACTACTAGTGATGGCCGAACGGTTCGCCCGGCGGTCGTTTCGCGGCGAATTTCCGACATTCGCGGTCCGCACGTTCGAACGCCTTTTTCCGTCGTTCGCCGCGGCGGACTTACGTGTTTAATGTATACAAGAACTTTAACCTTTGGTGACACGTTTATCATGTGATACAGGACAGCCAATTGAGACATGACAGCACATGGACACTTGTACATTCCCCCTAACCTATAAATACACCCGATCCGGTGGCCATTTTACATTCTTTCTTCTGTTACGATAGGGACAGGTTCCTGTGTGGAGTAGGGAGAGATAAACCACTAGCTATTTGGTACACAAAAGTTCTTTTCAGGACTGGTATAGGTGTTAGGTGTTGATAGGTTTGCTGTGCTGCTGATTCTTGCAGCAGCCTGAGTGTCTTTTGTTAGTTTAGAGAAAGGGAAAGGACGGTGTATGCTACAGGGACAGCCAGATTAGTCTTTCATCATCATCATCATCATCATCATCATTAGCTGTTACTATCAAGGTCCACAAAAGAGCTGTTCCAGTAACCACTAATCGTTCTCTTTTTTTGCCAATTTGTATAGGGACAGGAAGGAAGCAGTGTTGTCAGGCAGTGAGGGTAATTTTAAAGACTTGCTGTTATTATTAGTTCCACAAAGGTTCTTTTCAGGACTGGTATCAGTGGTACAGTAATAGGCTTGTACATGTATAATATTCTTTCTTCCAAATATAGAAAGGATATTATACTTGACTGCTGCCCTTCTGCTGCAGTCTGCTAAACATTCACAACTCACTTGTTCCACAAAAGTTCTTATAAGGACTGGTAACTTGGTATAGGGTGCTACGGTACATAGGCTTGAGTGCGGTACAGTCTGCTGTTCTGTAAGGACCGCTATCGGTCCACAATAGATAGGGTTGACGTGCACCACTGCTGACCGCTCACCTATACTGCAGCAGTCCTTCAGCGGTATAGGGACTGACGTACAGTCTGCTAATCACTAACACACAACCTGCTTGTTCCACAAAAGTTCTTATAAGGACTGGTAACTTGGTATAGGGTGCTACGGTACATAGGCTTGAGTGCGGTACAGTCTGCTGTTCTGTAAGGACCGCTATCGGTCCACAATAGATAGGGTTGACGTGCACCACTGCTGACCGCTGCCCTATACTGCAGCAGTCCTTCAGCGGTATAGGGACTGACGTACAGTCTGCTAAACACTAATACACAACCTGCTTGGTCCACAAAAGTTCTTATAAGGACTGGTAACTTGGTATAGGGTGCTACGGTACATAGGCTTGAGTGCGGTACAGTCTGCTGTTCTGTAAGGACCGCTATCGGTCCACAATAGATAGGGTTGACGTGCACCACTGCTGACCGCTGCCCTATACTGCAGCAGTCCTTCAGCGGTATAGGGACTGACGTACAGTCTGCTAATCACTAACACACAACCTGCTTGTTCCACAAAAGTTCTTATAAGGACTGGTAACTTGGTATAGGGTGCTACGGTACATAGGCTTGAGTGCGGTACAGTCTGCTGTTCTGTAAGGACCGCTATCGGTCCACAATAGATAGGGTTGACGTGCACCACTGCTGACCGCTGCCCTATACTGCAGCAGTCCTTCAGCGGTATAGGGACTGACGTACAGTCTGCTAATCACTAACACACAACCTGCTTGGTCCACAAAAGTTCTTATAAGGACTGGTAACTTGGTATAGGGTGCTACGGTACATAGGCTTGAGTGCGGTACAGTCTGCTGTTCTGTAAGGACCGCTATAGGTCCACAATAGATAGGGTTGACGTGCACCACTGCTGACCGCTCACCTATACTGCAGCAGTCCTTCAGCGGTATAGGGACTGACGTACAGTCTGCTAATCACTAACACACAACCTGCTTGTTCCACAAAAGTTCTTATAAGGACTGGTAACTTGGTATAGGGTGCTACGGTACATAGGCTTGAGTGCGGTACAGTCTGCTGTTCTGTAAGGACCGCTATCGGTCCACAATAGATAGGGTTGACGTGCACCACTGCTGACCGCTGCCCTATACTGCAGCAGTCCTTCAGCGGTATAGGGACTGACGTACAGTCTGCTAAACACTAATACACAACCTGCTTGGTCCACAAAAGTTCTTATAAGGACTGGTAACTTGGTATAGGGTGCTACGGTACATAGGCTTGAGTGCGGTACAGTCTGCTGTTCTGTAAGGACCGCTATCGGTCCACAATAGATAGGGTTGACGTGCACCACTGCTGACCGCTCACCTATACTGCAGCAGTCCTTCAGCGGTATAGGGACTGACGTACAGTCTGCTAATCACTAACACACAACCTGCTTGTTCCACAAAAGTTCTTATAAGGACTGGTAACTTGGTATAGGGTGCTACGGTACATAGGCTTGAGTGCGGTACAGTCTGCTGTTCTGTAAGGACCGCTATAGGTCCACAATAGATAGGGTTGACGTGCACCACTGCTGACCGCTCACCTATACTGCAGCAGTCCTTCAGCGGTATAGGGACTGACGTACAGTCTGCTAATCACTAACACACAACCTGCTTGTTCCACAAAAGTTCTTATAAGGACTGGTAACTTGGTATAGGGTGCTACGGTACATAGGCTTGAGTGCGGTACAGTCTGCTGTTCTGTAAGGACCGCTATCGGTCCACAATAGATAGGGTTGACGTGCACCACTGCTGACCGCTGCCCTATACTGCAGCAGTCCTTCAGCGGTATAGGGACTGACGTACAGTCTGCTAAACACTAATACACAACCTGCTTGGTCCACAAAAGTTCTTATAAGGACTGGTAACTTGGTATAGGGTGCTACGGTACATAGGCTTGAGTGCGGTACAGTCTGCTGTTCTGTAAGGACCGCTATCGGTCCACAATAGATAGGGTTGACGTGCACCACTGCTGACCGCTGCCCTATACTGCAGCAGTCCTTCATCGGTATAGGGACTAAGAGTTTTGTCACAGGGTCATTTAAAAAATGACAGGCAGAGGAAGAGGCAGGCCCTTCCGCAGGGGTGGTAGGGGTAGGGCAGGAGCAACAGGCTTGAGCCAAAGTGGGAAGTTGCAGAAGGTGCGTTCAATTACTTTAAAGGATGCACCAGACTTGGTTGAGTGGCTCGCTCAGCCTTACTCTTCTGCACCCTCCTCATCCTCTCGATCTGCACCCTCTTCTTCACTCTCTGCTATGTGCACCCCCAAAGACACTACCACCAACAACACGACCACCACCACCACCACCACATACCTTCCGCTTGAGTCACTGGAATTATTTTCCGATCCATATCAAGAGGACATTTCTGATGCGCAGCCACTCTTGGTATTGGATCAGGAAGAGGAGGTAGCAACAAGCGCTACTCAGCAGTCTGACGCCAGTACCCAGATCAGCCCAAGGAGGAGGTTGGTCCCCGGTGTTGCTGCCTACTCCGAGATCTCTACTTATAGCGGTGGGGAAGGTGACGTTGATGATGACGTGTCTAGTGATGTCACGTGGGTGCCCACAAGAGAGGAAGAGGAGGGGAGTTCAGAGGGAGATATGGACCAGCAGATAGGGAGGAGAAGCAGCAATGACTTACATTGCACAGCAGGGACAAAGCAGACTGCAAATGTATCAGGAGCGAGTCATCGACCATGTACGGTCACATCTGGCGCTCCCAGGACACCGGCACATGGCTCCGCAGTGTGGGCTTTTTTTAACGTGTCCGCTGCTGACAATAGCGTTGCCATCTGCAATCTTTGCAGTCAACGCGTTAGTCGCGGTAAGCCCAATACTCACCTAGGGACGACCGCCTTAAGAAGGCACATGAGCAGCCATCACCGAGCCCAGTGGGAGCAACGGAACACACAAAGCCACACTGCAGGCTCTCACCGTCCAGCCTCGTCTTCTACTTCTCCTTCTCCTCTCTCCTCACAATTGTCCTCCACTCCACCTTCCATCACGCCAAGCTCACATTTTTCTGCAAAAAGGCAGGCTTCCGTGGGCCTAATGTTTGAGCGTAAAAAAATGATGACGCCGGATAACCCTCTTGCCCAACGGTTGGCGGCTGGCTTGTCAGAACTCATAGCCCGCCAACTACTGCCATATAAACTGGTGGACTCGGAGGCCTTTCGCAAATTTGTGGCCATTGGAACACCACAATGGAAGGTCCCAGGAAGGAAGTATTTCTCAGAGAAGGGCATCCCAGAGCTATATGGCCATGTTCAGCGGCAAGTGAATGTATCTCTGGCACACAGTGTCGGTGCCAAGATACATCTGACCACAGACACGTGGTCTAGCAAACACGGGCAGGGAAGGTATATCAGTTTTACTGCCCACTGGGTGAACCTTCTGACGGCCGTCAAGCATGTAACCCGTGGCACCCGTGTAGATTTGGTTTTACCGCCACGGATTGCATGCAGGCCTGACTCTTCTTCTCCTCCTCCTACTCCATCCTCCTCCCTCTCCTCCTCAGCTGCCTCCTCCTTTTCCGCTGCTAGCGTCTCTTCCACTGCACCGCCCAAGCTCCCCAGAACCTATTCCACATGCCAGGTGAGACGTTGCCATGCCGTGCTGTGTCTGTTGTGCCTGGAAGCAAAGAGCCACACTGGCCCGGCACTCCTTTCAGCTTTGCGTTCACAGGCAGATGAGTGGCTAACACCGCTCAATTTGACAGTTGGTAAAGTGGTGTGTGACAACGGTGCCAATCTGCTTAGCGCATTGAAACAGGGCAAAATCACGCACGTGCCGTGCATGGCACACGTCTTAAACTTGGTCGTGCAGCGATTCCTTGTCAAATACCCTGGGGTCCAGGACATCTTGCGGCAGGCAAGGAAAATCTCGGCCCATTTCAGAAGATCTTACACGGCCATGGCTCGCCTTGCTGACATTCAGCGGCGACACCATCTGCCGGTCAGACGTCTTATTTGCGATTGCCCGACGCGATGGAACTCAACCTTCTATATGCTTGATAGGCTGCTCCAGCAGAAACGTGCAGTTAACGTCTACCTGTATGAACTCTGCGAAAGAAACGGTTCTGGGGAGCTGGGTTTTTTTTCACCGCGCCAGTGGCTGCTCATGCGCGACACATGCAGACTTCTGCGGCCATTTGAGGAGATCACCAAACTGGTCAGTCGCAGCCATGGCGCCATCAGTGACATGGTACCTTATGCCTTCTTTCTGGAGCGTGCATTGCGTCGTGTCATTGATCAGGCTGTGGAGGAGCAGGAGCGGGAAGATGAGGAAGTCGCAATGCTGGATGAATTCCCAGGGGGGGCTACTCTATCTGAGACAAGTCAACAACAGGAGTCTGATGAGGAGTCAGAGGAGGATGGTGCCGGGGCGGATGAGCAGGAGCAAGAAGAGCATGCTTTAAACCTTTCTGGGATCCCTGTTGTGCGAGGATGGGGAGAGGAGAATGAAGAGGACGACATTATCCTGGATGATGAGCAGGAGCCAGGCCACCACACCGCTTCCACTTTAGTGCAAATGGGGGCCTTCATGCTCCAGTGTTTTAATAGGGACCCCCGTATAAAAAGCATGAGGGTCAAGGACCAGTACTGGGTGGCAACGTACTTAGACCCCCGGTACAAACACAAAATGGCGGAAATGTTACCGCCGTCGCAGAGGGCTGTCAGAATGCAGCACTTCCAGGCCTTGCTTCGAGAAATGCTGCATTCTGCTTTTGCGTGCGCTGGCAGAGGAGCAATTCCCACTCCCAGAGAAGGATTTGCGGGTACCAATCCAACAGCGCCTGCAAGAAGAGGCCGGTTTGAAGATGTGTTGGTGACTTCGGATATGAGGTCATTCTTTCAGCCGACCCATCGACAGGTGTCATCCGGATCCAGCATCAGGGAACGCCTAGACCGTCAGGTGTCCGACTACATTGGGTTAACGGCCGATGTGGACGCTCTGAGGAGTGATGAACCCCTAGACTACTGGGTGGGCAGGCTTGACCTCTGGCCAGAGCTTGCCCAATTTGCAATCGAACTGTTGGCTTGCCCCTCATCCAGTGTCCTGTCCGAAAGGACGTTCAGCGCAGCAGGGGGGGTTGTGACCGATAAGCGTACTCGCCTAGCTCACCACAGTGTTAACTACCTCACATTTCTAAAAATGAATGAGGCATGGATCTCGGAGGAATTCAACACATGTGACCAGTAGACCATGTATATGTCTATAAACTATTTTTTTAATCAAGCACACAGACCTTCTTAATTCATTTGGCTCACTTCCTTGACCCAAAAAAGCACACCGTACTATATGCCCCTACCCTCCTCTTTGAAGAGGTTGAGCGGTGTCATATTTCTACTGGGGCTGCTTATGATATCCCTGTGCTGTGCTGACTTCCTCCTGGGGGTTCTTATTATGAAGGGATCACACTATCCCTGTGCTGTGCTGACTTCCTCCTGGGGGTTCTTATTATGAGGGGATCACACCATCCCTGTGCTGTGCTGACTTCCTCCTGGGGCTGCTTACGGTGCTGCTGTCAGTGCTGTATGTCACGGTGCTGCTGTCAGCGCTGTATGTCACGGTGCTGCTGTCAGCGCTGTATGTCACGGTGCTGCTGTCAGCGCTGTATGTCACGGTGCTGCTGTCAGCGCTGTATGTCACGGTGCTGCTGTCAGCGCTGTATGTCACGGTGCTGCTGTCAGCGCTGTATGTCACGGTGCTGCTGTCAGCGCTGTATGTCACGGTGCTGCTGTCAGCGCTGTATGTCACGGTGCTGCTGTCAGCGCTGTATGTCACGGTGCTGCTGTCAGCGCTGTATGTCACGGTGCTGCTGTCAGCGCTGTATGTCACGGTGCTGCTGTCAGCGCTGTATGTCACGGTGCTGCTGTCAGCGCTGTATGTCACGGTGCTGCTGTCAGTGCTCTGTATTACGGTGCTGCTGTCAGATGCCTCTATCACGGTGCATGTGTCATTCCGGTATGTCACGCTGCTGGTGATCATCTCCTGCACCCTCTTCTTTGCCTACCCTGGTCCCTGACCTTCCCTCTCCTCCATTGCCTTCATTAGCTCCATAGTCCTGAATTGTTAGAACAATTTCCCAAATAAAATAAAAATGCTTGTAGTTATCGATCCCAAATTCACCTCATGCATGTATTATGTCATTGTCCAGATGGTGGGACTACGTTTTACCCCCTAATAATTACCACGTGGCCGCAAATTCGACATGAAGGTTTGCAAAGTTCGCCTCCCATTGAAGTCAATGGGGCCCGCGGCGAACGTTCGGTTTCGCGAACGTTTGGGTCCGTTCGCATTTCGCGTTCGCGAAACGTCCCGTCGGAAGTTCGTCCATCACTAGTAACTACTAACTGAGTATTGAAATCATGCGCTTGAAGCTTCTTGGATACAGCAAATTACTTCACTTTTATGGACGATGTTAGATTGTGTCTTACAGCATGGAGAAACATGAACGGGAACAAGGAGCATAAAACTATATACACTTAGAGAGATAACACTTACATTACCATAAGATACATACTACAGTGCACCTGATGGATAGATAGGTATAATGCATACACTATATACAGTTAACAGTGCTTTATATTACATGTTGTTGTTCTTCCAACAGCCCTTCTCAAAAGCATGTGCTTTGTCGAATTACGTTCAGCTTCTTCTGGAAATAACTATGACGTTCCTTCAACAAAGGTTTGGTTAGTGCATTGGACAGTATTGATTGTCAATAACAGCTTGCTCTTGATTGTCCCTCAGTAGGTGATACTTGATATCAATATGTTTGGCCCTAGGATTGACTCTTTCTGATTGTGTAACCTTTATATATCCCTGGTTGTCTTCAAAAATGGGAATTGGTTTTGACATGTCTATCCCAATGTCCCACTCCTTTTACTGCATTCCAGTCACGCTGACAGGGAGCTGAAACTTTCATGCATAGTATGCCCACTGCTGCAGCTATGTCTGGTCTTGTCACAGTGGCAACTTCTATCAGCTTACCGATTGCTCTGAAATACATGTCATTGTTGGGTAGCAAGTTCTGCTTCATTGCTCTTTTGGTAGCCTGGTTCCATAGAAGTTTTCACTTCCTTTGCATCTTGCATATGGAATTGTTCCGAGATTTCAGAAATTTTCTGAGATTCATTGAGAAGATAACTTCCATCTTCTTCTCTCTATTTGGATTCCCAGATAGTAGCTAATGTTCCCTAGCTCTTTGATTTCAACATTTTCTTTCAGCTTGTGAACTACCTGTAATCCCCTTCTTGTTCAAAACAGACTACAATGTTATCAACATAGATAAAGATGTATATCCATCTGTCTTCTTGATTCTTGGAGTAGAGACAGAGGTCTGCTTTACTTCTTGAGAATCCCTCTTTGGTAAGTACTTTGTTCACTTTCTCATTCCATATCCTTGCAGATTGCTTAAGACTGTAGATGCTCTTCTGAAGTTTACACACAAGGTTGTCTCTTTGCTCAAACCCTGGTGCTTGCTCCATGTAGAGACCTTCCTTAATGTCTCCATATAGAAAAGCATTTTTAACGTCTAGGTGTTTAACTTGCATGCCCTTCCCGGATGCAACTCTAAGAAGTGCTCTGATGGTGGAGTGTTTTATGACGGTAGCGAATGTTTCAACATAATCCTCACCAAATTTCTGAGAGTAATCCTTGGCAAATAGTCTGGCTTTGTATTTGTGGATATTCCCTTCTGTGTCTGACTTTACTTTACTTTAAAAGTCCACTTACTTCCTATAGTTTTATAGTTAGGAGGGAGCTCTGTGAGTGCCCAGCTTTTATTTTCTTGAAGTGACTTTAATTCTTCTTCTGCTGCCTTTCTCCATTTATTGGCTTCACGTTTTGGCAGTTTTTTCTATGTCTTCCCAGGATGTTGGTTCAAGTATGCTGTGTGTTTTGACAGTGTATGACAGCTTGACAGTGGTATCCCCTTTGTAGTCTAAGTGGATCTTCTGATTTCAGATAGTTCAGCTGGATCTGGTGTGGAACTTGATTTAGGCATTGTGAGTTCCACTTCTTGTTCTGACTCCTGCACAGGTTCACTTTGGTTGACCTTTTCTTCTGGTTTGCTTGACATATTCACTTCACAGCTTTCAGGGATCAGTGTTTCTGGTGATGGGCTCTCATCAAAATAAACACTATGGCTTATTGTCACTTTGTTAGTCTTTGGGTGTAGGATTCTGTAGCCCTTAGTTTTCTCACTGTAGCCTACTAGAATGCCCTCTATGGCTCTGTTTTCCAGCTTGGATCGCTTTTCACTTGGAATATAGGCTTATGCTACTCTGATGTGCCCTATGCTAGGCTTTGACCAATGCCACATTTCGAATGGAGTATTTTTAATAGCTTTTGAGGGTAGTCTGTTCTGTAGGTAGGTTGCAGTCAAGACGGCTTTTCCCCAGTACTTGTGAGGTAGGTTGGCATGCGACAACATGCATCTGGCCATCTCTATAAGAGCACGATTTTCCTTGCTGCTACACCATTTTGTTCAGGAGTGCATGGTGTGGTTGTCTGGTGTACTATTCCTTGTCTCTTAAGATATGAGGCCACTTCTTTGCTTATGTATTCTCCTCCATTATCAGTGCGTATTATTTCTGGTTTGCATTGGAATTTGTTGCTAGACATAGCAACAAACTCTTGAAGTTTCTCTGATGTTTCATTCTTGTGTTTCATCAGATAAGTAGTTGTGTACTGGGAATAATCATCGATGAAAGTCAGTAGATATCTGTTCCCGCCTGAAGTGGGAGTTTTCATTGGACCACATACGTCACCGTGTATGAGCTGCAGGGGTAGATTTTCTTTGAGATGCCTGTGGAAGGGGAGCACATCTGGCTTTTGTTTCAATACAGCACTTGCATTTCATGAGCACTTTGCAAGGTGCTATTATTAAATCTTCTGATAAGCCTCTCTTTAAGTCCCATACACACTATCAGATTTTTTGCTGATTTTTGTCTTCAGATTTACCAAAACCATGTAGTGCAAGGGCCTGCCTGATTGCATACAAATTGAAACTCCTAAGGTTTGACCTCATATTGTATGGTTTTGGTAAATCTGAAGGAAAAAATCAGCAGAAAATCTGATAGTGTGTATGGGGCTTTATAATGTCCTGTATAGCTTCTGGACTTCTGTGCCCCAGCCGTCTGTGCCATAAGTGAATACATTTGCTGTGCAGGTCATTAGAGACTATATTAGCTTGCTGGTCTGTGGTGATGAGCCTGCATAATTGATCATCCAGTTTTCCTTTTGCAAGGAATTGTTTATTATTGTGAATTGTGCATTCATCACCCTGGAACTTAACTGTGAGACTGTTGTTTGCAAGACTTTTCACTAGGGCTGTGGAAATTAAAGATGAATTCCTTAATTAATCGATTCATTTTTTTGATTGATCAAAATTCTTTTGATCGGTACTCACCTCTCTACCGGCTTCCGGGTCTTCAGGGAGTTCCAGCAGAGATCTGGTGACATCACGGAGATCGACTTCACTGGTCTCCTCCCCCTTCCCCAATTGCCTCTCTCCGCTAACGAAGGGAAGGGGGGAGGAGTCCGGTGACATTGAAGTTCTGATTGAACGTAAAGCGTACGGGGAGGAGCTACGCATGACATCACCTGCTGATGCCCTATGGAACTAACACGATTGTCGGCTTTACATGCTGTGTTTTTATCATCTTTATGTGAGTAGATTGTGTTTGAACACAAAAATAAAATTTTATACTTAAGCGGTGACCACTTAGATCTTTTATTTCTACCCATGACCTGGCATCCTTGCGGAGATCTAAGGAGACGTGAGAGAAGTTTATGGTCCATGTTAACCCTTTTGATACCTGCTTGCATGACCACCTGTTTGCACAGGGGTCCATGCCATAAGGTGAGAGTGATTAGTTAGACCGAAGGTGGAGGGATTGTCACGCTGCTGTAGAAAAAAAAAAAAGACTTACGTCAGTGCTACAGTTTGAATTTAAAACGTATTTGTGTGAACTGTGAAGTTAAGTCATGGATTGTGGAAACTAACTAGTGTTGGGTGATTGTATATAGCAGTGATGGCAAACCTTGGCACCTCAGATGTTTTGGAACTACATTTCCCATGATGCTCGACTGCACTGCAGAGTGCATGAGCATCATGGGAAATGTAGTTCCAAAACATCTGGGGTGCCAAGGTTCGCCATCACTGGTATATAATGTATACCACATTTACCACTGACTAAAGCAGAGTTGCAATGCAAGGAGATCAGCTAAAAGCAGGTGGATCTGTAAGTGCGTTATAATTAATCGAAATTAGTCGCTTAATCAATTAAAAAAATAAAACGATTTTATCGAACATGAACATTTTAATCAGTAACAGCCCTACTTTTCACTGATAACTGCCTCCTAGTTCTGGGAAATTCAGCATTTTCTTTACAAGGATACTCTGCTTGCCATGTGGTGTAATGTAGTTCAGGAAGCCCTGGACCTTAACTTCGGAAATTATGCTTTTTCCGTTTGCTAGGAAAACTTTGTCTTTTGCAGTGTAATCAATGTTTGTGAAGAAGGTGTCATCGCTCTTTATGTGGCTTGTGACTCCTGAGACTATGCACCAGATGCATTGGCTTGCCACTCTGTGTCACTTTAGAAGTGCCAGTCAATGATGTATCTGCATTTTCCTTTGTGGTTGCTTTGACTCTTTCTTTTGTGGACAGCTGTAGCTTTCGCTGCTCGGTTTTCCAGATAGAACAGTCCTTTTTTAAGTGACTGGTCCTTTTACAGGCTCTTCTTTCTTTGTTGTGCTTTGTGTCATTGTACATCTTAAGAGCTATATCATAATGGTGCTTATTTTCTTTCCCTCTGTCATATTCATCCATTAATTTGCTTTTGACATATTCCAGTGTCAGTTCCTGCTTGGGTCTGGTTTCTAAAACGTTAATAAGAGCAGTATGTGTCTCTGGAAGGCTGCAGAGGAGCAGGGCAACCAGCATCAATTATTTTAAGTACACGTGCACGCAATGTTTGAGGGAGCCCGGCAGGTAGGTTGTTCCAAATATATTGGAGAACTATCCTCAGATCTTCTGTGTATGCTGGTTGCCTCAAATCCTTCAGTCTCTTCATGTAATCCCAGACAGACTCGATGTTGTTGAGATCTAGGCTCTGTGGGGCCAAATCATCCCTTCCATGACTCTTTGTTCTTCTTTACACTGAAGATAGTTCTTAATGACACAAGCTGTATGTTTGGGGTTGTTGTCCTGCTGCAGAATAAATTTAGAGCCAATCACGCGCCATGTCACTATACACAGATCGTCACAGCATTGAACCTGACCAATGGACATGGTGTCCATGTTTGGGTAGAAGTTTCTTAGAATGCTATTCAACTCCCCCCCCCCCCCCCCCGAGTCCATTACCAGGCCCTTTGGGTCTGGTATGAATATTAAGGGGAACCCTGCACCAAAAGGAAAAAAAATGTGTGGAGGTCCCCCAAAATCCATACCAGGCCCTTCAGGGCTGGAATGGATATTAAGGGGAACCCTGCACCAAAATCTAAAATAAAATGGCCAATCGGCCAATCCCCGCACGACGTCCCCTTGTGATGAAATGCGTAGGGAGGGGCCAGTGACGCTGACGTCATCACGCTGTTAGGAGATTGATGGGCAGCAGGACTACAATGGGAAGCCAGTGGAGACGCCGTAATCGCTACATTTGATATGACGTGCTATTTTGATGCTTTTCTGTAAGTGCAATTTTTTTATTTACCTATTAAAAGTGCTTAAAACGATTACACTATGGATGCATCTCTTGTTCTTATTTTTTGAGCGGCATGATTGCCATACCCATACCCATTCTGTGAGCTGTTTGAGGAGCTGTTACAGGTTTTGGAGATACCTGAGAATTTTCCCCTATGCCTAAAGCTGTGTGGGAGCCACCTTGCCTGAGCTTGTTTGAAGTTTTCTTTTATCTGCAAGTATAAAAGTGCCCAGTGCCTCTTTGGATGTGTTGTTCTGGAGGTTTGTGCCCTCATTAGGGAAGTTCACCCTCTCTTTCTGTCCAACTTTTTTTGTTTTACGAATTTAGGGTTCTCACCAGAACTGAAATAGAAGGGAGTTTTTCAATGCTGACGCTAGTTTTGGTGACAACAAGGGATTCCATCACTTTGAAAGGATTTCCTCTCCTATCCTGTTTTGGTTATGGGACAGGAAGTAAAGAGGAATCTCGCCAATGGGACAGAGATAGCAAACAATTCTGACAAGGGTTATAATCCGTTTACTCTCTCCAAAATGAAAAACAAAGGTTTTGCCTTTTGTTCTACTTTAATGAAAACATTTATAAAGCTCCCTATAATTGACTGGGTCAGGATTTGTGCTAGATTTTCAAGCGGCCATCTGCTTTTTCACGCTGAAGAAAATGGTGTGCACTTATGATTCTGAAAATAGAGGATTCTTTCAGCCGGGGAGCTATAAAACGTAATTGGTGCGATTTTGTAAATTGCTCACAAAACAACTAGGGAGTGCGTGGTGTAAAGTCGGTTGGCAAGGATGTTTTCGAAACAAGCGTGCCGGCGCTGAGTGCAGTTATTGAAGAGACTTCCCAGATGGAATTGGAAAAGTTTCCAGGCACACGGAACATTTTTCACGCTTACCACTCAAACAATTATGTAGTCAAAAGAGTCAATGCCATCTTTAAATATACGTTACTGAACAGGCGGATGCCTCGACGCTCACACAATCAGTGAATGAAGTGTTCTAGTACCTGTCAGATCGTTTTTGTAAAAAGTACCGGAATCTGAAAATAATTTTTATTCTCTGTATAATACAATAAACTATTAACTGCCGCAGGAAATTGCCAAGGCTCAGCTATGTATCTGTTACTTAAATACTAGAACAGTTTGTCATAACAAAATATGTCTTTATGGACATTGAGTTATTGTGTTTTTGTTTATTTTTTTCCTATCAATACTCAGTTCGTGATTTACGCAATTTGTGACATTTTTCTGCAAAGAATAGAACAGCATTTTCTCTACTGCTTATACCCATTTTACAGAACAAATAACATCATTAAACTGACTGGCCCTAAAATAATTGAGGATTGTAGCAGGTATGGAACAAACATATTTGCAGTGCACAATATCAGCATTGTATTTGTTTACTTATTCATTTTCGCACAGGCGTTCTTGTTAAAGAAATATGGACATTGTGATAAATGAAGCCCAGTCATTACTCATTAATGATATCTTCTTTTCACAAACAAGCAGTAAATAGGATGGATTGTTAATATTTTTGTTTAACCACTTGGGATCCGCGCTATTGCAAAATGACGGCAACAGCGCGGACCCACATTTCCGGGACTACGTCTATTGACGTGGTCCCGGTTACGAGCGGCCTGCGCGCCCCCTGAGGGGCGCGCGCGGTGCGCTCTGTGATCGGCGAGTCCGTGAGACTCGCCTGATCACCGATCCGTGTAAGGGGTCGATCCCGACCCCTTATCACGTGATCAGCTGTCAGCCAATGACAGCTGATCATGTGATAAAACGGAGCCGGTAATCGGCTAGTATTCCTCCTCGCGCTGACAGCGCGAGGAGAAAAAAAAAAAGCCGATCGCCGGCGGCCGTGTTCGGGACATCAGTCCCGATCACGGCCAGCAATTTAAACGGACACCTGCCCCCTGCCAGTGCCCACCTGCCACCCGCAGTGCCATCCTGAAATAAAGTAAGTGCCCCCCTGTCAGTGCCACCCAGCAGTGCCCATAGTGCCCACAGTGCCACCCAGCAGTGCCCACAGTGCCACCCAGCAGTGCCCACAGTGCCACCCACAGTGCCACCCAGCAGTGCCACCCACAGTGCCACCCAAAATCTGCCTCAAAGGTGCTGCACCCCAGTGCCGCCCATCAGTGCCCAGCAGTGCCGCCCATCAGTGCCCAGCAGTGCCGCCCATCAGTGCCCAGCAGTGCCACCTATCAGAGCCACCTATCAGTGCCACCTATCAGTGCCCATCAGTCCCATCTATCTGTGGTACCTATCAGTGCCCATCCGTGCCACCCATCCGTGCCACTTATCCGTGCCACCCATCCGTGCCATCTTATCTGTGCCCATCTTTGCCCATCAGTGCCGCCTTATCTGTGCCCATCGGTGCCGCCTTATCTGTGCCTATTAGTGCCGCCTTAACTATGCCTATCAGTGCCCACCAGTGCAGCCTATCAGTGCCCACCAATGCAGCCCATCAGTGCCCACCAATGCAGCCCATCAGTGCCCACCAATGCAGCCTATCAGTGCCGCCTAATCAGCGCACTTCAATGAAGGAGAAAAATGACCCGTTTGCAAAATTTTATAACAAACTATTAAAACATGATTTTTTTTTTTTTTGCATCTTTTTTTGTTTGTTTAGCAAAAAATAAAACTCCGAGCTGTAACTAAATACCACCAAAAGAAAGCTCTATTTGTGGGAAAAAAATGATAAAAATTTCATTTGGGTACAGTGTTGTATGACCGCGTAATTGTCACTCAAAGTGCATCAGCGCTGAAAGCTGAAAATTGGTCTGGGACTGAGGGGGGTTTAAGTGCCCAGTAAGCAAGTGGTTAAAGAAAAACTGGATATAAGTGCACCCAGCATCATACAGTATATATTTTCCAATATTGTTTATATTCTTTTATTTCTAATATATTTACTATTAGTTAATTTTTTTTTTTAATTATTACATTTTCTAACTAATGTGTAAATGTTTTTTTAGTACCCCCTCAACAGCTGTCCCTGAAGCAGTAAAGGCAGTGTATGGTATATACACATGGTGTGGCTGCAATGCATGGCACGGCAAAAATGATTCCCCCCCCCCCTGCTGCGTTTGGAGGGCAGTGCTGGTCATCAAACCTGACCCATTTAAAAGAAGTTTATGGTCACCGCAAAGGCTTTCAATTTATAACATTTAATAACAATACAAACAATAGTTATTTTGACAATCCAGTATAAGCTTACTTGAAAAATCTCCTTTCATGTTATGAGTGATTCCCATCTGCTGGCCATCTCTTTCCACAGCTTCCTAAATGCCCTGCATGCTTTGCAGCTTCTCCTCTGCTTTTTACGTTCTCTAAGGACTACATTTCCCATGGTGTCATGCTGCCTGCAAGCAGTGATTCATGTACTGACTCCACCTCCTGAGACACCTTCTCTCAGCACCTCTGTGAAATGTGTGACACAGCAGTGACTATTCACAGGGCATAGTGAATACGTGTCACAGAATTCAAGGAAGTAAATGTGTAGGGATCTTCACAAAGTAAGTTCACAAACTTTAAGATCTTTCAGATTTATAGGAGTGAACTAGAAATAAATTAAAATACAGTGTGGAATGGACTATATGATTTTACATTTTGACTATAGCTACACTTGAATGAATGGGGCCATTCAAAGAGTGGTCCGCAATACATGTGGTGCAGGTTTTTAGGGTTTAAACCAGGACATGAGAAGGTGACATAGTGTCTCCTCACCACCTATCACACACCCTCTGAAAACTGATCACCATGAACTGTCTCGTATTTATGAGCTCTTACAGAGATTAGAATACTCCCCCTGACAATACCGTCATCTGATTTTTTTCTCCAAAAGAATGGCACCATCTTTATTCAAGATTTATTCAGGATCAGTGTGTGCTTTCTGAACATAGATGTTGGTTCAGCAATGGCACAGTCATGTAAATACTGGTGCCTGTGCAGCTGTTTTAACATATGTTTTAAAGTGGTTGTAAACCCCAGTTGTGACTAAGCATTGAACTAAGCATACAGTATATTGTATATCAGTAGTGTTTACTTGTCTCTCCAAAGCTCTAAGTGTTGTTTCTCTCTGGTGCTTCGTTCCTTTGTTATCTGTATGAGTCACTTCTGAGAAGTTTTCCTGACACATGAGATAAAGTTTGTGTTGGGGAGGAAGATAAGCATGCAGCTTGTCTATTCAGAATACAGCTCTGCATGTTCCTTTGTATAAGGGAGGGGGGAGGGTGTCCCTTTCCTCCAATCAGATCTCACACAGTATATGAAAGCCGTAACTGCAGTTCTCCACTCCCACCTTTGTACTCCTCACAGATGGAGAAGGATTTTATCACAAATCTGCCCTTTTAAAGGGTTGTAGATAAGAGAAGACTGCAGATAAACAAGTAAAACCCATGTAGGGAGATTTGTTTCATCTCTATGTATCATCTGGGGCTGTTCACTTCACTGAGTATATATGAGGGTTTACAATCACTTTAAGGCAGGTTCACACTACACCCTATGCATTTTTTATGCGTTTTGATGCATTCCCTTGTGTTCTTTGCCTTCTTTTTGTTTTTACCTGAAGTAAATTTTTTTTTTTTATATGTATTAGCCCCTGTACACACGGTCAGACATTCCGATGGAAAATGTCAGATCGGACCGTGTTCTCGGATAATCCGACCGTGTGTGGACTCCATCTGACTTTTTCCGTCGGAATGTCCGACCAACAAAGTTTGAGAGCTGGATATAAAAGTTTCCGACAACATGATCATTTGTAGAGAATTCCGATCGAACAAAGTGCCACACATGCTCAGATCAAATTACGAGACCAAAGCTATTGGCTACTAGCCTGAACGTAGTCCCGTCATAACGAACGAACGTCATCACGTTCCGAACGATCAGACTTTCCAACAACTTTGTCCGACCATGTGTATGCAACACCAGTTTCTGACAAAATCCGTCAGAAAAAATCCAACGGATTTTGTGGTCGGAATTTCCGACCGTGTGTACAAGGGCTTACAGGCACTCCGTCAATTTACGCAGCACTTTGCATACACTATATTGTCAGAAGTACTGAAATGCCTGCACATTTCACATGAATTTTAATGGCATCCAAGTCTTAGTCCGTAGGGGTCAGTATTGAGTTGGCCTACCCTTTGCAGCTACAACAACTTCAACTCTTCTGGTAAGGCTGTCCACGAGATTTAAGAGTTTGTACTGGGGGATGTTTGACCATTCTTCCAGAAGCACATTTGTGAGGTCTCCTCTGGTTTCCTCTGGTAACTCGTATAAATTAGGCCTCCTTTAGATTTACAAAATGATGTAACACTAAGGCCTACCTAAATTTTATGTTTTAGCCCATCCATTGCAGAGCCAACAAAACAGTTTTTTCCCAAGCACGGTTACCACCTAGCCAGCAATTAAAACCATTTTATTTGTACAATTATATTATTAATTTAATTATAACAATTTGCATTAAAAACAGAGGTTTTAGTTGCACAACATTTGCAATTGACAATTACTCAGTCAGGTAACACTATACCCAGACTTTCCAACGACAAAATCAGTTTTCCAACGGATTTTGGCCAAAACTTGTCTAGCATACACACGGTCGCACAAAGTTGTTCGGAAAATCTGATAGTTCTGAACGCGGTGACATAGAACATGTACGACGGGACTATAAATGGGCCAGTAGCCAATAGCTTTCGTTTTGAAATTTTTTCTGAGCATGCACGGCACTTTGTCCGTCGTAATTGTCTACACATGATTGGAATTTAAACGATCAGATTTTGTTGTCGGAAAATTTTAGATCCAGCTCTCAAACTTTGTGTGTTGGAAATTCCAATGGAAAAAGTCAGGTGGAGCCCAGACACGACACGATTGGAATTTCCGACAACACGATCCGATAGCACATTTTCGGACCATGTGTACGGGACATTATTATTTTTTTCAATTCTTTGAGACAGAAAGAACTTTCTTTTGGTGGTATTTAATCAACACTTGTTTTTTTTTTTTCTTTCTTTCTATATAAACTAAAAAATACCGACCATTTAGTTTCTGTTTTAAAAGTGTGCAAATTCTTTTTCTTCAGAAATTTAGACCAAAATGTATTCTGTTACATTTGTTTGGTAAAAATATCCCAAACCAAAGTATATTATGTAGTCTGTGTGAAAGTTAGAGTCTACAAACTATGGTATGTATATCTAAAAATTGAGAAATACCGATATGCAGTGCATTGAAAAAGTACTCAGACCCCTTAAAATTTTCTATATTTTATCATGTTACAACCAAAAAGTTAAATGTATTTTATTGGAAATGTATGTTATAGACCAAGACAAAGTAGCATATAATTGTGAAGTGGAAGGAAAATGATAAAAGGTCAAATTTGTTTACAATTTTTTTTTACAGACTCTAATGCCCTGTACACACGATAGGATTTTCCGATGGAAAAAGTGTGATAGGACCTTGTTGTCGGAGATTCCGACCGTGTGTAGGCTCCATCACACATTTTCCATAGGAATTTCCGTCACACATAATTTGAGATCTGGTTCCTATCGTGTGTACAGGGCATTACAGGTTTTCTTTTAAGATTGCCCTGTATTTGGCTCCATCCATCTTCCCATCAACTCTGACCAGCTGCCCTGTCCCCACTGAAGAAAAGCATCCCCACAGCATGATGCTGCTACCACCATGTTTCACGGTGGGTATTGTGTGTTCAGGGTGATGTGCAGTGTTAGTTTTCCAACACACATAGCATTTTGCTTTTAGGCCAAAAAGTTCAATGTTGGTCTCATCTGATCAGAGCACCTTCTTGCACATGTTTGCTGTGTCCCCCACATGGCTTCTCACTATCTGCAAATGGGACTTCTTATGGCTTTCTTTCAACAATGGCTTTATTCTTGCCACTCTTCCATAAAGACCAGATTTGTGGACTGTAATACCCCATACACACGATCGGACTTTCCGACAACAAAACTGTGGATTTTTGTTCAAAGATTGTTGACTCCAACTTTTCTTGCATACACACGGTCATTCAAATGTTGGCCAGCAATTACGAACGTGGGAACGTGGTGACGTACAACACGTACAATGAGCCGATAAAAAGAAAGTTCAATAGCCAATGCGCCACCCTTTTTGGCTCCTTCTGCTAATCTCATGTTTATCTCGTGTTAGTAGAAGTTTGGTGAGAGACGATTTTGCGCTTCAGCCTCATGCTTTACAGTTCGTTTCTGCTTTTCAGTTTGTGCTTGTCAGTTTGTATCTGTTCTTCAGTACGTGTTGTCAGCTCGTTTCCTGTCTTTCAGTGTGTTTTATCTATAGTTCGCTTCTGATTTTTAGTGCATTCTTGTCCGCTTATTTCTGATTTTCAGCTCGTTCTTCTCAGGTCCTGTCACGTACCTAGTGGTGAGCCTGGAATGCCGAAGGAGACCTCTCTTGTGACCTCGACTCTTGGCCCCTGATAGTGGAGACAGGAGGCACAGAAGTCAAAGGTAGCACGAGTGCCTGACAGGATCAACAGCCGAAGGATCGATCAGGCAATCTTCAAGAAACTGTAGCAGGATAAGAAGACCTTAGTGGCAGTGGACAGGAACCAGCAGACAGCAGGGAACACACAGGTACAGATAGGTCCCTCAGGAGCAGGCACACAGAAGAGTCAGGCAAGCCGGGTCAAACCAGACAGTCAGAACAGGAACAGGTGCAGAAGGCAGAGACAGGATCATGGAACAGGCCGGGTCGGCAACAGATGAGCATGGATGGACCAGGGGATAAGGCAGATGCAGAGTCTTAGACAAGCCGGAGGTCAGAGGCAGGCAGAAGGCAGGGAAGGTCACAGGTCAGGCCGGGTCAACACAAGATCAGGTTGGTTCAGACGATAAGCTCAGGAATGCTGTCGATCAAGCAGCATGATCTGAAGGGAGAACTGGATTTAAATAGCCCTACCTGGCGCCGGTAACCGTGCATGCGAGCACCCAAACTCCTCTTCACCATTGACCATTATAGGTGCAGGGGGATCAGTGGCTCGTCCTGGGAAAGGATTAGAAATAGCAGGTTTTAGGAGAGATACATGAAAAACAGGGTGTACCCGAAGTGATTCTGGCAGTTCCAGTTCGTAGGCCACCTCATTGATTCTTCTCTTGACTGAGAAAGGACCCAGAAACTTAGAGCCCAATTTCTTTGAAGGCAAGCAAGTCAAAGATTAATTGTAGACAGCCAAACCTGGTCTCCAGGTTCCAGAATCAATTCCCCCCCTATCTCTTTTTATCAAAAGTCTCTTTGTTAGGTTCTTGTGCTCTGGTCATGGTGTTCTGCAGAAATTTATTATTGGTACTTAAAAAATCCACAGTCTTGAGAATAGCTGGTACAGAACATTCAGGAACAGAGTTAGGTAGAAATGATGGGTGGTAATCATAATTGGCAAAAAACGGAGTCTGCTTGATGGTACCGTTACCGCATGCAAACGCACCCTCTCGCACGCGGGCATGCTCCTAGGCGCCCGCCAGCATGCACAGACAGGTGATGGACCACTGTCCCCAGCCAGCCTTTCCTGACAGGTTCTTTCTGATTTTCAGTGTTTTCTGTTAGTTTGTTCTGAGCAGCCGTTTGTTTTCTAGCCATGTTGCGGTTACATACCGGTACTCATCGTAGAGTTCATGCTGTTGTTGGGCTTGGTGTTGGAGTTATTGCTTTGACCCAAGTCCAGTCCATGAACAGTAGGAGGAGGAGTTTTTGGACCAAGAATTGGTTGCTTAATTGTAACCAATTCTGTCATATGCCTTTGTTGCAGGAGCTCCAGGACAATAGTCCTGATGATTTCAGGAATTATCTCCGGATGACGGACCCCATCTTTCACCGTCTGTTGGCTTTGCTGTCCCCTTATATTATGAAGCAGGACACCTGCATGCCATCACTCCCGAACAAAGGCTCGTCGCCACCTTGCAGTACTTGGTGATGGGGAGAAGTCTCCAGGATATCAAGTTCACGACTGGGATCTCCCCCTCAGGCTCTGGTTCTGTTTAAAGTTTTGTTCTCCTATTATCTTGATAGGTAATTGCAGAATGTCAAACTGTGGTTCAGTTTGGACTGTGTGTATTCATATTTTTGGATTATGACACTTCTTACCTGCCCAGTGGGCTGCCAATAGTGTAAGTGGGGGGGTTGGCCAAAGTAACACACATTATTTATGCATTCAGCTCTCAATGAAGTAGAGAGGGTTACCTGTCCAAAATATCTCCCCCCACCTTAAAATTTTAAAACATCAGAGGGGGTGAGGAATCTGATAAGTGGACCTTATACTTTTGTCTTTAAATACTCATTTCAATAAATGTTATACTTATGTTGACCAAGAATGTTTGTGCCTAATCTGCTTGCAATCTTATGTGCAAAAGTACTAATTTTTTGTTTCTTGTTTGACTCCTCAGTTTCCTTCCAACCCATGGGAATGGCAGACTGTGGCCTCCGAATTCGACCAGTAGTGGGACTTTCCCAACTGCAGTGGTGCAATAGATGGGAAGCACGTCCCGATTCGTCCCACCTCCTCAACTCGGGGTCATGCTACTTTAATTACAAGGGGTACAGTCGTATTGTGATGTTGGCGGTGTTGGTGGCGAAATATGAGTTCTTATATCTGGACGCAAGGAAGAATGGCCGTATGTCAGATGGAGGAGTGATCGTACAGATGGAATTTTACAGTCCTTTCCAGAATGGCAGCTTAGGGTTGCCACCTCCAGCAAAAACGTTGCGGGCCTCCCATTTGTTTTTGTGGCAGATGAGGCCTTTGCATTGGGGGACCATCTGATGAAGCCATTCCACATGAGGACCCTGACCCTGGAGCAAAGGGTTTTTAATACAGAAAGGACAATACACTTTGCCCTACAAATGCACTTTCAATGCACTTGCATTGCACTGCACTTGCATTGCACTTGTAGTACAAAGTGGTTTTCCTATTTTTAAATAAGCCACAGTGTGTCAACATGTGCTAGCTCCTATCATGGGGGATCCATGGACCTCTCACCTACTTTCGTTTGGAGGAAGGGGTTGCACTCACAAAACGCGTACATTGATATCCCATGAAGGCAGCTAGCACATGTTGACACACTGTGTGCATCTTCAAAATGTGGCTTTTAAATTAAACGACAACATTAACATTTTTTGGGGTTTAGATTTTGCCTAAAACATCAATGATGTTGCTTAGTCTTTTTTGAACATCATTAATATTTTGCTTGACCTTTTCTAAATCCCGATTGCACACCATGATCTCACTAAAGAGTACTTGTGCACTTGCACTGTTGAAGTGAGTTTCTTCTTCCACAACATCCACATCACCTAAAAAAAACACATCATGTATTATAAATATGCAGGCATCCATCTATTATCTGAAGCTGTGGTCTCAGACCCTGACCTGTTGTTGACACCATTTTGACCACTCCCTGAACCTCTGCATCCACATCCTCAGATTCTGCATCCTCATCCTCAGGTTGTGTGCTGAGTACCCCTTCTTCAGGAGTTGTGGGGTTACTGGTGTCCTCACATGTCATGATTCTTTTCTCCCCTATGTGAATACAAAAAAGGTATACTTAGCAGACAGATATTTGAGGCTAGAAATAGTAAAATGAAACATTGCTTGGAAGTGTCGTCCAACTGTCTGTTTTGGCAGTTCCATCCACTTCAGGGGAGCATGGTCAGTTACTAACTCAAACTGGCGCCCTAACAAATAGTATCTGAGCACATCCACGGCCCACTTTATGGCTAAACATTCCTTTTCAATGACTGCATACTTTTTCTCATGGTCATTGAGCTTTCTGCTTAGGTACACCACAGGGTGTTCTTCCCCATTGTGTACCTACGATAGTACTGCCCCGATGCCAACATCAGACGCATCCGTCTGAACCAAAAAATCTTTGGAGAAATCGGGGGAGTACAGTACTGGCTGTGCACAAAGAGCCTTCTTCAGGACTTGGAAAGACTCCTCTTCTATTGAGGACCACTTCACCATTACAGAGTCTTTACCTTTCGTCAGGTCTGTCAGAGGGGCAGCTATAGTTGCAAAATTTGGAATATATCTTCTATAATACCCCGCAATGCCAAGAAAGGCCCTGACCTGCTTCTTGTTTGCAGGACGTGGCCACTCCTGGATGGCTTTTATTTTACGCACTTGAGGTTTTATGACACCACAGCCAATAGTGTAGCCCAAATACTTGGCTTTCTCTAGACCAATGGCACATTTTTTTGGATTTGCCGTAAAACCATCTTTGAAGAGGGAATCAAGGACAGCCTGGACACGAGGCAAGTGAGACTCCCAGTCAGCACTATATACCACTATGTCATCTAAATAGGCTGCTGCATATCGTCGGTGGGGTCTTAGGGTCCTGTCCATGGCCCTCTGAAATGTCGCGGGGGCATTTTGCAACCCAAAAGGCATTTTTTTATATTGAAATGAACCCTCCGGGGTCACAAATGCAGTCTTCTCTTTGGTGCTATCAGTCAGGGGTATTTGCCAATGCCCTTTTGTCAAGTCCAAAGTGGTAATATAGCGAGCTTTGCCAAGTTGGTCTATAAGTTCGTCTACTCTGGGCATTGGGTATGTGTCAAACTTTGTCACTGCAAAGTTTCCTGAATTCAGGCAGTAGAAGTAGATCGCCGAATAAAGAAGGAAGTACAGAATTAGCAGCGTGTAGATAGACTGTGTTTTGGTTTGCTGTGTGTCATCCTCCTCTGTTCTTCTAAGGCGATGTCCGAAGATCGGGAAGTGTTCGTCAGAGCCCAGGGCAGGACTTTCACTTTTTTCAATGCAGCGACCAAAGAATATAATGGTTTGACATATTGAAGGCTCCTACATCCTTGTTTTTCCACGACCAAACAATATAATGGTTTGACATATTGAAGGCTCTTATATCCTTGATTTTCTGGTGAGTGCATCCCCAAAGGGGGGTTTGTATTTTGAGAGCACGAAAGGTGGAAACGTCAGGTGGAAGGTGGTTCCGATCTTTCTTCTTTTTCACAAGTTGGACTCTATCACCACTTTTTCAAGAGCACAAATAAATAACATCTGAACAAGATTCTTCATGTTGAGCGCTGCTATATATATATATTTAATTAGTGGACTTTTTGTGTTTGAAGTTTTAATCTCATTTTTTATATATATACAATTTTATATGTCTAAAAGTCCCAGAGGGTGTCTCCCATAAAGCAACTCAAATGGAGAGTACCCTGTAGAGGACTGGGGAACCTCCCTGATGGCAAACATCAAGTATGGTATCAGGAAGTCCCAGTTTTTCCCATCCTTGTCAACAACCTTTTTTAACATGCTCTTTAACGTCTTATTGAAGCGTTCCACCAAGCCATCCGTTGAGGATGGTACACTGAGGTCTGCAACTGTGTCACCTTAAACAACTTGCACAGCTCCCTAGTTATTTGCGACATAAATGGGGTGCCCTGGTCTGTAAGGACTTCTTTAGGGATGCCCACCCAACTGAATACCATAAACAGCTCCTTGGCGATGTTTTTAGCAGAAGCGGTGCGTAAGGGAACCGCTTCAGGGTAACGGGTAGCATAATCCATGATTACTAGGATATGCTGATGACCCCGGGCAGACTTGGGGAGTGTACCCACAAGATCCATGGCAATCCTCTCAAAGGGCACTTCAATAATAGGTAATGGCACTAAAGGACTTCGGAAGTGGGGCAGTGGGGCTGACATCTGACACGAAGGACAGGATTGACAATAATTCTCAATATCTTTCTGTACCCCTGGCCAGTAAAACCTATGCAACACCCTTTCAGTCGTTTTTTCAACCCCTAAATGGCCTCCTAGCAAGTGCCCATGGGCAAGTTCCAACACCACCCGTCTGTATGGCTTAGGGACCACCAACTGTTCAACCGCTTCATCATTCATTTTACATACACGATACAGTAAATCATCACCGCTGCTGAAATAAGGAAAACAGGGCCTGTCCCCTGGTTCGACAGGTACCTCATTAATCACTGTTACATTTTCCGAGGCCCGGGCAAGGGTCTGGTCTTTTCTTTGCTCAGTACCAAAATTTTCTTTGTGCACATTAAGGTCAGCAAACTCCAACGTAGGCTCGGATTCAGCAGACGGCTGTCCAGCTCTACTGGTGGTGGGGACTTCCTCAGACTCCTCCAGTTCTCCTGCCATAACGGATAGAGGAAAACCCGGGGTGCCCTGAGAGGAATCCCCTTTTCCCACCTTGTCAGTAGTGGCCAGGAGTTCTGGCTCGGCCACTGAGTCAGGTACTGCGACCGGGTTGGGACGATCCCACAGTTCCCAAAACTTAGGGAAGTCCCTACCAATGATGGCCCTGTGCACCAAGTTGGGGACAAGTCCAACCCGATGGGTCACCGTTCCTATGCCAGTTTTAAACTGAACAGTGGTTATAGGGTACTCCCTGGTATCCCCATGAATACAGGTCACAGCTATTTTTTTAGCATGACAATTCACAGGTTCAATCATTTCAGCTGTAACCAAAGTTACTAGACTTCCAGAATCCAGCAAGGCTGTAATAGGCTTATCATTAACAGTCATTTGGCACATTGGTTTTCCCATATTTGGTGCTGCAGTGCATGAAACAGCTGCAAACATAGACTGTCTCCTAATGGAAAAATCGCACTGCATCGGTTCATCTGTCAATGGACAATTCGCTGCAACATGTCCCATTTCTTGGCAACGAAAACACCTGGAGTTTCCCCAGTTTGGTTTGCTGACAGGCAATGGCTTATCTTGTTTGGGACGCCAAACTTCAGTACTGGCAACAAAATTCCTCCCCCCTATTTCCTTGCCATCTTTACCACCCAGTTCCCCTGGAACAGTCTTACCGGTTGCCTGGGGAGACCGTGGCTTTGGGTGGAAAGTCCGCGCAGTTGTAGGGGTGGTGACCAGGTTTTCTGCAGCAAAGTACCTTTCAACGAGTTCCACCAGGTTGTCCGCCGACTTGGGGTCTCCTTGACTCACCCACCTCTGCAGGGGAATTGGTAGTCACCTCAGGAACCGGTCCATGACCACACGCTCCACTATTTGTGACCCAGACAGGGACTCCGGCTGTAGCCATTTCCTCACCAGGTGAATTAGGTCGAACATCTGCGATCTTGGGGGCTTCTCCCCTTGAAAGAACCAGCTGTGGACCCACTGTGCTCAAACTGCCAAAGTGAAACCAAGTCGTGCCAGGATTTCCCGTTTGACCTTTTCATAGTCTCCCAATTCTGCTGATTCCAAATCATAGTAGGCCTTCTGCGATTCTCCAGAAAGCAGGGGAGCAACCAGTCCTGCCCACTGGGTTTTAGGCCAACCTTCCCTCTCAGTGGTCCGCTCAAACGTTAGCAGAAAGGCCTCTGGATTATCATCTGTAGTCATCTTAGAAAGAAAGCGACCCACATGGATGGCTGAGGGGTTGTCTCCAACATCAACTTTAGCAGGTGACTTAGCGCCTCCACAACCTCCATCAAGGTTTTCCTATCTGCTTTGGCATCAGTGGCTAGCTGTTCAAACAGCCTCTGCGAATGCTCCTGTGCGATAGCATTAGCTTGTTGTAGTGCAGCATTTGTTTGCTCCTGTACAGCACTAATCTGTTGCAACAGCACCTTGGTTTGCTCCTGTGCAATAGCATTAGCTTTCTGCTGTGCAGCATTTGCTTGCTGTTGTGCAGCATTGAGTACAGCGTTTGTTTTCTGCTGTGCAGCATTGGCTTGCCGTAGTTCAGCATTTGTTTGCTGTTGTGTAGCGTTGGTACTGGCCTTTTAAGTAGTAACTTACTACAGCTGCCCACATTCTCCACCATATGTAACCTGGGGGACAGGTAGCAGGCATAAAGCTCCCTGGGATGAGCAGTTTCTCAGGCACAGATACCAAGTCCAGAAATTAAGTGACCAACAGTGCTGTGTTTATTTGTGGTATATACAAGTCCATATACAGGTGCTGTACAGTGCTCCAGAAAACAAAATAAAGGGCAAAGTAGCAAAACACAAAAACCTAGCCGTGTCACGGCTCTAGCTATACAGTTTGCAGGCCCTCACTACCAGGCTGAACAAGCCTAACGCTTGTCAGTCTCTACAAAGAACTGTTTAACAGGTTTTACCAACCTTACTCTCTTCACAGACAAACTTGGTGTGAACGTCCCAGGCAGAGAGCAAAGGCTGTCTGCTCAGGTGAGCCTAAATTAGCCTGGGCAGGAGGACCAAGACCCAAACTGGATCACAGATTCCTGAATGTGTATGAGAGGAGCCTGGGAGAGGTATAAACCCAGAACAGGACTTTTCCTGGCTCTCTCTGGGATGCTCTGCTACAGTATATATATAAAATCCCACATAAATCTACATCTGCCATGTGCTCTCACTCTGCCCTGAAAGAAAAGAGGCGGTAAATACACTAGAAAGAAGGACAGGGGCAGAGTTTCATGCATGCGCAGTGTATATAAAGCAGAACACGCGGTTGAGGCACTTTAATAAGGGGGCCCCCAGATCCCAGCTTACACCCTATGTGAATGAGTATGGGGTACACCGGTGCATCTTTCGGGACTGGGAAGTCAAATATGGGGCGGGGTCACCATGTGACATCACCCGGTGACCCCGCCCCGTATGCCTATATAAGTCGCCGCACACCATGTACACAGCATTACAGCGAGAGAGAGCGCCGTGTCAACATTGGAAGAACAGAAGAAGGAAGAAGAAGAAGACGCAACGGCAGCAGCGATGATGAAGGAGAAAGCCGGGCTCCTCTGCTAGCAAAAGAGCGGCAAAAGAGCTGAAGATAGCGGAGGAGCCCGGCGAGAAGAACCGGAAAGCACAGAGAAGTTGGAAGAAGATCCCCGAAGCTCGAAGAAGACCCCTGAAGTCGGAAGAAGACCCCTGGAGCTGCCTAATAAACTACTTTAAAAACCTGTGTTGGATGTTTTTTTATTGACACCTTTTCCCTATTAAAGGGGGCTCCCGGATTCCGATAAGCCCCCACCCGCAGACCCCAACAACCAACAGCCAGGGTTGTCAGAAAGAGGCCCTTGTCCTCATCAACATGGGGACAAGGTGCTTTGGGGTGGGGGGCCCCAAAGCATCCACCCCCATGTTGTCCGCTAGAAAGCCGAGTGCGGCAGACAATTTTGAGTCAAGTCTTCTTTCTAAGTCCGCCGGACTTTTGGGAAGAAAAAGTCAGCTGGAGCCCACACATGATCAAATTGGACTAATAAGTCCACGGATAGTCCAAACGTGTGCACGCGGCATCAGTGAACTCCCCTTTTTATCTGCTTTCAGGTGTGATTTTTATATTGTCCACACCTGTTACTTGCCCCAGGTGAGTTTAAAGGAGCATCACATGCTTGAAACAATCTTATTTCTCCACAATTTTTAAAGGGTGCCAAGAATTTTGACCAGCCCATTTTTTGTAATTTTGTGTGACATTATGTCCAATTTGCTTTTTCTCCTCCTTTTTTTGTTTTGTTCCAATACATACAAAGGGAATAAACATATGTATAGCAAAACATGTGTTACTACAATACTTTTCTGTGAGAAATACATGATTCTCTGGAAAATTTTCTGGGGTGCCAACAATTTCAGCCATGACTGTATGTATATGGCCATAATTAGACTCTCGTAGGCTGAGCCTCACGTGGAAGCTGAATATGTGTAAAAACCCTTCACAAGTTAGTGTCGGTAGATTTGCCAGGCCTAAAGCTGATTTGATCAATGCCTATTAGGGATGGGATAACGTTAGCTAATCTAGCGGCTAGCACTTTAGTGAGAATTTATAATTCCAACTAGGAATGAGAATTTTAAGGTCTGTGTTCAATAAGGCTATTGGATGGTAGGAGGAACATGCAGTGGGAGTACATTCCTGGCCTGGACAATATATGCTTCAAGCATTGAACACTGGAGATAATGAGCAAAGAGTGCACTGAGTCTTAGGAGCCAATAATTAACCAAAAGCCTTATAGAGGTCAACTGGGAACCCATCTGAAGCTTTACTTGGAGGGAAACACATTTGGCAGCCTCAATTTCAAGGTGAGTAATCTCAGCTTCTAGGGTATCCCTACTGGATGAGAGTATGGTAGAGACAGATTACACAGAAGGCTGCTTAGAAAGCCTGTATCGTATGTTGCTATGGGTGAGTAAAGTAAAGTAAAATAGCATATAAAATCAGTCAATATACTCAAGGGATCATTAACTAATTCACCCCCTCATTCTGGATAGTAGGAATAATGGTATTGAGTTTGTGATCAGCCACTAACATGGCCAGGAGCTTACCATTTTTTTCACCTGAATGGCACAACTCCTTTCTTTTTCCTGTAAAGCATTAATCTCAAGATTATGATCCTTACAGTTTAAATAGCAGAAATACATTACTTTCTCAAGACTGCTTTAAACACATCCCCGACCACAGGAAGGGTGGACAATTCCTCATTATTAGCCCAGTAAGAGATAATGGCGATGCGTTCTAGATAGGTGTGAATAACACTTAGTTGAAGGGTGTTTCCAGTGCCACACCTCGCAAGGATCCGCCACAGATGCCCAGGAGGTGAGCTCAGTAGAGCCAGGCCTATAAGGGTTAGAGGAGTCTAGGGCAGCATCTAAAATAGTGTTATAGTCTCCTGAAAGCACCAGAGGGAGATGAGCCTAGGGGTCAGCTTAGTGAGCATGTCATAAAGCAAATTAGGCTGATATGGGGGAGACAAAGATACGTTAACTACTACCAACTTGCGGTAAAAGATATTGAGGACCACTGGAACATATCAACCCCTTGAGTCAGAGACCACCTGATGGATGGTATACAGGATTGCCTTGCTTATAAGAATAGGGACTCCTCTAAAAAAGAGGAATGGGTGGCATGCAACGCTCTTTGGATCCAGGGTCTTTCAGGTGTGTCTTCTGTAGGAGGACGATTTGAGGCTTGAGCGGTTTGAGAAATTCAAGCACAGCAACTTATTTGAACTTATCATTAAGCCCTCTAAAATTCTATGACACAATCTTAACAGTTTTAGCCATTAGGGGTCCAGAGGCATTTCAAAACAGAATATAACATGAAAGAGGGAAATCTATGCCAAAAGGATGCATCAGGGTGTATGTGTATGAAATATAAATACTAGTGTGATGATGAAAAGGAGATTTGTGGACCGAACTAAAACCCATCCCTGCTGTTATAGCAGAAAATCAAACAGAAAAAGTTCCAGTATGCTGTCTTTTTCCCCAAAACTGTAGAAACCAAATGGAGCTTAACCACTGTTAGGGGGAAGATGCCACTGAAGACAAGATGGCGGAAGCAAAGGTGGATGCAGAGTTCCGGCCTCGTGCAGAACGTTTTGACCGTGGTTCTGGCAGAGCTTTCACCTTCTGCTTCAAGGCCATAGAAGGGGTCTCCCAACTGTCAGGATGTCACCGCAGGCAGAGGAAATCTGGGGTATGACTGTGCGAAACTACCCATGCCATTTGTTTGACAATTATTTTCCTATTAGCCTTACAAATGGGCAAAATTAATTTGCCAACTTCATCCCCCAAAGACTTCAATGCAATTCAGGGAACGTTCTAAGTATTGGAGCATTGGAGCATTGGAGCTACATAGATATACTGCACAGGTTATAAAATTGTGCTGTATTGCTGCAAATATAATTTGTACAGAAAATGTGATATATGTTTAAAAATGATAGAGCAGTGGTGATTGTTTAATCACATGACTGAAGAAGAGAATAAAAATAATCATAAAGTTCTGCTATACTCTGAAATCCAATGTCATTGTGTCTAATTATTTCTGAATTATAATCATCATGTCTGAGTTTTCACAGGAAATTAGGAACATTGGACCTGTTCCAGAGGAAGAGCCTAATTCGTTGAATGCAGTCCACAGCATATTGAGAAAAACAGCAGGCATAATTAGAGAAGATGAAGCAGGATAATCCCAAGGACCATGCCATAATTTACACAGAGTAGCGTTGGTATCTCAATCAAAGGTGTAAAATCTGCCTCTTGCATTCAGGAACATATTTAACACCATATTTTTTTTATTAATGCGAGACAGTCCAATTAAGCAATGCTTTGCATATGTGTTTTTAACATCAATTAAGTTTTTGGTATTTTTTGCCATCTTTCATACAATTTCAGTTTTAAAAGCAGATTTAACATTTTATTATTATTATTATTTTATGAATGTAGACCCAAAAGCAAAAGGCACGGTCCTTTAATGAGCAACTTTATTTTTAGTGTGACCAGCATAATCAAATAGTTACCTTAATCACTGCCATGGGCGTCCACAGAACTTTTTCCAAGGGGGGGCATCATTTTAAGGTCACTCATGCTCCGCCTCTTTTCGACAATCTCATGAAAATCTTTCCACTGGTAATACATATGTGTTATATAACAGATAATTCATCTTCACTTTGTATTGGAAGTTACTCAGGCGGCTGTGTTCCAGGCCCATATAGCCTAGAGAATGTACATCTTTTTACATTGCAATACATCTGTTGTGGCCCTATTTTGATCTCATACTGTTACTGTATAGGCTGTTTTCATCAAGATAAAAATATGGCAAAAACATATGTATTGCAATGTAAAAAGATGTACATTCTCTAGACTATATGGGCATGGTACGCAGCCACCTGAGTAACCTTGCGGACGCCTATGCTTTCAAAAACCAGCCCTGGAAAAAATTTCATACCAGCCTCACAGCATTATTATACCAGCCCAACAGCATAACGTCATTATTTTCTTGTTCATGAAAGGGAAAACCATACATTTTACCAGTTAATAGTGGTAAGTGATCAATCATCAAGGGGGACCCCAGGAACTCAGAACGTGGGGGGGGGACCACCTTCTGCAGAAAGAATACTCGAAGGTAAGGGGGGTGGGTTACTAATATAAGGAGGAAACCCTTTATATCAGTGCCCCTTACCTTATCGTATTCGTATTCACTCCCCCCTTACATCAGTGAACCCCCCCCCCCCGACTGGCCTGGTGGTGCTTTCACTGACCTCCTCTCAGGTGCACTGTGCAGGGCTCAGTCAGTCGGCTCCAGCTTGGTGGGTCTGGTTTTATCCTATAGTCTCCTGTCCACAGTCCACACAAGTCTGACTTTTCCCATGACCCCCATCCCAGCGGCGCTCCCACTCTTGACTCCTCTCCAGACTCCCTCAGAGACTGCAGACATGCTACAGGAGATGGACAGAGACTGCAGACTTGATGCAAGAGCTCAATGCAGCCTCACCAGTGCCCACCAAATGCAGCCTCACTGTGCCCACCAAATGCAGCCTCACTGTGCCCACCAAATGCAGCCTCACTGTGTCCATCAAATGCAGCTTTACTGTGCCCATCATTGCAGCCCCTCCTGTGCCCCATGTCCCAGTCTGCAGTCCCTGTCTGTGGGAAGGTGTGTTGATGCTTGGTACGGTACCTTGCATGCCAGCAGGATATCCATGATGGGCAGCAGGCAGGGTCTTTTCTCGTTTTGGATGGGGACGGTGCTCCTTCCAGAGGATCTGTCTGCTGTGAGATGGAGTGGTCCCTGGCAACCTGCACCTTCAGCCATCCTCATTTTCCAGCCCCAGTCAGCCTGTCCTCTGGTCCTGGGGAAGTGGAGAGCACTGGGTGGGAGTTGGAGAGAAGGGGGAGCGTACTAGAGAGTAGAGAGTACTGGCGGGGTTGGAGAACACATGGGTGGAGGCAAAGAGCGAGGGGGAGTGGAGATCACAGGGGTGGGGAGCAGAGAGCGCTGGGGGGGGTCAATAAGAACAGGGGTAGAGAGCACGGTAGGCTGAGAGCACTGGGGGGGCTAAGAGTGTGGGGCGGTAAAGAGCACTGGGAGGGCAGAAAAACAGGGGTGGAGAGCACGGGGCTGGAGAGTACTGGGGGGGTACAAAGAGCAGGGGGGAGTGGAGAGCACCAGTGGGGGACAGAAAGAACAGGGGTGGAAAGCACTGGGGACTGGAGAGCACTATGGGGGGGTGGAGAGCACAAGGGTGGGGCAAAATGCAGGGGTGGAGAGCACGGAGGGTAGAGAGCACTGGGGGGGGGCTGGAGAGCACCAGGGGGGCAGAAAGGACAGGGGTGGAGAGAATGGGGGGCTGGAGAGCACTGGGGTGGGGGCTGGAGAGTGATGGGGAGAGCTGAAGAGCACTGGGGGGGAAAGAACAGGGGGGAGAGCACGGGGGAGTGGAGAGCACAGGGGGGGAGAAAGAACAGGCGGGGGGAGAACACTGGGGGGGAAAGAACAGGGGGGAGAGCATTGGGGGGAGAACGGGGGGGAAAGCACTGGGGAGGAGAACGGTGGGAGAGCACAGAGGGGAGAGGACTGGGGGGAGTGGAGAGCACTGGGGGGGAACAGGGGGGAGCACTGGGGGGGGGACGGGGAGAGCACTGCGATGGTGGCTAGAGAAGGATGGGGAGAGCTGGAGAGCAGGGGGGGCAGGAGAGTGTGGTGGTGGAGGAGAGCACGGGGGGGGCAGGAGAGTGTGTTGCGGTGAAGAGAACTGGGGGAGCAGAAAAACAGGGGTGGAGAGCACGGGGGGCTGGAGAGTACTGGGGGGTACAAAGAGCAGGGGGGGAGTGGAGAGCACCAGTGGGGGCAAGAAAGAACAGGGGTAGAAAGCACTGGGGACTGGAGAGCACTGGTAGGGTTGGAGAGCACATGGGTGGGGGCAGAATGCAGGGGGAGGGGAGAGTACAGGGGTGTGGAGTGGAGAGTGCTGGGGGGAGCCAAAAATAACAGGGGTGGAGAGCACTGGGGGGCTGGAGAGCACCAAGGGGGGCAGAAAGAACAGGGGTGGGGAGAATGGGGGGCTGGAGAGCACTGGGGTGGGGGCTGGAGAGTGATGGGGAGAGCTGAAGAGCACTGGGGGGAAGCACTGGGGGGAGTGGAAAGAAGAGGGTGGAGAAAGAACAGGGGGGAGAGCACTGGGGGGAAAGAACAGGGGGAGAGCACGGGGGGAGAACAGGGGAGAGAGCACGGAGGGGAGAGAACTGGGGGGGCGGAGAGTGCTGTGGGGGGGGGACGAGGGGAGCACTGGGGGGAGTGGAGAGCACTGGGCGGGGGGAACAGGGGGGTGAGCACTGGGGGGACAGGGGGGGAGCACTGGGATGGTGGCTAGAGAAGGATGGGGAGAGCTGGGGAGTTGGGGGGGCAGCAAGAACAGGGGAGGAGAAAACTGTGAGGGGGGCAGGAGAGTGTGGTGGAGGAGAGAGGGGGGAGGCAGGAGAGTGTGGTGGTGGAGGAGAGCACTGGGGGGGGGGGCAGGAGAGAGGGGTGGTGGAGGAGAGCACTGGGGGGGGCAGGAGAGTGTGGTGGTGGAGGAGAGCACTGGGGGGGCAGGAGAGTGTGGTGGTGGAGGAGAGCACGGGGGGGGGGGCAGGAGAATGTGGTAGTGGAGGAGAGCACGGAGGGAAGGAGAGTGTGGTGGGGAGGAGAGCACTGGGGGGGCAGGGAGCACAAGGTGAACTGGGGACAGTAAAATAAGTTGGATACCCCCCCCGATCCTCCTATCCAGGCACTGTGGCACATAGGGCGCGCTGTACCTGCAGCATCTCCTTCTCTTGATCATAGTGCTGGATGGCTCTGTGTACTGCGGCCACTCTGTAACATGGCCCCGCCCCCCCCAGACCGCCTCATGTGATAGACGGAACGTTGATTCTCTTTACTATCACACGAGCGGGTCTGAGGCGGCGGAGCCATGTTACAGAGCGGCCGCAGTAAACAGAGCCAGGAAGCGCTCTGATCCATAGGAGACGGAGAGGGCGGAGGATGCAGCCACCAGCGAACAAAAAAACGAAAAAAAAAGTGAAAAAAAATGCAGCACTGCTACGGCAGACACCTTGGGGATTCCAGGGGGGGCACTTGACCCCCCTTGCCCCCTGCTGCGGACGCCCATGATCACTGCTCCTTATTTCTCCTGATCCTACTCCTTGCCACAAAGCCTTTGCATCCACAACATCCCAGCTGGGTCTTGTGTCTAGTGTGCACATATGCCATTGCCACATTTATTCATATGGATAGTCTGTACTCCACTGGATAGCTAGGAGCCATCATGACTATGGACCATTCATATAAATAAATGGGTACACAGCATGCATGCACATTAGGGTGGATACAAAGTCAGACATGTAGAAAGAAAAAAGAGAAAAAGGGTTGGGACTTTACATGAGGTGCGTTCAGACCAATGGGTAAAGAGTGTGACACATGAATAATATATGTTGTATATATGGGTGGAATAGTAGCATAATAGAAAAATATAATTGAGAATTTTATTTGAAAAATCCCATCAACATTAAGAAAATTTGTAAAATTTCATAATTACAGCATATGTACATGTAAAAATATATATTATACATCAGTTGGATCATCACATACTAAGACATGTAGAAACAGAATCAAGAGCTGATAATGTAAACAAATCAATGTGCATGATTGACAATAAATTCATATAATGAAAACTCATAGTATTATAACATTTATGTAAACATGTGATGGTAAATGAAATAATGCATCCTAAAATATTCCACTTACTCAGGAGCAGGGGCAATAAGCATCACTGTAAAAGGTATATAAATAATGTTATGGTCCAATATTTCGACAGAACAAGGAGAAGGGGCAGGCGTGGGAGAAAGAAAAAGCCCACCCTAATGGAGAATTACCCTTTGAATTTACATACGGAGCAGCTCAAGGTTCGACGCATAGTGCTATGGGCAGAGGGCCATCTGGGAATGCCTGTACTGGGAACTGAGGGAGAACTACCCATGGACACCAAGGTACAAGAGAGGACATCATAAAAGATGGAATTTTCCATGGTTCTAGTCAAAGGTGACTTGGTCAACAATCCCAAAAGGGGGTCTATGAAAAATATATTATATATAAATGTCAAATAAGAAAAAAAATGTGTGACTGCCAGTTAAATCCCAAAAGGAAAGAAAAAGGAAACCAAGGTAAGTCTAATCCAGAGTGTGATCAGTCCTTGGAGATCAGTTGACACCAAAGAGTGAAATGGACATAATAGCAAAAATGAAAAAAAAGGGAGAAATAGGGAACAAGGAAAGATGTGGAGCCAGGGGGAAATTGTCCCACAGGGAACATATTGTACAAATCAGTGCACAATATACTTCTACACCTCGTGCTATTTTATCCGCTTGTTTTTATTTACTTATATACTTTTGCTAGCATTTCTTTTCTACGATCAATTTTATGCGACTCGATCGAGTCATTTGTAGCTTCCAACGCTTATCTGGTTGAAAAATAAAATCCACGTGTTTTAGACTTTATCACACGATTGGGCGTTTTTTTTTCCCCCTTTTTTCATCCATTCGGTGACACGCCAATTTGAAATTTCCGAACTGACCGGAACGGACGACGTTCAAGGAACATCCGAAGGTGTGGGTTAGGTTTTACCTCCCCGCCCCCAAAAGGCGATTCGAATCATCCGTTTGTTTGAGGAGTGTCGGAGGAGCGATCTTGTCCGATCCTAATCGTTTGGGAGTTCGTATCCGCGCACACTAATGGTTGCTCTGGTAAGCCTTTATTACTCACTTTAGTTGCTGTAGTGAAAGAATTTACGTGGTCAAGCACCTGCACCAGAGACACCTGTGATCAACTTTAACGTTTTTATGTTTCACTTAATGAACATTTATCTCCACGTGTCTGGGGCCTTGTAAATCACTTCACGTATTCAAGGCATGGGACTTGTTTTGATTTGTTTTTTTGATTTTTTGATTCGCTTCACATAATCATATTTTTTGTGTCTCACATTTTTTCACTTTTGAGTTTTTCAGCAACAAGTTGTGGTTCAAACAATTTTTTGCTTTCACACTAATTTTGAGTAACATCCTTTTTGGTTTAACAACCAATTGATTTTAAATTTTTTGTTCATTACACAATATACATATATATAGTTTTTACTATTGATGTTCAATTTTGGAATCACCAGTTCTGAATTTTTTTTTGATTAATTGCTTCATTGTATTCAGTCACATGTTACATTTATTCATAAGTAAGCGCTGCACTGTTTTTCACATTTCTGTTACTTAGACCTAGTATCTGGTTTTTTGTGTTCAGCCGCTGTTTTTCTTAAATTTTTTCTATATCAACTAATTTATCACCAAGCGCAAGTTTTACATTTTGTTTAGTGCACAATATATTAAAAGTGAGTATGCAGTCATTAGGTAAATGAAACAGGGATAGAGGCACACGGCCTGAGTCACGGTGTGCTTTATTTAAAGCGCCAAACCCCACCTTTTTAAAGTCAGACTTGCCCTGAGTTTGAATGAAGTGATAAGCATAGAGCATAGGGGGTTAAATTAGTTGTTAGAATATGAAAGGTCAGGACTCTTATCTTATTGGTTGAGCAGACAGGGTGATGGGAAGGAGCAGGAGAGATAGTAGTTGTAGGGGAGGGGTAAAGGGGCTTCACTTGCAGACTGGAAATTGTAGGAGGAACATCCCTCCCGCCCTCCCACCCACCCCCCTACTCTGGTGATGTTTTTTGTTGTTCTGCTAAAGAGGTTGGACGTTGGAGATTGGGGTCCTCGATGAGGGTCCAAAACATGGTGTCAATTGATAAAGCGGTGGGACTCATCTCAGGTTTGGAGTCCAATGGTTGGTCTGGTTCAGTCTAGATAGACCGGGTAGTGTAAGGTGATAGGGCTCTGTGGTCAGTTAGTCAGTGTTTGGCAAATGGGGACAGAACCTAGCTTAATGGTACCACAGACTCCAAAGTTGTGGGAGATGGTATCAAGGATCTGCAACCGTTCTTTGATCTGGTCTGTTCTTACTGTTTTATGTTTTCTGCTATTTATGGTGTTGTTTAATAAAAGGCTGAACTGGCCATTTAATCCCAATGCAGATTTAGTTTTGTTATTTAAAGGTAAAGGGGAGGTGGAGTTGGGTACTGATTTATGTGAATACGGTTAAACAGGTTGGATCTGAACTACCCTAGTCAAGTGAGGTGCCAGGCTAAAGGGTAACTTCACTTTGAAGTTTTCTTTTAAATAAACCCCTCATATTCCTAGGACCTCATTCACACATATGGCTGTTCTCTGAAAAGTGAACAACTGCTGATTTGACAGATTTCATGGGGATATGTTGCCGCCTAACCAACAGTGTTAACAATGAAAAGTCCCAAATGCCTGCATTACATACAGTTGTGTAGAAGTTTTGTTTTGCCCCATGTACCTGAATGGGTTGTGTTTGGCAGTAGTACTGCCTGACAAATGTGACAAGTTACTTAATTCATGCTGTTCCACAGCTGCAGCCACTGCCCGGATTAGTTTGTGGCTGGGCAGTTTGGAGTGGTGAAACCATGGCTCAATTGTCTATTTTTACCACCTCTGGCCACCCATATAAAAGAGGCCTTAAAGATGCAGAGTATAAGTTGTTGCTTGTTTTGCATTTTAACAAAATAAATATGACCTAGTGATCCTGTCAGTTATAGCTATGTACTTAATTTAGGTGACAATTCTCACTTAGCTACGCTCAATATGGCACGTTTCCCAGTACTGCTGTAATAAGACTGCATATGTAATATGTAGTGATGGCTTCTTTAGGTTTGGCTTTCCCTTTTTAAACCTTTCGTGACTAGTTTTTTGAAGTCTAGACAAAGTTTGCCAGTGTCAATATGCATGTTGATAAGTGTCAGTAAACACTTATTTATTATAGGTGTTTATAGGGCACCAACAATTTACACAGCTCTATTACATATACACTATATTGTCAAAAATATTGGGACACCGGCATTTACATGCACATGAACTTTGATGGCATTCTAGTCTTAGTCCATAGGGTTTAATATTGTTTTGGCCCACCTTTTGCAGCTATAACAGCTTCAACTCTTCTGGGAAGGCTAACTTTGCTGCGCTTGACAATAAGGACTTATATTCACACTTGTGCCATGTGTACAACCTCATCCGGTCACCATTTAAGCCTTACACTGTGACTCGGTTTTCTAATTGAAAAGAGGCCTGGAAACTAGGAATACTCAAATCTGCACACTCCTAGTTCATTAACAGCAAGGGACATTTTACATTTGACATTTGGTCTACATACCTCCCAACTTTTGAACTTCAGAATGAGGGACACTTGAGGAAGGAAGTAACCTTGCATAGCGCGCTGCTACAAATGTGGGCATGGTCAAACATCTGACAGTGGGAGGAGATTGAGGGGTATCATTAAACAAAACCCGGGCTTCCTTGTACCTATAAAATACGTTTTTTTTACTATTCCAAAAGCAAGAGTCTCATGAATACATACAAACCCCAGCACATTCATTTTAAAAATAGGATAACAGCGTGCAAGTTTTGGAGTGCATTACGCACATGGTACACGTAAAGCACGCAGCATTCTGGGATGAGCTTTGTACAGAATGCAGGGTTCTGGGATGAGCTATATACAGAGTGCAGGGTTCTTAGATGAGATAAGTACAAAGTGCAGAGTTCTGGGATGAGCAATGTATAGAGTACAGGGTTTTGAGATGAGCTATGTACGTCTCAGTGCCGAAATGCGTAGGACTGGGTTACCAGCGTCTTTGCATCACTTATGGTTTTGAGCCGTGGAACGCAAACCATTCTGGCTTTCTGTTTTATCCAAAGCTCTGTATTAATAGGCTAAATGTGAGTACATCTTTTATTAATAAATTATCAATTACTACATGGCAAACACGCAACCAGCTAAAGCAGGACCAGGTTTTTCTGTTTGCTTCACAGTGGCAAATACTGTGAAGGCGAAATACCTCCTTGTGGCGTGAATGGTTCCGGTGAGTGCATTTCTTATGGGGCACCTCTAAGAAGCACAGAATACAGTTTTTGAAGAGCATCTGTCACTTTTATTATTTTTATTAATTTTATGATATATGGACTTTTAGTGCACCAGTACTTTCTTTAGTATCCACCAGAGGGTATCACAAGAAGGATATCAGCATTGTGTGTTTGTTATTTATGCTGGCACTGTCATTTACATATGCATGACATTTATATATATTTTTTAGTGTCACACCAGATTGTCACATTAGAACTGAGGTTTTGCATATCAGAATTGCACTATTTATTAGTTTGTTTTTTGCACATTTGCATCACAGCAGTGTTGCACTAGACTGTTGCATTAGAACCCAGATCATTTGTATATTTGGATTAGTTTGGTTCTGAATCACTTTGAGATCCTTCTCACATAAGGACACCCAATAGGTTTATTTCATCAGGGATCCTTCACATGTTAGGTGTGTGGGACTTTTTCACCCTAGAACAGCGCCATTTCTACCCTCTTATTTTTATGCATCCTATATTTCCACTCAGGTGGACATATTGCTACAGGCAGCAGTGTTTTTTCTCCATAAGCGCAGGATTTCATATATTTCCAAATATATTTTTACAAGGTTCTAGGATGAGCTATATACAGAGTGCAAGGTTCTGGGATGAGCTATGTACAAAGTGCAGGGTTCTGGGGTGAGCTATGTACAGAGTGCAGGGTTCTGGGTGAGCTATGTACAGAGTGCAGGGTTCTGGGATCAGCTGCGTACAGAGTACAGGGTTCTGGAATGAGCTATGTACAGAGTGCAGGGTTCTGGGATGAGCTGTGTACAGAGTGCAGGGTTCTGGGATGAGCTATATACAGGGTGCAGGTTTCTGGAATGAGATATATACAAGGGTGCAGAGTTCTGAGATGAGCTATATACAGGGTGCAGGGTTCTGAGATGAGCTACCGTATATACTCGAGTATAAGCCGAGATTTTCAGCCTCTTTTTTGAGGCTGAAAGTGCCCCCCTCGGCTTATACTCGAGTCATCGCTGTCTGTCTGCCCGATCAGCGTGTCGAGCAGACAGACAGCGGCCATTCTAGGATTCAAAGGCCGCGCCTCCGTCTCCGCCTTCGCCTGTGATAGGCGGAACACTGAATTTCCCAGCAGTCTGTGTTCCGCCTATCACGGACGTCCTCTCATCCTCGTCCGTAGTATGAGGATGAGCGGACGTCCATGATAGGCGGACCACTGACTGCTGGGAAATTGAGTGTTCCGCCTATCACGGACATCCGATAGGCGGAACACTCAATTTCCCAGCAGTCAGTGGGAAATTGAGTGTTCCGCCTATCACCGACGGAGGCGCGGCTTTTGAATCCTAGAATGGCCACCGACGAAGAGCTGCGGGACGGGCCGGGACGCAGGCCGGGACGGGACGCAGGCCGGGACGCAGGCCGGGACGGGACGCAGGCCGGGACGGGACGCAGGCCGGGACGGGACGCAGGCCGGGACGGACACAGGCTGGACGGACACAGGCAGGCTGGACACAGGTAGGCTGCACGGACACACACACACACACACACACACACACACACACACACACACACACACACGGATGCATGCACACACAGGGATGGATGGACACACACGGATGCATGGACACACACACACACACACACACACACACACACGGATGCATGCACACACACAGGGATGGATGGACACACACACACACGGATGCATGGACACACACACGGATGCATGGACACACACACACACACACGGATGCATGGACACACACACACACGGATGCATGGACACACACAGGGATGGACGACACACAGGGATGGACAGGCATGTCTCACCCTCGGCTTATACACGAGTCAATAATTTTTTCCAGTTTTTTGGGGGTAAATTGGGGACCTCGGCTTATATTCGGGTCGGCCTATACTCGAGTATATACGGTATATACAAGGTGCAGGGTTATGAGATGAACTATATACAGGGTGCAGGGTTCTGAGATGAGCTTTATACAGGATGCAGGGTTCTGAGATGAGCTATATACAAGGGTGCAGGGTTCTGAGATGAGCTATATACAGGGTGCAGGGTTCTGAGATGAGCTATATACAAGGATGCAGGGTTCTGAGATGAGCTATATACAGGGTACAGGGTCTTGAGATGAGCTATATACAAGGGTGCAGGGTTCTGAGATGAGCTATATACAGGGTGCAGGGTTCTGAGATGAGCTATATACAGGGTGTTGGGTTTTGGGATGAGCTATATTCCTTCCTTCAGGGCCCTGGTGCAGGAAACCATGAAGGGTCCCCCGATCGCCGACCTGGGCCATTCCCTCCAAGCCCAGAGCCCTTCCCACTGACCCTACGACCCTTTATATTCCCACAGGGGATCCCTTTCACATGTTGTGCAGTCCTGTGGTCTTGGGCCCTGCTATGGTGGCAGAAATGACCCAGTCATAAGTGCAACCTTTGTTGGAAGTTCCGCTACCAGCAGAGCTAAGGATAAATTCCATTGCAAAGTGCAAATTCACTTGCAAAGTGAACAGCCTACTTGCCTTTAGTAATCAACTCCAATGTGTCTTCATATGACCATGTCATCTACATAAAAGACGTGTGTGACAGAGTAAAAGCATGGAAGCACATCTGGGACAAAAGGAAAGAGTGTTGTCACCCTACAACAAGAAGTGCTTGACCAAGGAGCTTCATTGCAGGATAGAGATGAAAAAACAAAACAATACTGTGCTTGTGTAAGAAATAATAAATAGCAGCAGCAAATATTGGGAAATATTACACAACTAAGTAAGTGAAAAATAAATAAATGAAGTTGCATTCGATACAAGTAGACCATTAACAAATTCAACACCGGAAGGATTTGCCAGGCCATTTTTTGCGATATGGCACTGCGTCACTTTAACTGACAGTTGTGCGGTTGTGTACAAAACAAAATTGATGTCCTTTTTTTCCCCACTAATAGAGCTTTCTTTTGGGAGTATTTGATCACCTCATAATTTCTATTTCTTGTGCTATAAACAAAGAGCGAAAATTTTGAAAAAAAAAAACATTTTTTTTTACTCATTGCTATATTACATATCCAAAAATAAATAAATAAAAAAACATATTTATTCATCAGTTTAGGCCGATATATATTCTTCTACATATTTCTGGGGAAAAAAATCACAATAAGTGTTTATTGATTGGTTTGCTTAAAAGTTATCGTGTCTACAATCTATGGTATAGATTTAGGGACATTTATTTTTTTTCTAATAATGGTGGCAATCTGCGATTTTTAGCAGGACTGCGATATTGTGGTGGACACATTTGACCCCAAACGACACTTTTTGGTGACCAGTGACATTATTACATTTATCAGTGCTATAAAAATGGTTTAATGTAAACATGACACTGGCAGGAAGGGGGTTAACACTAAGGGGCGATCAAGGGATTAAGTGTGTTCCCATACCGTGTTCTAACTTTAGGGGGGATGGGCTGCCTGGGACATGACAGAGATCACTGGGAACACTAGATCTCTGTGATGTGTCCTGTCAGAACGGGGATCCGCTTGTTCACATAGGCAGATCCCCTTTCTGCCACTGTACTAGGCATCGTGGGTTGCCGGCAAACATTGAGCTACGGCGATTTGCGCTGGAGAGCCGACCTGCCACCGTATAACAATGGCGGCTGGTCGGCAAGTGGTTAAAGTCCAAATGTGTTCTCATGGTTCGGGTTTTTCTTGGATTTGGTTCAATGCAAGCACTTCAGTTCATGGCTATTTATTTTCATTTATATACATTTTTTGCTATTCAGCCTGTGTTGCTGTATTGGACTTTGTGAACACATTTGGACTGTAATGGTCTATTCGTATTGAGTGCAACTTTATTTATTTATTTATTTTCACTTGATTGCAGGATAACCAGGTAATACTTTAATAAAATAAAAAGACACAATTTTTTTTTTTTAAATGACTTAAAGGGATATAAAAAAAACTCTTTTTAAATAACAAACACATTACACTTACCTGCTCTGTGCAATGATTTTGCACAGAGCAGCCCATATCCTCCTCTTCTCAGATCCCACGATGACGCTCCTAGCTCCTCCCTTCTTCCGGGTGCCCCCACAGCAATCTGTACCCAAGCAGGCGCACTCCCGAGCTGTGGCTCTGTGTGTCCATTCACACACACTCCGCCCCCTCTGTCTACTGATTGTCTCACTGGCTGTGATTGACAGCATCAGAAGCCAATTGCTCCCACTGCTGCCAAAAGCCTATCAGGAGTGCGAGCCTCTAAAGAGGTAAGGCTCTCGTGGACAACGCTGGATCGAGAGGGGACTTAGGTTAAGTATTGGGGGGGTGGGGTTTACTGCACACAACAAACTCAAATTAAATTGGATACTGTTCATTACATGATTGTGTGCATTGTATTTGCTCTTTTGCGTTACCTAATTGAATAAATAAATTATTGTACAATGGCTTTCTTGTGAATATTTGGAGCATGTACATGGTCTGTACTCACACCAGGTAAGTATAGATCACCATCAATCCAAAAATCTAAACAGATTACCAAAGAATCATTAATAGAGGGTGGATGCCCCGCAAAAATCTACTTGTGGGTGCTGCATTCATGGCAATGGGGAGGAGTGCTGAATTCATGTCAATGAGGGTGCTGCATTCATGTCAATGGGGGTTGTGCATTCATGGCAACGGGGGTGCTGCATTCATGTCAATGGGGGTGCTGTGTTCATGCCAATGGGGGTGCTGCATTCATGTCAATGGGGGTGCTGCATTCATGGCAACGGGGGGTGCTGCATTCATGGCAATGGGGGTGCTGCATTCATGGCAATGGGGGTGCTGCATTCATGTCAATGGGGGTGCTGCATTCATGTCAATGAGGGTGCTGCATTCATGGAAACGAGGGTGCTGCATTCATGGCAACGAGGGTGCTGCATTCATGGCAATGTGGGTGCTGCATTCATGTCAATGGGGGTGCTGTGTTCATGCCAATGAGGGTGCTGCATTCATGTCAATGAGGGTGCTGCATTCATGGCAATGTGGGTGCTGCATTCATGGCAATGTGGGTGCTGCATTCCTGGCAGTGGTGGAGCTGCATTCATGGCACCTGTGAGGCTGCAGATTTTGCTTCACAGTTCTTGATTTAAAATTTAAGATTTTTTCATTAAGCTTCCCTCTTAAAATGAAGGTGCTTGTTATACGCCGATATATATGCTGATAAATATTATCCAAATAACACGCCCGAGCTCATCTCTTCACCACACACAACCACAAAGGCAAAATAATTCTTGTTGGGCAGTGTATTAGTGTTCGGATGAACACACTAAGACCGAATTGTATTGGTTCAAAGAATGTCAGGCAAAATGGTCGGCCCTCACACATGTTCACATCATCAAATCTTGCCTTCTTTGAATAAAGTTTGGAAGCCCCTGCTCAATGCTATAGTGCAAAAGATCAACTTTGACCTTTATTCAGAGATGGGATTTATTTATCATTTAAACAATGCACCTTATAATAAGACTCGTGTTCCCTGCATTTGTCAGTACAAGACATCAAAGGGCAGATTACTTGTTTCATTTTAACTACACATATTTACTATGGCTCTGGTATCACTACTCCCCCACACTAGGTTCCTTCACACATCTACTTTCTCTCTCAGATTATCTATAGTTGGGAACTACTGTAGAACTCAAACTTGAAATTTACTTAGCATTCTTATCAGCTACTACACAGAAAAAGGAAAAAGGAAGCTACAAAATTCAACAGTATGTCCCACATTTCCTACCATTATTACTATGGTCCAAAGGAGTATCCCCTATTTAGATATTTAAATAGTTGGGTTGCTCAATCATTTTGTCAATCTTACCAACAGAAATTTCCATCGGTCTCTGGAACTCCACTGCAGGCATAATATTTAGGAGACTCTGCATTCCTTCCAGGATTTCATTGACCTTTGGACTTTCCGTGGTGAATTGCTAATGGCTTATTATTTTTGCCATTTTTTTTTTTTGAAAATTCTAAATTTATTTATTCTTCCTCTTTTCAGTTCTCATATCAAATCTTTTCCATTCTCATATCAAATCCCCCATAGAATGCAGTTTCTGGTTTTTTTTTAAATGAGAAATTTTTATACTACTCACTTTAAAACCACTTCATCATTTTATGGACATATCTGTCTTAATCGTTTGCTTACAGGGCACTTATAGACCAATTTTCAGCTTTCAGCAATCTCACATTTTGAATGACAATTGCGTAGTTATGCAACACTGTACCCATATGAAATTGTTATCATTTTTTTCACACAAATAGAGCTTTCTTTTGGGAGGTATTTAATCACCACTAATTTATTTTTTATTTTTTGCTAAACAAACAAAAAAGTCTGACAATTTTGAAAAAACAAACAATTTTTTTTACATATTTTGTTATAAAATTTTGCAAACAGGTAATTTTACTCCTTCACTGATGTGTGCTGATGAGGCTTCACTGATAGGCTGCACTGATAGGCACTGATGAGGTGGCACTGGTGGGCACTGATCAGGAGGCACTAATGAGGCTGCACTGATGGGTTGCACTGATGGACACTGATAGGTGGTACTGGTGGGAACTGATAGGTGGCACTGGTGGGCACTGATGAGCTCTGATAGGCGGAAATGATAGGCACTGGTAGATGGCGCTGATTGGCAGCACTGATAAGTGACACTGATGATGAGGCACTGATGGGCACTGATTGCCAACACTGATCGGCACTAATGGGTGACACTGGATGGCACTGATTAGCAGCACTGGTGGGCACTAAGGGGACCGATGTCCCTCTAACAGAAGCCGGTTAACTGCTTTCTTCTTTTCTTCATGCTGACTGTGTGAGGAAAAAAAAAAGCCATTAACTGGCTTCTGTTTACTTCCGTGATCAGATGTCATTGGCTGACAGCTGATCACATTTTAAAGGTCCCGCTGTGATTGGCCCTTTACTCCGATCTGTGATCAACCAAATTCCAGGGGGCACGTGGGCAGCACGTCCATGGACCATCTCAAATAAATTATTATATATGCACAAATGGGAATCTGACTGTAACATTGATTTTTCCATAGAGAACTGGGATGATTGTATAACTAACCTCCGTAAATGCACTAGATCGCTCACCATAAGAGGGAAACTGCTTTTAAGATTTTAACAAGATAGTATTTTATACCTGTTAGATTGCACTCTATTTTCCTGACAGTTTCCCCCGTTTCTTTCAGAAGGTGCCTATCTCCGGGTTCCTTCCCTCATGTTGTTTGGGAGTGTGAGAAGGTATCCCACATTTAGCATAAATTGGAAATCTTTTCCACAACTATAACTGGTAATGCTGTCCACCTTACCATAGCCAATTGTTTACTATTTACCCCAATTGCAGAGGTGTCAACTCCTCAAATGAGACTTATACACACCATTTGTACCTCTATACAGGGGCTTATAGCTAGTCATTGGAAATCCTCCTCTATTCCCGTTACACAGTTGAAAGCGAGAGTCGACACCATTTGCCATATGGAGAAAATATTTCATACTTTATATAGATCTATGTCCTTTAATGACTGTAAATGGGATTCCTGGTTCACACATTCTAACTTATTTCTTTAATTAATTGCATAACGGATTGTTACTTATTTTATAATCTGTAGCTCTTATCATCTCGTGGTTCAACCTTATTGATACATTTCCATATATCTTTTTTCATTTTATATTTTGACCCATGTCATAGCTCGTTCCTCTTTATAATTTTTTCTTCTTTTATTTTCAATTTTTATTATTTGTTTTTGCCAGTTGTACTCTTTTTTTTATATGTGTATCTTGGATATACCCTGTCCAGTATGTTTCTAATGTGCCATATTTCTCTGCACCACAATTCTCACTCAAATAAAAAGATTGTAAACAAAAAAAAAATCAACAGTCTGAATGACAGTGCCTACCGACATAATCATAAAAATCTCAACATCTTTTTTAAGGGAAACTGTTTAAAAATAGACATTAATATTATACGTGAAACAGAAACTGCAATATAATTAGCAGATTTCATCAACAAATGTTTACCCTTTTACCTAAAGTGGTTCTAAAGTAATTATTATTTTTTTTTAACCTTGATGCATTCTCTGCATTAAAGCAAAAAACTCCCCACTACTTCTACCCACCCTATCCCTAAACACTTACCTGACTCCTGTCACCGTTCCAGCACTGTCTGAGCTGCAGCACTGCTCCTCTCTTTTCCTGGTCTCACAAAAGACACTGAAAGCTCCTATTGCTGTCAGTCAAACTTCTGTGAGAAGGCTCTGTGTGTTTATGGATGCACACAGCCTAGCTTGGGAGTGCATGCACACAGTTGGCTCCTTAGCACCTGGCTTGCTGAGGAGGCACCTGCAGGAGGCAAAACTGTGGAAAAGCAAGGCAGGACCATTTGACAGCATCATAGAGAGGGATAGCATGTTTGGGAAGATCTAATAATACATCTAGGTCAGAAGTTATATGTATATAAAATCAATAAATGTTCAATAAGATCAAAAAACAAAAAATCTCAACTATAAAAAAGCCTACTTTAAATAATTTTCAAGATGAAAAAATATTGACTAGAAATATACCCTTTTCAGAAACACTTCCCCAAAATGCTTAAAAAATAGCCTGAAGAGAAAAAAAAAGAGGAAAAAAACAAGGAAAAAGGAAAAGGGGCTAAGTTTCAATATAAAGAATTGCCAATACAAAGATAATAGGCATCAAATCTGGATATAGTATACTTGTTGTTTACTGAGGCATCCAACAAACCTTCCTTCCTTCCTTTCTGTGGATCAAGCCTAACACTGAATGGAAACTGCCTTCCTTCCAAAAATTTGGCACCAAAACGGTCTGAGGACGTATAATTGGCTGAATTCAGAGGAAACCGGTTGCATAGGAAATTACACCAAGCTCCAATCCGGCATGCCGGAAATGACATCACGGCAACCACAAATAACCAGACAGGAAGTGAGGGATCGCATAGAGTAATCCACCAACTTCCTGCAGGGTATTATGGTAGTCGAAAGGGGACAAAAAGGTCAATCTAGGTAAAGAATGGAAAAATAAATGCTAAAAAGCCTGTTGACAACAAAAAAAGCAAAAAATAAAACAGGGAATTTTAAAGAAGCCGCCCACATCGGCGGTCATAAACTAGGAGAACGCCTTGGGTGTCCATATGATGCATCTAGTCCGCAGCTAATAACCACAAAATAAATAAACAAAACTGAATAAGAAATGATTCAAGACTATATATAATGGGAATCTTTATGGAACACAATATTATTTTAATGATTTAAATGATTAACATGTATATGGTTTAAAAATTATTTGTGAGAATGCAATAATAAATTACTGTTTCTCATTCAGGTGGAGGACCATGCAGGCTAATATGATCAAATTAAACATCATCCTGCTGGCAATTTTTCCTCACTTCACAGGCACTGTTGGATCTCACAGAATGGAAGTCTGCAAAGCCATGGAGGTCTTTACTGCTAGCAATCTCATGGGGCTTCCCATTTCCTTCTGAGCTCCAGAAGGCCTCTTGCTAACAGTAAAGACTACATGGCAATTGAGAAATATTTGGCCTTGGGAGGAAAGGCGACAGCTTACTGAATCACTCACTCTGACTGCACCACTCATAGCCTATTAGTAGCTCCCTTTATCACCCGTTCCTTACTTGCAAACTGATGATTGTCAGGGAGCAATCTGCTGCCTGCAGTAACCTATTCCCAGGCAAATCCACAAAACAAGAGATTAAACAATCAAAAAACAGCACATCAGAGAAACTCATAATCTGATGTAAAAAATACATAAAAAGCAATTTATTAAATAAAAAACAACAAAGACGTCTGATCCTACTGGGATCTTAAAAGCATTAAATCAGTCAATCACAACAATATAAAACGACAGTTGCTTGGTAATGAATTACCCCTGGAGTCTTCTATTTGTGACTTTTAAGATGATAACAGGGCTGCACTGCCAACAGTCAACTATACATGTAAACTTGGTGACTGTGAGTAATCCTCTCCCAAAAGCAGGGGGAAACAATGAAGTTCGTGAACAAGTGCAAATGAATGGAACTATGTTCCAGAAGTCACTCACTTTGTTGATGAATGGACTGTGGGACTGGGGCTCCGCCGTGCTGAGCTTGAGGAGTGGAAGGGAAGTAATCAATCCTGCTCCCTGTGATGTATTGAGCTCTAGGACGGAGGTGCAGTGCACGCTGAAAAATGTGTATCCAAATTGGACACAAGGTGGCGTCCGCCTGGCGTAGTGGGAGGCTTGGAGCGCAACGCACTGCGTGTAAAGCCGCTTGTCCGAGCGGCTGTTTGTCACGTGGAGGGCTCCATGGTAAGGAGAGTTGCCATGCCGACCGGCCTGCTTACATGTTTCACGCGCATGCGCTTTATCAAAGCTCCACAAAACAATCATGGACAGTTTACTGCCTTTGCAGTTAAAAAGGTTGTATAGTCATTTTTGTAACTTTTACCTACAGGTAAGCCTATAACAAGGTTTACCTGCAGGTAAAAAGAATATCTCCTAAACCTGCATGGTTTATGAGATATTACCCTCGCAATGAACCGCTGACTTTAGCGGCGCATGCGCACCGGGGATTCTTGGCTGAAAGTCCGGCAGACGGCAGACCCTGCCGGGAAGAAAACTCCCACGCGCATGCCGGCAAGACCCGGAAGACACGCAGAGGGAGCTGGCATGTTCCCTCGGCGTGGACTGAGTGAGATGCCGGCACCTCGTTCTAAGGTAAGTATTTCATAATGAGCTAGTATGCAGTGCATACTAGCTCATTAGGCCTTTTCCTTTACAGGTGTAAAAAAAAAAGTCAGCAGGTTTACTCCCACTTTAACCCTTTTTCATCTTGTACCTGCTGTTTAATAAATATCTTTATAATACTGCAAGATTGTACCGGGACATTGTGTGTAGTCAGAAGTGTAAAATGAAAGATCATAGCCTGGGAGCTCATTGGTATAATTACTAAACCACACCTCGAGTACTAAGGTGCCCTAAAAAGTTCCTGATTCTCATTTAAAAAAATGGTTCACTGTACAATGAAAGTATATGTTCAGTCAAAACATTTTCCTTCATTTTAGATAGCATGGATAAGGATTAGAACTCCCGTCTGTTCTTTACTGCATGTAATACATCAAACCACACTGCAACTACTATACCCCATATTATCTGTATGCAGGGTTGGGTGTTTGGCTAAATGATGACTTTGTGCAATCCAAACATAGAAAAAAAAAGCCAGCACCCTAGCTGAACTTCTAAGAAGGCTGTTTATTGAAATCCTAAATCAGTAGAATTACTAAAGCTTCAAAAATACGCAGACCTTTTTTTAAGGGAGACAAGATGGAGACATCTCTGTCTTGTCACCTTGAAAAAGAAGGTCTACATTGGTGTTTCTAATGATATGGGACTTCACTAAACAGTTATCTTGGAAGTTCAGTTAGCCCTTGTACACACGGTCGGAGAATCCGTCGGAATGTGTCCTATCGGACCGTGTTGTCGGATAATCCGACTGTGTGTGGTATGCATCGGACAAATTCCGTCCGAATCTCCGTCGGACCCAATTTTCCAACATGTTGGAAATATTTCCCGACCAACTGGGCCGGTCGGACGTAATCCGATCATGTGTAGAGAATTTTGATCGGACCAAGTGCCACGCATGCTCAGATCAAATTCCTGCATCAAAGCTATTGGCTACTAGCCTGAATGTAGTCCCAATCGTAATGAAATTATGTCATCACGTTCTGAAATATCGGATTTTTTGACAACTTTGTCCGACCGTGTGTATGCAACAGTTTCGGACAAGATCCGATGGACAAAATCCAATGGACAAAATCCGACAGATTTGGTTGTCGAAATCTCTGACCGTGTGTACAGGGGCTTAGAGTGCTGGCTTTTTTCTGTGTTTAGTTTTTACTGCTATCCTGAGCTCTATCAGACAGATTTACCCTTAAGCCTCATACACACGACCAAATTTTCAGCAGGGAATTGTGTGATGATAGACTGTTTGCCTAAAATCAGACCGTTAGTAAGCGCCTTCAGACAATTGTTCAACTTTCCACCAACAAATGTACAAAGATGATAGGCTAGTACATTTTTAGCGGACAACGGTCTGTTGTCAGATTTTCATATTGTGTGTACACAGATCCGTCACACAAAAGTCCAAAGTACATACACGCATGCTCTGAATCAATGCTCAACAAACACGACATTAGCAGAAGGTGCCCAAAGTGTGGCGCTCTAGAGCTGAAATTCCATTTAGTATGCCACTACGTTCATGTTTGTTGGCCGACAATTGTGTTCCATTAGTATGCAAGTTCCTGGCACACACCCTTCGGACAAAAGTCTGATGCTCTGTTGGCCAACAATCCAATCATGTGTACAAGGCTTAACTTCCTCTGTTGCTGACATTTTACTGGACAGGAAGTGAGGGAAAATCTCCAGTAGCAACACAGACAGCCATGAAAACACTTTTCTTCAGTATAGTTGGGAAAGGATAAACCTCCTTTCTATTCTGTATTTCTGTTTGTGCCTTTTTGTTGCAGATTTGCCCTCGATTTTTGTCAGTAAAATGTTATCGGCAAGACAGAAAATGAGAGAAAATCTCTCTAATGGAGGGCATGCACTTTAAAGCGAAGGTTCACACAAAAAGTGATCTTACACTTTTCGGAACCCTCCCCCCCTCCGCTGTCACATTTTGCACTTTTCAGGGGGGTGCAGATACCTGTCACGCCCCTTCACGTCACGCCCAGGAGTCACGCCCCAAACACACAGGTCCCAGAACACAGCGGGGACCAGTGAGACTTGCACATGCGCAGTAGGGAACCGGGAAGTGAAGCCGCAGCGCTTCACTTCCTGATTCCCTTACCGAGGATGGTGGCGGGGCAGTCGAGAGATGAGAGATTGCTCGGCTTTGGCAGCAGACATCGCGGGCACCCTGTGGACAGGTAAGTGTCCATTTATTAAAAGTCAGCAGCTGCAGTATTTGTAGCTGCTGGCTTTTAATATTTTTTTTTGAGTGGACCCCCGCTTTAACTCTTAGCATGTTCCTATATGTCCATTGTGTTCCAGTTCACCTAGCAAGTTAAAGCATAACATTACTTAAAAAAACATTTCCCTGATCCCCCCCCCCCCCCTTCACTGCCCTTATTGGAAGGTAGAGGGTACCTATTTCTTTTTTTGTATACAAACTTTTAATAAATAAATCCAGAAAGGTACATATCAAAACGTTACTGCAGGCATCCTTTGCATACAAAGGCAGTATGGAAAATGCAAAACATCAGTATACATCTGCCATTGTGCAAGGAAAAAAATATACAAAATATTTACAGTGCAAACGTAATACATTGGAAACAGGCATCATCATAGTTATCCATGAAACCAATAAAAAGAAAAATACAGGCGTATCCCATATGGCAAATGGTGTTGTGCAGTAAACAAGATGGCTGGAATCAAGTTAGAAGGCTTAAGTTATAAAAACCATATCCAATTTGGCATCAAATTGGGATTTAGAATCTTGTATGAAGTAAAATATTTTCTCCATCAACACAATTGCATCCATTCTAACAATGACCTGGGAAAGGGGGATATCTGAAGACTTCCAGTGATAGGGAATTACAAACTGCATTGCAACACAGAGAGTGTGAATACATTTTTCCATTGGTTTCAAAAGATCAGAAATGTATGAGAGAGAGGGTATCTTTTTCTGACAGGTACTCGCTCCCACTTCCTCTCTTCTTGTCTAGGTGAGCAGAGTGGAAATTCAGTCCTTCCCTCCTCACCCACAACCTCCTGAGACAAGTCACACATCCCAGGAGATAGTATTTGTAGTTGCTGATTTTTAAGTTTGTTTTCATAAAGAACAACATTCCTCTTTTCCGCCAATCTGTTCTCACAGCTCACTGCTCTGCCCCCCCCCCCCCAACGCTCACTGGAGGGGATGGGAGCAGTTGGTTCAGGCTCTCAGCAACTCGCTGAGAGCCTGAGCCGGATACCTGTCTAGGGATCTGGGCAGATCGTGACCATATGATCATGATCCTTCCCGAGCCTGGACTGGCTCTGTGACGTCAGCAGACAGTGGACTTCTGACCGGGTAACAGGAGTGCAAAACAAACTGCCCTCCTGTGATTCACAGGAGAAGTACAGCCAAACAAGCTTTGCTTTTACTTCTCCTTGATTCATGCAGGAAGGGAAGAACAGCTGCAGTAATAATTGGGAGTGGCAGTTAAGGAAATGTTGAAAAGCAGATCTTATTTATTACAATATTTAAAATTAGAGCTGGCAGAGTCTTACCTTTGTTTGCTAAACCATTAAGTCTACATGGCTTGCTCCAAAAGAGGCTTAATAGGGGACATATATTCTACACTCCAAACAGCTGTTGGTGCCCATGTAGAGGTAAACAGCCTCCTACTATGGCATCAAGACCTTGACTCCCTGAATGATGAAGAGTGGACTTTGGAAACTTTAACTCAGATTTCATTATCCTCCTCACAACGCCTGACCCAGCAGTTCACTATCCACAGAGTATACTACATCCCACAGAAATTGCACTCTTGGGGGAGGGGAGTGTCCTCACAATTTCCCAGATGTACTACAGCTACAGATACCCTTATCCACATGTTGGGAGTAAATTTTTACTTCCCCTAATACAATCTGCTCCACACAGGGGTTGTTAGACTCAAAATATGCTCTCCTGGGAGTAATCCCGGAAGATGTTCTTCCAAATGAAGTGCAATTAATGTGGTCGAGATCTCTATACTTGGGTCTTAAACTTATTCTGCAAAAATGGATCTCGTCTGCACCTTCAACATACAAAAAGTGGAATAATGCTTAATTTTAATCTATGGAGGGAGGAGTTTACTAGACATGTGCACTGCCAAAAAATCCTTTCTTTTTATTTTTTGTTTCATTCGGTTTTTTTTTTTCGTTTTTTTCGTTTTTCGGGTCTTTCATTATGATTGCAATTTGTAAATTTTCTAATTTTTGGGTTTTCGGATTTTGTAATTCCGAATTTACGAATTTTCGTATCTATAAATTTTCAAATATTCTAATTTACGAATATTCAGAAAAATTTGTTAAATGGGTTTTTGTTCATTCGGATATTTCCGAATCAAAAAACAAACAAATTCGCAACGAAATTAATTGCACATGTCTAGAGATTACTTATAAACATAGGGCTGCCTAAAAATTTTCAAAAGACATGGTCCTGGTGGCTGGATTTTAAGGCGTCAACACATTCTTCATTGTTCATGGGAGCTTATGTGGGGAGTTAGATGGTTGGGGTAGGAAGCTGTATGTCATTCTGTCTGATAAAAGTGACCGGTATTACCCTCTAACGTTGAATAGTAATGGGTGTTCTAGTGGTTCTTTTCGCTGTGTGATACTTTATTATAGTTTAGGGTCTCTTATACCTGTGATGACAGGATCTCTAAATCATATGTTCTCTTTGTGTTTTATTTTATTTTGAAGTCTACTCATTCTGAAGAAGTGTAATATTGTATAGGTTGTTCTTGTTTTTGTCTTGTTCTTGATTAAAGAAACTCTGTTTGAAAAAACTACCTGTTTAAAAAAAAAAACCTGAATTTAAAAAAAAAAGAATGATAAGGGAGAAAGTAACCCAGCAGATGCCCGGAGCTCTGAGGCCCAAGTCATAGTGTCCCAGTAAATCCCTAGATTGGTGTCGATTCACTATGAGTTTTCCAGGAATTGAAAAAGCTCCTAGACTGTTATGAAGCAGAGTATTTGATCCAATCACACAAGCCCTATCCAGGGACTTCAATTCTAAACCTTTAAATTGATTCTTAGTTTAGTAGCCGCTTGTGTTGATCACTTTTATGGCATCTATATAGCTGCTATCTCTCACTTTTTGTCTTTTGTAAAAAAAAGACTGAAACAAATATGTACGAGAGCAGTCAAGCATGAGTGTGTTGGACAGGCAAAGCCTTGTTTAGGAACTCAGGTTCCTGATAATGTATTGCTTTAATTTAAATGCTCTTTACAGTGGCTGCTCTGGGGAATTATTCAGAAGAAAGCTTAATCTTAAAAGCTGCTCAGTGAAAATGTGCGGCGGACGAGGCCCAGAGGAGATCCGTTAACCCCTTTCTGCAAATTCTGAGCTACTTTATTACTTCAATAATGGCAAGAAATTAGCTCTTCTATCTTAAGCCCAAATTATGGTTAGGTGGCAATAAGCAGTACATGATCTCATTCGTGGCATGGAATGTAGTAAGCACAATTAAAAAAACGTAATCTATCTCTGCATTGTTAATCTGCCAGTTCTGAGCATAGGACTATGGAAAGGATTACCTTTTTAGTAATCAGAGATGCTACCAGTTGCTTTCAGATCTTATTGCCAAGAAATTAACAATTTTGATACATACAATCTTTTTTTCCTACAAATGCAAATTTATTACAGGGTATATCCATGACAAAGGGGGTTACAAAATATTAAAGTAGATGCAAACCCACTAAAATATTGAATACACTTTAAAAATGCTAATTTAATGTCAAGAGTTGTTTTTAATCTTTAAAATATGCAGTTTTATACAAAGAACACTTGATAATCCTACCATGAAAGTCCCTCTTCATTTATTCCTGTTCATGGTGACAACTGTCTCCCAACTGTGTTCCTTCTTTGTCACCTTGTCATATATGCCCCTTGTTGACACTACAAGCAGTTTTTGACCTAAGTACTTGACCTTCAGAAGATTTACCCCCTTTATAACAAGGCCATTTTTTGGGATACGGCACTGTGTTTTTTTTTTGGCATTTTTCTTCAAATAAATTTTATTGGAATTTTGCGTTAATACAAATAGGTAGAAAGTACATGTAGCAATATACAAGTCAAGAATAGCTGTATGACAGTGTACCTCTCAATTAAAGACAAAAACAGTGTAATACAACCGAGTTAAAAGGAGGAACAAATCAAAGAGAGAGGCCGAGGGCATTCATCAGCTAGATCAAGTACAATCCCATCTCGTTCATATGGAAATGTACCGTCTCTATTTCGCTTCCTAAAAACATGAAAAACAGAGTATTATTGCATCATATTGCAAAAACCGGACCTTACTTTCAAGCCACCGGACACCCCAAAAGGGATCTAGCTGTGACCGGTGGTTGAATGAGGAAGGTAAGCAAGTATACGTAAGGAGTCCAGTAATGTCAGGATCTGCTAGCTTGTTATTTTGTCAGATAGCATAAACGGGATTTTGACCCCATAATAGTATAGGTTAGAGGTATATAAGAAGAATCTAATAAAGGCAAAGGGTGTAAGTATATCCGGGGTAGTAATAAAATCAGGCTTGTGAAAGTTAAAGTACAAGACATGATGCGTCTCTGTACAAGGTTAAAAAAGCTTAAGAATTTGTGTATAGAGGAGGGAGGGGGGGACGGATCTAGTGGAAACCGCAACCCGTGGTCGCTTAGAAGAATACTGACGGCACATCTATGGGTTGTTACTTTGAATTCCCAAATTGAAAGAATCTCTAAAGTGTATCCAACATCCCCAAATTTTCCCATATTTAGTGGGTTCATCTCTCGACTGGTGTATGAGACTTTCCATATCCGCTATCTTATCCACCCGTGTCACCCATTCAGCCAGTGTAGGAGGCGATGTGCTCTTCCAATGAACTGGGATACACTGATTAGCTGCATTAATGAGATGCATTGTGAGGGATTTGGCATACGCTCTCTTGGGAGTGGAGGAGTAGTGTAGAAGGAATTGGGCAGGAGTGAATTCAGGGGTGTATGTTGTTATATCGGTAATGTGTCTGTGTATGTCTAGCCAAAACGGTTGTAGAAGTGGACATTCCCACCAAATGTGGATTAGAGTTCCCACTGCTGCATTGCAACGCCAACATGTAGAAGGGACACTAGAGAAGAATTTGTGAATTTTGTCGGGGGTTCTATACCATTTGGAAAAGATCTTATATCTACTCTCCTGAGAAGAAACATTAATGGAACCTTTGTGAATAAGATGGTAGACATTCCTCCAATCCTCAGATGAAAGAGATAACTGTAAGTCAGATTCCCATTGCTGAACTAAATTATCGCTCAGAATATCATAAGTGGAAAAGAGCATTGCATAAGTCATAGAGATAACATGTCTTTGGGGTTCCTTGTTGTTACAGATAGATTCAAATGGTGTAAGGGTTCTAAACCAGTTGGAATAATTTTTGGAGCCATGGAAAAAGTGTCTAATTTGTAAAAACTTGAAAAAGGGGACATGAAGTTCCGGAAATAAGGATACCATGTTTGAATGAGATAAGAGAATGCCATTTTGAAAAAAGTTGAATGCTCTTGGCACGGACCCACCTGGGGACCGCCGCGTCATATTAGGGTAGAAACCTGGTGGGAAGTCTGGATTAGCATCTAAAGGTGTCATGGGACCACAAGTGGGGTTCAAGTGTAGATATTTGCAAGCTTCTCTAAATCTTTGCAACGTAGAGTGTATGAATGGATTAGTACGTACGCTTTGCGGGATGTGTGACGTACGTATCCATGGTAGATGAGCCAACGGTAGCTGTGTGAATGCTTGTTCTAGTTTGATCCAATCCTTATGTGATTCATTAGAGTGCCAGTCTATTATTCTGGTCAGGTGGCACGCCACATGGTATTTCTGAATGTCTGGCAGACCCATACCACCTAACACTTTAGGGAGTGTCAAACGATCCCAGCTTAATCTTGGCGTTTTAGACAACCAGATAAAGTGTCTGCACATGCGTTTATAGGAAAGGAAGAAGGTTGGTGGTAACTCTATGGGGATCGCTTGCAGCAAATAAAGGATCCTGGGCAGCACATTCATTTTTAAAATAGCCATTCTGCCAAACCAAGAGAAGGGTCCCTTGAACCATTTGTGTAAATCTGTTTGGATCGTATGGAGGAGGGGCTGAAAATTTTTTGCATATAATTCTGTTAGGTTGGCGGGGATATGAATGCCCAAATATTTGATTGAATTGAGTTCCCAGCAAAATGGTAAATTGTGTTTGCATTGTAATACTAATGAAGGTGATTGCGATATATTTAGAGCTTTTGATTTAGAAAAATTTATTTTCAAATTAGAAAGTGACTGGAATAGCGAAAAATCTTTAAGGAGATTGGGAATAGAGGTAATAGGGTCCGATAAAAAAAGCAGAACGTCGTCCGCGTAAGCTGCAACCTTATAAGTTTTATTGATGATAGTTATACCTTTGATGTCCGGGTTATCTCTCAGCCTACGAAGAAGGGGCTCCATGGTGAGTAGGAAGATTAGGGGCGAGAGAGGGCATCCCTGACGGGTGCCATTGGAAATGGAGAAGGCGTTCGACAGGCAGCCATTAACTCGGATTTTAGCCACAGGAGAGGAGTAGAGAGCCATTATCATCCGTATTAAATGAGGAGGTAGACCCACTGATTGTAAAACCGCCTCCATGTAATCCCATGCCACCCTGTCGAACGCCTTCTCCGCGTCAAGGGATAAAAAGAAACCAGGGGTAATGACCCATCGGATTAGAACATCTCTTTTGGGACAGTTTGTTACTGGAACTGGAGGGTGATCGATGGCGGGAGGTACTGACCTGCATCCACGACTAGAACTGGATGCGTTGGCTGCGCCCCTGGTCCCCCCCCTTCCTTCCGTCCCCCCTCCCTTACTCTCCCTCTGACGTCCCCTCCCCCCCCTCTTTCATGCTCTCCCTCCTTCCCTTTTTTCTTTTCCTTTCCCTCTCTGCTTCTTCTATCTGTGGCACGCAGCTTGGATGTGGGGGATCCTATTGAGAACCTCATAGCCTAGGCTGCTCTGCTTTTACACAAAAATGAGGAACGAGATTCGCGGAACCATCCAGTGGTACAGGAAGCCCCTAGGCAGAAGGATACCTCCTACTACAGCATGGTTGAGACCCATAGAAATTGTTACCTTTTCTCACTTTGGTGAAACTTAGGGCCCCAGGTGAGCCTGGGGGACGCCTTAGAGACTAAATGTTCTTTAATGATATTTACACACCTCATATGGGTTACGGGGGTTTTCTCAGTTCATTGCATACCATGATGCCCTGTGTGCCTATTTCTTATGGATGTTGTATTTCGTGTGTCTTTGTCCTTGATATAAATAAAAGAAAGAAAAATAAAAGATTTGAAAAAAAAAATAAACCAGGGGTAGAATTCTTAGAGAGCCAATGATGGATGTGGAGCTCTTTGGTGGTGTTATCCCTAGCTTCTCTGCCAGGGACGAACCCTACTTGATCCAAATCAATTAAGCTCGGGAGGAGGGGTAGAATACGGTTAGCTAGTGCTTTAGCATACAGTTTTACGTCAACGTTTAAAAGTGATATAGGGCGGTAATTGGTAACTAGGGTGGGGTCCTTATCAGGCTTTGGAATAAGGGTAATGTGTGTTTCCAGAAGATCCTTGTGGGCTGCGTTAGAGGGCGAAATTGCAGTAAAGGCTTTAACCAAATGGGGGATTAGTATGTCAGGAAAGGATTTATAATAGCTGACAGGTAGGCCATCAGGGCCTGGGCTTTTTCCGGGTTTCATCTGCTTTAAAGCACAGAGTATTTCTTTCGTTGACAGTGGGGAATCTAAACCAGAGAATCGTTCATTATCAATTGGGTCAGGGGAGTACTGCTGTAAAAAAAATTTAATAGCCGTTGAGCGATCAGTCGAATTGGACAGCGTGGGTGGAATGGGGAGGTTATATAAATTGGAAAAATAACGAACAAATTGATCCGAAATGTCCTCTGTCGAGGATAGGGTGGCACCCCGTTCATCTACGATTGAGTGTATAGTGTGTTGTGCCTTCTTTGCTTGAAGGGCTCTGGCCAGTAGTTTGCCAGATTTGTTTCCAAATTCATAGAAAACTTTTTGAGACAACATGTAATTACGCTTCACTTTTTTATGGAGTACTTCTAAAAGTTCTTCTCTAGTTTGTAGTAATTCAGTCATAACTTCAGCTGCTCGCGAGGCTTTGTGAGTTTTTTCTAATGAGTGCATACGTTTTGTTAAAGTGTCTATGTGAGTTTTCCTGAGCTTGTGACGTTTAGCGGCTAGAGATATGAATTCACCCCTTATTACACATTTGTGTGCTGCCCATATCATGTCATGCGTAGAATCTATGGACGAGTTTTCAGCGAAATAGTTAGAAAGGCTTTGAGTTATGGTCTGTACAATATCGGGATCGGTGAGTAGGGAATTGTCGAGGCGCCAAATGTGCGACCCAGCTCGTTTATCCGGAAAGGAGAGGGTTAGGGAGACGGGGTTGTGATCTGAGAGAACCATAGGTTCGATATTGGAGTTGGTTAAAAAAGGTAATTCGTTTTGGGAAATAAAAATGTAGTCGAGACGTGAATATTTCTCATGGGGTGGGGAAAAGAAAGTTAAATCTTTTTCGTTAGGGTGTAAAGTCCTCCAGGAATCGTGGAGCAACAGATCTTGTAATTGGGATTTAATTGCACGAAGGGCCATATACTTCAATATTGAAAAGCCATTTGATGTGTCTAGGGAAGGGTTTAGAGCAACGTTAAAATCTCCACCGACAATTAGAGTACCACATTGGAATATGGTCAGTTGTTGAAGGGTATTGCGAAAGAATGTGACCTGCTGCGAATTGGGTGCATAAATATTCGCGATGGTGATAGGTCTGTTATAAAGTATACCTTTCAAAAAGAGGAACCTGCCTTGCGTGTCTTTCTGATTGTCTGTAATTTGGAGTGGGCAGTTTCTGGAAATAAGTATGGATACTCCTTTGGATTTGGCGTCAGCATTCGGAGCGTGGTAGACCGTTGGGAAGTGTTTGTCAGATAACCTCGGAATCGTGTCAGTTCTGAAGTGAGTCTCTTGAATGAGAGCAATGTGAACTTTGGAGTGCCGTAAAGTAGAAAGCAATTGCATTCTTTTTTCGGGTGTGTTAAGGCCACGTATGTTGATGGAGCATATCTTAAGTTTTCGGATGGCTTGGGCCGCACTTTGTGAAGATGCAGACATGGTTACTAGATCCGTCCGGGGGATGAGGACACCTAAAAAAGGGGTGTGGGAGTGGGAGAAGTAACGAAAAGAAAGAGTATTGATGAGGGGGAATTGAAATGTAAGGTGTGAATCACACCCGTTAACCGATGAGACAATGGGAAGATTCGTCCCACTGTCTCTAGGATAAGAGAATCGGTGAAGGTACAGTGTGGTGAAAGCAAGTCCACCCAATAATAGGTAAACTAACTCCTCGCCACAACCGTGTGGGGGTTGGCTATGACCAGTCCAGAGAGGGTTGTAGAAAGTATTAGTAGGTAGCCGGCTCCCGACCGTGGAGGAAGTATATGTTGGAGGTAAACAACCGCAGCTATTTTTTGGGGGGTAGACATCATTGGCCTAAGGTATTCGGGTAATTAAAACTTAGAAATGAATGGAGATGCAAGAAAGTGTACAATAGACAGACCTGCGTGTTCATACAGTATTGAGTAAGAAAATAAGGCAAGATATATATTAAACATAAACATAATAGAGACTAGGCTCAAACAGCAACGTAAAGGGTGGAGGGGGGGTGGGGGGGAATGGGATGTGGGGGGGAGGGGAGGGGAGAAGGGGGGAGGCGTGGGGGAGAGGGGAGGGAAGAGGGAGAGACGGGGAAGGGAGATTGCATAAGTACTTAGCATATTATAACAGATTTTTAGCTATAAATACAATAAATGCTATTATATATATATTATTGTATTTATGTTAAGTGGACTTGGTTTGTTTGTATGCTAGCAGCTGGGCTGTGTTCTTCACAGAATTTATTATAGTTTTTTCACTTTTCTTTTCACCAGTTTATGTTTGAATTAGCGCGGTGTTTTTTCTTTTGTTTTGTAGATTTTTAGCTATGTCTAAACGCACTAGTCAAAAAAGCCCATTTACCATACATTTCCCTCGTATATAGAAGTTAGTCCTGTGCGGACAATAGTCGGAACAATCTAGAAGTAGACTAGAGAAAATGCAGCAAATGTTAATGTATTTTAATGTCCAAAGAGAATATTAAAGATACGTCACCAGTGGGAACAATGAAAACGATAGGAACTGTGTTATAGTTAAATATAACGCTGCTGTACCAAGTTCAGAAATAAATGTATAGGGCCAGTATCTGGTAGTTAGGAGAGTGGTGAATGTTTGAATACCTTCAAGTAAGGAAAGCTTGCAAAAAGAGCGTTGCTCCATCACGTCCTTCAGCCGAGGGGAGGAGCGACTCCGGATATAGTTGTATGGCCGGAATGACGTAAATATGTATTGCCACAGACAGCGTCCTGCAGGGAGGAAGAAAATGGCCACAAGGAGTTATGGGAAATGTAGTACGTGCCTCCCAAACTAGCGCCATAGAAGAGCTGTCAGATTAGAGACATAGTAACATCCCGTATGCCAGATATATGGAGCATACAAACCAGACAGTTTGCCAGTAGAGAAAAAACAAAAACAAAACAAAAAAAAAAAACTTTGGTAACTAGAGCGAATAATAAAGCCATGAGAACATGAAAAACAAAAAGAACCTGGCCAATCAGATGAAAAGGCAACTGTGTGAGGGAAGAGAAACTTCACCGTATACCGCTACTTACACAGGAATGGTAGTCTTAAGTCCTGCAACGGGAAAAAACCCCAACAGCCAGGGTGTACTTGTCAAGTAACAGACTCCAATATGTGAGAGGTGGCTTCAGCGGTCTCTTCTAGCCCTCCTGGAGCTTTGTGTGTAGTAAGGACTACGTGGGCGTCGGGGGTCCCTCGGAGCGTTATGACCATCATCTGGTGAGGGAGATCTACGCCGTCGTAGACTCTGCTCTTGAGCTTCCATCGGTTCCACCGGGGGTAAATCTTTTCTCACAGCAGAGCGGCGAAAATCTGCGAACCAGTTAGGCACTTCCACCACAGGAATGTTGAGGGAGCGACAGAAATGTGGTAAGTCCTCGGGTACTTTCAGATGCGCTGTGCGGCCTAGGGCTGATGCCGAGAGACAGAATGGAAATCTCCATTTATAGGTAATACCATTGGCACGGAGGACATCTAACAGTGGGCGCAGATCTCTGCGATGTTGCAGTGTTATACTAGACAGATCCTGGTAGATTTGGATAGTCGTTCGGCACTGTTTTATTTTAACTGACAATTGCGTGGTCATGCAACACTGTACCCAAATAAAATTTATGTCATTCTTTTTCCCACACAAAGTGCATTCTTTTGTTTGTTCCCTTGCAGATTTTCTAAATTTGACCACTTACAAAGAAATTAAGGGTTTATAATTTTTATCATAGGTGTATTTTAAATGATAGAGATAGATGATAAAATTATAGCGATAGAGAAAAAACAGGATACAAATGTTATAAATTGAGTTGCAGTTAAGTGATTAAAATAAGTATTTTGATCCCCTACCAACCAACAATATTTCTGGCTCCCCCAGACTGGCTACAGTATGTGCTCATGTGGTACACAGATTAGTCCTGTCAATTTAAGAAGGTGCTTCTAACGACAACTTGTTATGTGTATAAAAGACACCTGTCCACAGAATCTCTTTCTTCCATTCAAAACTCACCATCATGGGCAAGACCAAAGAGCTGTCAAAGGATATCAGGGACAAGATTCTAGACCTGCACAAGACTGGAATGGGCTACAAGACCATCAGCAAGAAGCTTGATGAGTAGGAGACAACTGTTGGGAGTGATTATTTGCAAATGGAAGCAATACAAAATAACCATCAATCACTCTCAGTCTGGAGCTACATGCAATATTTCACCTCCTGGGGTAAGGATGATCATGAGAAAAGTGAGGAATAGGCCCAGAACTACATGGGAGGAGCTTGTGAATGATCTCAAGGCAGTTGGGACCACAGCCACTAAACAAACCATTGATAACACAATACACCACAATGGATTGAAATCCTGCAATGCCTGCAAGGTCCCTCTCCTCAGGAAGGAACATGTACAGGCTCATCTGAAGTTTGCCAATGAACATCTAAATGATTCAGAGAAGGATTGGGAGAAAATGCTGTAGTCACATGAGACCAAATATTAGCTCTTTGGGATTAACTCGATTTGCCATGTTTGGAGGAAGAAAAATACTGACTATGACCCTAAGAACACCATCCCTACAGTCAAGCACGGAGGTGGAAACATTATGCTTTGGGGCTGTTTCTCTGCTAAAAGTACAGGCTGACTTTGTCACGTTGAGTTGCGAATGGACGGGGCCTTGTATTGTAAAATCTTGGATGAGAGCCTTCTTCCTTCAGCCCGAACACTGAAGCACTGAAGATGGGTCGTGGATAGGTCTTCCAGCTTGACAATGACCCAAAACATACTGCCAAGGGAACAAAAGAGTGGCTTAAGAAGAAGCACATTAAGGTCATGGAGTGGCCTAACCATTCTCCAGACCTTAATCCTATAGAAAATCTACGGAGAGAGCTGAAACTTCAAGTTGCCAAGCGACAGCCAAGAAACCTCAAGGATTTAGAGAAGATCTTTAAAGAAGAGTGGACCAAAATTCCTTCTGAGATGTGTGCAAATCTGGTCGCTAACTACAAGAAATATCTTACCTATGTGCTTGCCAACAAGGGTTTCTCTACCAAGTACTAAGTCATGTTTTGCTTGAAGATCAAATACTTATTTTACTCACTGAACTGCAACTCAATTTATCACATTTGTATTGTGTGTTTTTTCTGGATTTTTTTTTGGTTGATATTCTGTCTCTATCATTTAAAATACACCTATGATAAAAATGATAGACCCTTCATTTCTTTGTAAGTGGGTAAATTTACTTAGAGCTGAACACCTATGGAAGTGGGTCAGTTTTTTTTGTCTTTGAATTACCTGAGTCTGGAGGTGTTTGGCTGTGAGAGAACTAATGAGAGTGAAATGCACACAGACAGACATATTTCAAGCTAGTCTAATCTCTGTAACAGGGATCCATCTCATCTGAGAGAAGGAAAGGAAAAAACAGCAAGGTTGACTTTAATGCCATTTCTTGTTTGTTTCCAATGGATGGATCTTCAATGGTGTGTGCGAATCCATGCTTTACTAGGCTCCTATAACGTGGAGTCTAGCTATCTGGTAAGGGTATATCTATCTATTTCACATTGGAAAGTGCACTTTGAATGTTTTTGTCATCCATCACCCAAGAATCACGAGGAGCGTTTTGACAATTTTTGGGACTAATTATTATCAACCATTGTTTACCGGACATTAGCATGGTAATCTTTTGCCTTTTATGTTTTTACACAAATGTTCTGTTGTGTGATTGCCAGCTGCTTTTTTGATAATTTACCACCATTTCTCAGTACACCTTTTCTTATAAACTTACAAAATCTGCAGGGGATCAAATATTTATTTTCCTCACTGTATATTGACTGGTTTATGCAAACGTTATAGCATCTACAAACTATGGTATATATTTATGGATTTAACCTTTTATACTAGTAATAGTGGCGATAAGCGAACTAAAGCAGGACTGTGATATTGTGGTGGACTATTGGACACTGACACTTTTGACAATTAGCAGGAACCAGTCACACTAATACAGTAATCAGTGATAAAAATATGCACTTTCACTGTACTAATGACACTGGCTGGGAAGAGGTTAAACATCTAGGATGATCAAAGCATTAACTGTGTGCCTAGCCAGTGTTTTTGGGTACTGTTTTTGGTGATTTTACTAGGAGTAGAGCTAGATTTTATTCACTGCGTTGCAAGAACACAAAATCCATCCCTTCCCCCCTGTCAGAATGTAGATCTGCCTTGTTTACATAGGCAGATCTCAGTTCTGTGTGTTTTTCCAATGATTGGCAGGTGCTGGAGGACATCCAGTGGCTAGCACCCGCAGGTCGCCTTCATTCGCAGATTAATCACAGTAGAAGCGTGCATGTGCACCTTTTGCAGGCCAAAGTACAGAATCACTTATATATACATGATCCTGCACAGGAGAGGCACCCTCTATATCTGCTATGGGGTGGACGGCAAGTGGTTAACAGATATTGCACAGTCAAGCTGGTCCAGAACAATGGCACTCGGTGAATGCTGGAGCAAGTGCATGTATACAGCAAATGGTTTTATTTAATGGAAAAAAACACATGGCAATTGCTTATAATCTAGTCTTCAGTAAACTGAATGTGACCTCAGGGTTTAGATCTAATTTAAGGGTTTTAAAACAAAGCATACAGTGGAAGCTGTTTGGGTATGTAATGGATTTTCCAGTCCAATATATGTATATAAAAATGCAAAACCTGCTTGAAACAGGCCACATTTTCAGAAGGAGGTCAACTAGAGGTCAAGTGCACCTTCCAATTAATTCTGCATGATCTCAGTAGCAGCTCAAACTGATGTCAGGCTGATGCCATTGACACAAGTCCAAAGCCCATCGGCACAGACATTAAATAAGACCTCCTACAGAGCCAAATCAAACTACTAGGTGAGAGGGTAGAGTGAAGGTATTGAGAAGTATGTCATTGCAGAGACAATTACTTATGTTTGTAAATTTAAGCTGAACTCTGTAAACACTAGGGTTCTTTCAGCAAAGCAGAGAAGGGTAGACAAGTAAACATATAAAAAAGAGACTAGAGCTCCACATGCTGGCTGCATATGGAAATACATAATATTTAAGTCCAATATTTCATATTTACTAACTAAAAGTCAAGACGGTGGTCAGTTATGTACTACCAGGGCAAATCCTCTAATTGCCAGCTACACAGAAGTTCCATTTTTTGAAGACACTTTTGACCCTTTTGCTTTTACAGTGGTCCCAATACTGAGGTCCTTTTTGTTGCAAAAATAATGCCGTTCCAGCAAATACATATTTTATTCTCAGCAAAATAAAAGAAAAAATGTTATAAATATAACAAGATTCTTACTGTTTACACAAAATTCATCTGTAACATGAGATGTCAGTTCTCAGTATCATTATCTCTCATAAGAATTCCAATTAATTGTCATCCAGTAAATCAACATCATAACAGAAGATGCAATATAGATTAATTAGTGTAGCTCCAGGGAAAACAGACTTCTAAGTTCTTCCATTAAACAATAAATGTTAGTGATTCTGTAATAATAATCATTCATTTTATATTGGATATAAATTGTGTACACAGAAAGTTTCAGGTAAGCTGTACTAGCATTAAAAAACCCAAAACATTCTCAACTTAAAAAAAAGGTGTTTATTCTTTATTTTTTATTTTTTACTGTACATCAAAATTTTATTGAAAAGAAAAGGTTTAGGGAGGAATAGACTGCACATAGTTAAGCCGCGTACACACGTAGCCGTCTGTCCGACGTACTTAGTCTGGCGGTCTTCCCGCCAGACTGTCCGTCGGACTTTCTGAACGGGCTACTTGCCCACACACGGCACTTTTTCAGCGGACTAATACGGCATACTAAGTCCGCCGTACTATCCGCCCTACTTTTGAAATGAACAGACTCGCCCACACACGCAGAGGAAAGTCCGCTCATTTCGAGCGCGTCTCCAGGTAGGCGGGGCCCGCGAAGGAGACGTTGCTGGCCCCGCCGCCTGGTATGAACTTAAAGGGGAACCCCAAAGCCGAAAAAAAATCGGCGTGGGGGTCTCCCCCAAGTCCACAACAGACCCTTGTCCGAACACGCTACCCGGCCGGCCAGGAAAGGGGGGGCGAGCGAGCGCATCCCCCTCCTGAGCCGTACCAGGCCGCGTGCCCTCAACATGGGGGGTGCCTTGGGGAAGGGGGGGCCGCGCGGCCCCCCCACCCCAAAGCACCTTGTCCCCATGTTGATGAGGACAAGGGCCTCTTCCCGACAACCCTGGCCGTTGGTTGTCGGGGTCTGCGGGCGGGGGGCTTATCTGAATCCGGGAGCCCCCTTTAATAAGGGGGACCCCGGATACCGGCCCCCCACCCTATGTGAATGAGTATGGGGTACAATGTACCCCTACCCATTTACCTGTAAAATAAAAGTACAAAAAAAACACAACACACGAGATAAAATACTTTATTGCACAGCTCCGGGGGTCTTCCGTCTTCGGCATGCATACGGCCGGATTGTCCGCCGAAATGCGAGTCCAGCGGGAAGATTGGAGTGCAACACGGCATTCTAAGTCCGCCGTACTTTCGGGTCAAAAAAGTATGCCGGAGGCTACACACGGGGGGATTGTCCGGCGGACTTGAGTTTGCCGGACTTTTCCACCCGCTTGTTTGATCATGTGTACGCGGCATTAGGGTATGTACAATAATATAAAAAAAATGGTCAAACATAATGTTGAATTACATACACCATGTCGTAACACATACCATCCTTGCTTCCAGCCATATACTGTATAATAAGAAAAAAGAGGAGTTTGTGTATATTCTAAGTAAACAGTTGTTTAACCGTAATGTTTTTTGGTATTGGATGCATTGATTGGGGAAAAAACTGTACTGTCTTTGCATTTTGCATTATAAAAACGCATTAAAGTTTGTGTGTTTTAAGGCGCACTGTGGTGCGCATTTTTGTGTGTGTTAACTGACATAAATGTGTATTTTGTTGCATTTTACAGATTCTTCCATAATAAGAAAAATATTTGCTCTCTGTTGGTGTGTTACAATTAAAGAGAATGTACACTGTTTTTTTGTACATTTAAAAATATATAAATAATCTAAATGTTATAAGCGTTCTGTCACCATCCATATACTTAGGCTGCATTCACACCTGAGTGTTTTCAGCTCATAAAACGTTCGTAAAACGCCCGACACAAATGCATGAAAAACAACCAACAAGCAAAATCCCATTCATTTCAACGGCACCTGTTCATATCTGAGCATTTTGTCACCTGAAGCAAAACGCCTCAAAAATGCCTTAAGCTCAATAAAGAACACAAGCTTCTTTGGGGCAGATTACAGGCATTTTTCTGCTTTTTACATTGGTAACCTGTACAAAATTGTGGCAAAATTGCGGCAAAAACATGGCTAAAATGGCTGGAAAAATTGCTGAAAATCACGGTAAGCCTGGTGACTGCATACCTTTATTTTGGAGACAGACAATACCACCCTCTATGGGGGTTTGGCTTTTGCAAAATTTAGGAAATCTGTACAAAGGAGGATGCTATGCCTTCTGCCAGTGCCAACTACAAAGAAGAACGATTTCACAAAACCTGGTTCTATAGATGTGATTATACCTACTCAACAACTTACTCTGTTGATCTGGCTCGTTAACTACCTTCCAAGTTAAGAGGGCTCTGTAGGTCAGTGGATCTGGAGAGTGATTGGCTATTCTTGCTACCTGGTCAGTGTAGGATACTGAAGACCTACCTGGGGGCCCCCACACTGGGATTCTCGACCTTCCACTGGCATTCCCCTACTTAGTCCATAAACAATAGTCCATAAGATGCAAAGTATAAAAGTCTGTGTTCTGTAGTCTACCAGGAGATAGACCATAGAAGGAGAGACACTAAGGGCAAGTCTTTCCAAAGAGTGAAGCTGACTCTGTATAGAAAGGACGGAAGAAGTGTAGCATTTATTAGAACGTGATGGCACACAGACAAGGGGTCACTCACAAGAAGGCAGATAAAAACAGGCTCATCAAATGTGGATATGCATCCTGGTGGGTCAACGAAAGGTGCCTGGGATCAATGCATTTTAGTGATATTTTTCTGTGCTCTCCCAGAAGTGAACCCACGTATGAAAGGCTCAAGAAAATTGGGCAGCTTTTTAATATTATTTTTTTTAAAGTTTTTACACCCTGTATGTCAGTATCAATGAGTTCATTAACCGATTCACTTAGAGATTTAATATAAAGCAGTATGTCCCCAGTAAACTGCTGGGTATGGGGTAAAGTTGTGCACACTGTGTGAAACAAGCACAGGTTATAGGTAGATTTATGCTCTTACAAAAAGGAGTAGTAAACAGTTGGAGTCTCCTGAATGCCCATCATATATGGGTAGCAATGAAAGGACACCTTATGTTACCCTTATTTCATAAGGAATATCACTTCTATGTTGATAATTATTATTCCAGTGTACCACTTTTCAGGCAACTTTTTCTCAAACAAACCTTTAGGGCAACAGTGCTCACTGGGAGCTGTTTATCTCGATATTCAACTTCTTGTACTTTTGTACTTTTCCAGTATCAAATGTTACATTCTTCCTTGCTTATAATTGCTATCTTACCTGTATGTTTCTATGGAACTATTAGATAAAAAAAAAAAAAAAGATTCCATACCTCTTTACAAATACCTTGGGATGTCTTCTTTCCAAAGTGTGGGCATTTTGTGGGTGTTTTTATTGTCCTAGCACTTCAGGGACTGCAAAAAAGTGATAGATATGTGTGAAACCAGATACATAATTTATGTCCTTGAAAGCTAGAAGGTGCTTTTTGGATTTTGGGCCCCTCTATGCAGCTAGGCTGAGAAAAGTCTCGCATATGGGGTACCTCATACTCAGGAAGAATATCAGAATGTGAAGATAGCGGAGAAGCCGGCAGAAGAACCGGAGAGCAGGAGAAGACGACGTAGAGCGGCAGAAGAGGCCAGACACTGAGAGAAGAGGGCCAAAGAGAGTGGAGAAGTCGGAAGAGACCCCTGAAGTCGGAAGAAGACCCCTGGAGCTGACTAATAAATTACTTTAAAAACCTGTAGTGTGTTTTTTTTATTGACACTTTTTTTCCCCAGGTGAATGGGTAGGGGTACGATGTACCCCGTACTCATTCACATAGGGTGGGGGGCTGGGATCTGGGGGCCCCCTTATTAAAGGGGGCTCCCTGGATTCCCATAAGCCACCCTCCCACAAACTCCAACAACCAACGGTCAGGGTTGTCAGGAAGAGTCCATTGTCCTCATCAACATGGGGACAAGGTGCTTTGGAGTGGGGGGGCTGCAGGGCGCCCCCCTTCCCCAAAGCACACACCCCCCATGTTGAGGGCATGCGGCCTGGTACGGTTCAGGAGGGGGGGCGTTTGTTCGTCCCCACCCCCTTTCCTGACCAGCCGGGCTGCATGCTCGGATAAGGGTCTGCTATGGATTTTTAAAACCCGTACCAGACCTAAGGGCCTGGTATGCTATTGGAGGGGAACCCATGCCATTTATTTATTTAAAATTTGGCGTGGAGTTCCCCCTCGAGAGCTGATTATTTTGTGATTGGCCAAGGCCAAAGTCGCCTGGCCTGGGGGCGACTTAAAGTTGTGTTGTAAGTTGCCCCAAGTCATGTTGAAGTTGCGCTGTTATTCATACTCAAGTCGTGTTCAAGTTGCCTCCAAAAGGCGAGCTGGAAGTCGTGTTGCCCCTGTGTGAATCGGCTCTTACTAAACACCTTGGGGTGTTTACTTTCTAACAAGAAAACATTTTCTGGATGTTTTTGCTGGCATTTTAGGGCCTAAATAAATAAGATAGGCAGTCAGAACATCAGGGTTGTTAAATTTTAAATATAGAAATCTGAGTTTGTAAACTGTATAACTTTCACACAGAATAAATAATATACACCTGTTTGTTTGTTTTTTTTTTTTGTTTTTATTTTACCAAATACATGTAGCAGAATACAATTTGGCCTGAATCTGTGAAGAAAGAATATTTATTTTATGTTTAATCTGTTTTATAGCATATGCTTTTCTGTGTTTTTCCTTTATACACTATAGTAAAAACATAAAAAAGTGGGTATTACATACCACCAAAAGGAAGTTCTACCTGTCTCAAAAACGATATAAAATTAATCTGTATATCATGACCGAGTTAGGATTCTTTCAGAAATGTGGTAAACTTCCTGCTCTCTGAAAGCAATCCATAATTCTACTGTTGCCGTTTGAAACCTGTTTTGGGATTTTTTATTTTTGTTTTATTTGCTATAAGAAAATTTTCATTTGCCACCCAGTGCAATAGACCTTATTCAACATTTTCCATCCTTCTAGATTACCAAACTACCCTGTTTCCCCAAAAATAAGACCTAGCGTGATTGCCGGTGATAGCTGCAATAAAAGCTCTACCCCCAAATAAGCCCTACCTTATTTCCCTGAACATAAGCCCTACCCTGAAAATAAGACCTACAAGGACTTTAACTAGGGCTTACTTGGGGGGTAGGGCTTATATTGCAGCCAACACCGACAATCACGCTAGGTCTTATTTTCGGGGAAACAGGGTATGCAACACTGGCCAATTTATGTTTCATTCTCCAAATGTCATTGGCTCAATCAAACTACAGCTTTACCAATGGTGGTAAAGCCTGAGGGATATGACCCAAGAAGTAAGATTGTGCTCTTTTTCTATTTTGATACTGTATATGAAGTTCAGCAAAAGTCCATAAAATTGGTGCATATATAGATGCAATAGGGTTGATTTACTAAAACTGGAGACTGCAAAATCTGGTGAAGCTGTGCATGGTAGCCAATCACTTTCAGCTTGTTCAAGCTCTGACAGAAAAACCTGGAAGCTGATTGGTTTCTATGCAGAGCTGTACCAGATTTTGCACTCTCCAGTTTTAGTAAATCAACTCCAATACATCTGTTTTGTGCAGTGAGGGTTAAATGAGGGTTAAATCTTCCGAAACACTTGATGCAGCAACTCCAGGAAGCTTATGAAATCACTAAATGACAAATAAGAACAGAAGAGGGCACTATCAAAGTGTAGTAGACATGGTGCATTTATTCTACAAAAATGACAAATGGCAACTCACACAACAGATAAAATGTGCTTATCGTCAATGTGGATGGATACTTAACAAGGCAGGCAACAGGATCCAATTCAAAGAATTCAGAGAGAAGGGTTTGCTGGCTAAGTCTAGGAAAAACAAAACAAACACCAGGGGGCATTAACATAAGTGCAACAAATTGTGAGTGGTGACAAAAGCCCAAAAATGGTATCTCATTATTAAAAGAAGAAGAGCGCATGTAGTAGGTGATGAGGGGTGCACTGTGGAGTAGGTTCGAGGTGAGGAGTCTGAATTCACCATCGCAAATCGGGTAGTGTATGGTTTCCGAGCAACAGCCTGGAGATAGGTAGGGGGATGTCGGAGATCCATAGAACACAAGCAGCCCAGAAATGAGGTCACAAGGTTAGGATTCTGTAGGGGGCATGGCTATGCATTTTGAAGTATCCACCTCATTGTCAAGCCTAGCTCATATTGTGAGGACACTGTATTTACACGGAAGAGGAGCATGGATCTACAAGGCACAGCAAGAAATTCATTATATAAACCACTACTGAAGATTATGTTGGTATTGTTTTGGTGGTGGGGCGTGGAGGATGAAAATAAGCATTTCAAAAAGTGAAAAACAAGTAAAAAGAATAAAGGGCAAAGTAAAATTACAAAATTATGGAAGAAACCAGAAATAAAATTAAATGTAAACTGCGTTGCTTTGAAGGTAATGCTAATCTACATATAAGGGGAACAAATCTTCTGTGTTCACCAAATCTAGCCCTTAGAGTTCTTATTGTCCTCTCTACATATATGAGGTCGTAGGGCTATGTTAAACAATATACCATAAACTAGGAAGAACAATTTAAAATTAAGAAGGAGGTTATGGAATAGGTTTGTCATTTCTTTTAAAACTGTTTTGGCCTGTGCATCACATTTGCAGGTGAGGTATTTTAGCTTTCTACAATGGTACATTTCAATGAGGGTTTGTCACGTACCTTACAGTGGAGTCAGACTGCTGAGGGTGGCCTCTCGCACGGTTCCGGTCTCCACGCCCCTGAGGATGGGGACAGGGAGCGTGAGGACACGAAAGGGTGCAGGTGCCTGAAGGTGGAAGTAGCAGACCTTGGAGATGCTGGGTCCTCACGGTAGAAGAGATGTTGACTGGTCACGTAGGTAGGCACTGGAAGATCAGCAGGTGTGCAGGAAGCACTGCGTGTCTGTAACAGGCAAGGTCGGCAACTGGCAGGCAATGCGGTACAATAACAGGAGGCAGGTGCGTAATCAGGAACAAGCAAGGGTCTGGCAACGTGCAAGCAAACGAGGTACAGATTCAGGAGACAAGCCAAAGTCGAAGTCCAAGCCGGGGTCAAAGGTAGTCCAGGAGATAGTAGCACAGGGTATCCAAAGGGCGGGTGTCAGGAACGGGTCACAGGAACAAGGATCACGGGAGCAAGGTCACAGGAGCAAGGTCACAGGAGCAAGGTCACAGGAGCAATGATCAGGTCTTACAGGAGTAGCTGAAGACGATCCAGCACTGATGTCAGGTCAGGATCCTGTTTATATAGAGGGGAGTGAGCCAGGATTGGTGGAAGTGGCCGTCCGTGCGTGAATACGTACATCCGTTCAGTTGGCGCGGGTGTCTTCGCGTGTTCGGATTGGCGTACGTCCACGTGTTCGGATTAGCATACGTCCGTTCGTCCTGGAATTCGTACGCCTCTGACAGGGACACCGCGCATGACGCCTGGAACGAAGGGAAACTGTCGCTATACGGGGACGGGCATACGTATGGTGAGTTCCCTGACAGGGTTCCAAATAAATTACCAGGTACTATCATTTGTTTGGGAACTTTACTGCGTGCAATTTTGTCTTTAATGTCGGGAGGCTCTTCTATAGGATAAATTGGGCTTGTTTGAAATAGATAATTCACGAGTGAGGTCCTGTAGGAGAATGGACCAGTGTTTGGAAAAATCTTCTCCATCTGTCTGTACTGGTTGTGGAACTAGGTGACAAATCAGATCTCCTGGTCGATTCTCCAACCAGACTTTTATACACTATATTGTCAAAAGTACTGGGAAGCCTACCTTTACATGCACATGAACTTTTAATGGCAGTCTTAGTTGGGTTGAGGTCAGAACTTTGTGCAGGCCAGTCAAGTTCCTCCACACCAAACTCACACATCCATGTCTTTATGGACTTTGCTTTGTGCACTTTTGCGCAATCATGTTGAAACAGGAAGGGGCCATCCCCAAACTGTTCCCACAATGTTGGGAGCATGAAATTGTCCAAAATGTCTTGGTATGCTGACACCTTAAATGTTCCCTTCTTGTCCAACATCAGTGCCTGACCTCACAAATGCGATTCTGGAAGAATGGTCAAACATTCCCACAGACACAATCCTAAACCTTGTGGACAACCTTCCCAGAAGATTTAAAGCTGATATAGCTGCAAAGGGTGGCCAACTCAATATTGAGCCCTACGGACTAAGACTGCGAAGTTCATGTGCATGTAAAGGCAGGTGTCCCAATAGTTTTTACAATATAGTGTATAATAGATATAGTCATGTAATTGGAGTATGCTTCATCTAAAAGGGTTTAGGATAACCTTTGTCAAGAAATTAGAATTTGAGAAATTGGCTCTGTAACATGAAGTCTTCTTTAAGTTTACAGGTTTGCTTTGGTCTGAAAACTTGACTCATTGGAGTGTTTATTTATCCATTTTTGGTGACAACAACTGGTATTGTGGAGATATGAAGTAAGTTTGAAATAATTTCTTGTGATTATGTGGTTATGGGTAGTGAGCTCCAAAAACAAAAACACCAGTGGTGAATATCGCATACATGAGTGAAGGGCAGACCAGATAGGTTACTGCTACAAATTTGCATGAAGTTAGTGACTGATGTGTGGAGTCTATCTCAGATGATAATGATATCATCTGTATAATGGCCATAATAGATGATGTGTGGAGCAAAAGGGTTGTTGGATCATATATATAGGAGCTTTCAATAACCCATTGTAACATTTGCATAGCTAGGGGCGAAGTGGGAGCTCATACAGCATCTTACAAAAGTGAGTACACCCCTCACATTTTTGGTAAATATTTTATTATATCTTTTCATGTGACGACACTGAACAAATGACACTTTGCTACAATGTAGAGTAGTGAGTGTACAGCTTGCATAGCAGTATAAATCCCCCCCCCCCCCCAAAAAAATAACTCAACACACAGCCATTAATGTCTAAACCGCTGGCAACAAAAGTGAAAATGTCCAAATTGGGCCCAATTAGCCATTTTCCCTCATGTGACTCGTTAGTGTTACAAGGTCTGTTAGGTGTGTTAGATTTGGTGTTATCGCTCTCACTCTTTTATACTGATCTCTGGAAGTTCAACGTGGCACCTTGTGGCAAAGAACTTTCTGAAGATCTGAAAAAAAGAATTGCACATATACATCATCTGTCCTGTAAACAGCTATATACACCCACCTTTCTTCCTGTATATACTAATACCATCCACCCCCTCTATATACACATATTCTACAGGCCACATTTCATTGCCACAATGAGGCTGCAATTGATGGGCCCATGCATGTGCTTTATGGGATAATGACAAAGCCTCTCCCCTTCATGCATGACATTGTCAAAGGGGCAGAGCATGGGTGACCTTAAAATAATGCCCCCCCTGAAAAAAGTTCTGCGGACGCCCATGACACTGTTATACAAGCTGTACACTCACTACTTTACATTGTAGCAAAGTGTCATTTGTTCCGTAGTAGAAAAGATGTAGCTGGATAGCTGCACTCCGAATTATTCAACTTTATTTCAAAAATATAATTAAAATCATAGCATCTAGGCTGGTAAACAGACTAACTGCACAGCCGCTGACATGTTTCACACCGAACACAGTGCTTAGTCATAGCTAATGAGCAGAATATACATACAGAGCTATATACACACACTGTCATTTGTTCCATGTTGTCATATGAAAAGATATAATAAAATATTTACAAAAATGTGAGGGGTGTTCTCACTTTGTGAGATACTGTAATAGTTTAATAGTTACATTCTAGGCAGAATTGTGTGACCTGCAAGTTGAAGTTGGCTTGTTTGTCATTGATGTAAGGGTTGGAGGTTACGAAGTTGTTGACAGCCCGAAGGCCTATGTCGTGGGGAATAGCTGTTTGTCCTGGTTAGGAACAGGGCCACCATAAAGGGGTACAGGCAATACACATGTACAGGGCCCGAGTGTCTCAAGGGTCCCGGGCACCTGGCGCCCAGCAAGTATGCAAGAGAGAGGAGTTGAAGGAAACATTAGGCAGGATAGACGCCTGAGGCAGCTGGTGCTGTCTTTGTTATTCCCTATCACCCGCATAGAAGAGTAAGCTAGCTGGCAGGGCTGGGTCTCGGGAGATGTTATGTGGGAGAGTCTTAAGACAATTTCAGCTATACATTGGCTGAGGAGGCCGGCTGCTCCGCCTCCCACTGCCTCCTTAGCCAATGGGTACACAGGGTGCATTGTCCATCACTGCAGAGCCTCGTGCTTCCTGTGTTGGTGGCGCAAAATTCTTCTGCTGCAGAAATCAAGGTAAGAGAGGATAAAATAAGAATGAAGCTGCTTGAATATTTGGAGTGCCATGGATTGAATTTATTTTTACATGCTATTTTGCATACTGAGCCAGCACCCGTATCTGAGCAGGAGGAGATTTTTGTGGCCCAGAAACCTGTTGAGCAGGTGCTTTACTCTTGTCTGCTTGAATGTATAGTCTGTGCCCCCCCCCCCCTCGTTATAGCAGCCACTGTATTGCCAATCAGTGGCGGCTGGTGAAGTTTTAGGATGGGGGATGCCAGACCCCATCCTTCCTTTTTAACAAAATGGGCGTGGTTTCAGCAAAATAGTGGGCGTGGCTCTAAGGTGGTATGGTTAGCATCTGAGATGAACAAGGGATGGAGGGAGAGGGAGGGAGAGAGAGGGAGGGAGAGGGAGGGAGGGACATCAGGCCCAGGTCCTACACAACAATAGAAATGTGTATATTCTAGAAAGTTTAACAAGCAGCAGATAAAGATACTCCAAGCACCTGGTGTTAGCACTTCAATCATCCCGGCACCATGGTTGTTATGGTGTCAGGATGATTGAAGCGCATTATTTCTATTATTACATTGTAATATAAAATGAAATCGTTCAACTCACCATAATGCAGAATTAGTGGGAGCCCTAAGCGTGTCACTTGCCATGTAGCCTACCACCAGATGCCATCAGGTGTCCCCAGATGCCATCAGGTGTCAGGTGCCCACAGCGTATATCATCCTTACATCTGTGTCCCCAGTGAAGTCCGTCCTTACATCAGTGTCCCCAGTGGAGCCCCTCCTTACATCTGTGTCCCCAGCGGAGTACTGCCTTACATCTGTGTCCCCAGTGGAGCCCCTCCATACATATGTGTCCCCAGAAGAGCCCCTACTTACATCTGTGTCCCCAGCGGAGCCCCGACATACATCTTTGTCCCCAGCAGAGCCCCCATTACATCTGTGTCCCCAGCAGAGTCCCTCCTTACATCTGTGTCCCCAGCGGAGCCTCTCCATACATCTGTGTCCCCAGCAGAGCCCCTCCATACATCTGTGTCCCCAGCGGAGCCCCTCCTTACATATGTGTCGCCAGCGGAGCCCCTCCTTACATCTGTGTTCCCAGCAGAGCCCCTCCATACATCGGTATCCCCAGTGGAGCCCCTCCTTACATCAGTGTACCCAATGGAGCCCCTCCTTACATCTGTGTCCCCAGCGGAGTCCCTCCATATATCTGTGTCCATAGCGGAGCCCCTACTTACATCTGTGTCCCCAGCAGAACCCCTCCATACATCTATGTCCCCAGCGGAGCCCCTCCTTACATCAGTGACCCCAGTGGAGCTCCTCCTTACATCTGTGTCCCCTGCAGAATCCCTCCTTACATCTGTGTCCCCAGCGGAACCCCTCCTTACATCTGTGTCCCCAGTGAAGCCCCTCCTTACATCTGTGTCCCAAGTGGAGTCCCTCTATTCATGTGTGTCCATAGTGGAGCACCTGCTAACATCTGTGCCTCCAGTGGAGCCCCTCCATACACCTGTGTCCCCAGCAGAGTCCTCCTTACATCTCCCTAGCGGAGAAGCGGGGTCCTCCTCACATCTGTGTCCCCATTAGCACAGGCAGCCCTACTTCAAGCCTCATCTTTGGTTCTCCCTAGCTAGTTCCTGCCTTTCTCCATGTGTTCAGTGGAGAGGAGCCTCCCCTCTCCACTGAACCCAAGGGGATTAGTCCTCACGGTGGCCATCTTTTTGCAGAATGCCGGAAGTGACTTTGTTCTCACACTGAGAACAAAGCACCTGGCCGGGTGGCAGGCGAATGCTGCTTGCCATGATTGATTGCGCCGCAAAGCAGCTCCAAACCTTGCCAATGAAGCACCGCATCTGAAAACTCATGAATGCATTCCCATAGTGTACTGTGTCCAGAGCCCGAACACAGTGCACTTGAGGACCTTTTTTGTTTTTTTAAAGGGTCTTTTTTTGTGACTGGCAGGGGGGGGGGGGGGCGCCCCTATGGACGAGCCACCACTGTTGCCAACCCTATTGCTGTTCTTTTAGCAGGGTCAAAGTAACTTTACCATGTTAAAAGGACAGCAATATGGGTAGCATTACGACTGTTATTAGTCCAGGTTCACTAAATTAGCCAATGCTCCAAAATGCAGATTGGTTTTCAGGCCCCTTTCACATGAGGGGTCCGATCAGGTCCGTTTTTCAGGCAGTCTGATTGGACCCTCCATTCTCCTCTATGAAGTGAAAAATTGAAATGGTATTGTGTCCCTCCAATCTGGCAAAAAAAAAAAAATGAGCATCCGTTCCCCTCCATCTAGCCGAATTAGAGGGAAGTTGGGTGTAAATGGACAGCATGAGTGAACACAGACCTGTGAGTCAACCACTCTGCTCAGCTCAGCAGGGGATCTGCGGACAGATCCCCTGGTGATAAAAATTGGATCGAGCCCATGTGAAGATTGCAGCTAGAGTGTAACTAAGGCTGGCCATAGACAGCTGGAATCTTGGCTGGTTTAGCAGGGACTGGCCGAAATTCGATTCATATATGGCTGAATGTACCCAAGTTGATCAGTCGGTACAACCAGCTTCTCGGATTTTACATACAATTATCGTTAGTAGCTGTTATATCTGCTAGCAATAATCACTGTGTTCTCCCAGGGGGTGGCTTTCCCCACCTCCTACTGGGATAACACAATGGGTCCACCTGAGGGATTCCCCCATCAACACTGTATGTGTTGATGGGGGAATCAAACAAAAATGTTTCCTGCAATCGGTGGTTTGCATATTTGAGTTAAATGAAAAAAAAAGGGCTGGCTTTATATATAGATTTATATATACATTTGTTTTATACATAACTAGAACATCTAACAGGGTTATGTCATTGCAGGAGATTTCCCCTTACTTCCTGTCTTGGTCTCACCAGGACAGGAAGTGAGGGAATCTCACTGTGGGGATATAACTAGCAATTGTTTGCTTGTCTATATTTAATATAATATGGACATTATAAGGCAACAATTGCAAGCTATGTCCCCACAGTGAGATTCCCCCACTTCCTGTCCTGGTAAAACTAAAGCCCCCATTCACACTGGAGCGTTTTTCAGGCGCGTTTGGGATAAAAACAGCCTGAAAAATGCCTCCTCTGCATCCCCAGTGTGAAATCCTGAGTGCTTTCACACTGCAGTGATGCACTTGCAGGACATTAGAAAAAGTCCTGCAAGCAGCATCTACATATACACCGCTCCTCCACCACGCCTGCCCATTAAAATCAATGGTAGAGCGGTCTGTCAGTTTTTTTTTCAGCTCACTAGGTTGAATGAAAAAAAGCTAGCAGTGTGAGCTGGTAGTGCATACCAGGCTTTAGATTGTGCACTCCTCTATTCTTATTATCTGAAAGGTGGGCCTGCCTATAGTCAACATATGGTAAAACTGTTATAACAAATAACATACAAATTCAGTTCATTTCATTTCTAATATAGATTACTTCTTTGTTTTATTGTATTATAACATGAAATATTACCACAATGCAGTCATTGGTTTTACAATGACGGTGACATTTATTAAATGACATGCTATAATTATGTGCCATTTTACACAAAAATGAAAAAAAATCCTTGTTTCAGCTGTGTCAATAATATTTATTTTAACAATGGATGCACACCATGACAAATCCAAGGTAACAATCAGAGGCAATCACGGAACAGTAATCAGGACAGGTGACTCACTCACCAATCAACAAAATAGAATACAACACAATTTAAAGCATCTTTAAAAACAATCGATGCGGTACAAGATTATAATGGTATCCAAACCCATGCTAAGCAGTTGTATTGTGGAGAATATTGTGTCCTGTATGATTTCCTGACTATACTTTGTTATTGGAAATCTGCTACTGGTTCTGTAATATACAACGCTTTGGCTTTTTAAATTTGCCATGGCTGGTTAAAATATGAGAATTTCAGAGCAAAAAAATAAATAAATCAGCACCTAATGTCTCCTATCTGTGAATTGTATGTGTTATGAAGGTTTAGCAGAAAACAATGATGCTCAGAAAGGTCAGTCCATCCACCAGCCCACTTTTATTCATTAGGAAAAAAAATGGTTTAATAAAAGTCCTTCCTCGCGGGGCTGCATCCAGCACAAACTCAGAATGAACAATGTGGCTGTCCGGCCTGATCTGTACACAGACAGTTCAAGCTCACACACAAACCCTCTATTAAAGTACAAAGCCAGAGATGCAAAATTCTTCATATTAAAACCACAAGGTTTGGAGACACCAAATAGTTTCTTTTTGAACCAAGGAATAGATAAAGAAGAGCCTAGTGGCATTGTGAAATGTTTTTAATACAGAGAATTTTGTATATTAATCTTATATGTCTGGATGTGCACTTTAATAAAGAGCTTTATTGTCAAATTATTGGAAAATACGTCCTCTGTTGGGATGACAGTGTACGCATGTTCATTCATATGTTTCACAGTGACTGGCGCCAGACCGCCTTTTTTAGGGGATGCGCTAACTCAGTGTCAGTGCTGACTTCAGCTTGAGCCTGTTCTTGTGTTCTGACCTGTGTCTTTCATATGATTCCTCTTACTTACCCGGCTTTTCCCTGACCTGATTACAGATCCTGTTCGGCACTACTGCCTACATTTTCCTGACCTCAGCTTCATCCATGACCCCTCATGTGCCGCTCGCTACAGCTCATAGGTGCACGTAAGCAGCATATCGGCACACAGAGGCAACCTAGCAGACTCAAGCAATCGGATCATCTGCCTACACATTGCACAATCTAATAAATAAGTCAGAGTGTAGCATCACCTTTTCAGCTGAATCATTACACCCCAGAGCTGACATTAGCTCAAGTGTACATTAAATTGATAAAATTAACATCTTAATCACATGCCTTTTAGACTGAATTGTTACTAAAATTATATATATACCCATACTATTAAAATACTGGCTTAAATATCCCTAACCATTATACATTGTAATTATACTAACAACATAAGTGACCAGTACCAGTAATAAATATACAAATCAAATCAATATGAAATATAAAATCTTATAAAATCTCAGTCGATTAGTCCTACAATAATCATACATATATATGTCTGTCAGAATACACCTCAAGCTAATAATGTATTTATTGGTTATTGGTAATCGGTATTTTTTTTTTTTTTTTTTTTTATTAAATCATTTAAATCTAAATTTTAGGCCTGATGGGTCCTGGTTGTGGAACATTTTTTTTTGTATACAAACGTTTTTATTGGGGGTAAAAGAAAAATAAGTAGATCAACAGACACAAGTACATGACTGCATCAATGGAAAGCATAAAAGAAATACACAACATACAAATGTTGCTGGCACAGCAGCGGACCAGGCACAAAAAGGAACTTTTACAAAAGTGATTAACGTACACAGCCTAGACCGTATGCACCAGATGATGCTTATCAAGTTCAAATATGTATATAATAGAAGGTTAGTAAAACAAGGGAAAATAAACTAAACACAAATAAAAATTTAACCGTGCAATAATTATTACAGTTGACTTCACGAACAGATAGCGAATATTCCACAGTACTGTCTCCAAGCTGGTGCTAGTCTTAGGCCTGGGTCAAAGATATGGGAGAATAAACCATCAATAGTAAAAATAGAAGGATTCAGTGGAACCGCCTGGACTCTGCTGCATCCCCTACTGGGGGAGATAGGGGGAAGGTCCCCCCGTGGGACCGGAACACACCGGCCATTCGGACCATTTGGCGGTATGGACATGCATGGTGTCCATAATGGTGTGGTGTACCCGTTCCATTAGACGGATAGCGTCCATCCTACTAAGGACCCCTGACCAGGAGGTGATCTGCGAGCGCCAATGTAGCGCAATCGTCCAGTGAACAGCGCAGAACAGTGTGTTGATCAACCTTTGGGTGGGACGGGAAACCCCTGTTATAGGAGCGAACAATAAACAGTGTGCAGGTAATAAGTTGACCACGGATCCAACAATCGAGGACACCATGGTGCGTACTCGATCCCATACCCCCTGGAGCTGGGGACAGCTCCAGAAAATATGGACCAGAGAGCCCATTTCCGGGCAACCCCTAAAACAGTGATCAGGAACCGTGGGGTAAAACCTGTGAATCCTATCCGGGGTGAGGTACCAACGAGTGTGAAGCTTCACCACGGTGTCCTTCACCGCTATAGATCTGGCACACCTATGCATATTCACGAGCATCGTACTCCACTCATCAGGCGAGAACTCTGTGTCTAGATCAGTTTCCCAGAGGCACATCGCCCTAGTCTTCTCTGGCATCTGGGATTCCAGAAGATGTTTGTACACTGTAGAGATAATACCCCTGTCTCTGGAGTGTCCATAGCATAAAGATTCAAATTGAGTATTGGAAATGGTGTCTAAAGAACTATAATGTGTTTGAAAAAAGTGTTGAATCTGAAGATATTTGTAAAATTCCACCCTAGGTACCTCATGCTGTGATTGAAGTTGTGAGAAGGAGGTGAGGACACCTCGTCTACCAGATAAGGCCCGCAGAGTGACCAAGGACTTCTGGATCCACCATCTGAAGGCAGCAGGAGACCCAAACGCCAGAGGGAATCTCCTATCGCCCAAAAATGATGCCAAAGTGGGTCTATTAGGCCGCAGTTTAAATTGAATCCTATACAGTGACCAGAGGTAGAAGGAGCTACTCACTATGTTATTAAGAGGGGCTAAGTCCCTTGGACGGAGACTCTCCTGCCACAGGACTCCCGGGAGGAAATAAGGCCGCAAAGACTGAGTTTCAAATTGCAACCACGGTATACCAACCATAGGGGCATGCCATTGAGCCGTCTGGGCCAACCTGGCCGCTAAGTAATATAGCCATACATCTGGGAGTCCCAAGCCGCCCTGTAGAAGTGGTCGATGTATTAGGTGTCTCCCCAGCCTGGGCCTCTTGCCCTGCCAGAGAAAAGTGTTAATATCGCGTTGTAAAGCGGTGAGGGCTTGGCGTGACACATAAATAGGGAGAGCCCTGAAGTAATACAGTAGTTTCGGCAAAATAGACATTTTAATAGCTACAACCCTCCCTATCAAGGGGATGCGATAGGTCGACCACAAACGCAGCCACCTCCGAACCATTGTAAAGGTCGGCGGATAGTTGGCGCTATAGATTTCTGGTAAGGAAGGAGCTAGATGGACCCCTAGGTATAATATGGTGCTTTTAGAGAGAGAGAGTCCAAAATAGGAGCGAATATTAGATACGTCTGCGGGGGTAAAGTTGATAGGAAGGGCAGTACACTTAGCTAGATTCACCCCCAGGCCCGAAAGCTTGTGAAAAGTGCCCAAAAGCTCGAGAAGATTGGGAAGAGCTATCAAAGGATTGGGTAAAAACAAAAGGACATCGTCCGCGTAAAGGCTAAGCTTGTACTCCCCTTCCTCTTTCAAGTACCCCCCTATGTTCAGATTAGTAATAATGGCCCTGGCAAGGGGCTCCAGGGCCAAGGCAAATATTATCGGGGATAGGGGGCAGCCCTGGCGGGTGCTCCGACCTATAGGAAAAAATTCTGAGGAACTACCGGGGAGTTTGATCCTAGTTTGGGGTCTATGATACAGTGCTTTAAAACCATTAATAAATTCTCCCCCGAACCCAAGCCTGGCCAAAACCTGATCTAAATAGGGCCAGAGGACACTGTCGAATGCTTTTTGGATATCCAACCCTAAAATCAGGACTCTACGGGAGAAAAGGTTCGCATCTTGAATGATATTCGTTGCCAAACGGATGTTATCAGTGATCTGCCTATTGGGGATAAAACCAGTCTGTTCCGGGCCCACCAGGGTACCCACAATAGGGGCTAATCTGTTTGCCAATAACTTTCCTAGGATTTTAATATCATTATTTAACACCGAGATGGGCCTAAAATTCTGGGGCAGGGAGTGGTCTTTATGGGGTTTGGGGATCAGGGTCATATTAGCACGCAACATCTCGTCAGGGAGAGTCTGTCCTTGTAGCGTCTGGTTAACCAGTTGCCGACCGCCGCACGACGATGTACGTCGATAGCATGGCACGGGCAGGCATATTGGCGTACATGTACGTCCCTTGCCTCCCGCGGGTCGGGGGCCCGATCGGGCCCCCGCCCGGTGCCTGCGGCGGTCGGTATTCGTGCGGGAGCGATCCCGGACGAGGGGACGGCCATTCGTTCATGGCCACCCCCTCGCGATCGCTCCCGACGAATAGGAATCCCCCGTGACATCACTTCCTCTCCTGTAATGTAAACACAGGAGAGGAAGTGATGTATTCTCTCCTCCGTGTCGGTATTTTTCGTTCCGACGCGGAGGAGAGCGGATCGGTGAGTTGCACCAACACTCTACACACACAGTAGAACATGCCAGGCACACTCACACCCCCCCTTTACCCCCCGATCACCCCCCCAATTACCCCTGCCCCCCAGTCACAGTGACACCAATGTCATTTTTTTTTTTTTTTTTTTTTTTTTTGCATTGGTGTCATTTGTGACTGTAATAACTGTTAGGGCAGTTAGAGTTAGCCCCCTTTAGTTCTAATGTACCCCCCTAACCCCCCCAATAAAGGTTTAACCCCGTGATCACCCCCCGTCGCCAGTGTCACTAAGGCTGGGTTCACATTGCAGCGGTTTATGAGAACGAATGTGATTCGCACCGCACTGCAGTGCAAATCACATCCGATCTCTGTGCGATTCGAGTTCAGCCATTCGCCGCACCCGCCGCACCCGCCACACCCGCCGCACCCACCGCAAATTCGCACGGGACCCTTTTTTTGGCCCGCAGCAGAATCGGATCGCATGGGTGTTCACACCATGCGATCCGAGTTTGCAGATCGCACTGCGATATGCGAACTGATCTGGGGGTGTCAGTAACATTTCACTGACACTCCCAGCAATTCGCATAGGGCAGTGTGAACTGCCGCCGGGAGGCATGCGATGCGGGAACCCGCCGCGGATTTGCGGCGTTTCCGCATCGCTCCAGTGTGAACCCAGCCTAATAAGCGATCATTTTTCTGATCGCCGTATTAGTGTCACAGGTGACGCTAGTTAGGCAGGTAGGTATTTAGGTTCGCCGCAGCTTTTTATAGCGCCAGGGACCCCCATATACTACCGCATAAAACCCCCTGATTGCCCCCTAGTTAACCCTTTCACCAGTGATCACCATATAACTGTTACAGGTGACGCTGGTTGGTTAGTTATTTTTTATAGTTTCAGGGCACCCGCCATTTATTACCTAATAAAGGTTTAACCCCCTGATCACCCGGCGGGTGTCATTTGTGACTAATAACTGTTAGGGCAGTTAGGGTTAGCCCCCTTTAGTTCTAAGGTACCCCCCTAACCCCCCCAATAAAGGTTTAACCCCGTGATCACCCCCCGTCGCCAGTGTCACTAAGGCTGGGTTCACATTGCAGCGGTTTATGAGAACGGATGTGATTCGCACCGCACTGCAGTGCAAATCACATCCGATCTCTGTGCGATTCGAGTTCAGCCATTCGCCGCACCCGCCGCACCCGCCGCAAATTCGCACGGGACCCTTTTTTTGGCCCGCAGCAGAATCGGATCGCATGGGTGTTCACACCATGCGATCCGAGTTTGCAGATCGCACTGCGATATGCGAACTGATCTGGGGGTGTCAGTAACATTTCACTGACACTCCCAGCAGTTCGCATAGGGCAGTGTGAACTGCCGCCGGGAGGCATGCGATGCGGGAACCCGCCGCGCATTCGTGGCGTTCCCGCATCGCTCCAGTGTGAACCCAGCCTAATAAGCGATCGTTTTTCTGATCGCTGTATTAGTGTCACAGGTGACGCTAGTTAGGCAGGTAGGTATTTAGGTTCGCCGCAGCTTTTTATAGCGCCAGGGACCCCCATATACTACCGCATAAAGCCCCCTGATTGCCCCCTAGTTAACCCTTTCACCAGTGATCACCATATAACTGTTACAGGTGACGCTGGTTGGTTAGTTATTTTTTTATAGTTTCAGGGCACCCGCCATTTATTACCTAGTCTCACTAGTGTACCCCTAAATTTAGGGGTGTCTACTTTCCAAAATGGGGTCATTTGGGGGGGGTTTGTGCCATCTTGGCATTTTATGGCCTTCAAAACTGTAACGCCCTTAGAAAGCCTGAAGGCGGTGCTTGGTTTTCGGGGCCCCGTACGCGGCTAGGCTCCCAAAAAGTCCCACATATGTGGTATCCCCGTACTCAGGAGAAGCAGCAGAATTTATTTTGGGGTGTCATTTCACATATGCCCATGGCATGCGTGAGCAATATATCATTTAGTGACAACTTTGTGAAAAAAAAAAAAAAAAAAAAAAAGTTTGTAATTTTCCCGCAACTTGTGGCAAAATATAAAATATTCCATGGACTCAACATGCCTCTCAGCAAATAGCTTGGGGTGTCTACTTTCTAAAATGGGGTCATTTGTGGGGGTTTTGTGCCATCTTGGCATTTTATGGCCTTCAAAACTGTAATAGGTAGTGAGAAGTGAACTCAAAAATTTACGCCCTTAGAAAGCCTGAAGGCGGTGCTTGGTTTTCGGGGCCCCGTACGCGGCTAGGCTCCCAAAAAGTCCCACATATGTGGTATCCCCGTACTCAGGAGAAGCAGCAGAATTTATTTTGGGGTGTCATTTCACATATGCCCATGGCATGTGTGAGCAATATATCATTTAGTGACAACTTTGTGAAAAAAAAAAAAAAAAAAAAAAAGTTTGTAATTTTCCCGCAACTTGTGGCAAAATATAAAATATTCCATGAACTCAACATGCCTCTCAGCAAATAGCTTGGGGTGTCTACTTTCTAAAATGGGGTCATTTGTGGGGGTTTTGTGCCATCTTGGCATTTTATGGCCTTCAAAACTGTAATAGGTAGTGAGAAGTGAACTCAAAAATGTACGCCCTTAGAAAGCCTGAAGGCGGTGCTTGGTTTTCGGGGCCCCGTACGCGGCTAGGCTCCCAAAAAGTCCCACATATGTGGTATCCCCGTACTCAGGAGAAGCAGCAGAATTTATTTTGGGGTGTTATTTCACATACGCCCATAGCATGTGTGAGCAATATATCATTTAGTGACAACTTTGTGTAAAAAAAAAAAAAATTTTTTTTTTTGTCATTATTCAATCGCTTGAGGCAAAAAAATAAAATATTCAATGGGCTCAACATGCCTCTTATCAATTTCCTTAGGGGGTCTACTTTCCAAAATGGGGTCATTTGGGGGGGTTTTGTACTGCCCTGCCATTTTAGCACCTCAAGAAATGAGATAGGCAGTCGTAAACTAAAAGCTGCGTAAATTGCAGAAAACGTACCTTAGTTTGTAGATGTGACAACTTTTGCGCAAACCAATAAATATACAATTATTGACTTTTTTTTTACCAAAGACATGTGGCTGAATACATTTTGGCCTAAATGTATGACTAAAATTGAGTTTATTGGATTTTTCTAATAACAAAAAGTAGAAAATATCATTTTTTTTCAAAATTTGCGGTCTTTTTACGTTTATATCGCAAAAAATAAAAATCGCAGAGGCCATCAAATACCATCAAAAGAAAGCTCTATTTGTGGGAAGAAAAGGACGCAAATTTTGTTTGGGTACAACATTGCATGACCGCGCAATTACCAGTTAAAGCAGCGCAGTGCCAAAGTGTAAAAAGACCTCTGGTCATTTACCAGCAAAATGGTCCGGTCTGAAAGTGGTTAATAAGTCTGGACAATTTAGGGGCCAGGATCTGTGAAAATTTCTTGTAATATGAGGAGGTGTACCCATCCGGGCCGGGGGCTGTAGAGGATTTGAGTGTCTTAATAGTGTCCAACACCTCCTGGTCAGTGCAGGGGGCGTTAAGTGCGGTCCGCTGTGAAATGGAGAGGGATGGAAGAGGGAGCGAGTCCAACCACTGATCTACAGTGTTCGGCGGGGGTTGTGAGGGAGGGGATAATAGGTCTCGGTAAAAGGAGGAGAAAATTTTCAGTACTTCGTTAGGGTGTGAAACCAGATTACCCTTGTCATTTTTCAATTTATAAACATGAGTAGGTTGTAAGGATTGGTGTAATTTCCGGGAGAACATCCTGGAAGCTGTGTTACTGTGTAGCAAAAATCTAGCTTTTGACCACCGAAGCGATTTCTCGGTACGCTCCGAGAGGATAGTGTCTAGTTCGGTCCGCTTTTGATTAATCAAGAGAAGGGTATCTGGGGAATGTGTCTGTGCGTGGGACTGGTAGAGGACTCGCAGGTCCCGTGTGAGGACCTGGATCCTAGCATTACTTTGTTTCTTCCTAGTGACTGCTATTTCAATTAAACGGCCACGAAGAACCGCTTTATGAGCGGTCCAAAGAACCTGGGGTGAGATGTCCGGGGTGTCATTAATCGCGAAGTAGTCTGCTAGGTGGTTCTCAATCTGAGTATAGGTAGTGGGGTCAGAGAGTAGGGAATCATTCAATCGCCAGGAGGCGAGAGAGGGGGAGAGGCCTACGTGGGAGGTATGGAAGGCCACAACCTGATGGTCAGACCATGGGCACGGGTGGATAGTAGTGTGTGGAATTGGCCAATAGAACCGGAGAAGCAAAGATATAATCTAATCTAGCGTAACTATCATGAGGATGAGAGTAGTGTGTATATTCTCGAACTCCAATGTTAAGGGCCCTCCAGGTGTCGATGAGCTGCAAACCATCAAATGCTTTAGAGAGGAATTTAGGGAAAACCCTAGCGCTATGTGATGTTCTGCTCCTATCCTCCACGGGATTAGCCACTAAATTGAAATCTCCCCCCACTATCAGGTGAGGGGAGATGTATCTATCCAGAGTACGCAGGAAAAGGTGATAGAAGGCACTCTGTGCAGTATTCGGGGCGTACAGATTAGCAATCGTAACCTCCTTGCCCTGTAATTTACCCTGAACAATTAAGAATCTGCTATCCTGATCTTTAAACACATGCGAGGGTTCAAATGGAACAGTATTACGAATATAAATTGCCACTCCTCTGGACCTGGAGCCAAACGTAGTAGTGTAATGTAATTTATATGACTTATCAAAAAATGTGGGGCAGGCCCCCGAGGAGAAGTGCGTCTCCTGTAGTAAAATGATATCCGCCCCAATCCGCTTATAGTATCGAAAGGCTTTCCTCCATTTGTGGGTGGAGTTAAAGCCCCTCACATTATGTGAGATAACATGGAGACCCATATCAGCCAGTGTTTAACCGCAGATGTGCGGTTGGTCCGCAGGGAGAACTGAGATCACTATGACTGGGTCCAGAACCAGAGGAGCTTGCAGCAGCCAACATCAGGCCAAATCTAGTACATATAGGGCCATCAGGAGGTCCGATATGAAACGGAGATCCATCAGCCCCGGGCTTACAGTCACAGAAAACACATTCCGTCGTGAAGTCAGCAAAACAAATAAACAAAAACGTGAAAAGAAAACTTAACACTCTATGGGGTCTGGGTGGAAAGTCCAGCCAGATCAAGAAAATTGTGTAAATACCAGGCCTTGCGGCCCAACTGCCACCTGCTCCACACATGTCCCACAGTGGGTGAAGATCGTTAGCCAACTGAGAGACTAATCGGTGATGAGCGTATTCAAATAACCTGGTACCCAGGTCTCTGGGACTAAGGATACGTGGGGAATGGTGTGCAGGTATGGAAGGGGGGGAGCGCAGCTACGAATGTCAGAGAGGGAGAGACACAGGAGAAGTAACGTAAAAACAAAGTCACCTCCTTCAGCCTCCCGGGACGTGGAGAAAACAGAAGATAGAGTAGCCGAGTACGTGCTGGGTGTTAGGAAATGGGGACTCTGGAAGGTCCAAGGACAGACGAAGGGAGGACTTCTTAAGAGGTTACGGTCCGGAGAACAAGACCTCAAACGTCCGGTAGTGGCTGAAGTCTGCGGGACCTTCTGTCTCTTTGAGGCGATGGTGTAGCCCAGATGGGGGATGGTCGTGGGGTCGGTGGGTGACGGGGTGAACGTTGTCGTTCCAGGAGACCCAGCTTCACCAAAATATCTTTGCCCTCGGATACCGTAGAGGCGATGTAAGTAGAACCGTTGTGAGGCATGATCAGTTTAAATGGGAAACCCCAGCGGTACCCTATGTGGGCCGTCTGCAAGGAGGAGGTAATCTCCTTCATTTTCCTTCGCTTCTCCAGCGTTGCCGGTGAAATATCCGGGTAGATCTGGACAGAAGCACCGTCCAGTTGGATACGAGGCATGTTTCGTGAGGCACGAAGGATTTCCTCCTTTATAAGGTAGTCCTTGAGACACAATACGATATCTCTGGGCGGCTTCTCGGGAGGAGGTTTAGGTCTCAGAGCGCGATGTAAACGATCGCATGTAAAGGCTTCGTTAGGTTGGTTCGGAAGTAGTAATTGAAACAGACGGACGATCGTGGCTGGGAGGTCCGTCACCGACTCGGGAATACCTCGCACACGAACGTTATTCCTCCTGTTGCGGTTGTCGAGGTCCTCCAAGTGGTTTTGAAGTTGAACGACCGTGTCACCGAGCAGCTCATGATCCCTTCGTAAGTCCGAATAGGCAAGGTGCAGTTCGTCGTGCTTAACTTCCAGGAGGTCAGTCCTATTGCCAAGGGCCGCCATTTCCTGCGATAGCATGCTCGTGGATTTGTGCAGCTCCGCTTGGAATTTCTTCGCCAGCGTGTCATACATAGAGGACAGGCTGTCCTCCAGGTCAGCCTTAGTGAGGTGAGTGTCGCCCATACCTTTGAGCGGGCCCGCCGGCCGCGAGGCTGCATCGGCCTTGGGGGATTGGGCGCCATCTTGGGACATGTCTGGTCTGTCCGTGGTCCGCAGAAGGTAGGCCGTAAGAGAGCGTTGAGCGGTTTTCCGCTTGCCTTTCTTAGATGTCGGCATGCACAAGTGGTCCCGCAGGAGATTAATGTTATTTATGGGCCGGTAGACGGTCCAAATCGTCCTGGGGAGTGTTGTTTATTCTCCCCTGCCCCGGGAGCTCAGAGACTTAGCTGCTGCCTCGTTCCGCGCCGCGCATGCGCCCCGGTTGTGGAACATTTTAAAATGTAGAGACAACCACAACCAGGACCCATCAGGCCCATCATTTTGGGTGTGGATGATTTAAAACCAGCATGGAGAGTTTCTAATATTGGTAGGGAATTGTCCAAATGCGAAACGCAATGGTTATTTCTTACCAATACTCTTTCACCAAAATAGTTAAAAGTAGATTTAGACTTCAATTTCTTTATTAGAAATTATTGAATATATACAGTTACATCAATTTTTATTTGATTTAAATGATTTAATAAAAATAACAAATTAAAAAGAAAACTATAACCAATCAATACATTATTAGCTTGAGGTGTATTCTGACAGACATATATATGTATGATTATTGTAGAACTAATCGTCTAAGATTTTATGTTTCATATTGATGTGATTTGTTTATTTATTACTGGTACTAGTCACTTATGTTGTTAGTATAATTACAGTGTATAATGGTTAGGGATATTTAAGCCAGTATTTTAATAGTATGGGTATATATATAATTTTAGTAACAATTCTGTATAAAAAGCATGTGTTTAAGATATTAATTTTATCAATTTAATGTACACTTGAGATAATGTCAAGCCCGGGGTGCAATGATTCAGCTGAAGAGGTGATGTTGCACTCGGACTTGTTTATTAGATTGTGCAATGTGTAGGCAGATGATCCGATATGCCGTTTGCGTACACCTATGAGCTGAAGCGAGAGGCACATGAGGGGTAAACAAGCTGGGATCAGCAGTTGAAGTCAGACATGACAAAACGCGTCAGCTGTTACCTCCACGGTGTCCGGAAGTGACGTTTGTGTCTCGCAATCAGCTGGATACTATCAGGAAGGACACAGGTAATCTACACAGACTTTATCCTGAGCAGCAGACTGGTGATTACGCTATTTAAACTTACATGCTTCATTGATTTGAAAAGTTTGTATGTATTTTGTATGAGAGACGAGTTCTTGGGTTATAATAAATGTGTGAAACAGGATTACGCTATGTTGGAATCTTTTTTTTTATGATTGTGTCTTGACTGGAGCGATTCACACTTTCCAAACCCACCTGCAATGCTGATGACTTCTCTTTAAAGTATTATAAGGATTTAATTTAAGGCCTGAGATATTGTGAGGTCTGGTGAGTGTGACCCCTTGGGGGAGTGCACCTCACGTGGTGAAGATCTGGGTGTTTGGTGCACGCTTTGACAACTATTTAGGATCACCTGCTATTTTCAAAGCGGAACTCACTAACTGTCATCTCATCAAGTTATATTTATGTTGGTCAGAAATCTGGTGGACTAACATAATCACTGTTATAACATAGGATTGATACAGCGATCTACCTGAACTTTCTTATGTTATTGTTTTGTAATGCCATACTGTAGTTTTAACATTACAATTCCTTATCAATCCCAACCATCCATTATGTTCTTTATCATTAGGTCTGAAAATCTTCGGTGTATTGTTACTGTAGTGATGATTGAAAACCTGAATATTTAGCCAATAATGAATAAAATGAAGGAGCAACGCTCTGTATACAGCAGAACACAAGATTACAGCGAGCAGCTTTAAATATATTGCGTGATCAATAATCATGACAAGTTTACCCAAGAATGAGAAATGAGAAGAGCCATTTGCTTATTTCTTGGTAAATAGGTCTAAAATTGTCTGACAAAATGAAATAAATCTATGCCCTTGGAACAAGTATTTATAAACAATGTCATTATTCCGTCTCACACGGAAAATGGCTTTGTATTCATAACTTGTATTTGAGGAGAAGCAACAAGCAATATATGTTTTTATTTCAGAACAATGAAAATTATTTACATATGACTTGTTTCTGCCAATATTGTTATTTAGTCAAATTTTATTTGTGGAGCCAAGCAGTAATTATCTAGTGCGACCTTGCAGAAGTTGTAATGTTATTATGCTGAAAGACAGAACATTCTGAAATCCTGGTAGGGTATGATGAACCTCTTATTGATAGCAGAGCTAGTGCTACTGCAGCTTAAAGTAATACAAAACAATATATATTATCCTCCAAAAATAACCTATACACATCCAACACTTAAAGTATATAGACACTGAAATTACTAGCCTCAGATACACAGAGATGAAACAAATCCTCCTATGTACGTTGTACCTGTTTTTATGCAGCCATCTCCTCTCTACAGCCTTATAAAGCACACACCTTATACAGCACCTGATGTCACACACTCCAGAGAATAAAGCACATAGCTGAGTGTAATCTGAGACCTGAGGGAATGGGCACATGCTGCTCTACACAGTCCCATAGGGAAACATGCACAGCTCAGGCTCTTAATCATAGGATGTGTGCTGGGGGGGAGAAGTTTTCCTCCGGGATTCTGTGGTGTTGGCATAGAGGAGTGACTCAGGCAAATAGCAGCGGTAAGAGATAGCAAATAAGAATCACAGTTGGTGCTTTGGATAGAGGCTAGCACACACTATAGAGGGAAATGCTTTATTCATTTTTCATTTCAGAGGTTTACAACCACTTTAATGGCCCTGTAATTTTTATTTTCATTTTCTATAAACTCCTGAACCTCTGCATTGCCTTGTCACTTTTATTTGTTTAGAACAAGCAGTGCATGTTAGTTGAGATCATGTGCACTGCACTATGCATACCACATATGTCAGTCCATAGTCCTTAGTCCATCTCAGGAGCAAGCAAATGAGGGTGGCTACATTCTTACATACACCCAGATAGCAAGGGTAACATGCCCCAAATGTGTGGCAGTGTTAAATTGTAATTCTGTTAATGTGCTGCATATGTTCACTGCCAAGTTGTACACTTGCAAAGCAGTTGAAGCACAAGTTCTAGTTGACACTTTTCCAATTTGTAACAAATTGGCGTGGCAAGTCTCTTGCAAGAGCAAAGTTGCAGTGGTCAGTCTACAGCAAGAGCTCTGAAAGTCTACAGCATAAAAATTAAGTCACAGAGACCCCTGTGATGGGATGACTATTCCACAACATAACTGAACCAGAACTTGCAGCAGACCTGTAGAATTCTTGCAAAGAAATTTGATCTGGAGTCATGCAATGCGGACTTGCTGCAATTGTGCAACAAATTTGTGAAGCCTAGCAAGTCTAGCAATAGCTTAACAAGTCATTTCCAAACTGGCAGCTCAATTGCTTGCTATCTGGGCAGTGACACCATGGAGAATGAATGTAGCCATCCTCTAACAAGAAGTCGTAAAGAGAGGAGGAATTGATAGGTGTATAATAAGAAAACCTGGTCTGTCCAATCCAATATGGAACAACAGAAAAAGAAAACCTAGTGCTCAAGACACAGTATAACCCATCAGAATTTTAATAGGCAGACCAGGTATATAAGTAACAGTAGTAAACTTTATTACATAGAAATAAACATCATGTAAAATGAAAATAGATTACATCATAAAACACAACAATATACATAATACCCAAATGCATGTATGTATTGTAGGACAAGCTGCCCTGGAAGGTTGGTGGGCTAGCAATGCTGCATACTGGCCAATGACACCTGACATGTTTCGAACTTGAAATAGTCCTTCTTCAGAGACATTTATGTAATTTGGGTCATGGGAATTAAAATGCACAAGCAATTGGTATAATCAGATATAATGGTTAATGGTCTTACAGATCGAACAGTGGAGCCAAATGAACCCAAAGATGGAACAAGGGAGAAAAGGCGTGAAGGAAGAACAGCAAATGCCTCGACTACAAGGACCCCTTGGCATAAGAGTGGCTACTCCTGCCAGATATTGACCAACAGCAAGGTGGATGTGTCTTAGTGAAAGAAGAGAGTATTTAAATACTCATCTCAGAGAGAAGTTCTCATATGTGTATGATGCATCCACCGAGCAGCCCCACATCTAACAAGAAGTCGGATCACAGCAGAAATGTGGAAATTTGGAGGAGGATGAGAGCAATATTGAGTAGCAGCACTAAGAAGGTACTTTTTTGAGTTAAGAGTACGCATTTGTATAGAATTTTTTTAAATCCAGAATTTCGTGTCACCTTCAGCTAGTCAAACACTGGAGATTTTGTTTTCATTCAGCCTGCATGCTGGATAAAAAAAAATAAAAATCTAACCTCTTTTTTTTATTCACACTATATAGTGTGGATGGATGAATCTGCAATGCTGGCTATTGTATTCTGGCAATCGGAGCGGGTGGCTGTCAGAATACTCAAACAGATGCTGCATCTGATTGGATGCACCTGCAGTGCAGCCAATCATTTTCCATTTTGCTTGAATTTTCAATCAATGGATATTAGGTGGGAGGGTGTCTATAGGACCACCCATTAAGTGAATTTCATCTGGTTTGCTCAGTGTATGGCCAACTTTTAGGTACGTTTTATAATGCTGGAGCTGAAGGCTTCTGTAGCACCAAAGCAAACAGTGCCTGCACGATTACACTAGCAATAGTGATATAGGTCATGAATGAATTTGGCAGTCATAGGCAGCAAAACAGGAGTAAGGTAGCATTACAAGAGGACCTCATAGGGTGGGGTCTTGTCTAGGAATTGTCAAATATAGAATAGAAAAAAAACACACTCAGATCCCAACAGGATTTAAAAATACATATAGCATATTTGTAACACTAACTAACTAATAATCTTAATTAAAATCAAATTAAATCCAGTAATAATAAAACATAATGGATCATTTCAAAAAGTGTTTTGAATCATTTTTAAATATTCAGCTTTTATTATTGGAATCCCTGCTTATCCTACCACGAAGATCCTTGTTTAGGTGCTTCGTGTTATGGGGTGAAAACTCCTAATTGCATCCCTGTGTTTTCACTGCGTGACATGTGCTGCTGGGGGAAACCACCAAGGCCTGTGCTAAAACACACTGAGTAGGCATTGTTAACTCTGGTCTCCATGGAATGAATTGAGAAAATTTCAATGGGACTTTTTGAGTGCAAAAACACAGAAAAGTAGGAAAATATAAATTTTAATACATTTTAAAACATATAAATACATAAATTAAATATTTCAAAGAATACATCACAAAATGTATAACGATATTTGCAATGCTGATTCGCCATACAAAATGGGGCTTCTTCAGGAGAACTGTCTATAAAGCTGTTTTGCATGAAGTTATGCCAAATGTATTTTAACCGGTTCTCGACTGGTTCACACAGATTTACTGCGGCAGAGTGGCTCCCCTGGGTGAAATCCCGTATGGGTATGTCCTTCCCTTTTTTGGTCCCCGGGGGGCACACGTGCGCTGCATGGTGGGGGACGCAATGGGCATGGCCGGCGGGCACGATCACCGCTGGCCATGTGCGATCATGTGCATGTGCGCCAGTACAGGGATTTGTGTGTGTAAACACACAAATCCCTGTGCTGTCAGGGGAGAGGAAACATAATTTGTTCCTAGTAAGTAGAAACAATGATATGTCTCCCCCCTAGTCAGTCACATTCCCATACAGTTAGAACAAACATTTAACCACTTGATCGGGCCCTAGTGTTAACCCCTTCACTACCATGACATTTTGCATTTTTATTGCACTGATCGCTGTATAAATATTAATGGTCCCAAAAACGTGTCAAAAGTGTCCGCTCTGTCTGTCGCAATGTTGCAGTACCGCTAAAAATCGCAGATCGCCGATATTACTAGTTAAAAAAATAAAATGCCATAAAAATGCCATAAATCTTTCCCATAGTTTGTAGACACTATAACTTTTGCGCAAACCAATCAATATACGCATATTGCAATTTTTTTTAACCAAAAATATGTAGAAGAATATATAGTGGCCTAAACTGATGAAGAAATTTGATATTCGTCGGCACAATGGCACGGCTGCGCAAATGAGCGCACAGGTTCATCCCCTTTAAGATGCAGCATTATGGGCGCCTGCTCACTGCATGCTCGCAGGTCCCACAGATTTGATGTCCGCCAGTGTCCTGCGACCGTGTCACTGTACAGCAGAACGGGGAGATGCCTATGTAAACAAGGACAGATCTGCTGCTCCCTGTCACCGGGAGCAGTGATCGCTGTCATCTCCTAGGTAGCCCATCCTTCCCAAAGTTATAATCACTCCCTATGACACACTTAACCCCTTAATCGCCCCTTTGTGTTTAACCCCTTCCCTGCCAGTGTCATTTATACAGCAATCAGTGGATTTTTATAGCACTGATTGCTGTAAATGACAATGGTCCTAAAATAGTGTCAAAAGTGTTCGATGTGTCCGCCATAATTCCTGCAGTCATGATAAAAATCTCACATTACCGACATTACTAATAAAAAAAAATTTATAATAAAAATGCCATAAATCTATCCCCTATTTTGTAGACGCTATAACTTTTGCACAAACCAATCAATATACACTTATTGCAATTTTTTTACCCAAAAATATGAAGAAAAATACATATCGGCCTAAACTGAGGAAAAAAATATTTTTTTTATATATTTTTGGGGGATATTTATTATAGCAAAAAGTTAAAAATATTTTTTTTTTTTTCAAAATTTCGCTCTTTTTTTATAGAGCAAAAATAAAAACCACAGAGTTGATCAAATACCACCAAAAGAAAGCTCTATTTGTGGGAAAAAAGGACTTCAATTTTGTTTGGGTGCAATGTCGCCAGACCGCTAATTATATGTGAAATAAATAAATTCAGTGTTAGTAAATAGAAACTGTGTTGAAAGCAAGAGCTGCTACCACTTAAAACAGTGCGTCCACCACACTATTGATAGATAAAGAAACAGAAAATAGTGAAGCGCTCTCATATTATTAATATAATAATAATAATATTCATCAAAATTCATCAATATAAAAATAAATAACTATAAACATTTCAATATGAAAAATTGCAAATTCATCAATAAATATGCAACACATATCAGCATTGTTTCATAATATACTTCATGTGCAAAAAAAAAGAAAAAATTTAATAAAATTACATTTGTGCAAAACAATTATGTATATTTAGAAAAAAATCACAAAATCCATGTGTAGAAGTGCCACATAGGCTGGGTTCACACTGATGCAAATGGAATGCGGATCTTCCGCATCCCATTTGCATGAAATGAGAGGGTGTCCGTCTCTCAATGGAGCCGGTTCACACAGCGCACATCAATGCAGCCTTATCAGTGCCCATCTACAGCCTCACCATTGCCCATTAACCACTTCAATACCGGGCACTTAAACACCTTCCTGCCCAGACCAATTTTGAGCTTTCAGCGCTGTCGCATTTTGAATGACAATTGCGCGGTCATGCTACACTGTACCCAAATGAAATTTTTATGATTTTTTTCCCACAAATAGAGCTTTCTTTTGGTGGTATTTGATCACCTCTACGGTTTTTATTTTTTGCGCTACAAATAAAAAAATACCGAAAATTTTGAAAAAAAAAATGTTTTTTTTTGTTTCAGTTTCAAAACTTTGTAAATAAGTATGTTTTCTCCTTCACTGATGAGCACTGATGGGGCTACACTGATGGGCACTGATAAGGTGGCACTGATGGGCACCAATGTGGCACCAATGAAGTGGCACTGATAGGCGGCACTGATGAGCGACACGGATGGGCGACACGGATGGGCGACACGGACGGACACTGATAGGTGGCACAAATTGGCACTGATAGCTGGCACGGATGGGCGGCACGGATGGGCATAGATAGGCGGCACAGGTGGGCATGGATAGGCGGCACAGGTGGGCATAGATAGGCGGCACAGGTGGGCATAGATAGGCGGCACAGGTGGGCATGGATAGGCGGCACAGGTGGGCACTCATAGGCGGCACAGGTGGGCACTCAGGCGGCACAGGTGGGCACTCAGGCGGCACAGGTGGGCACTCATAGGCGGCACAGGTGGGCACTCATAGGCGGCATCGGTGTTATAGTAATGGATGCCAATCAGTGCCAAACAATAATGCATGCCAATCAGTGATGCCCATTGTGGCCACTGATTGGCATCCATTATGGGCACTGATTGGCACCCATTGTGCTGACTGGCACCCTGGTGGTCTAGGGAGGATTATGGATTTTTATTACCTTTTCCCTGGTGGTCTAGTGGTGTCCCTGGTGGTCCAGTGTGGGCATCCTCGGGGGGGCTGTGCTGATAATCGATCAGCACAGACCCCCCCTGTCAGAGGAGCAGCCGATCGGCTCTCCTCTACTCGCGTCTGACAGACGCGAGTGAGGGAAAGCCGATCACCGGCTCTTCCCATTTACACTGTGATCAGCCGTGATTGGACACGGCTGATCACATGGTAAAGAGTCTCCGTCGGAGACTCTTTACCGAGATCGTAGTTGCCGGGTGTCAGACTGACACCCCGCAACAACGATCGCCGCGATGCGCGCCCCCGGGGGCGCGCAGCGGCTCATTATCCTAATCACGTCATATGACGTCCGGTTAGGATAATGAAACCACTTTGCCGCCGTCAATTTGTAATAGGGCGGGCGGCAAGTGGTTAAAATAAAAAAATAAAAAATAAAAGTCAGCAGCTACAAACACTGTAGCTGCTGACTTTTAATAAGCACTTACCTTTCTAGGGTGCCTGCGATGTCGGCCGCCCGAGGCCAACCCGTCCCTCGGCTCTTGGGTCCCGGCACCGCCATTTAAAGTAAGGGAAACAGGCTTTGTGAATGGGGCACACTGTGTTTTGGGACACACACAGTTCCCACAACACACCGCACCCCAATCACCAGAAGAACGCGAGGAGAAGACTGAAGGAATAGGAAGAGGCAGATTAGGACAATCTGCCTAGCAACAGCCATTTCTGGTAAGTGAAAAAAAAAATTTTCTTTTTAAAAAAAATGTTGGAGCCTTTTTTTAGGGTGGACCTCCCCTTTAACCACTTCAATACAGGGCACTTATACACCCTCCTACCCAGACCAATTTTCAGCTTTCAGCATTGTCGCACTATGAATGACAATTGCGCGGTCATGCTACACTGTACTCAAACTCAATTTTTATCATTTTGTTCTCACAAATAGAGCTTTCTTTTGGTGGTATTTGACCACCTCTGGGATATTTCTTTTCTGCTAAACAAATAAAAAAAAAAAAAAAATTGGAGTTTCTGTTACAAAACTTTGTAAATAAGTATATTTTTTCCTTCACTGATGGGTGGATCAGGATCCGGATGAATGTCTGAAATCGCTGTTCCTGCCTGAGTGATCCCTCTTGATTGTGCCTATTAGATCTCCATAACAAAGATCCTACGTTTCTGGTAAGCGGCCACCTGGCTTTTTTTTTACTATCCTTTGGCTGTCGTATGGGACTATGCTGTAAAAAGTACATTCATTATGGGGCTTTGTACCTAAGGAACCATTCTAATGGACTGTTTTGCACGTTAGGGATTTTTACTTTTTTATTAGAACAGGGGTGTGTTTCAGAACAGATTTTATTTTATGTATGCTGACCCACACTTATTTCATTTTTTTTTTTAGGTGATGTTCTTTGAATGTATTTATTTAGTGGTGCACATGTTGTATTTTAGCACAGGTGTTGCACATATATTTTGTTATTGCACACATTGGTATCTCTATGTTTGGTTGCACATCTATTCCTATTTTTATACACATTCAGGAATAACAGATAGAAGGAGATCAAAGGTAGATGGTGGAGAGAAAGCCAAGAGCTTGCTCCAGTGAGTATGGACCTACATCCATCTGCTCAATGCCTGTCTGAGCCACAGAAACCTGACTGCAAAGTGGGTTGTGCAACCACCTGGATGAATGAATAGACCAGGGATAGGGAATTAGTGGACCTCCAGCTGTTGCAGAACTACAATTCCCATGAGGCATAGTAAGACTCTGACAGCCACAAGCATGACACTCAGAGGCAGAGGCATGATGGGACTTGTAGTTTTGCAGCAGCTGGAGGTCCGCTAATTGCATATCCCAGGAATAGACTGTAGGTAAATAACTGACAGGCAAACAAAGCGGATTGGGTGGATTGCACTCTTTTAAATTGACCTTAAAAGCGTACACTGACAACCTCCTGTCTATATAAAAAAAGGTTAGTAAAAGTTTGTTTTCGCTGCATACAATATCATATTGATGACTTGAACCTTCATTGCTGTGATTCTCACAATCTGGATAATTTAACCGCTACAGGAAAAGTTCTGCTATAGTCTGTAGGGAACCTTTCTGATAACTTGTATAGTGAGATAGCCCACAGCAACCAATCAGCAGTTAGTGTTGGTCAGTAATATTCTAGGAAGACAAATGTAAGTAATAAAAACAAGTCTGTAAGTGGGTGCTATGGAATACTCCATAATCTCCAAGTCTCTAAATGGTTGCTGTGGAATTACATTTTCCTGTAACCACTTGTTTTCTTCAGATCTATAATTCTTTGTATTACAAGGAGGGATGATTGGGCCATTAGAAAGTTAATGAGTACGCACGCACAAACAAACAAAATGTGATCTTCAATAGAATTGTAACCTTGTAAATGTATCTCTTCTATACAAAAACTGTGATGTTTCACAACTAATAGCTAATGGCAGCAACAAACTTACATACACACAGACACAATCGCCCACATACACATGCACATTAGAAATTAGAAAGTTTATTGTTTTATCCTTCAGTTTATCCATTTGCATGTAAGCAGCCTTTCTATTGCAAAAATAAATAAATAAATAAATGTAATTCAAATAAAAATTTAATTTAAAAAAAAGACTTAATAACCTAATTGATCCAAACACTAAAACAATACCCTACATTTTAATCACATGCCATAATTATAGTGTTATCCAAAAATACTTCATAGTACTTCAAGATGCATTAAGTGCTTGTGCTGTAGGCTCATGAACTGGGTCTGGGCTAGAATTTTGGGTTCATACATACACGTAGGCATAGGGAAGCAAGACCAGTGAAGATAGAGAGAGTAGAGGTGCTAAAGGATGCATTGGTATTGAGAAGTTTGGACAAAAGGGGTAGACGCTATACAAGATCCACTCACAGAAAGACACTTCAGAAAACACTCTGGTAAAGAAGCAGAGCAGGCATAGTGTAAGAAAGCATTGAAGATAAACAGCACATATACTTTGAGACAGATTAAAGGATGGGAAGGGAGTAGAAAAGTGAGTACACCTAGCGTTATTTAAAAAAAATAATGCTGGGAAACAATATGGGAAATTAAGGGAACCCATAGAAAGAGAATGGAAGTGTCATGGATTGGGGTACAGAGCGAAGTGTCATTGACAGGTATGCATGTGGAGAGGTTTAGGATAGACTCTTCCTTTTGGCCAGTCACCTTTGGGGATGGTACCCTGCCTGGTGTGTGGTATATTCCATGGGTCAAACACACTTTTAAAATAACTGTAGGATAATGAAACTCGCAGGTGCTGGAATACCAAAATCAGCAGATAAATTTCTTCCAAACACAAATGGATATAGAACAGGTGTTCTCCAATCACATAACAGGCCAAACTCCCAAGGATGAATATGTATAGAAAGATGAGGCCATATAGCGTAATTCCGTATTAAAAGATCAATTTATTAAAAAAGATAACAAACTCACATTTAAGTAGTTTATGAAGCTCTTTCAGTAAAAAATGGCAGCAGTGGAGTCCTCCCGACGTGTTTCATCCTCATAGACATCGTCTGGGGTCCCGTACTTATACGTCAGCAGAATGGCACGGCTGGGCAAAGTAACGTACCCGTGCGTTACTTTGAATTCTATCTCCATGCCTGCGCATGCCTGCCGCGAGCTCCGTGACTTTACCCGCGGGTCCTGCGGACTCGATCGCCACGGGGATATCCTCGATCGTGTCACAGAGCTCAAGAATGGGGAGATGCAGATATGTAAACAGCATCTCCCCGTTCTGCCTAATGACAGCACACTGATTGTCTGCTCCCTGTCATCAGGAGCAGCGATCAGTGTGGTGTCATACACAGCCACGCCCCCAGACAGATAGAAACAATGCAATTTTATAGCATCGATCGCTGTATTAATGCCAATGGTCCCAAAAATGTGTCAAAATTGTTCGATGTGTTCGCCAGAATGTTGCAGTCATGATAAAAATCACTGATCGCTGCCATTACTAGTAAAAAAAAAAAAAATATTAGTAAAAATGCCATAAAACTATCCCCTATTTTGTATAACTTTTGCGCAAACCAATCAATAAATGTTTATTGCCATTTTTATTTTTTTACCAAAAATATGTAGAAGAATACGTATCGGCCTAAACTGAGGAAAAAGAATGGGTTTTTTATATATATTTTTGGGGGATATTTATTATAGCAAAAAGTAAAAAATAATCAGTTTTTTTTTCAAAATTGTCACTCTTTTTTTGTTTTTAGTGCAAAAAAAAAAACGCAGAGGTGATCAAATACCACCAAAAGAAAGCTCTATTTGTGGGAAAAAAAGGTTGTGAATTTTGTTTGGGAGCCACGTCGCACGACCGTGCAATTGTCAGTTAAAGCGACGCAGTGCCAAATTCGCAAAAAACTTTCTGGTCAGGAAGGGGGTAAATCCTTCCGGGACTGAAGTGTATAAGTAACTAAGGTGTCTCTGCTGGAGGTATTTCCCCACATTTCCTGTCCTGGTTGCCACTTGGACAAAAAGCGAAAAGAATCCCAATAACACCGTCAAAAACCTTTCAAAATCTTAATCCCTACTGACATAATCAAAACTTAAATTAAAATTACATTTTTAGTTGAAACTATATCTTTATATTCTATAAAACGATATATATATATATGCCATTTTATATATATATATATATATATATATATATATATATATATATAATGGTATTGTCATAAAAAAGTAGAACTTATTTTTATGTCTATTTATTATTAAATGAATGAATTATTTTTGTATTTACTTTATATTTATATTATATTTTCTTTGTGCAGCCCTAGGAATTACCTTTATATATTATATTGCAGGTAAAACTTTCTGAAGTACTTACAGCAGTTTATGTCTTATTAAAAGTTTCAATACTCAATTTAAAAAGTGCTGTAAATTCTTTAGTAGAAATATGGATGGCAGGAGGAATGCTGCATCAGCATTTCATGGGTGAATTCATTTCAGACAACAAGCAACAATTTTCCAAAGCTGCCTACCTAGGCAGGGTTTATATCTCACATTAAGTCTGAGCTGACACCAATGTGCTTCCCTGATGTTCAGTTATACATTGATTCAATCATATGGTTACATACAGTATAACAAACTATTTGCTTTGACCTTAGATTCCACTGTTCAGTCCGGGATCTAAGAATAGCTCTTGTTAGGGAAAGGTGGGGAATTGCCTTAGGAACAATAGCTAAATATTTCATTTTATCATTCTTTTCTTTGTAAGCTGCCAGATTGTATCAAGTAATTTTCTTAATAAAAGTCAAACCAACACACAAAAGGGGAATTTCCAGTTTGTTGTTATTTACTAGATATTTTTATATTCTATATAATATTTCAAATATTTTTTTACCTCCTTCGGATCTGTAAAAGAGAGCATTCACGCATTGGAAGAGGTCCCAATGAGACTATAACTGTTAGTAAACAGTGGTGTAGTGGTTAGCACTCTCACCTAGCAGTAAGAAGGGTCACTGGTTCAAATCCCCAACCATGACACTACCTGCCTGGAGTTTGCATTATCTCCATGTGCCTGCGTAGGTTTCCTCCAGGTACTCCAGTTTCCTCCCATGCTCCAAAAAGACATGCAGGTAGGTTGATTGGCTTCTGTCCAAAATTGACCCTAGTATATGAATGGGGACCTTGGATTGTGGGCTCCTTGAGGGTAGGGACATATATGAGTGTGCAATGTACAGGGATAGAGACAATTGTAGACACTCACTCACTCAGGATGGACTGGTGTCTTTATTCAACCTTGCTAACTATGTAACTAAAGGCAGCAAAACACTTTATCTTTCAGAAATAAGAAATAGCTAGGGGTGCATACTCCTAGACTTTTCCTAGATGGTTTGAATCCCTTAACTTCACCCTGAGCTGGCCTAGACCATTTTGACACTTAGGGCTCATTTAGATGGCCAGTCCTCCATTCAGGGCCACTGGCAGATGCATAGCTAACAACTGTCTCTGATTTCGAGGGACTGTCCCTGATTTGGAGCAATGTCCCGCTTTCCTCCTCATTTGTCCCTCATTTTGGTCAATATAGTTGCATATAAAATGTATTATTTATCTTTCAAAGGAAAAAAGATATGTGTAGAGTGACAGTGTGTAAGAAACTGGTCTGTTTCATCCACTAGTAACAAAGAAACAAAGGCCTAGTGCAACAAGCACAGAGTATACCGCTCAGGATGTTTATTAGATGGACCAGTGAGTATTTAAAATATATACATTTTTATTCAAAAAACTTTATAAAATATGTATGTATAAAGATACAATGTAAAATCGAAGAATCAGTATCTTAGCATATGTAACACAGTATCAGCTCAAATAAAGGGCCTAAGACACGTATTGCATTGAGAATGATGCCGACATGTTTCAGACTATCCGTCCTTTTTCACAGGCATTACAGTCATCTCATCAATGCATGTTCTATAATATAAACATATTCATATTAGTACAATTTCATCAAAGAAATAAGGGTGTATAAGGGTGCCACAGTATATAGCCACAAAATAAGTACTCACATGCCGTAGCCCTCCACTATGCTCAACAACAGGGGGCAAATACTGTGATGAAGACCTGAATAAATGTAGCACACTGCGGGTAAGATGTAAATATATATGGCTGATGGATGGACGTCGGGGTGACAAAGCGCAGACAATTGTGATTGGGGCCACTGGACACTGCAAGATCTCCACTGACTGATTAAGCATTCAGTACGTTATAGCACCGGCTAACGTGTACAGCTAGGTACATATCTAGTAAAGAAAAAGTATGTAAAGAAATGAATCCAATGTAATTGAATGCATAAATTACTAATCAATTGCAATATATAGAGTGATGCTCACCTAGATCATAGCGTGCGAAGAGTATCCCACCTGCATGCACCACACAGCGTACATCACACCACAGGTGCAGGGCTTAAATAGCTATCATGCTATTAGGGAACATCTGAGGAAGGTGCCATCAGCAGCATCGTCAGCTGGAGCCGATTAGACAGACTGTTGCATCATTGGCTGCAACCAGTCCACGCACATTGTAGAACTCATACAGAAAAGAAATGAGGGCCACAATAGTGTAAATCCGTTTAAAATTTTTTTTAATAAAATAAGTAATGAACTTACATGTATCCAATGAATTAAGCGCTTATATCATATAAAAATAGAGCTGCAGTAGGAGTCCTTTAAAATTTTTAAACGGATTTACACTATTGTGGCCCTCATTTCTTTTCTGTATGAGTTCTACAATGTGCGTTGAAGTTTAAAGCGGAAGATTTTCCCATCGTTTGAGTACTTGGTTGAAAATTCCCTGGAGAGTCTTTTATGTTGGATATCTCTATATAAGAGTATTCTGAAGTCTGATTGATCCTTCGAATGTATATTCGCTTGGATCCATTCTATCTGGTAAGCCTACATCCTATTTGGTGATGGATATACCACAGGGTGCCTGCATGTGGTCTTCATAGGAAGAAGGTGGATGGCTCTTTCCCTCTCACGTGTGGATTGGATTTAATTTGAATCAAATAATAGACTTTTTTTATATCATAAATTCTTTGGATTTTTCCATATTATAAATTCTTTGGACTTTCTCACAATATTTGATTTCTTTGGTTTATCATATTTTTTCACTATTTCATGTAAGTGTGGTGCAGTCTGGGAAGCACTACTGAATGTTATTTAATCTTGACACTTATACATTATTGTCACATCACTAAGTGGTTGTAAAAAAATTTTTTTTATATAGCGCTACACTATAATTTAACATTTGGAATTTTATTCACTATTGTATATCCTTGTGATCGTGTTAGCAGCTTCTTTTTGTATATAACTTCTGGGGATAGCGCAGTGTTGATTGTCATTGACAGTTTTTTGGATCCACATGTCTGGCTGAAAAGCAGAAATAATAAAGAAAAATATACAGAGTGAGAGAATAAAAAATAATCCATTTATATAAAAATAATCAAGGGATGAAAGTTAAAGATGAAGATATAAATAAAACTGATGATAGAGATATAGGTATAATTGAAAAAATAAAAAAATAATAAAAATGAGTATGGAAAAGAATAGTGTGAAAATGCAAATAAATATGAAGGGGAAAAAAAATATTCAATAGAAACTAACAACATCCGCAGTGCATAAGAAAAGGAAAAAATAATTCAAGGACCACAGATATGATGAAAACACGTAGGTGAACCCCTAGTGGCACAAATGGGGAGCACAGGCTAAAGTAGAAGCACATGTCTGAAAGGACAATGAACAAAAATAAACAACATTAGTAGCATTAACAAGTAATGATGGATACAGACACAGAGTATCAAATTAAAAAATATATTCTGCAATACCATATAGACAAGAAATAATGGCAATAGATAAAACATATTGCAGTATCAAAGAAAGCATGCATTGAAATCACAGATCAAGTTCACAGACACCAGATTGGAAACCCTCTAGGAAAGGTTTAAAATGTAACACCTCATTGAGGAGGGTAAGGTAGCCTTGAGGTGGAATATCCACCTCAGTTCGCTCTGTAAGAGCGATTTGTTAGAATCTCCCTCCCCTGGTGCTGGGGGGAATATGATCTAAAGCTAGAAAATTTACTTTAGGTGTATGGTCCGGATGTACCAAACGACAATGATGTCCAATAGGCAAACCAGGATCTTTAGTATTAATGCTAACAGTGTGGCGGTAGATAAGCTGCCAAAGTGGTAGCTTAGTTTTCCCCACATAAAAACAACCGCACTCACACTGCACTGCAGGAGATAAACTACCCCTGCAGTTAATGTTAATGTAGTGATGAGGATGAAACCTATCCCCATTAGGCAAACAACTCTTTTAGTAGTGTCCATATATTTACAATATCCACAATTCCCACAACGGTAGGTTCCCAGGAATTTAGTGTTTCTAGATGTATTAGCATTATATTCACTTTTGACTAATTCATCACGTAAGGAAGGAGTTCTCCTATATGTGAGAAGTGATTAGGTCGATACAAAAGGTGCCAGAGCATTATCAGTGCTGAGTATATGCCAGTATTTAGACACGTCTTTGATTTGTTGGTGTTGCTGACAGTAAGTCATGATAATACGTAAAGGGGGCATTTATCCTCATGTTTTTTAGGAAATAAGAGATCACGCCTTGGTCTGGCTTTGGCCTTTTTGTATGCATTTTTTAGGACACTATTAAAGTATCCACGAGCCCAGAGTCTTTCTCTGAGCCGGGCAGCCTCTTGATCAAAAAGAATGTCAGTTGAGCAATTCCGTCTAGCCCTAAGGTATTGGACAAACGGAATTGATGCGAGTAAAGGTTTGGGATGAAAGCTTGATGCTGCCAAGATGGTGTTTCCTGCTGTAGATTTCCTGTATAATTGGCTCTGTAAATGTCTATCATTATCCTTAGTGATAGTTACATCCAAAAAGGATATACTCGAGGGACTGAATGTCATAGTAAGTTTAATTACACTAAATTTTGGTCTCAGTACCAGTCTGGCTGGATTGCATTGTGTTCCGCTTGACCATGGGTGGAGCTGTCATCACTAGCAGGTGCTAGAATGCAGTCCAGTTAGGTGCATTGAGTGCCAGCTCTCTCTCGGAACCAGCCCAGTGGGAGTGTCACTCTTGCTGTGCATTCTGGGAGGGGGTACTTAAGGTGCTGATATCACATGCTTCGGGGGTTCCGGTCCAGAAGTGCTTTCTGTCTGTTTGATCCTGGTCCTCCTGACCAGCCCCCAGGGCTCTCATGGCCTGGGGTGCAGATCCACCCGACTCCAAGTCTCTGGGCTGGCTGGCCCGAGGCAAAGTAACTGAAGGAAGGATTCAGAGGTGGTCCGATGCCGTTTTGGTTTGTGGAGAGGTCCAGCAACTGGAGAATCATCCAGGGGAGGACTCTTCGGGAGAAGGCTACGCAAAGGTTGGCTTCTCAGAGGGAGCTTGGAGGCTTAGTTGAAAGACCCCAAGCGAATCTGATCTCGTATGGTATCACCAGACCGGCTGCAAGATACTGGTAACGTACGAGGGTTCTCTAAGTTGTCTACATCTTTCAGTAATTCAAATGTTCTACAACAAGTCTGTGGCAGAGACTTTATTCAAGTGTCCTATAGCAAGTATTATTGCAGTATCACAAACAAGGAAACCTTGAAATGCAGTAGTATACAGAAGCTATAAGATACTGTCACTGATATGAGGCTACAGCTGGCCAGACATATCCTGTGCCTACCCAACTACTGCGTACCCCAAAACGCAATGTGCTAGACTCCACCATCCAGAAGAAAAAGGAAACAAGGAAGACCACCAAGAAGCTGGTGGGCTACCTTTAAACAGACCTGAAAGACATTGAAGTCCCGTGGGATGAGGCTGAATCAGTTGTAACTGACAGAATTAAATGGAGAGCACTTACTGCCTAATGCAAAGTAAATCTAAGATTATATTTGGGAGAATTGAGTACACAGCTCATTTCTGCACATTGCAGAAGATGGTCAGAATGCCCGAGGTGGGTGCCTTTCCTGCCCTCACGTCAGACTAGCTCCACTTCTTTGTTAGTATATCCCCACATTAGAGAGTAGACTGCTCACTTTTTATGGTGATGACCTTACTAGGGTAGAAATTCTTGCTTAATGGTCCCCTACAATTTTGAAGGTGGGATCCCCTTTGGCTCCCTTGGAACATGGCTTCCTGAGTTTAAGGCTGTGGAATATAAGATGGTAATCTGACTTTGGACCACTATTAGAATGGTTTTTAAGGGTGCAACTGGTAATATTGTGGCAAAATACATTTTGTCAATATCATTTTGCTCATCCCTAATGCTAGCTATCCTCACACATTATTATTCTTGCACTGACTTAAGACGTGTACCTTTTAGCTTTCTTCCTATGTCAGCTGTGCAATTTAATTGCCTTTCTGCTCCAAGCTGAGAGTCCACAGTGCTGGCTTTTTCAAAAATAAATAATGATAATTAACACAATGGGTCTCCTAAGTATTGTCATCCCTGGTGAAACACGATGATGCAGGATCTTCAGACTTGCATGTTCCTCACTTTGTTGCTTAGGTAAAACAAGCCTTTGCTTGGCTTTGAAGAAAGAAATTGTTTAATAATCACTTCTAGAGAGGAAAAAAAACTGCTTTTGTTGCTCTTAATAAGATGGTTATTTCAGCAGCTATGAACTCAGAAATGAATTATCCACTGTGGACCAATATCAGTGTAAATTTCTGCCATGGGTCAGCATATTGCTAGTTCTTGAATGGCTTTATCGTTCCATTTTTCTTTGTAAAGTAATGACACCAAAGTTACACATAATGAAATGTCATCTTACCAACTGATTGTGTCAAGAAATATGACTGCATTTCTTTTAGTTTGTACGTGCAATTTAATATGTTAATGACTCCCTAGGAAGCAGGGACTAGGTGAGGAAAAATAACAGTAAGCCCTTGACAGATGCAAATGTAAGCATCTTTCATCCTGAGGAGTGGGCCATTTAAACTCATTTTATAGAGAACTAACACGCCTGACCTGGTCACTGTATGTTAGGTGGCATCACAGCAGGAAAATATGTTTGTAAAGCAGGTGAAAATGTTCTTTTAAAGATGGATCACAGGTAAATATAAATCTGTTCGATTTGGGACTCATAAAACAATTTGATTTTAGCTTTTTTTTTTTTTCTGGGTTGGCGACACGGCCGGCATTGTGATTGACAAAAGATCTACACTGGGGACATCTACACTGGGGACATTTTTATTTTTTTTGTTAGTTGTTAATAAAGGACTTGTCAAAACCCTTTGCTGTGTCTTTACTCACTTATTACTTTTTTGGTGAAGGGGTACGGGTACTATGTACCCCTTACTCATTCACATAGGTGGGGATGGGATCTGGGAACCTCCTTGTTAAAGGGGGCTTCTAGATTCCGAATAAGACCCCCCACCGCAGACCCCCACAACCACCACCCAGGGTTGTGGGTAAGAGGCCTTCATCTCTATCAACATGGGGACAACGTGCTTTGGGGGGCAGAGCCCACCGCCCTAAAGCACCCTCCCATGTTTAGGGCATGTGGCCTGGTGCATGCTCAGATTAGGCTCTGGCATGGATTTTGGGTGGGACCCCACGCCATTTTTTTGCCAATTTTTTGCCAATTTTTTATTGCCGACAGTTCTTGTTTTTACATTCAGTTGTCAGCGGGGAATGTTCCTTAACAGCCAGCTATACACAGTTTGTTATGGAAAAAAAAATAAGAAAAAATACAAAAAGCATGTAATAACTCATCAAAAATGCAACACTTGCATTTTTGGTGAGGGTCCATTTAAGTTTATTACACACAAAATGCAATCTGATGTGGGAAAAAAGTCCATGATCCTTTCCAAAAATGCACCGGCTGAAAAACACATAGATGTTAACATGTATTATAGGGAACCATATTAAATAGACTGTAGTTCGTTTCTGCAAAAGGTAAAACACACTAAAAAATGCATAGGTGTGAACCTAGACTTAAAGAGAGTATGTCACTTGGCTCTTTTAAGGCAAAGCAACATATTTGTCATGTAAAAACCCCCACTCACTGATACTATCCAGCTGTCTCCTGTTCCCTCATTCTTCAGTATGGAGAAGCATTAGACCTTTTCCCATGGTGCAGTGCTTGGGCTTGATTGACCAATTGCCAGGCCTAAACTCTCTTGCCTGATGAGGAGGAGGAAAAGCTTATTAGCAGGTTATTGAGTCATGCGCTTGGAAGCTTGTTATATGCAGAGAATACTTTACTTTTATTGAGGTTTAGCATTGCATGTCTTACAGGAAACAGGTCAGTACAAGTACACACTTAGATACAGAAGGTATATCCAGTTAGTACAATTACCACAGAGAATACAGACTATAATACTGCAGTGCCACCTGATGGAAAAAAAGGTTCATATATATATATATATATATATATATATATATATATATATATATATATATATATATATATATATATATATATATATATATACATATACAGTATATATATATATATATATATATATATATATATATATATATATATAGTTCACAATATAAAAAGATACTTGCTGTTGCTTTTCCAACACCCCTTCTCAACAGCATGTGTTTTTTCAAATTATATTCAGCTTGTTCTGGAAATAGCTATGTTACTTCAATAAAGGCTTGGTGAGAGCATCAGCAGTCTTCTCCTTTGATGGGCTGTATTGAATTTCAATAACACCTTGCTCTTGTTTATCTCTTAGTAGGTGATACTTGACGTTGATGTGTTTGGTTCTAGGATTGACCCTTTCTGATTGCATAAGCTTTATACATCCCTGGTTGTCTTTAAAAAATGGGAATTGGTTTTGACACATCTATCCCAATGTCCACAAAAAGTTGATAAATCCATATCGCTCCTTGACATGCGTGTGCTGCTGCAATGTACTCAGCTTCAGTAGAAGATAGAACTACAGTTGTTTGCTTTCGACTAGACCAACTTATTGTTCCTTTCCCATACTGGAAGATGAATCCACTTGTGGGTTTGCGGTCCGTGCTGTCCCCGGCCCAATCAGCATCCATATATCCGACCACTTTTGGATTTGATGTTGACTGTAACCATAACTTCAGCTGAATTGTTCCTTTGAGGTACTGCATCACTCTCTTTAGTCTGTTCCATTCATCCTGACAGGGAGCTGAACCTTTCCTTCATAGTATGCCAACAGCTGAACCTATGTCTGGTCTTGTCACAGTGGCAACATATAGCAGCTTACCGATTGCTCTGTGATACATGTCATTGTTGGGTAGCAAATTGTCTGCTTAGTTGCTTTTTAGAAAGCATGGTTCCATAGAAGTTTTTACTTCCTTTGCATCTTGCATATGGAATTGTTCCAAGATTTCTGAGATTGATTGAGAAGATAACTTCCATCTTCTTCTCTTTCTATTTGGATTCCCAGATAGCTAATGTCCCCTACTTCTTTGATTTAAAATTTTTCTTTCAGCTTGTGAACTATTTAATTGTAATCCCCTTCTTGTTCAAAACAGGTTATAATTTCATTAACATAGACAAGGATGTATATCCATCTGTCTTCTTGATTCCTTGAGTAGAGACAGGGGTCTGCTTTACTTCTTGTTTTCTTTTCTTCTTCTTGCTCCATGTAGAGGTCTGCGACCCCCCACCCCAAAGCACCGTATCCCCATGTTGATGAGGACAAGGGCCTCTTCCCAACAACCCTGGTCGTTGGCTGTCGAGGTCTGCAGGCGGGGGGCTTATCGGAACCAGGGAGCCCCCTTTAATAAGGGGGCCCCCAGATCCTGGCCCCCCACCCTATGTGAATGAGTATGGGGTACATCGTACCCCTACCCATTCACCTGGGGAAAAAAGTGTCAATAAAAAAAACACACTAGACAGGTTTTCAAAGTAATTTATTAGGCAGCTCCGGGGGTCTTCTTCCATCTTCGGGGGTCTCTTCCGAACTCCTTCGCGCTCTCCAGGCTCTTGTCCCGCTCTCCAGTTCTTCTCCCCCCCTTCCGGCCTCTTCTCCCACTCTCCGGTTCTTCTGCTCCTCCGCTATCTTCTTACAGCTATTTTGCTAGCGGTGGCCCGGTCTTCTCTGTCCTTCTTCCCTCTTCTCTTCCTCCGATGTTGACACAACGCTCTCTCCCGCTATAATACCATGTGCAAGGTGCGCAACGACTTATATAGGCATGGGGTGTGGTCACTGGGTGATGTCACACAGTGACCACGCCCCTATGGCATCACAGTCCCAGCGTGCCCTGGGACTTGACGTCATAAGGGGTGGGGTCACCATGTGACATCACCTGTGACCACGCCCCATGCCTATATAAGTTGTTGCACACCTTGCACACAGTATTAAGCCCCCCGCCCGCAGACCCCGACAACCAATGGCCAGGGTGGTCGGGAAGAGGCCCTTGTCCTCATCTACATGGGGACAAGGTGCTTTGGTGTGGGGGGCCGCAAGGCGCCCCCCTTCTCCAAAGCACCCACCCCCCATGTTGAGGGCATGTGACCTGGTTACGGTTCAGAAGGGGGGGCGCTCGCTCATCCCCACCCCCTTTCCTGGCCGGCTGGGCTTCGTGTTTGGATAAGGGTCTGGTATGGATTTTTGGGGGACCCCCACGCTGTTTTTTTCGGCGTAGGGGGTTCCCCTTAAAATCCGTACCAGTCCTAAGGGCCTGGTGTGCTCTTGGAGGGGAACCCATGCCAGTTTTTTATTTAAAATTTGGCGTGGAGTTTCCCCTCATGATTTATACCAAACACAGTGCCTGGTATTGGCAGGGATCCAAGTCGGATCCCCGCACCAGTGTTAATCCGGCCCCAATGTCAGCAATGCTTGTCACTCATTGGGAAAGGAAAAAACTAATTTTTCCTTTCTCGATGAGCGAGCCAGCTCAGCGCTGGCTCCCACAACGGGGCTCGCAAGGTGTCAATCTCACCGATAAAATCGGCGAGATTGACATAATATCGCGGTTACCTACTGTAGGTTGTTTACCAATTGTAATCTTACATAGCGCACTACTGAGTGCCAAAAGTCCATACCCTCATAACATGGTTTCCATACCCCTTAGGGTATACCCCAAGGAGGCCCCTTGAGTTAATTGTTCTGTACTTTGATTTAGTGGTCACTTGCAATAAATAATCCCAAATAATATATCCTAAACATGTTTAATTTGGTGGTCACTTGCAATAATGGCTTTATCAATATTTCCCATACATGTTTGATTAGAAACAAATCAAATGGCCTGGCAAGTCAGTTCACGTGGGGGTATTTTTTAACTTATGGAATACTTATGACGTAAGCCAGAAAGTTTTAAGTTAAACAGATAGTGTGTTACAACTAAAATCTGGAAACAAATCTTCTTTGAATCAACCATCTGCACTAGGTCTTCTTTTAGTGTCATTTTTAATACAATACAAGAAGTCTAATGCGTCTATCTTTCCAATTATGCAAGCTACGCTAATGATGTCTGGTCATGCTTTTACGTTAAATCACTCTTGTTAAAACTCGTTTCCATCTGTGCAGGATTCATAAGGTTAATATTAAAAGGTGCAGTTATTTTCCATAATGGGGAATAGATCTATTTGATAACACAGAGCTGCATACATTAATGACCTCACAGTCAAGCTGGAATCAATAACGCTTCCTTTAAATAAGTATGATTTGTTTAAAGTATTTCTGTGCATAGAACAGATTTTACTGCATCCATAACAATTGTAAATAGTCATCCATGGCTAAAATGACATTTTCCTTCTGAATTATGCATACCCTCAACTAAAATGATTTGCTCTTTGATTGCCATTTTGAGCACAGCTTCTATAGCAGAGACCTTCTTTAAAATCCCACCTGTTGGCTCCAACATCAGCTTTGAGCATTTTAACTTGGGAGCAGGGCCGGGACAAGGGGTGGGCAGGAGGGAAGCTGCCCTGGGCACTGTAGTATCCTGTGAGGTGTGGGGGGGCACCACGAGAGGATTGGGGGGAGGAAATTTGTGTTGGCAGGGTAAATCGGGGGGTGGGGGGGGGGTGGCAGGGGGTAAGAATTGTTCAATGTGGGGAGAAATTTTGGGAGGTGTACTAGCAGTAGTGATTTGGGGGAATTTGTGTTGGAACGGGGGATCGGGGAATATGAATTGTGCTAGGAGAGGGGATTGTGCTAAGAGGGGAATTTTTTTGGGGGGAGGGTTGCGCTAGTAGGGACGATTGGGGTGTATTTGTGCTAGGAGGGGAAATTTGTGGTGGTGGTGGAAGGGAGGGGGATTTGTACACTAGGAGTGCGGGGGGGTGTTTTGGGGGCGATTTGTGCCAGGAGGGGGACTTCGGGGGGTCAGATTTGTAGTGGGAGGAAGGGAGGATTATGCTTAGGGGGTAAGCATGCAGATTAGTACTTGATTTTTTTGGGGGGGGGGGGGGTTTGCTTACAAATAATCATACATCTTTTGGGGGCGGCGCAATTTGGCATGTTCGCCCTGGGCTCCGGATGACCTTGTCCAAGCACTACATGGCAGCCCTAAAATTACTGAAATCAAGTTATAATCAAATTATTTCAGAAGATTCTGAGACTGTGCCTGCTTTCTGTGCCATTCTATTGGGCAGAGAGGTCAACCATGACAGTGATGGTATCAAACAAGGTATGGGTGTTAGGAAGGTGCGGATCAGCCACTGACAGAAAGTTTGTGAATTTGCATGTTAAGAAGTTTTGGGCTCCAACCAAGGGAGCTCACTTCATGGCATATACATGTACCTCTGGGTTCTTGCATGTTATTACCATAGCCAGTTTATCAGGCTGATAGGTGAATTTTATAAAGGACCCATGCTCACTTATTTTAATTTTCACCCATCACTGCAATGCGCTGAGATACAGGTGAATACGAGGAGTAAAAATGTGCTACAGTCTGATTCTTCTGGCTTTTGAAGATCTCTTTAGTTCAATATTGACTTAAAGATTCTTTATTAACTGCTGCATAAATTCATAAAGTAATGTAGTGTGTCAATGACAATTTGGGATCTTAAGCCTTTACGAGGCTGCATTACAGTGTATCATATCATATATAAATCCCCCATGCAAAAGAATCAATCAGAAAACATCAGATGGAGGAAACTAATTACAGTATATATTGCTCATGTCAAAGAGCAACAGACTTGACTTCAAAGAATATTACAGGTGTGAGAATGGCATTTCTAGCACTTTCTAGTTCTGCATGTTCCTAATTGCTTAGGAGGAAATTATTCACAACCACAATCCATCCACAGCTGCTGAAAACCATTGTACAGGATGTTGCTGTTGTGGTGCTGCTGGAGGGATATTACTCAACATAAAATGACTGGCAAGGCACTGCAATCTTGCAAAAAGTTTACTTAAAAAGTTATGCTCAATTTATTTGTACGGGGTTAACTGAAAATTGCATTAAAGTTTTTGTTTTGGTTAGAGTAGGGAAGAGTTAAAATCCCTGTTAGCTTTTTTTTGTCTGTGTCTATCAAGATATATTTACCCTCTCTCTATTTGACCATTTTTACAGAGACAGAAAATGACGAGTAAGATAAAAAAGAAAGGATCGCCTGATGCCTAGAGAAATGCGACTTCTAAAATATGGTTCATGGACCTTTAATAAAAAATTAGCAACATGTACAGCAAGCCTTAATGTACATGTTGATAATTTTTATTAAAGGTCCATGAACCATATTTTAGTCACAGTCAAGTCCCATTTCTCTGGACACCAGAGAAAGTGTACATGTTGAAATGACCTTAAATCGTAGTTCCACCCAAAAGTGGAACTTCCGCTTTAAGCACTCCTCACCCCCTTGCATGCCACATTTGGCATGTCATTCTTTTTTTTGGGGGGGGGGGTACCTAGCTTTGACAGGTACCCAGCTCCCATGTTCCGCTTTCTCCGCCTTGGTGACACCTCCTCTCCCCCTCCCTCCCTGCAATCTCCTGGGACATTTTCCAGGTCCCAGAACATTGTCCAACCACTGAGAAGGCGCAGCACACCTTGCAAGCCACAAGCTGTCACAGCTGTATGCCCACACTTGCAATGCCGGTACCATGGATAGGAGAGGGAGAGGAGCAAGGCTTTGGGCAGACGCATCACTGGACTGTGGGACAGGTGACTGTCTGTTTATAAAAAGTCAGCAGCTACACTTTTTGTAGCTGCTGACTTTTAATAAAAGTAAAAACGACTGAAACTCCGTTTTAGAGTAGCAGCCCAACCTATCACCACCATCCATTACTGGGCACTATCCACCAGAAGACATTTCTTCCTTTTGCCCACATGAATTGTAAAGAAAAGAATGCCCTGCGGGAGATTGTACAGGTGGAGGTATGTTTGCGCCCACATGAATACCCACTCAGGACCAGTGGCCTATCCAGTCACTCCAGCATAGCTTCCACCAAGAATGATGAGTGCAAACTTTCCAGTGTGGGAACTTATTCCAGTAATATCTTCTCAGAAAAATGTTCAACTTTATTCAAGATTTAAAATATTTTTTTTTTCTATTCGTACAATTTAAAGCGGGAGTCCGCGTTTTTTGTTTTTTTTTTAAAGTCAGCAGCTACAAATACTGCAGCTGCTGACTTTTAAAATAGTGACACTTACCTGTCCAGCGCGCCCGCGATGTCGGCACACGAAGCCAATCTCTAGATCGACACTCGAGTGCTGCCGCCGCCATCTTGGGTATGGGAATCAGGAAATGGAGCCTTTCGGCTTCATTTCCCGGTTCCCTACTGCGCATGCGCGAGCCGCGCTGCGCAATGAGGACGGTCCCCGCTGCCTCTGGGATCTGTGTGTTTCCCAGCAGGCAGCGGGGCACTTGCGGAAGGGGGCAGGCACTTGCGGAAAGGGGCGTAATGTACGCCCCTTTCCGCAGAGAGTTAGCCTGGAAGTGGGTGCAGTTACCTGGATTATCCAGGTAACTGCACCCCCCTCCCCCCTGAAAGGTGCCAATCGTGGCGCCGGAGGGGGGGAGGAATCCGATGAGCGGAAGGTCCATTTTAGGGTGAACCTCCGCTTTAAAGAAGAACTGAACTCTGGAAACTGTGCCCAGACAGATGGCTAAGGGTTGGTTAGTTGCCAGTATTGCCTGTGGTCTCCTTGCTGTTTAACCTATTATTGACTTACCATGTCTTGTTCTGTATTGTGTCTCTGTGTAGGGGCGGCCATTTTGGTAGGAGTAGGGTTTTCCTTCCTCGTATCAGAGCCTTAATCAAGGAGAACAGTAAAAGCACAGTAGAGACATCACCAAATCTCACCCTAAAGCTACACACATCAGTGCCCACAACTACTGGTAACATAAATACAACTTCAGATTTTGAAAGAGGTACGCATCTACCTTGGGACTTTGTTGCAGCCAAAGAATAACAACAGTAAATATAAAAAGCAAATTCACATATTCAGATCCTAGCCCTAGAGTATTACTTTTCCAAATCCTAAGAAGGTCTGAACAAGTATTAACAGACCAACTTCTGAAGGCTTTCCTTATTCTAAAGCTTGCATGAGCTGTGCTTCCAATAAACATAAAGTATTGTTAAAGTCTAAGTGTTTTTACCTTTATGCACTCCCTGCATTAAGGTAAAAAAATACCACTAAATATCCCACCCTCCCAAAACACTTACCTGAGTCCTCTATTGATCCAGTGCTGTGCTTGGCTGTATCTCTCCTCTCTCCTCTTTCTGCTCTAACAGGCTACACTGAAACAGCAGGTGCCATTGGCTCTTGCTGCTGTCAGTCAAAATCTGTGAAGAGGGAGTGGCGGGTGTGGTGGCGCCATGCTGTGTGTGTCTATAGATGCACACTGCCTAGCTAGGGACTGCACATGCATGGATGCCTCCATAGCACACAGCTTGCTATATGGTAGGGGACCACCAAGGGATTGGCTCTATGCAATATCGTTGCTCAGAGCAGGTAAGTATAACACTGTTTTTTATTTGTAGCCAGGTTCTAGAATATTGGCCACTTTAATAGAAAAGAGAAATGAACTTTGTAGATTGAAAAAAGGGTTGCAGGTGTGGCGTTGTTCTAATTAGGAAGGTGTTTGAGTGTTTGGTTTGAACCTATTATAATGATAGTTCTGTGTTGCTCCCTCTGCAGGTTGCAATGATATAAACTTTAAAATCCAAAAATGAAAAAGTGATAGATGTTGAATATGCACTAGTTATGCCAAAGTGCACTATATATATCCTCTGCAAGATGCAATATTCAATGAAGCATGTGCTAATGAGTGTGTTACAACCTCTGCCTGATACAACAAGCCAGGACAGAAGCCCTTTGAGGAGCGTTCAATAATTAGTGATATCACTTACTGGAATAAACCAAAAAATGAGGAAGTGCTGCCCCTTTGGTATGAATGTGCTAATGTACTACACCCTCTGCCTAAATGTCATATATTTAATCTTAAACTCCATGTGAAAAAAGAAGGAATGGTGAATTGAATCTTATTGTAGATGGTGTGGGGGGTTATATCCTCAACCTAGGTGGAGTGTACAAAAAGAAAAAATAGTAAAAATAAACAAATAAAAGTGAAATGTGTTCTCAAACTTCTCTATAAACTTATTGCACAAGGATAAAGAAGTGCTTATGTGCATTCAATAAGTGCTGGTGCAATGTTTAGTTGGAATTTTTATGTCATGTGTTACAACAAAACATTGCACCAGCACTTATTGAATGCACATAAGCACTCCTTTATCCTTTGTCATATTTGGCACTGTGCAATAAGTTTATAGAGACGTTCATTTAAGAATACATTTCACTTTTATTTATTTTATTTGTTTATTTTTACTATTTTTCTGTTTATTTTTACTATTTTTTATTTTTATAGTGCATATTCAATTTCTATCACTTTTTCATTTTTGGATTTTAAAGTTTATATCATTGCAACCTGCAGAGGGTGCAACACAGAACTATCATTATAATAGGTTCAAACTAAACACTCAAATACCTTCCAAATTAGAACAGCGCCACACCTGCAACCCTTTTTTCAATCTAAAAACATACTTCACCCAGGTGAAAGTATATCTGCAGGGGCAGCAGTTGTTCTTCCTTTAAGATTTTTTCTTTTTTTTTCCTGGGCTCGGATAGCTTTTTTTTCTCGAACTTTGCAGATTGCTGTTGTGGGACAACAAGTCTCGACATGCCCATTTACTCTGTACCCATTAGTACTGAATGTGCTCCGTTGATTGGTCTACATCAGACTGTGAAGGAGGAGATGCTGTTGAGAAAAGGATTGTGTTAGGTGTAGTTTCACTATGTACAGGAGGCACTGTTCTACAGCTGATAGGAAAATACAGTGGCAGGGAGCCATGAGGCCTGAGGAAGGAGTAGAGACATTCTTAGTGAACTGTTTGGGGAGACTCGGGGCCCTTGGCACCAAAACCAGGTAAGAGAACAGAAGTCCAGGCTAGAGTGCTGAGCCATCTAGGCACTTGCTCAACAGTGCAGCCTAAGCAGGGGTGGCCACAGTGTTCTAGTGCAGGTTTGCCGGCCATCTCCTGCATCCACTGTGTTACAGTGTAGGTTCACTAGCCATCTTCTGCATTTCCAGCATTCCAGAGCAGGTTTGCAAATGCTCAAGCCATCAACCCATAAGAAGCCCCTCTGCCACCAACATCCACAGCTGAAGCGCAGAATTGGTGAGAGAATTGTTAACAAATTGCTCATACTATACGGCAGGAACTGAAACTTTAACCCAACACAGTCAGCCTCCTCCCACTCCCTGGGCATTTCCCTGCCTGTTTAGTCTACCATAGAACACTATCATCCTTCTAGGATTGCCCCATTGACATAGAATTACCTCTACTTCTTTTTGAACCTCTTCTATTTCTTGCTATGCATGGCTAAGTTCTTCTGCAAACTAACAACTCCTGTCACATAGCTTGCGGGTGAGCCTGTTGTGCAGAGGGAGACCTCTCATACAGCCTCAGCTTGGGAACCGCTGATGTTGCGACAGTGGCCACAAGAGCATGGTGAGGTATGAGTGCCTGTGTAGTCTTCCGCTTGTAGCAGTGGAGCATAGCAGGTGTGTCACCAGAGTTGACCAGATAGCTGGAACAGCAGATGGCAGCAGCATCAGCAGGCCCTGGGCTGATAGACAGTGGGTAGCAGAAGACATCGGCAGACTGCAGGTGCAGGAAGATTGCTGGTCCACAGCAGAAGAAGCACCAGCAGGAACTAGGCAGGGTGCAAGTAGGACAGATGAACAACTGGATGTGAGGTCAGATAAGCCAGGTCAGCAACAGACGGTCAAGTACAGGCATGGATGGCAGGCAGAGAATCATCAGGATACAGGCAGAGGTCGGCAACACAAAACTGAGCAGATGAGCAGAAAGCAGAGTAAAGTCCACAGGCAAGCCAAGGTCTGGACAGGTAGCTTTCAAGCAAGGTCAGGAGCAAGCTGCTTCAATCACAGAAGTAAGCAGAATAAGGTACAGGAACATATGTACAAGCTGCAGATCAGACAGCAATGGAGCTAGTGCAGCTGCTGCACTTCTATAGGCCACTCGGCGGCAGTATAAATGGTGAATGCGTGCGCATGCCTCCGCATGTGCATATGCATGCACAGGCGCACAACAAAACGGATGCTTGCAGGGCTGCGCCTGCACATTTGCGTTTACCTCAGAACTTCAGCTGAGCTATGGCCAGTGCATTCCTGACACCTCCCCAATAGTTTGTTCTTTTAAACTGAAAGCAAACAGAAGCCATCAAATAAGTTGTACACCACCCTATGGGCCCCAACAATAGCTGGCAGAAAAAACTATCCTAAGACTACCCCATTCTATCTCACAATAGTCTTTAAAGAGGAAGTAAACCCTGATGGGTTTACTTCCTCTTTGTCTCCCTGCAAAGGTAAAGCATAATGGACTACTATGCATCACATAGTAGCCCATTATGTGTCACTTACCTGACACAGGAGCCAGCGATGTCACCGCTGTCCCCTGTAGCACGAAGCGTCCATCTTCTATCGGGTATCGCTGCTCCGGCACTGTGAGTGGCCGGAGCAGCGATGACTTCACTACGGTGCATGCGCATGGGAGCCGTAAGTGACGGCATGTTTGCCTTCACTTGCAGCGCACCCAGTGCACCTGCGCCATTGTCTACGGTGCGCATGCGCCATAGACAGTGGTGCCCTGTTTTTGTAAAATATCTCCTTAACCATGTAGGTTAAGGAGAAATTTCTTGGACCTACAGGTAAGCCTAGATTAAGTCTTTGTTAGGGGTTTCCAACCACTTTAAAGATCTTGCCACCCATAGTTCTTGGAAACTGCACAACCTGTTTTATACTAGTAGTCCTACAGGCAGACATGGACTTAGCAGGGCCACTCCAGGGGTTTATACTATCCATCATTAAGCTGCTATTTTGCACTCTTGGTGACCCTGTTATAGTTTAAGCTGATCAGGGTATATGGTGAAACCTGGGCCCAGTTACCTCTGGCGTTGCTTTCTGTATGCAATTTTGGTATAGAATTACTCTGTATAGAAACAGTGTGTTATTACATTTTGGTCAGAGTTTGTATTACCTTGTTTCTATTTGACCAGTTCATTTTCTAATATGTCAATTTATTCTGGTGTTGTTCACATAATTGAAGCAGAGTGGTAGAGGTTCCAATTAATCGGGAAAGTAATCCATTTCAGAGGGCTTATCAAACTAGCCATCCCTACAGGGGTTTAATACAAATTTAATTAAAAAAAATTGCCTTTAGAAACACTTTTTATAATGGAGGAGGTACAGTAGGTGCAAGCACATACGGTGTGAGGGGTCAGCTACTGTGCCTGCCTATTTGTTGTTCTCCAATTGAAATGCATTAAAATAAAAGTATTCCTTTGTAATTGATTTCAACAGTGTCCTGTTTAAAACACTATTCCTTTTTAATTGAATGACATTGTCATAATGAAACCAAGGGTTTTGCTTCTTACACATTTTCTCTCTAACTCACAGCTAACGTATTAAAAGGAATTAATCAACCTTAATTGAAACATTTAATAAAAGGTCAGTTCGCTATAGCAACAGGTATTAGTGAAAAATTGAGGTAATTGTCTGATGTCATTGTTGTTGCAGCAAATTATTATTTAAAGTGATTTCTGATGATTATTAAAATTATCTTTAAATAAAAGAATATGAGTCTTTTACATGTGTAGATACAGACAAATCCACTGCAATTTTATGCAGACTTTTGGATAATATCATCCTCAAGGTTCTTCCATAGGGCCAGTAAGTGTGAATAGCTAGACCTTCATCAGTGTCCTCTGAGAAATGGAAATGTAAGCAAATAAACTCATCCAAGGGAAAACATGAATTTTTATATTATAAGTTTTATATTATAGGCCGATAAGTGAACACACTTCCAGTGGGTTTTACGTAAAACCTGTAATGAGAGTTATACAAGAGTTGCCGTTGATGACCTACTTCAAGAAATGCTTTTCCTAGCTGTCTTTGACCAATGTTTAGAGCTCTGTGCATGATGCTTTTACATTTTTTTGGTTTTAAATGTAATTATTTGGGACAAGTGTTGAAGAAATCTACTGTCTTTAGCAAGATAACACAGTATTGATACAAACAGATATAACAAAATACCATGACACATTTTTCAATTAAGATAACAATAAGCATTTTGTTAATTCTAAACTCCAGACAATTATAAAAGGGACATGTTAATCTGAACAATGTGATGAAGGGCAGTATGTACAGAAGAGGAAGAATGTGGAGGGCTTGACAGTGGCCATTATATGCATAATAGGAATGTGGCGTGTATGACAGTGGGTAGTATTTCCAGGAGAGGATTGGGGAGGGTTTGGCAGTGGGCAGCGTGCAGCAGAAGATTAGAGAGGGTATGGCAATAAGCCATGTGTCCAGCAGAGAATTGGGGAAGGTATACAAAAATTGTCAGTGCTTTAGGAGAAGATTGTGGAGGGTATGACAATAGGCATCGTGTTCATCATAGGCTTGGAGGGGTATGACAATGAGTAGTGTGTTCAGAAGAGGATTGTGGAGGGTATGACAGTGGGCATTGTATTCAGCAGAGGACTGGAGAGGGTATGATAATAAGCCGTGTGTCTGGCACAGAATTGGAGACAGTATGACAATGGGCAGTGTTTTCAGGAGAGGACTACTGAGGGTATGACAATAAATAGTGTGTTCAGGAAAGGATTGGGGAGAGGATCGGGGAGGGTATGACAAATAGCCCTGAGTCTGGCAGAGAATTTAACAGGGGTATGGCAGTGTGTTCAGTAGAGGATTGGGGAGGGTATGACAGTGGACATTGTGTTCCGCAGAGGATTATAAATGGTATGAAAACGAACAGTGTATTCAGAAGAAGATTTATTTGGGTATGACAATAAGCGTGTGTAGCAAAGAATTGGGAAAGGTATTACAAGGAGCAGTGTATTTAGGAGAGGATTGTGGAGGGTATGACAATGGGTAATGTGTTCTGAAAATGTTTCTGAAGGGTATAAACAGGGCTATTTTTCTGCTGGAACATGCCAGAACTCAGTTCCACCACCTCAGTCAGCCCTCTCCTCTGCAGCCTGTCACCTAAAACAGATGCCAGTAGAGGAAGTTTTCTATACAATTCACTTCCTCCTCCAGCTTCTGTATGCTAGCGCCGGCATCCAGGGCACGTGCCTCACATCTGATTGATTGGTGCCCTGGGACTGGGCCCACACAATGCAATTGTCAACGTTAATGGGGATTTCAGAGGCAGCTATCCCTGCCTGTTGCCTGTCAGATCTGTGTAGCACGGAGCCGGGTGAAGCTCTCTTAAACTCCTCCCTCCTCGGTTCTGACAGGTGGAGCTGCACAGTGAGCTGAGGAAAAAAAAAAGCCTGATCTGACAGAACAGAAAGGAAGTCTGCTGCACTGCTCTAATACCAATGCAGGTGAGAGAGCTGCAAAAGGAAAGGGGAGGCAGAGGGGTTGGTTGTGCAGTGAGAGTAGGGACTGGGAAGTTTTGGATGTTCTGCAGATGTCAGAGCTGGGGGGGGGGGGGGGGGGGGGTTAGATTGTGCAAAATTGGAGTTGTTGGCAGAGCAATTTGTACAGGGTTAAGAGTGCTGTGGGGGGAGCGGGCTTGGGGTTCAGAAGTGGAAGATGGGGGTTGTAGAGGTTTAGAGCTGTGGATTGGGGTGCAGAAGTGAAATGTGGAGGGGGGAAAGACAAGCTGTGCATGGGGGTCCAGAGGTGGTTGTGGACTGGGGGTGTAAACTGTGGATAGGGAGGGTGCAGAGGTGACAGAAGTTAAAAGCAGATTTGTGGACGGGGAGGGGGTTGCACATGCTAATGTGAATTGTGGATGGAATGTGGGGGCAGAGAGGGTGAGCTGGCTGTGGATGGGGGGGTAAGCTTGAACTGTGGAGAGGGCGAGCTGGGGGGGTTGAACTGTGGAGAGGGGGAGAGGGTGAGCTGGGGGGGTTGAACTGTGGACAAGAGAAGAGAAGGTAACCGTGGGAGGGGGTGAGCTATAGAGAAGGGGGAGAGAGTGAGTTGTGGGGGGAGGGTGAGCTGTGTGGGGAAGGTTAGCTGTGTGGGGGAGGAGGTGAACTGTGGACAAGAGAAGAGAAGGTAACTCATAGCTCCCACCTGTCCCTGATTTCGAGGGACTGTCCCTCATTCAGAACAAAGTCCATCTATCCCTCTTTCCTCCTCATTTGTCCCTCATTTTGGTCTGATTTATATAGTTGTATATAAAATACACTATTTATCTTCCAAATAGTGTTTTCGCAGTGCTAAACCTTTCATCCATTGTTGCATTTGTAAATTCCAAAATATAATGTAAAGGAATACTAGTCGTAAAAAACAATTATGGCTTTAACCAATAATTTTTTTGTACAATTCACCGTTAAGGGGGGGGGGGGTGGCAGGGGGTGTGTTCTATGCCTACATGCTTTTGCTCAGAAACTTGGAGTAGGGGGGGGGGTATGGGTAACCTGTGGGTGGGCGAGGTGAGCTGTGGAGAGGGAGGGAGAGGGTAAACTGTAGGGGGAGGGTAGATGAACTTTGGACGAGAGAAGAGACTGTAACCTGTGGGTGGGGGTGTGCTCTGGGGGGATAGGGTAAGCTGTGGGGGAGGTGAACTGTGGATGAGAGAAGAGATGGTAACCTGTGGAGGGGGTGAGCTGTGGGGGGAGGAGGTGGACTGTGGGGGGAGAAGAGAAGGTAACCTGTGGGTGGGAAGTGAGCTGTGGAGAAGGAAGAGACGGTGAGCTGTGCGGGTAGGGGGTGAACAGATGAGAGAAGAAAAGATAACCTGTGCATGGGGGGAAAAGGTAATCTGTGTGTATAGGGGGGGGGGGGGGGGTGAGCTGTGGATGAGGAAGAGAAGGTGACCTGTGGATGGGGAGGTGAGCTGCGCACAGGGAGGGAGAAGGCGAGTCTTGACTATACCCATTATTTGGCAATACTTTACTTCTCTTTCCTGAGGAATGACAGTATTGGGGGCGTAAATTGGGGTGGGGTTGGGGCGGGGAGTTGTCTGGGGAGGGTGGGTTCCTGCACCTATTCTCTGAGAAAAAAAGCCCTGGGTATAACAATGAGCAGTGTGTTCAGTCGAGGATTGTGGAGGTTATTACAATGAGCAGTGTGTGCAGGAGTGAATTGCAAAGGGTATGACAGTGAGCAGTGTGTTCAGCAGAGGATCAGAGAAGGTATGACAATAGGCCATGTGTCCAACAGAGAATTGTGGACGATATACCAATGGGGAGTGTTTTCAGGAGAGGATGGGGGGGGGGGTGTTTGACGGTGGGCAGTGTGTTCAGTGGAGGATTGGGAAGGGTAAGACAATGGCCAGTGTGTTCAGGAGATGATTGTGGAGGGTATGACAATGAGCAGTGTGTTTAGGAGAGGGTTGTGGAGGGTATGACAATGAGCAGTGTGTTCAGGAGATGATTGTGGAGGGTATGACAGTGGTCAGTGTGTTAAGCAGACAATTGGAGATGGTATGACAATAAGCCACGTATCCAGCAGAGAATTGGGAAGGTATGACAATGGCCATTTTCTCAGGAGAGGACTGTGGAGAGTATGACACTGGGTAGTGTGTCCAGGAGGATGGGGGGAGGGTAAGACAAAGAAAAGTGTGATCAGAAGAGTATGGGGGAGGGTATGGCAGTGGGCAGTGTGTCCAATAGAGAATTGTGGAAGGTGTGACAATGGGCAGTATTGTCAAGAGGATTGTGGAGGGTATGACGATGGACAATGTGTTCAGGAAAGGCTTGTGGAGGGTATGAAAGTGAGCAGTGTTTTCAGGAGATGATTGTGGAAGGTATAATAATGAGCAGTGATGCCACTTGGTATGTGTAGAAGAGGAGTGCAAAGAGTATGGCAGTTGCAGTATGTGCAGGAAAAGGATGCTGACACTAGGTCAGCAGGCAGTAGGTTTAAGAGAAGAGAGTCTGGAAGGTAGGAGGGAAGATCTAGGCAGGGAGGGACTGTGGGCGAAGGTATCAATTTAATGCAGGGACAGTGGGGTGTGGATAGGGCAAAATGAAAAAAACACAGGCACATGCAGGAAACAGAAGAACTGAACATGTGGCTTTCATTTTTTTTATCATTTTAATTCAGTATTTTCCTGTAAGGGATATACTTTCAAAGCAGGAATTATGCAGTTGCATGTCTGCAAATGTTCTTGTTTGCTTATGTTTTAGCAACCTAGATAGAGTATTGTGTATTATGCTGTGTTTCCATAGATGTGCGGCATATGGCTGATTTTCTGGATCTGGTTTGGGCCCAGCATGTCTTGTGTCCTGCCCATTAGGTCGATAATAATCAACAATGTTTCCTTGAAACATGAACAACCACTATAGTAAGTCTATTTGCTCCTAATTAAGCATTCCATTCAGTGTCCACAAAGCAGCCTGCTTGTGAAGTTTGTTCCTCTCTATGAAAGGTACTTTTACAATGTGATCTCGCCCGACAGTTTAATGTATATGCAATGTGTTTTCCTTCTTGTTAAGTGAAATTGAGTCTGTTGTACAATCAATTGAAAGTATGTAGAATGCATTTTGCAAAGCCATTTTTCCCTAAACGTATGTGGAAAATGGATGAGAGTCAAATTGGATTTTTTCTCTTTAAATGATAAAAGGTAGCTGGCTGCATTAATCAGTCTGCAGTAATTGAGAATTCAAGCAAAATCACTACCTGCTTGTAATAGTATATTAGACAGGAGAAAGGGCACAAACAAAACAGAGAAAACTGAAGTATTTCAAACTCCGGCTTAAAGTGGACCATTTTGCTTATACTGCCCAGTCATAATGCTGCAGAAGTACCTTAGTAAAAGCAGTGGGGGTGATTTACTAAAGGCAAATAGACTGTGCAGTTTGCAAAGTGCAGTTGTTCCAGGACTTAGTAAATGAGGAAAGCTTCACTTTAAAAAGAATACCCAATCACGTGAAAATAAATAAAGTTGTGCTCAATACGAGTAGACCATTAAAGTCCAAATATGTTCATTAAGTCTAATACAGCAACACAGGCTGAATAGCAACAAAATAAATATAAATGAAAATAAGTAGACATGAACTGAAGTGCTTGTATTGAATCAAATCCAATAAAATTCCCCACCTTGTGATGTCACCAACATTAAGGTCAAGATGTGCTCTTACCCCAAGTAATGGACCCTCGATTATGGAAGGTTAAGTAGGCATTTTGGATATCCCAGTTGTATCCATAGGAGATGTAGTGCGGATGATGGGTATCTCATAAGCCGTTCCTCCAGCACTGTGCATAAATTTCTGGACACCCAGCGATGCCCAAAAATAAACAAGGGGCTCCAATAGTGTAAAAAAAAGACCTTCTTAAAGGTGTTTATTAGATGCCAAATGCACTTAGACAAATTGCCAAAAAGTACAGTACATAAATAGGAAAGCTGCAGCAATCAGTGCCAATGATATAGTTGCAATAACAGGTTTGTGTGTCCTCAACCAATCACGTGCAAGGAAAATTTAAAAAAAACAGCATTTTTGTTTGCACATGATTGGATGAAGGAAGCCAGCAGAGCTTCTGCTCATTTACTAAGCTCTGGAGCAACTGCACTTTGCAGAGTGCACTGTCTATTTTCCTTTAGTAAATTAACCCCAGTAGGTTAGTTTTCAGCACTTGAATCCTAAAGCTCTCCTGTTTCTAGCTTTCAAAGGATCTCCTAACAATAAAACACTTGAAGTATAACCATTCCTTTTTTACTTTTTTCCCACCATGCCTTCCTTTCATTTTTTTACCTACTTGCCAATGAGCCAGTGAGATTTCACCAAAATGTGTCAACATCTTCTGAGCTGGGCCCTTGCATTGCTCTGAACTATTATTCATTGCTAAGGAAAATTCATACTCCATGCTCTGGCAATACTGTGAATGCTTGAAACATGGCCACAATAAAAATAATACATTGCAGCTTGATAGTTCCTAGATGTGATGGCTACATAGGTTTTTTTTCCTTTATATTTACCATGTTTTTTAACTTCTTTTAGCAGACCGAGCTTAAAGCAAGCAAGCAAACAGGGCAGTATGAGACAAACCATTTTGCACAGACAGGGTAGACAGGTTTATGCATACAATGGTTAGTTTGTATTCATTTATGTGAAACCTTTATCCCAAAGGGAAAAAAAATGTTCCTGAAACTGCTTAACAAGTATTAGCTGGAGTTATACTAAATATGCTAGTGCATCTAACACTACCCTCTCCCCAGGCTGACAATACTGCTGTCCAAAGGTGTCTCTATTTCACCCCCATCCAGAGTGGAGACACTATAAGCAATATTGATTGGGCCCTGGGCAAAACTTTTCTTGCCCCCCCATGCAGTTTCGCTCGCCATCTGCTCTGAGACATACAATAAATAGCAGCTAGTCTCAAAATCAGTTTACTGAATCAGATCAGGCAGCTATTGTGATTGGTTGCCAGAGGTTACAGTGTATCATTACCTCTCACTGACTGGTTGCTAGAGGTTACAGCACATGATTTCTGCTTGTTGTTTGGTTGCTAGAGATTACTGTGGATATGACCTCAGGGGGCCATGATATACATATCAATGCTGCCGGCAGCCCCTATTTACATATGAATGCCGATAATTTACATGTAAACACATGGTCTACAGGTGAGTCATCTTTACACAACAAAAGGGCAGAGCTGGGCAGCATTAGTAGCAGCACTTCACACTGAGATATTGGGACACAGCACAGGATTAAAACCTCGAGGGAATTTAAACCAGGATAATTGGCAAGTATGAGGCAGCTGCTTTGGACCCCACAACAATGACAGGGCCCAGGGCAGCTGCCCCTTTTACCCTGCCTTAAAAACGGCCCTGACTATAAGACAGAAAGTGTGTTACTAAACTAGGTTTAACACCACATTGACCTTTTCCCTAACACTTGTATGAATGATATAAATAGCTAAACCTTTTTTTATTTATTTTGGTGTCCTGTTAGAAAAAAAAGAGGACATTTTCCCAAATACTCTCTAAAACATATGTCACTGCAATTCCCCATTTTCCCCTTTTTGGAGATTTCTTCTTATGTTAAAAATATTTACAGTGAAAAATTTAAAAATAAGGGTTCCCCATCCCTTTCTGAAAAAAATGTGGGCAGCAAGGGGGGAGCCTTCTCCTCCATCCTTCTGACACTGAATAAGATGCCCGGACATGTTCTGACATCACTGAAATCTGGAAGGTAAGTATTTTTTTTTTGCTGTGATGTTTTTATTCATTGACTTTTCTTTTTTTTTTTTTTTTTTTTTTTTTTTTTTTTTAATTTTTCCAATATTTCACTGAAATTATATTAAAGTTATACTACCCCCCCCCCCCCCCTCCCCTTTCCCCTTGTCAGTAGTGTCCCTGCTCCTGATATTCTGGTCTTTATGGTCTTAGTTGTGCGGAGAAACTCCAATCCCACTTAAATTGTTTCCAACCTCTCCATTTTTTTAGAAATATTACCCTTTCCTCTTCTTCTCTCAAACACAGGCTTTCCATATTATATATTTCTTCTACCGCATCTACCCACTCCCATGTTGTTGGGCACTCTACCTCTCGCCATTTTTTAGGGATCAGTTTTTTCGCAGCGTTTAATAGATGCGGGATGATTGTGTCTTGGTATTGTTTAACCCCAACCTCCGTGCCGTGAAAGAGTACTACCCAGGGGTCTGATTTCAATGCTGTTTGAGTTATTTCCTTAATCATTTGAAGGATCTTTTCCCAGTATAGTTTAATTTTAGCGCACTCCCACCAAATGTGTGTCATGGTACCTGTTTTCCCACAGCCCCGCCAGCACTCGGCGGTCCCGCCTAGCTGGAATTTAGATACCTTATCCGGGGTGTTATACCATCGGGAGATAAGTTTGTAGTTCATCTCAGCTGTTTTATTGTCCCTTGCCGAGCGGTGTGTCATTTTCAATATTTTATTTATTGTTTCTTTACCTTTTTGTGATCCCAATTCCCTTTCCCATTTATTTATATATGGCGGCGTATCTTTCCAGCTGGTCCGCATCAATAGCCCATATAGCTTTGATATTATACCCTTTGTACTATCAGCCGTACAAAGTTGTTCCACCCCTGTCAAATCCTTTTCAGACCTAATCGGCTGGGGAAGTTTTTCTATGAAACGGGTCAGCTGGAGATATCGCCACCTATCCCTTCTCATAAATCCCATGTGCACTAACTCTTCATGTGAGAGAAGTTTCCCTTTTTTAAATATGTCTTTTATTTGTGACCCCTCTAATCTTATCCAGTTCCCTCCTATCACCCCTCTACCCGGTGGGAAATATTCGTTATCTTTTAAGGTTATCAGTGGCGAATTATAGTGTCCATTTAATCTTTTATACTCCTTATCCCATATCTTCAGTGCAGTCTGTGTTAACTTATTTGTGTCTATATCTAGTACCCTGTATTTTGGGGGATTCCATATTATCTTATTTAATTGTGCTTTACTGTATGTATATTCTAAATTAACCCATCTTTTTTCCTCTTTTTTTTTCCCTTTTACCCATTCTACAATTCTTGATAAGACCACCGCCTGATAGTAATATTGTAAATCAGGGACCGCTAATCCTCCCCTCCCTTTTTCTTGTTTTAATACTCCATGGGAGATCCTAGGTTTTTTGTTATTCCATATAAATTTGCTCATTATTGCTTTTAATTTTTGGAAATAGCTGGATGGGATTTCAACTGGCAACATCTGGAATTTATATACAATTTTTGGAAGAATAAACATTTTATACACGTTTATTCGACCTATCCACGAGATCGATCTATTACTTGCTCTTCTGAGTTCAGTTTTTATTTCATTCAATAAAGGGATATAATTTAGACGGTATATCTTATCCAGAGTGTTTGCCAATTTTACCCCCAGGTATTTCAGCTCTTTTGTCCATTTAAATTTACTTTGTTCTTGGATTAGTTGTACTTCCGTCGCACCTACATTTATATTAAGGATTTCAGATTTTGTTTGGTTAATTTTGAAGTTTGATAATTTCCCGTACTCATCCAGGGCCTTTGTTATCTTGGGCAGAGAATCTACTGGGTTACTTATATAAAACAACACGTCGTCTGCATATGCTGCAAGTTTATGTTCCTCTTGCTCAGCCTTAATTCCGCTTATTTCCGGGTTGTTTCTGATTGTCGCGAGTAGGGGTTCCAACGAAAGCACAAAAAGAAGAGGTGATAGTGGGCATCCCTGTCTGGTCCCATTTTCCATCTCAAAGGAAGAGGAGGGCAACCCGTTGATGTTTACAGTCGCTGTCGGGTGGTCATACATCGTTTTAATCCATCTGGCCATCCTAGGGCCTATGCCCATTTTGTCCATTGTCTGGAACATGAATCCCCAATCGACTCTATCAAAGGCCTTTTGGGCATCTATTGATAATAGTAGCGCCGGGGGTTCCGTCTTCTTCCTTTGAGATAGAATCAATAAAGTTCTCACTCCATTGTCCTTTCCCTCTCTCCCGGGGATAAACCCAGTCTGATCTGGATGTACTAGTATATTCATTACTTTTTTCATTCTATTTGCTAACACCTTAGCAAATAGTTTAGTATCCTCATTGAGGAGTGATATTGGTCTGTAACTTGCGCACTTGGTCTCGTCTTTTCCTTCTTTCCGTATGATCGTTATTGAGGCAGATAGCGCCTCTTTACTCATGGCGTACTCTGTCCCAATCCCATTCATATATTTACAGAGTTTCGGTACTAGTATATTCTTAAACCTCTTGTAGTAACTAATTGTCAGACCGTCTGGTCCCGGGCTTTTCCCAGGAGCTGATTCCGCTAATACCTCGTTTATTTCTGCTTCCGTTATGGGGTTTTCTAAGTATTCTTTATCAATTTCACTGATCCTGGGGAGTCTCGCCTTATTTAAATATTTAACAGTTTCTTTTAGTTTACCTTCTTTATCTATCAAGTTGTTTTTTACCGCATATAATTTCCCGTAGTATGTTTTAAATGATTCGGCTATTTCTTTTGAAGCGTATACCATGTCCCCGGTTTCTGTTTGAATTTTCTCTATGTAGTTCGTAGCTTTTTTCTTTTGGAGCGTCCTGGCTAGATATTTAGTAGGTTTGTTTTCTTCTTGATACCTCACTTTATTGAGTTGATTAAAAAATTTTTTAGTTTCTTGTTCCATTAACCCACGTAGTTCTTCTCTCCTGGACGTTAATTTTTGATATAGCTTTTTATCTGTAAGCCCCCTTTTATGTTGTTGTTCAATTTTGAGGATTTCCTCTCTGAGTTTATTACCCCTCTCTATACGTTCTTTTTTTTTCTGCGAGCCTCGTGCAATCAAGATCCCCCGAATATACGCCTTATGGGCATCCCACAGGACCTGCCCAGAGATTCCTTCGGTCTCATTCATCAGAAAGTACTTCTCTAATTCCTTACTCACTACTTCCCCCCCCCTCCTTATCAAGAATCAACGTGTCATTTAGTCGCCACCTAGAGAAACATTTACTTTGTCCGGGAATCTGCATTTTCATTTTTAAAGGCGCGTGATCTGACTGTGTTGTTATTTCTATACTTGTTTCTAGTACCATCTCTAGGGCTCTGTGTTCCACAAGAATATAATCAATCCTTGAGTACGACCCGTGTACTGGGGAGAAAAATGTGTAGTCCCTTATTTTGGGGTGTTGTGCCCTCCATACATCAACTAGTTGGTTTTTATTCAAATTTTGAATTAACCTTTTTAATTGAGTGCTATTCCCTCCCAGTACCCGGGACGTACTGTCAAGTATGGGGTCTAGACAGAGATTCAGATCTCCCATTATAACTACATGGCCACTTTTAAATTCTTGTATTTTGGCCAGTATTCCCCTCAAGAAATTTATAGGGTTTTTATTTGGAGAGTAAATGTTAGCCAGTGTATACCTAATATTTCCTAATTTTCCTTTCAAAAATAGATATCTTCCTTCTGGGTCTGCTACTCTTCCTTCTACAGTGAATCGAATATCCTTACCGAATCCTATTGCTACTCCTCTTGCCCTTTTTGAGATCGTATCCCCATAGAACCATTTCGGGTGGTCTTTAGAGTAAAGCCTACTCCTTGACGTATGTGTTATATGTGTCTCCTGGAGAAAGATCACATCTGCCTCTAGTTGTTTTAATTCTACCAGGATTTTATGCCTCTTTTTTGCTGTGTTGAGCCCCCTAACATTATAAGATAGGAAGTTTAATTCCAGTTTCCTTTTATCCATATTCTCTGTCCTGACCATGTTTTCGTTTTTCTTTTCCTTCCCTCCTTTTTTCCCTCAGGGTTTCACTACTGACATCTTTTTCTCCTTCCTCCCTCCCCTTCCCCCTCTCCCCCATACCCCCCTCTCCCGCCCATCTCCCCATCCCCCTCCCCCCCCCCTGTTTTGTCCATCCTGCGGCCCTCGACTTATCAATTGGCCTCAAATCTCTGGCCATTTCTAAGTCTTAGTGCTCCGAGGTGGGGTTCACCAGTTGCCTCCTTTCCCTCCCTACTTTGGTATATCTCCTCATAGGGATGGGAATGGGACTGCCCCACCCAACCGGTCCGACCACATACATCCCCCTACCTCTCCACCCCTCCCCCCCCCCCCCCCCGTCTCCCCCATGATCCCAGTCTCTTCCACTTCTAATTTATCATTTAAGTTGGGTGGCATTTTAAGGTGTTTCCTCTGACTCGTCTGTCCAGCCGGGTAAACTTGGAGTTGGAATCTCCAGTTTTTCACAAAATTCTCTTAACTCTTCAGGGAAACTTAATTTAGCTGTTATTCCATCTTTAAATGCCAACAGGCAAGCCGGGAAGCCCCATCTGTATCTAATGTTTCGTACTCTCATCTGTTCCAAGAGAGGTTTCAGGAGACGTCTTCTGGATAGGGTCTCAAATGCTAGGTCCGGGAAGATTTGTATTTCTGTTTCCGCATACTTTAATGGGGGGTTTCCCCTTAATTTCCTCCAGATCTCCTCTTTATCTTCATAGTGTTCAAACCTTACGATAATATCGCGGAATCTTCCCCTTCCTGTTTCTTCCGATCCTATCCTCCCAACCCGATGCACCCTCTCTAACAAAGGGAGTACCCCCTCTGCATTGTCTAGTATGGGGCGAAATATATCTTTCAGAACCTCCCTTAAATCTTCTTTCTTGTTCTCTGGGACATTTCTTATTCTCAGATTTAGTCTTCTATTTCTATTTTCTTGGTCTTCGAGTCGGTAGAGAATTCTTCTCTGGTTCTGAGAAATTGATTTAACTTGCGTCTGTACTTTCTTTAACTTCTGTTCTTGATTCTCAGTTCTTTCTTCTACAGCTTCAACTCTCGTTAGCATATGACCAAGGTCACTTCTTAGGAGACTAATATCTGATCTTATAGAGTTCTCCAATTTTTGGAGCATCTCCCTCATGAACCCTTTTGTTATTCCCAGGTCTTCCATCCTCTGATCCTCATTTTTACTTAGTTCTAATTCGCTTTCCGTTGTCAGTTCGTCTCTAGACTGATCTGGGGTCTCCCCTGCTGTTTTTTCCACTCCCCTTTTTCCTCCATGGTTTGTGGGTATCTTTTCCTTCCCTCCTCCTCTTGGGCTAGCTCCTTGGGTCATATATTGTTTTATGGTGCTTTCCGTGTTGGGATTTTTTGGGGTTTTAAGGCCCCCCTTAGTATTTTGCTTTGAGGCTCTGCTCATTTTGGTTTTTTTTGCTTCCCGTGGTCGTCGCCCCAGTTTGCTGGTCTTCTCACGTTCTCCTTCTATGGCTGGTGCTTTTTCTTCTGAGAATTCCCTCCAATCAGCCCCTTACAGTATCTACCAGGGTAGGATCCCTTGGTTATGGCTGAGCGATTTTCCGCCCTAAGTTTGTCAGTCTGCTATAAGTGTTTCTCCCCCTTCTTTATGGTCGATCAAGGGGGTCACAGAGGGGTTAGGGGGATGACGTAGGAACGCTCCGACGGAAGGGAGGGGTTACGAGGAGGCTGAGCAGGAGAAGGCGTGCGGCGTGTGGAAGAGAAATGCAGAGCGGAATAATGCTGGAAGGTGAGAGGCTCCAGTAATGAAAGACACCGCCGCAAGACGCCGCTCCGGAACCTGTCTACCCTACCGGCCATAAATAACAGCTGCCACCTCGCCTCCTCTCTGCCGCCCTCCCCCCCAACCTCTCGGGATTTCGAAGATAAAAGGAGAGCATGATCACGGAGAGCAACAGATAAGCTAAGTACTATATCCCGGTGCAAGTCATAGCTGTCTTAAATGATCGTATGTCTAAACTGCCAGGGGAATAGAAAGGACTGTAATAACAATGATGGGACAACATGAATGATGAGGTGTTTCTCTTTCTGGGATAGACAATTCAGACCAGCTTTGCGCTGGTTGCTGGAACTATACATAAACAAATATAAGATATAAAGATACCAGGCTGCATTGTGTTAGAAAAATTTGTATGAACACTATAAATGCGCTGAAGTGGTCAGCAGGATATTAGACTCTTCCCTTCACCTCTCTGATGCAACATAACAGCAGTTTTTCTTTGTAAGCTGGGACGCACTAAGGGATGAACTAAGGAAGATAAACGAGTATAAGAGATAAGATAAGTGATACTTATGTCTGCAAAACTCATCTGTCTTAAATAAGAATATGTTTAAACTATCATGGTCATTAAAACTGGAGTAAAAGTAAAGAGATAGTATGAATGATGACATACTTTTACCCTGGGATATATAATTCAGATTAATACTATACTCGTCGCTGAGATTCTCTGCAAAGGAAAAAAAAGAAAAAAAAAAAAAATTATAAGATACCAGGTGGGAGTGAGGGAAATGCCCAGAGAAATAGCCTGAAATATTACTAACCAGACTGAAAGCGGCCAGTGAGGATGAAACAAGCATTATATAAGACACTCAAGATGGAATGAACGAATAACTCCTTAGCTGCCTGCTTTCAGAAAATCAATCCGGATCCTTAAATGTAATGATAGATGGTTAATATAAGGTAACCCCCTGGAAAAGAACCCCACGGCACTCCTGCTTAGCTACTCAAAAATCGCATATTTTCTAAACGCATGAGCAGTGATGTAACTCGGTGGAGTAATATATTCATAGCATGTAGGAAACTGCATGAAGGACAGTACACGCATGGAAAGCGATCCCATTCTGCAGCTGCATACTTTCCTGGGAGCCCAGCAGAATTCTCAAGAGTAAACATAACCTTACATAGTACGCACGTCCCTATAGAATTCGATGACCAGCTAATATAGAGGTAAAATATCAGGAGAGGCACAATAAGGGGAGAAACCCCATATTTAACGCATAACGAAATTATGACATGCGACTTACAGGTGTCTATTAAAGATATAGGGACGGAAGACGTCATTGCTCAATAGATAAAGCTAACTGTGGTGCCACTGGTTTTTTCTCTCTACTTTCTGTCTTCTTTTTTTTTTTTTTTTTTTTTTTTTACCCCTTTCTTCTCCCTCTTTCTCCCGGACCCCCTTTCCCTGTGTTGGAGGGAGGGAGGAAGAAAGAGAGGAGATAATAAGAATAAATGCTTGGACTGAAAGTACCTGCCCTTATTCATTGACTTTTCTTACTCAAATTTATAGTGATCTGGTTGGGGGTCTGAGGAACCTCTAAAACCAGTTTATAGGCAGAGCTGAAAATAATGTTGGCATAAGGTTTCATTCCCTATTTTCTCATTAGAGTCCGCACTCCCTGAGGGAGCAAATATCGTGTACAAGTCAACATCACATTTACATTACCATTGCATGACACTTCACCCATCATTCGCCCAGCTGAGCCAGGTTCCAGATCAGAATAGGCCAGGAAAAAGAAGACAAGTGCAATAGATTTTCAATGCTTTACTTGAGAAATGGTATTGCAGACAAGAGCTTACATTTCCAGCAGCTGTTTTAGTACCTTCAATAGAGTGGGCATGTTTGGTCCTGTACCTACTACTACTCCCAACTAGGGTACAATGACCTCTTTGGATATTCCCTAGATGGGAAACACTGCACACTTCCACAGTTACATTGCAGTGCATAAGACCCCAACCTGTCCCATGGGGCCAACTCCAGCAACCACATTTTCTCTAGTCTACATCTCTACCTGAACTGAATTTAATTTAATTTAATTCTTAATTTAATTTAATAATTTAATTTAATTCTGCACTTAATTTACTATAATAGGATGCAACCTAGTGATTGAACCAAAAATTCAACTAACACCACCTTACAAGTTCACCAGAGAGGGGGCAACCACTAACTTGCCCTTTTTGGGGACAGACATGTAGGTGGTACATAAACCCCTCCCCCTTGCAATTTCTCAGTGAATACTTTATAAATAGATGTACTATCATTTAAGCATAGAAAGGGCCCAGGGACCACCATTGTTGGGCTGTGTTCACAGTTGGCCTAAATCCACACAGCTTTCCTAACACTCCATAGCGTTTCAAACTTAGCTTTATCTTGAAGCATTCCTTGATAGAAAATGGCATACAACCCTCCCCTAACTTCATCAGAATCTATAAAAGAAAAACACTCATCAAATCCAGTAGAGATGTAAAATCAGGGAACAGATGGGACAGAATTCCTAACCATTTCACATTTATTCTCTGCAAGCTGCTTTAAAATCACCTGAGCATGTACAATCCAGCTTCTATATTACTCTTTTTTTTACAGTGCACTGCGGAGCACAGGAAGAACAGTAACTGATGCAAATCACAACATCTGGCATATTTACAGAATAATGACAAAGATTTGTGAATGTCTTCCAATAATAAATCACTTTGGCAGATGATGCCCATGTGTACAACAAGGTTATAAAAAAACAAACCTATCCACATTTTACCACTTTTATCCAAGGTATGGATGACTGTGCTTGGCCTTACAGACATATAAGCCTCACATCACGAAGCACGATAGTGAAAGACCATAAATCATTTAATATATGAAATGCATGACTAAAAAATAAACTTAGGAGCTTAAACTAATAGATATACTAAATTTAAAGAATAACTAAACTGAAGAAAAAAACATTTAATATATTTCCCCTTACCAGTTCTAAGTTGTGGTGGTTGCATTGTTTTTTTTGTTTTTTTTGTTTTTTTTAGGCTTTTTCCCTTTATTTTCCCCTAGTGACCCAGCCAGTATTTATAGACATGTGCACTGTTTAAATCTTTGTTTCATTTCATTTTTGTTTAATTTGATAAGTTAAGAATTTTGTTTCGTCATATTTGTTATATGTTGAACAGATTTGTTTTAGGTATTCCTTTTGTATCTTCGGTATTCATTTCATATATTTGTTTTTATTGGAAGGATTCAATATTTTCAAATCTGACCTGAATTCATTGCAAAGAATAGCTTGCTGTTAAGGAGCGGGTGGCCACTGCGTCCTTAGCGACTATGACTTATCTGCTGTCAGTGGGCTATGGACAAAACAGCCCAGAATAGCTTGTTGTTAAGGGGCAGGCGGCCACCGCATTCTTAACAGCCATGACTCATCTGCTGTCGGCAGCATTCCCCACTCACAGCAGAATATAAACATACAAGTGCTGCCTTTTTTTATTTTTTTAATACAGTGTGGGGGTCCCCCCAATCCATACCAGGGCCTTTGGGTCTGGCATGGATTTTAAGGGGAACCTCATGCCAACATTTTTAAAAATGTAAGCATGCAGCCCAGCAGGCCAGGAAAGGAGGGGAGCAAGAATGCAACCCCCCTCTTGTACCATACAAGACCTCATGCCTTCAACATAGGGAGATGATTTGGGAGAGGGGGCTCCCCCAAAGCACTTTGTCCCCATGTTGATGTGGACAAGGGCCTTTTCCCCACAAGAGTCCTTCTACAATATGAAAAGAGGTGGATTTATAGTCTTAGTACCCTGACCCCTTCTGTATTAAATACTTAACTAAACTTTGGAGTCTTTTTGGACAATTAGTAGAGGCTGCGGGTGATGCTACCTATGGGATTATGGTCTTTCTCCCCTTTTCATATTTAGACTTTTATGATGTTAATTGATGTTTTTTCCCCTTTTTTTCCTATTTTTTACTTTATACCCTTTATTATTCAGCTCTTGAGCTCCTACTGCAATGGCTGGGTTTTATCTGAAGATGTGAGCTTGACTTAATAAACATGTGTTAAATTGCTCAATGATCTCAACATCTATGTTCATGTCATGAACTGGATGTGACCAGAACTGTGTGACTGCAACAGAGTAAACCTAACATAAGTAGGTGAAAGTAAGTGATTTTATTAAGATAAATGCATATAATGTGACTACACCACCAATACCAAACAGAGTGAGAAAACCAAATAACAGTGACAACCAACCAGTATATATAACAAAGCGGATACCAGAATCGTAGTCAAGCCAGACCAGGGTCTTAAACAGGAGGTCAGCAGATGGGGGGACAAGGAGAAAGGGATCAGGTTGCAGAACAAGGTTCCAGGGATGCAGGAATAGACAGGATCAGGTACAACTGGTTCAGGATGCAGGAATCAAGGTTCAGGATCAGGATAACAGGATGCAGGTCAGGACTTAAGGACAAAACCAAGGCAAACATGTGAGTGCTTGCCAGGTTTTTATAGACCTGTGATTGGCCTCAAGTGACACCTGATTGCAGGAGGTGCTGTCTGCTCCACACTGCCAGGATCCATCCACTGGTGGATGCCAGTACTGCAGCCCAAATATGACATAACATCAGCAGGGAAAAGCTCTCCTGACAGTTCCAAACTGCCAGGAGACAACTGCTGGTGGACCTTAGTACTACACGCCAAAATACAGCTATTACCAGCGGATGGAACATTTCCTGAGAGTACCTCCCCTCAAAGGAGCGGCCTCCGGGTGCTCCAACTGGTTGTAATTGTCCATAGTCTATGACATCAAGCAGAACAATGGATAGGGGTATATTAGGCTGGGCAACATGCACTTCAGGGCAGACAGCGGGCTCCGGGTCATAGAGCTGGGTAGCAGGCTCTGGGTCATCGAGCTGGGCAGCAGGCTCCGGGTCATCGAGCTGGTGGAAGGCTCTGGGTCATCGAGCTGGGCGGCAGGCACCTTGAACTGGGCAACAGGCACATCAGGCTGGGCAGCCGGCACGGGCACATCAGACGAGCAGCAGGCACATCAAACGAGGCAGCCGGCATGGGTACATCAAGCTGAGCAGCAGGCACATCAAGCGGGGCAACAGGCAAATCAAGCAGGGCATCAGGCACATCAAGCGGGGCAGCGGGCACTGCAAGCTAGGCCACAGGCATGGGCACTTCAAGCTGGGCCACAGGCATGGGCACTTCAAGATGGACAGCAGGCACAGGCACTTCAAGCTGGGCAGCAGGCATGGGTACATCAAGCTGGGCAGCAGGTACATCAAGCTGGGCAGCGGGCACTGCAAGCTGGGCAGCAGGCACTGCAAGCTGGGCAGCAGGCATGGGCACTTCAAGCTGGGCAGTAGATAGCGGCTCATCAGGCTGGGCAGCAGGCAGTGGCACATCATGTAGGGCAGTTGACAGGAACACATCAGGCTGGGCAGCAAACAGAGGCACATCAGGCTGGGCAGCAGACAGAGGCACATAAGGTTGGGCAGCAGACAGAAGCACATCAGTTTGGGCAGCAGACAGAGGCTCATCAGGCTGGGCAGCAGACAGAGGCTCATTATGCTGGGCAGCAGACAGAGGCTCATCAGGCTGGGCAGCAGACAGAGGCTCATCAGGCCAGGCAGCAGACAGAGGCTCATCAGGCTGGGCAGCAGACAGAGGTTCATCAGGCTGGGCAGCAGCCAGAGGCTCATCAGGCCGGGCAGCAGACAGAGGCTCATCAGGCCAGGCAGCAGACAGAGGCTCATCAGGCCGGGCAGGGGACAGAGGCTCATCAGGCCGGGCAGCAGACAGAGGTTCATCAGGCTGGGCAGCAGACAAGAACTCATCAGGCTGGGCAGCAGACAGGAACTCATCAGGCTGGGCAGCATACAGGAACACATCGGGCTGGGCAGCAGACAGGAACACATCAGGCTGAGCAGCAGACAGAAACACATCAGGCTGGGCAGCAGGCACCGCAGGCTGGGAAACAGGCAACAGACCCTCAGACCGGGAAACAGACACTGGGACTTCAGGCTGGAATGCTGGTTTTGGTTCTTTGAGCTGGAACGCTGGCTCTTCAGGCTGGAACACTGGCTCTGGCTCTTCAGGCTGAAACGCAGGCTCTGGCTCTTCAGGCTGAATCGCAGGCTCTGGCTCTTCAGGCTGGAACGCTGGCTCTTCAGGCTGAAACGCTGGCTTTGGCCCTTCAGGCTGGAATGCTGGTTCTGGCTCTTCAGGCTGGAATGCTGGCTCTGGCTCTTCAGGCTGGAACAGATTTGTGGGTGTGGAGGCAGGTTGGGTTAATGGCAGGATTGTTTTGGTTGCGAAAAACTCTGTAGGTGGAGGGCGCTGCAGACTGGAAAGGAGGATTGGGCAATGGCAGAGAGGAGGTAACAGCAACTAGGGGAAGTTCTTGTGGATTAGTAGGCAGCTGAAAAGAGGCAGGTGGGTTGAATGTAGGATAGGTACAGGGAGCAGAGACCGGATATGAGAATTTGGTTGGAAGCAACGTATATTGGGCAGCTACTGGGTTTGGTATAGGTGATGGGGAAACCGACTTTTGGGCAGGCAAGTGTCTGATAGTAGAGATGGTTTATTGTGGGTTGGTTGTAACATATCAGACCATGCTGAGAGTATTGGTTGGACAAAGAACGGATCATACACTGCCTGTCTAACAAGGGTCTGTACTGAGTGAACACATTCCATAAGCTTCTGCTGAGGACAAACGGAATAGTGCTCAAAAAAGCATGCAGAATCATCCTCTAACAGCCACACGAGAGACTCCACCTGATCAGCACTGAAAGGGGGAGAAAAATCCTCACCGGTCTTTGGAACACAGGACAGTGCTAGCTCAGCACATATTTGGATCAAAGGCCGCACATCTCTAAACAACATAGAGCCCTGGTCAACAAGGGAGTGGGCCAAATGGATGATCTCAAGCAGCTGGTCATTGGTCCACTCTTTCAGTGTCTGGAGGAGATACTCGCCACTCTCTGACGCCAGCAGAGCATAAGAAACCACATTAGGATTCATTCCAGCAAAGCCAACAAAACCAAGGTGATTCCTCTGTGCAGCCACTTCTGGTCAGGGATGGCCTTGGTTTCTGTCATAAACCGGATGTGACCAGTACTGTGTGACTGCGACAGAGTAAACCAAACATAAGCAGGTGAAAGTAAGTGATTTTATTAAGATAAATGCATATAATGTGAATACACGACCAATACCAAAGTGAGAAAACAAAATAACAGTGACAACCAACCAGTATATATAACAAAGCGGATACCAGAATCGTAGTCAAGCCAGGCCAGGGTCATAAACAGGAGGTCAACAGATGGGGGGACAAGGAGAAAGGGATCAGGTTGCAGGACAAGGTTCCAGGGATGCAGGACTGTTACCAGCGGATGGAACATTTCCTGACAGTTCATCTTGCTTTCTTCAGTACCTATTTATTAATGGTATTGACAGGAGCTTCCTTTGTAGTGCTACGATAAGTCTGTGGAGTAAGTTGTAAGAGCACCATCTATCTCTACAAAATTGATATTACCTGAGGGGAGCCTATAAATGTAGGTTCCTACATCACCCCCTCTGGTCCTGAAGAAGGCAGTGGGTACTAAAATTGGGGTGAAATGTGTTGACTGTAGTCTCCATGCTACAGAGTCTAGGCTACACTGGATCCACGTGCATGGTAGCATTGAAGATTGAACACTCGGGAGACAGTCTGAAGTGCTTGACTCAAGGGACGTAAGTTGCCAAAGCAATACAGGTATACAATTTTAGGTAGTATTGACATTTTAATCACACTGATTCTACCCATTTATGCTAACGGTAAAGAAGACCATTTTTTCATTAAAGCAGTTAGTTGAGTTAGCATGGGTGGATAATTTCCAGAGTATAAAACAGCTGGATTAGCAGTTAATGAGATCCCTAAGTATGATATATGTTTTATCGACCATTTAAATGGAAGGGAGCCTTGTAATTGTTTTTGTAATTCAGGTGATAATGAAATATTTAGGGCTTGTGATTTATGTTTTGAGGCCAGATAATTTACCGAATTTAGTAAGTATTTCAATGAGGTTTGGGGCTGATTGTAGGGGCGAAGTTAGAAATACTAAGACATCATCTGCAAACATACATAATTTGTGCTGGTGACCTAGTTCAAGGCCTTTTATATTTATATTGGATGTAATGAGTTGAGCTAGGGGTTCAATTGCTTAAGAGAATAGAAGAGGGGATAATGGGTTCCTCTTTCAATGTTGAAGGGGTCAGAGTGGTAACCCAAGTAGGATACATAGGCTTTTGGATTTTGATAAAGAGAGGAAATCCATTTCAGGAACCATTCTCCAAATCCCCATCTATGAAGAATGGCAATAAGATAAGACCATGATAAAGTGTCAAATGCCTTTTATATGTCGATTGAGAGGAAGCAAGCAGGGATTTTGCGAGTTCTGGATATATGGGCTAGTAGGGTAGCACGACGAATGTTATCACCTGTTTGTCTGGAGGGAACGAAACCAGTTTGATCCTTATGAATCAGTGTTTCTGATAATTGGGTTAAGTCTGTAAGATAGGATCTTAGCTAATATTTTAATGTCTATGTTGAGTATTGAGATTGGCCTATAGTTAGACCATGAAGTGTCATCAGTTTGTGGTTTAGGAATCATGGATATTGAAGCTAGTAAGGATTCTGTGCAAAAGGAATATCCTTCTAAGAGAGAATTAAATGCGTTTGTCATAAGTGGGGATAGTAGTGTAGTAAAATGTTTATAAAAGGTGGCTGAGAATCCATCAGGGCCTGGGCATTTGTGTAGTTTTAAGCATTTAATTGCAGATGTGACTTCCAAATTTGTGATCTGTTTATCTAAGTTTTTTTGTTGAGTAGCAGAAAGGGAGGGAAGTTGGATAGAGGATAGTAGAGTGCCTAAGCTTTTTGAGTCGAATGTATGTGTATTTTGGTATAAATCTTTGAGTTTTCTGCAGAATTAATTTAGTGTTTTCTGTGGATTACTAGAATATGTGTTTTTGGTTAATTGTAGTCGAATAGGTTTTGGAATGTGGTCAGCTCTGTGTAGTGTCAATGCTAAGAATGTAGTTGGTTTGTTTGCTTTCATATATAGTGTATGTTTTGTTTTGCGAAGAGTCTGTCCCGCGAGTCTGTCAAAAAGAGGTCCAGTTCTATCTTTCCTGTATCATAGGCTAGTTTAGTAGACTGAGAAGGCAAATTTCAGGGGCTTTATAAAAAGTTTCCTCTAAGTTGTTGTAGATTTGCTGTTTTAATTTGCGGTGGTAAGATGCTTGGCTGATACAGACTCCTCTAATGGATGGTTTGAGAGCTTCCCATAATGTCAGTGGATTTGTATCTGTTGGTAAATTATTTGCAATGTAATCTCGAATGGCTTTTTCAATTTTTAGATGATATGTTGGGTCAACTAATAAATTGTCTTTTATACTCCAGGATCCGTAATTAGGCCTTGGGATCAAGGATGAGAAGGTTGTCATGACCGCATTGTGGTCTGACCATGCACATGAGATGATTACGGAATTTTATATTTGTGGTGAAGTGCCAAAGTGGACAAATTGGTGGTCTATACGAGAAAATGTTTTGTGGGGATGAGAATAAAATGTATATTGTCTTCTTTTAGGATTTTGTTCACGCCAAGTCAATAAGAGAATGTTGATCAAGGAGCTGTCGGAAATTAAGGTGTTTAGGTTGTAGTGGTGTAGGGGATTTATCTAGAATTGGGTATATTTCTTGATTTGAGTCTCTACACATCATGAGGGTACCCTTTTTATGTGATTCCACTACTGAGAACAGATGTGAGAGGAACGAAAGAGGATTTCTATTGGGGGTGTAGTATGAAACTATGGTTATTTCATTGTCTAACAGAAGACCAGTAATTATTATATAACGTCCTTCAGGATCCTTTATTTCCTTATGTAGAGTGAAGGGGGTAGTGTTGTGAAATGCAATTAGCACGCCTCTTTGTTTCATAGAGCCCAAGGCCATATAGACTTCAGACTATTGGCGATTTATAAATTTAGGGGCGGATTGTGTTGAGAAGTGTGTTTCCTGCAGACATATTACATGTGCAGAAAGTGACGAGAAAGAGTAAAAGGCTTTTGTTCTTTTTTGTGGTGAGTTGAGACCCTGGACATCAAGAGTTAGTACGTTTAAAGACATTTTATAAAATGTGAATGGAATAATAAAAACTTCTTAATAAGTTATTGTCCAATGGGGTAATACTCTGGAGCAAAAATAAATAAATAAAAAGGGGGGGGGGGGGGGGTAGAGAAGAATGGGAAAAAAGAGATGAAGAGAGGTTTAAATAGAGTAATTAGAGAAAGTAATTTCTGGTTTTAGAACTGTAGAAGATAAGTTGTTCTGAAATAGAGGAATGTAGCTCCTATGTGGAGCTAGTATCCAAGGGGTGGTGAAATATCACCAGCCAGTGGGTACAAATAGTCCAAAGAGTGCCCGGTCAGTAAGTTCGGCTACTCGAGGATAAAGTGAGAGGTTCAGTAGATTGTCTCTGGGACAAAGGCAGCCTCCTCAAAGGTTATACAAACAATTATAAAACAATACAAGTCACTAATAATACATTTGTTATTATTAGGAACATTTAATAGGAGTGTTTACCTGTAACTCTGTGTTATTTCATACACTATAAGCAAAGGCAGTATATTAAACTTAATAAACCTAAAGAATGGCGTTTGTGCATTAAAGATAGGTAATCTGTGGAATATTACAATAAACTTAGTAAACTTCTAGATTTCTGAATTTGTAAGGATAAAGCTCTCATCAGGGGAAAGATTGTTTGATCTTATCCTTTGAGATACCTTTATGAGTGAATCGAAGAGCACATGGAAAGCACCAACGATATGGGATATGGTGGTATTGGAGTATCTGTAGATGTAGTTTCATCTCTTTTCTCTTGAGGAGAGTCTGTTGTGAAAGGTCCTGGAATATTTGATAATGATGACCTTGAAAAGTGCATCCTTATTACGTGCTGCTTCCATTAGTTACTCCTTTGTTCTGAAATAATGTCATTTTATTACAATATCCCTGGGGGGACAATCTTCCTTTTTGGGGGCCAGAGTTCTATGGATTCTGTCCATCTCCAAGCGTTCAATGGGAATTGATGGAGCTAACTCCTGAAAGAGTGCTGTTGATTGTAGATCTATTATGGTTTCTGGTATACCATGGAGTCACAAGTTAGATCTCCTGGCTCTGTTTTCAAAATCTTCTAAGCGTGTGTAAAGGGAAGAATTTTCTTCTCTAAGGGCTTCTAACTCATCAGCATGAGTATTGGTGATATAATTTATTTCCTCCATTTTGTGTTCTAATATTGATGTGCGGCGCCCTACCTCGTAAATTTCCCTCGTCAGTTTTTCAGTTATTGTGTCTGAGATATTTTGGAGGGCTTTTTGCAAGACACGTTTGAACTGACTAAGAAGATCTGAGCCATTAGGGATATTCTTTAATGTTATAGGGGTCACTCTGAATTCATGATCAGAGTCAATATATTGTGAGGAAGAAGAGTTAGAGTTCCCTTTCAATTTCTGCCTCTGAGGTAATGCAGAGTGCGAGGATTGTGCTTCCGCCATTTTAGAATTGTTTTTAGTCAGGGTTCTTTGCCTGATAGTTGTTTACGTTTTGTCTTTTTCCCAGTAAACATTATATGTGCTTGTGCTCTGCAGGCTAAATAGTAGGCAGGTTACCGTGGAGATGCAGTATTCGTCTGTGACTCAAGGAGAGAAGGCCGCTTTCGTCCTGGTGACAGCGGAGCTCTAAGCATCCATGTCTGCTCAGCAGCTTTGCTTAGCTCCTCCCTAATAATAATCATTTGAATACCCTTTAATACTCTTCATACCCTCTGGTAACTGTATAGATCTTCCCTGCAACACATAGTCGCTCTACCTGTCTGCGATTTCCCAACTGACTCTTCATACCCTCTGGTAACTGCAAAGACTTCACTCTTAAACACCGGACTACATTGCCTAACTGAACTCTAATTCTGCCTTACTAAGAATTTGAATCTGCTGTCTATATTTGTTTGTTTATTTTTGAAAGTATCACTGAATTTGTATTACGCTGCCTTGGACAAGATCAAACATTTAACCTTATCCTGTTACCCCCTCTTGCATTGCACTCTGTCCAAGCCAGTTGTAAACTCCACCCACCCACGAGCCTGGTTTTATCAGCTCCTAATTGAAAAATTATGAATCTTCCCCCCACATGATCCTTCCTTCTATAAATGTAGTTAATTTCTTGGGATGGCTGGTGAGGCTAGCCACTCCTTGCGCAAAGTGTCACTTCGATGACAAGTGTTTGGGACTTGTACACGGGCACTTTGACTAAGTCACTGCTACAAAAAAGCAAGTACAGACATTCGTTTTCCACACCTATTTTACACAAAGTTCCCCTTCATCCTCTAACTTTCCTCAGCCTTCCTTCTATTCCCATCTCCCCACCCTCCATCGTGCTCACACTAATCTTTGCTATAATGTCCTCTCTCCTCAAACTCTAATTTCTTTACCCCCCTCTCCAGCCCGCAACCTGTACATATCTCCCCCTCTTCTGCCCACTCAATATTACTGCACTTATCACCTCCTGCTCATTCTAAGCCCACACAGTAGCACCACTTCCTTTCCACTGCCCTCCTATCAATCCCACTCCTGCCTTACCAGGCTCACCCTCCTACTACTCCTAATGTCTGGGAACATCGCACCAAACCCCGGCCCTCCCACACCCAATTCCCACCCCCAAAATTGGCTGTCTACCTCCTCCAACAGTAGTCATAACTCCCACCTTCTCATCTCAATTCCCTTGATTCCACAAGTCAACCCCTCTCTTTCATGTGCCCTCTGGAATGCCCACTCGGTCTTCAATAAACTAGTCTCTGTCAATGACCTTTTCCTCTCCAAATCCCTTAATCTATTTGCTATTACTGAAACCTGGCTCCAGGAATTCTACACAGCTGTTCTGTCCCACAGTGGCCTCCTCTGGACTCACTCCACCAGACGTAGTGGACGAAAAGGAGGTGGAGTTAGACTTCTCCGCCCCCCAAAATGCACCTTCCAGGTTCTTCCCACACCTCCCTCTCTTTCTCCCTGCTCTTTCGAAGTGCACTGCATTAGTCTTTTTTCTCCAGCTTGTCTGAGGGTCGCAGTCATTTATTGGCCTCCTGGACCAGTGTCACGTTTTCTGGATGACTTCTCTGCTTGGCTACCCTACTTTCTCTACTCTGAAGTACCTGCCATCATCCTAGGTGACTTTAACATTCCAATCAATGTTAATACTGCAACCACTTCTCAACTACTCAACCTAACCTCCTCTTTTAACCTAACACAATGGACACAAACCACCACTCACTCCAATGGCAATACTCTTGACCTCCTATTCTCCCATCGCTACACTCCCTGCAACCTCTCTAACACCCCCTTTCCTCTCTCTGATTACAACCTTATCCGTTTCACACTCTTCTTGTCTCCTACCTCCCATGCTGCCAACCCACAAACCACTACCTGCAGAAACCTTCGCAACCTCAGCCCTTCCCTTCTTCATTCTGCTACTGATGGCCTTTACGACAAAATCGCACTCCTGTCCTGCCCAGACTTAACCACTTCCATCTACAACAACAGGCTGTAATCCTCCCTAGACATACTTGCTCCTCTTTCTACATACATAACCAGTCCCCATCTGCCACAACCCTGGCAAACAGATGACACCAGTAGTCTCAAGAGAATCAGCCGTGCTCTTGCGAGCATGGCCTAAATCTAAATCCCTGCAAGACTTTAACCTCTAAAAATCTACCCTTCTCAAATACAACTCCTGCCTCCACACCACTAAACAAACCTACTACAACACTCTCATCCAAACTTCGTCAACTCTTTTCTACTCTTAATTCCTTACTTCACCCACTGCCCCCACCCATTAACTTGCTTACTGCTCAACAGATTTCCAACCATTTCAAAAGCAAAATGGACACAATTCGCAAGGAGATATCCAGCATTCAACTTCCTCCCCTACCATACACATCAGGTCCAACACTACACTCAATATTCTCCTCCTTCTGCTCAGTTACCACCGATGAAGTTGATAAACTCCTCTCCATGGCCCACCTCACCACTAGGGATGAGCCGAACACCCTCCGGTTCAGTTCGCACCAGAACTTTCGAACTGACCGAAAATTTGTGCAAAATTTAGAAACCCATTGAAGTCTATGGGACTTGACCGTTCAAAATAAAAAGTGCTAATTTTAATGGCTAATATGCAAGATATTGTCCTAAAAAGGGTTTGGGGACCTGGCTCCTGCCCCAGTGGACATGGGTCAATGCCTAAAATGATTTTCACTGATTTTAATGACAATTAAAGTGAAAAAAAAGTGAAATATTCCTTTAAATATCATGCCTGGTGGTTGTCTATAGTATGCCTGTGAAGTGGCACGTGTTTCCCGTGTTTAGAACAGTCCTTGCACAAAATGAAATTTAACAGAATAAAAGTAATTTAAAACTGCTTGCAGTTTTAATGTAATACCTGCTTTCCGGCAATATGGATGAAAATCATTGAGAAAAATGGCATAGGTAGCCCCCCTGCCCATTACCAGCCCCTTTGGGTCTTGTGCGGATATTAAGGGGAACCCCGTACCCATATTAAAAAAAGGAAAGGCGTAGGGCCCCCCAGACCCTATGTACTCAGAACAGGAGTATACAGGCGGTGCAAACTTTGTTCTTTGGTGTGGGTCTTTTAGGTAAGCTTGCCAACGAGCTGCATGGCAGATGAACATATGTCTGGTCAAGCATGTGGTGCCCAAGCGGCTGATATTTTGGCCATGCGAGATACGCTTGAGACATATGTTGCAAATAGCAGCGGTGCGATCTGATGCACTCGTCTCAAAAAAGGCCCAAGCCAAAGAACTTTTAGAATAATGTGCAGAGGCAGCCTTCCTTCCAGACAGGGTAATGGCCTGCAGGAAGATGGGAAAACCAGCAATTGGGTAGTGTATATTGTGCTGGAGGCACAAAACACCCACTAACTCCTGCAGATGCCTTTATTATAGAACATCAGCAATAAAGGGCAGATACAGGTGTATATTGTGCTGTCCTGGAGGCACACAACACCCACTAACTCCTGCAGATGCCTTTATTATAGCACATCAGCAATAAAGGGTAGATATAGGTGTATACTGTGCTGTGCTGGAGGCAGAAAACACCCACTAACTCCTGCAGATGCCTTTATTATAGAACACCAGCAATAAAGGGTAGATATAGGTGTATACTGTGCTGTGCTGGAGGCACACAACACCCACTAACTCCTGTATATGCCTTTATTATAGAACACCAGCAATAAAGGGTAGATATAGGTGTTTACTGTGCTGCGGTGGAGGCACACAGCACCCGCTAACTCCTGCAGATGCCTTTATTATAGAACACCAGCAATAAAGGGTAGATATAGGTGTATACTGTGCTGTGCTGGAGGCACACAACACCACCTAACACCTGCAGATGGCTCAATTAGAGAAGAGCAATATAGGTAGCTACAGGTGTATACTGCGCTGGAGGCACACAACACAAACTAACTCCTGCAGATGGCAGGTGGCTCAATTAGAGAACAGCAACAATGGGTAGATACCGGTGTATTCTGCAGTGCAGGCACACAGACAACACCCAGTCGCCCACTAACTCCTGCAGATGGCAGATGGCTCAATTAGAGAACAGCAACAATGGGTAGATACAGGTGTATTCTGCAGTGCAGGCACACAGACAACACCCAGTTGCCCTCTAACTTCTACAGATGGCAGATGGCTCAATTAGAGAACTGCAACAAATGGTAGATACAGGTTTATTCTGCGGTGCAGGCACACAGACAACACCCAGTCGCCCACTAACTCCTGCAGATGGCAGATGGCTCAATTAGAGAACTGCAACAAAGGGTAGGTACAGGTATATTCTGCGGTGCAGGCACACAGACAACACCCAGTCACCCACTAACTCCTGCAGATGGCAGATGGCTCAATTAGAGAACAGCGACAATGGGTAGATACAGGCGTATTCTGCGGTGCAGGCACACAGACAACACCCAGTCGCCCACTAACTTCTGCAGGTGGCAGATGGCTCAATTAGAGAACTGCAACAAATGGTAGATACAGGTTTATTCTGCGGTGCAGGCACACAGACAACACCCAGTCACCCACTAACTCCTGCAGATGGCAGATGGCTCAATTAGAGAACTGCAACAAATGGTAGATACAGGTTTATTCTGTGGTGCAGGCACACAGACAACACCCAGTCGCCCACTAACTCCTGCAGATGGCAGATGGCTCAATTAGAGAACTGCAACAAAGGGTAGATACAGGTGTATTCTGCAGTGCAGGCACACAGACAACACCCAGTCACCCACTAACTCCTGCAGATGGGAGATGGTTCAATCAGAGAACAGCAACAATGGGTAGATACCGGTGTATTCTGCAGTGCAGGCACACAGACAACACCCAGTCGCCCACTAACTCCTGCAGATGGCTCAATTAGAGAACAGCAACAATGGGTAGATACAGGTGTATTCTGCGGTGCAGGCACACAGACAACACCCAGTCGCCCACTAACTTCTGCAGATGGCAGATGGCTCAATTAGAGAACTGCAACAAATGGTAGATACAGGTTTATTCTGCGGTACAGGCACACAGACAACACCCAGTCGCCCACTAACTCCTGCAGATGGCAGATGGCTCAATTAGAGAACAGCAACAATGGGTAGATACAGGTTTATTCTGCGGTGCAGGCACACAGACAACACCCAGTCGCCCACTAACTCCTGCAGATGGCAGATGGCTCAATTCGAGAACTGCAACAAAGGGTAGATACAGGTGTATTCTGCGGTGCAGGCACAGAGACAACACCCAGTCGCTCACTAACTCCTGCAGATGGCAGATGGCTCAATTAGAGAACTGCAACAAAGGGTAGGTACAGGTATTCTTTGCGGTGCAGGCACACAGAGAACACCCAGTCACCCACTAACTCCTGCAGATGGCAGATGGCTCAATTAGAGAACAGCAACAATGGATAGATACAGGTGTATTCTGCGGTGCAGGCACACAGACAACACCCAGTCGCCCACTAACTCCTGCAGAGGGCAGATGGCTCAATTAGAGAACAGCAACAATGGGTAGATACAGGTGTATTCTGCGGTGCAGGCACACAGACAACACCCAGTCGCCCACTAACTCCTGCAGATGGCAGATGGCTCAATTAGAGAACACTCAGAACAGCAATGAAGGGTAGATATAGATGTATTGTGCGGTGAAGGCACACAGAACATCCACTAACTCCTGCAGACGCCGGAACACTACACAAGGCCGCCACGCTGGCGGCCTTATATAGTGTGGGGCATGTACTACACAGCCTGAGCTATAATTGGCCACAGGCATCCTGCCTGTGGCCAATCATGGCTCTCTTCGCTGCCGGCGCTGTGACTGGCCAAGCATGCTTGGCCAATTATGAGCCAGCAATGCACTGTGATGGCGCAGGGCATTGTGGGGCGTGAGCACAGAGTCCTGGCTTCGCCGAAGGGGCGAACAGTCAGTGTTTGATTTGAACATGCGTTCGACTCGAACACCAAGCTCATCTCTACTCACCACCTGTCCCCTGGACCCTGTCCCCTCACAATTACTGCGACCACCTTCCCACTCTGTCCTAAACTCCCTAACCCACATCTTCAACCTCTCCCTCTCCTCCAGCACCTTTCCTTCCCCCTGTCCCCTGGACCCTGTCCCCTCACAATTACTGCGACCACCTTCCCACTCTGTCCTAAACTCCCTAACCCACATCTTCAACCTCTCCCTCTCCTCCAGCACCTTTCCTTCCCCGCTCAAACATGCACTGGTTACCCCCATACTTAAAAAACCCTCACTAGACCCCACCTGTTTGAATAACTTAAGAACCATCTCCCTGCTCCCATTTACCTCCAAGCTCATTGAACACCCTGTCCATGACCGAATGAGTCACTACCTCACAGACAACAACCTTCTCGACCCCCTACAGTCCGGCTTCTGTCCACAACATTCCACTGAAACTGCCCTACTAAAACTCACCAATGACCTACTAACTGCTAAAACCAATGGCCATTACTCCATACCCATACTCAAATGCTCTGATGGTAACATAATGTGAAAAGAGGCTCCGATGGGGACACAGACGTGTGGAAAGGCTCTGACGGGGACACAGATGTGTGGAAAGGCTCTGATAGGGACACAGATGTGTGGAAAGGCTTTGATGGAGACACAGACATGTGGAAAGGCTCTGACGGGGACACAGACATGCCGAAAGGCTCTGATGAGATCACTTAAATTGTATCAATTTATTTATAAATAACACATATTTTCGGCCCGCAAATATTTGTAAAATCTACAATGTGGCCCTCGGGCTAAAAAGTTTAGAGATCCCTGGTTTAGGCCAATATATATTCTTCTACATATTTTTGGTTAAAAAAATCCTCATGATGAGGAGACTCTGATGGAGGACACAGATATGGGAGACACTGGTATTAGGGAGACTCTGATGGTGGACACAGAGGTGTGAAAAGTCTCTAATGAGGACACAGACATGTGGAAAGGCTCTGATGGGGAAACATATGTGCGGAAATGCTGTGATGGGAACACAATGTGTAAGGAGACTCTGACACAGATGTGTGGAAAGGCTCTGATGGGGACACAGATGTGTGGAAAGGCTCTGATGGTGACACAGATGTGTGGAAAGGCTCTGAAGGGGACACAGATGTGTGGAAAGGCTCTGACGGGGACACAGCCATGTGGAAAGGCTCTAATGAGATCATTTAAATTGTATTCATTTATTTATAAATAAATAATTTTTCCGGCCAACGAATATTTGTAAAATCTACAATGCGGCCCTCAGGCTAAAAGGTTTGGAGACCCCTGGTTTAGGTCGATATATATATTCTTCTATATATTTTTGGTTAAAATAATCACAATAAGCGTATATTGATTAGTTTGCGCAAAAGTTGTAGCGTCTACAAACTATGGGAAAGATTTATGCCATTGTTATGGCATTTTCATTATTTTTATTTTTTAAGTAATGGTGGTGATCTGTGATTTTTAGCGGTACTGCGACATTGAGGTGGACAGATTAGACACTTTTGACACATTTTTGGGACCATTCACATTTATACAGCGATCAGTGCTATAAAATGCACTGACTACTGTATAAATATAACTGGTAGGGAAAGGGGCTAACACTATGGGGCGATCAAGAGGTTAAATGTGTTCCCTAGTTAGTGTTTCTTACTGTATGGGGATAGGAATGACTGGGGACGAGACATATCGCTGTTCCTACTTACTAGGAACAAACGATCTGTCTCCTCTCCCCTGACAGAACAGGGATTTGTGTGTTTACACACACAAATCCCCATTCTGGCTCTCTTGCCCACGATCACGTGTGGTCGGTGGCTCTTAAAGGAGACAATGTGCCCATACATTGTTTTGCGCACCCGTGCCATTTTGACGATGTATATCGGCGTGATCCGGTCGGCAATTGGTTAATGGATACGCCTGTATAAATACTGCAGATTCACCACCTTCCAATCCTCATTTATTATACATGTATTATAGGCTCTACAGATGAGACTTTTTTTTTTGCCTATGAAGAAAAACTATTTATAGAAAAAGATAATACTAATGGTTCGCCATAAGATGCAGCATTGCATATTGCAGCATACTTTTAATAAGTAAGATTACTCCTAATCTCATTAAATATATCATAGATATATCTGAAATGCTAATGTAATGCAGAAGGTAATTACCAGGCAATCCTCCTTCAACCAAATACATTCTCAAAGTGGTATTGAGTGCATTTTAATTATACTGGCAATTGCAGAAAAATACAAGGGAATTGTTATATATTATTACACTAATATTGTCTGTTTATAAGGAAAAAACTCCAGCTTTTAAATGAGAACTCAAATTTAATGTATAGGTTTTAGGTATAGATAATATCGGATGGTAAAGTAGTCTAAAGTGTATATAAAGTATTTTTTTTTTTGGAATGAAATGTACTATCTGTTAGAAGCTGAGAATGCAGCTGGGTACTGGGTTCAATGTATCTCTTGTGTGCATGTTCAGGAGTTACTTTATAAGCAGTGTAGGGTAATGTGCTCAGTGTAATTTCTCTTTCAGGCTAGAAGATGGTGGCAGGGTTAATAGACTGGGATAGGCCAGCAAAACCCTTGATAGACAGTGTAGGTGCCTTAGGAGCCGGTAGAGGTCCACATAGGTAGGATGCCAATAATAGAGTTAACTCTAGTCCTGACCTTGTCAGCAGTGACGCACCCTAGGTAAAAGGTTATCCTATAGTTTAGGCAGGGAGATACCTCTCTCTTTTGGTTAGGAGAAGCACTGATGACCAAGCTATAGGACAATGTAGGCTGTAAGGATCTATCACTTAGCTTCCGCTTATGAGGGAAAAAGCAAGGGGAAGGGCAGGGCTTTGGACCATGCACATTCCTGGCTAGGGATGTAGGACTCTGGGCAACCTCTGTAAGTTGCAGGTTCTCTTTGAGACACTTTAAGCCCCCCTTTTATGAAAATTGAGCAGGTGAACTAACATACCAAAAAAACATGGATTTTAATGTATCAAGACATGGTGACACTGTAGATACACAGACAACAGTGTGCCAATGTCCCAGTAACTGTTAGAAGAAAGTCTTTATAGGCACACACATATATTTGTAAAAAATTCAAGTTTTTTTAATAGGATAAAGTTAAAACCATTATATACAAACACAGATTAAAAAACATATGTGCGTGACCTCACAGACTCTAGTATCACCTCTAATACACAAATACCACATAGAAAATGTGCAATGATTTTGGCATGTAATGACTATATACATCCAGTGGTTATTAGATACGTGAAGTGGTTGAGTCATAGTAAGAGGTCTCTCAGAAAAATCACTAGACATGTTACGCACGCGGGTTACACCCGCTTCTTCAGGAGCTTGCATATCTAATAGATGTATAAAAAAGGATCATATAACTACATCATAATATCAACATAAACAGATATAAACAATGGAAGCAATCACTTAGATAGGGTCCAGAAGGGTGTATGGCCCAGAACAAATGACCAAAAACAACAACTTCTCCTGCGCTCTGGTGTCTTGGTCTTTGAAGTGTGATATCGACAGTTTAGGATGGTATTGTCAAAAGGTCTTGCAGCCCACCTTTAGAACATTGGGTGTTCAGATATTGGAGAGAAACAACACAAAAGAGGGGAAGGTGCACTGATCTAGTGCATTACCATAAAAAGAGCTTTATTTAAAAACAAAACAAATAGCAAAATGGCTACTCACAAACGAGTATTGATCAAAGGCAAAATCAATACAAATGGATCCATCGCACTGAACATTGGCGAATCCAGATCAGATGTCAGATGAATTGGTAAATACCTCAACGAAAACGGCTAACGCGTTTCGGGGATGACCCCCTTTCTTCAGAGTCAAAATGAGCAATGGTTGAACAATTCATAATAGTCTGAACAATTCATAATATATACAAAGTATCTCGACATAATATTAAGTCTCAATGTATAAAAATAGTTCATAATATAAAACAATTACTATTACAATTACTGAACTATTTTTATACATTGAGACTTAATATTATGTCGAGATACTTTGTATATATTATGAATTGTTCAGACTTAATCTCAATAATATATTGTATCATTTTGACACTCTCTCTTTTATGTATGTATACCATTTGCAATAAATAACCATTTATCTTGATTGGTCCATTCTGATTCAGTAATGTGCTTCATATAAAGTCCCACAAATTGCTCCCTCTTGTTCAAGATATCAGGGATGGTACATCATTTATTATTGCCTCATATAAAGTCCCAAACTTAGTTTTACCATAGTCCTAGTTCTTTTTTCTTGTTGAGATTTTCGGCAGGGAAGTATCTTCCCCATACTACGCTGCTCACGGGAGTGGGCAAATGTTAAATTCAACTGAATCAGAGTGTCATTTTACCCTGACTTCTCAGCTGAGGTACAGAGAAGTTGAACAAAATATGTGGATGTGAAGAAACGCCTGAGGGCCCTGCAATTACCATATGCCATGCTCTATCCAGCTTAATTGCATGTGACAGCCAATGGGCATGTGCAGTTCTTTGAGTTGGCTAGGGAGGCGGCAGCCTGGCTGGATAACGAACAGGCCCTGCGCCACCATCGAGCGGATGCAGAAGGAGACTGACCACAACGTCATATTTGTGATAAAAAAAAGAGAAAGCTTGCCTGACTGCTAAACACCTCTCATTGTTGAGATGCTGTTCTTGTTTTTTGCTTCCTTAAAACCTCTTCATCCCATCTGGCTCCTCTTTCTTTACCTGTTTGCCGGGGGACACTACATATCTAAAAATTCTAGGAACTTAAAGCGGGAGTCCGCCGGGACTCCGCGTTTTTTTTTTAAAAGCCAGCAACTACAAATACTGCAGCTGCTGACTTTTAAAATAGTGACACTTACCTGTCCAGCGCGCCCGCGATGTCGGCACCCGAAGCCGATCTCCCGATCGCCATCTTGGGTATGGGAATCAGGAAGTGGAGCCTTTCGGCTTCATTTCCCGGTTCCCTATTGCGCATGCGCGAGTCGCGCTGCGCAATAAGGACGGTCCCCGCTGCCTCTGGGATCTGTGTGTTTCCCAGCAGGTAGCGGGGGACTTTCGGAAAGGGGCGTAATCTACTGGGGGGCGGCTTGTACATTCCCCAGATCTAATACTAAAGACACTGGCAGACTTTTACGAAACACTATACCGCTCGGCCTCGGAGTATAGTTCTGAGGAACTGTCCAGTTACCTGGATGACATTGCATTCCAGAGTCTCTCAGCTTCTCAACGTAAGGATTTAGATTCTCCATTTATCTTAGAAGAGATACAGGCAGCGGTTGCAACTTTTCCTAATTGTAAGGCTCCAGGGGGTGATGGCATCCTCATGGAGATCTACAAACACTATTCAGAGATATTATTACCCAAGTTGCTAGAGGTGTTTAATACTGCAAGTCAGCAAAATGTCCTACCACCATCTATGTCTAAGGCCCATATTGTGCTAATCTAAAAACCAGGTAGACCAAGGTAAACCAAGACCCAGTGTACCCGGCCTCATACAGGCCGATTTCACAATTTCAATCAGATTTAAAAATACTGGCAAAGGTGCTAGCTCTCAGGCTAAACAAGGTAATTACCTCTGTCATACACCCTGACCAGGTTGGATTTATGCCCAACAAATCCACGGCAATAAACTTTAGAAGGCTATTTCTTAACATGCAATCTCAAGCTGATAATTTGGGCAAGAAAGCCCTGCTGTCACTAAATGCTATGAAAGCCTTTGGCAGTATGGAATGGCCATAGCTCTGGGAGGTACTGAAGCAATTTGGCTTTGGAGATGTATACATCTTCTGAGTGCGTCTGCTATATCATTGCCTCCAGGAAGTTATTAGAGAGGCAGGTAGAATGTCACTATCCTTTGCATTAGGCCGGGGCACTCAGCAGGGCTGCCCTTTGCCCCCCCCCCTGCTGTTTGCCCTGGCGATAGAACCACTGGCGATCTGGATCAGAGATAACAAGGATATCACTGGCTTCTGCTATGGAGATAGACAGGAGAAACTGATGCTATATGCCAACGATACAATGATTCTGCTAGGTGATACAGAGCAATCCCTGAGTAAGACAATGGATACAGTGGTCCATTTTGGGGAGTTCTCAGGCCTAAAAATAGACTGGACCAAGTCAGCCCTAATGCCAATAGATGACCAATTATTGCAACACAGAGACTGAGTAGGAGATATCCCTATAGCCACCACTTTGAAATATTTGGAGATACAGGTGGCGCTGCAAATCAGGGACTATAGCCCTCCCCTATGCTGGCCAGATTTCACTCACGTGTCAAAACTTGGAACGCTCTGTGTATGTCAGTTGTGGGCAAGTGAATTTAATTAAAATTATTTAGTGATCCCACTAATGACTTTTAGGATAGTGAACACCATATTTCACAAGCTGATATGGAAAAACCGACCTCCTAGGATAAAGTTAGAACACCTGCAACGTCCTAAGGATGACAGTGGCCTTGCATTGCCGAATCCATGGCTGTACTATTTGGTATCAGAACTGCAACACTTGATAGGCACCATGGTAACAGATGGAGAACCAGCAGATAGAATCTAGACATGTGCAGAGTAAAACATTTCGTTTCGGAATTTCGTTTTCGTCTGAAAACTTAATTTATTTAGTTACTCCTGAAATTCGTTTTTATTTATTTCGTTTTTCGTTCAAAAATTGCATTCGTCCGAAAATCCACATGAATCACGGTCGAATCTGTCTTTGAAGGCTTATGGTGTCTGTCGAATGTATAAAGAAGATTCGACGGAGCTAGTATATAGCATACTTTAGAACCCTATTAAAGCGGGAGTCCACCGGGACTCCGCATTTTTTTTTTTTTTAAAAGCCAGCAGCTACAAATACTGCAGCTGCTGACTTTTAAATAGTGACACTTACCTGCTCGTGCCGCCGCCATCTTGGGTATGGGAATCAGGAAATGGAGCCTTTCGGCTTCATTTCCCGGTTCCCTACTGCGCATGCGCGAGCCGCGCGGCGCAATCCGGACGGTCCCCGCTGCCTCTGGGAGCTGTGTGTTTCCCAGCAGGCAGCGGGGCACTTGCTGAAGGGGGCGGGCGCTTGCGGAAAGGGGCGTAACGTACGCCCCTTTCCGCAGAGAGCTAGCCCGGAAGTGGGTACAGTTACCTGGATTATCCAGGTAACTGCACCCCCCTCCCCCCTGAAAGGTGCCGATTGTGGCGCCGGAGGGGGGGGATTCCGATGAGCGGAGGTCCATTTTAGGGTGGACCTCCGCTTTAAAGTCTATGGGACTCCAACGTTCAAAATCTAAAGTGCTCATTTTAAAGGCTAATTTGCAAGTTACTGTCCTAAAAAGTGTTTGGGGACCTGGGTCCTGCCCCAGGGGACATGGATCAATGCAAAAAAAAGTTTTAAAAACTGTCGTTTTTTCGGGAGCAGTGATTTTAATAATGATTAAAGTGAAACAATAAAAGTGTAATATTCCTTTAAATTTCGTAGGGGGGGGGGGTTGTCTATAGTATGCCTGTGAAGGGGCGCATGTTTCCCGTGCTTAGAACTGTCCCTGTACAAAGTGTCATTTATGCAGGAAAAAAAGTCCTTTAAAATCACTCGCAGCTATAATGAATTGTCGGCTCCCGTAATACAGAGAACAGTCATTGAAAGTCATTGATAAAAAAATAAATAAATAAATAAAAAAAAAAGCGTGGGGGTCCCCCAAATTCAATTACCAGGCCCTTCAGGTCTGGTATGGATATTAAGGGGAACCCTGCCTCAAATTTAAGAAAAAATTTGACGTGGGGTTCCCCCCTAAATATCCATAACCAGACCCTTCAGGTCTGGTATGGATATTAAGGGGAACCCCGCGTCAAATAAAAAAAAAAACTGACGTGGGGTTCCCCCTAAAAATCCATACCAGACCCTTTATCCGAGCACGCAACCTGGCAGGCCGCAGGAAAAGAGGGGGGACGAGAGAGCGGCCCCCCCTCCCTCCTGAACCGTACCAGGCCACATGCCCTCAACATTGGGAGGATGCTTTGGGGGTCTGTGACCCCTCAAAGCACCTTGTTCCCATGTTGATGAGGACAAGGGCCTCATCCCCACAACCCTGGCCGGTGGTTGTGGAGGTCTGCGGGCGGGGGGCTTATCAGAATCTGGAAGCCCCCTTTAACAAGGGGACCCCCAGATCCCGGCCCCCCCCTGTTTGAAATGGTAAGGGGGTACAAAAGTACCCCTACCATTTCACAAAGAAAGTGTAAAAAATGGTTAAATAAAACAAACACACTTTTGAAAAATTCCTTTATTAAAAATAAAAAAATAAAAAAAAGATTCCAGCGGCGGTAATCCACTCTTGCTATCCAGCGACGGACAGTCATCTCTCCAGCGATGTCTCATCTCATCCAGCGCAGCGATCCATCCTTCTTCTGTCTCCGTGGAGGAGACACTGCAAGGATTCCGGCGGCTGACGTTTCTTATATACGGAGGGCGGGGCCACCCGTCACCTGACCCCGCCCCCCTCTGACGCAAGGGGAAACCCGGGGTTCCCCGTGACGTATAGGTGACCCCGCCCCCCTCTGATGTAACGGAAACCTGCCTGTTATATTCTATCGTGCTACTGGTGATGGTGCTAGATATTCTATGAACCCGAGTCCAAAATGTTTGGATTTTGGGACAAGTCCACCATATATGCAAGAGCGATCCCCCATCGTTTAAGCATCTCCAACATTTGTTAGGGATGTCAAGTTTGAATTTATGTAACAGTTCCGGTGACCTATACCATCTAGATAGAAGTTTGAAGTTATTTTCCTGCGTGTGGACGTTCAGCGAGCCTTTGTGTGTGAATATCAAAATCCTTTCCCAATCGTCCTCAGAGAGGTCTATTTGCAAATCTCTTTCCCACGCCTGACAAGCTTTCCAGTCCTTCGGAGAGGCGGACTGAAAGAATAGGGAATAGATTATAGAGATTAAGTGTCGTTGAGGAGTGTTTTGGGAGCAGAGACTTTCTAATACTGTTAACCGCCTAGACAAGTTGCCATCTGCGTTTTCCGATCTAAGGAAGTGGCGAATTTGGAAGTATGTCCACATAGGGCAGGGGGGGCAGTCATCCTTGGTAGGGAGGGTGCTACATTCCAGGAGACCCTCACTGCTAAAAAAGTGGTGGGCCTGGACTTCCTGGTGCACCCAGCACTCTTTGAGAAAGTTGTTAGACATTCCCGGGGGGAAGGCTGGGTTGAGTCGGATGGGTGTGAGAGGACCCAAGGTGGAGGATATCTTGAATTTACGGCAAGCTTCCCTGAAACTATTCAGAGTAGCACTTACAAGGGGGTGGTCTTTAGACGTTTTGGGAACGCTGGCTGGGGGGATCCACGGGGCGTTTTTGATGGGTATGGCAGAGAGCGAGTCATCTATGTGGATCCAGTCCTTATCCCCTATGCGGGTATTCTAACCATATGGCAGGACAGGTAATAATTTTTGAGGTCAGGGAGGCCGATTCCACCTGCGTTCTTGGGGAGTGTGAGCTGAGAGTAGCTGATCCTAGGGCTCTTGTGTTTCCACAGAAATTGGGTAGCTAGGCGTTTAATGAGTCGAAAGAAGGAGGGCGGTAGTTGGATGGGGATAGTTTGTAAAAGATAGAGAACTCGTGGGAGAACATTCATTTTGAGAATTGCTGCACGACCAAACCACGAGAAGTGGGATTTGTCCCATTTCCGTAAGTCTTCGGCAATGGTTCTAGAGAGGGGGAGAAAGTTTCTAGCGAAGAGATCGTTAAGGCGCGTGGAAAGTTGTATCCCCAGGTATGTTATAACTTCCCGTTGCCAGGAGAACGGGAATGAGCTTTGGCATTGGGAGACTAACACTTCAGGCAATGTGACGTTCAGGGCACTAGACTTGGAGAAGTTTATCTTGAGATTGGAGATACAGCCGAAGGTTTCGAAATCTTTGAGTAGGTTTGGGATCGTTACTAAAGGGTCACTGAGGAAAAGCAGGATGTCATCTGCGTATGCGGCTAATTTATGGGTATGCCCAGCCACAGAGATTCCTTTAATATTTTCGTTTGTTTGAATACGTCTGAGCAGGGGTTCTAGTGTCAGGATAAATAAGATGGGGGAAAGCGGACAGCCCTGTCTCGTTCCGTTGCGGATGGGGAAGGCATTTGACAGGCGGCCATTAACTCTTATGCTAGCAGTCGGGACTGAATAAAGGGACATGATAAGATTGATCATTTTTTCAGGTAATCCCAGGTGACGAAGTACCGCCTCCAGGTAGTCCCAGGCAAGCCTGTCAAATGCCTTCTCCGCATCCAGGGACAGAAAGAATCCCTTCTGATTTTGGGACGTAAGCCAGTGGTGTAAATTAATGGCCTTGGTAGTATTGTCCCTGGCTTCCCTACCAGGGACAAAGCCCACTTGGTAATTTCCTATCAGGGAGGGGAGGAAGGGGAGTAAGCGGTTAGCCAAGATCTTTGCAAAGAGTTTTATGTCCGAATTGAGGAGGGAAATGGGCCTATAACTGGCAACTGAGGAGGAATCTTTACCTTGCTTGGGGATGACCGTTATGTGTGCTTCTAAAAGCCTGTGGAATGGAGTGGGCGTATTATTTAGAGAGTTAAAGGCACTAAGAAAGGGAGTTACTAAGGCGTCAGTGAAAGTCTTGTAGTAAGGGGCGGAGAAGCCGCCAGGGCCTGGACTCTTACCCGGCTTCAATTGTCCAATAGCCTGTCTCAATTCCAATTCGGAGATGGATTTGTCAAGTTCAGAGGCCTGATCTCTGGATAATTTATCGGGGCTAAATTGATCAAGAAACTGGGAGATGAGGGTCTCCCTTTGTCTCTTTGTAGAGCTAGAAGCAGAGGGACAGGGTAAATTATATAGGTCTCTGTAATAGCGTTCGAACTGGGCAGCTATGTTCTCTGAAGAAGTATGAGCTTTTCCCGATGAGTCGGTTATAGTGTGTACATTTGTGGAGGCCTTTCTAGTGTGTAAGGCACGGGCTAGAAGTCTACCGCATTTATTACTTTGTTCGTAGAATAGCTTCTGGCTCAGGACTAGTTTACGACGGGCTTTATAGTTTAATGTCTCTAAAAGAAGTTTTCTGGTTTCAGTCAGATCTTGGAGGGTATCTTGAGCTAGCGATTGTTTATGGGACCGTTCGAGCCTTTGGATTTTTTGTACCAACTCCGAGGTTTTAGCTTGGTTTTCTTTTTTCCTGATAGCAGAAAGCTCAAGAAACTTTCCCCGTATCGTGCATTTGTGGGCTTCCCAGGTCGTTATAGGCGAGATCGAGGGGTCTACATTTTCACGGAAAAAATGGGCCAAGCTAGAGTTAATGAGGTTAATGTTAGCCTCCGAGGAGAGTAGAGAGGCGTCTAGACGCCAGATCTTTGTGGCCTGTCTCTGGTGTGGGAGGGTAAGTAGAATCGAAATAGGGTGGTGGTCAGCCATAACGAGAGGTTCAATCGTGGCGGCTTTAAGAAGGGGAAGGTCTCTCTGGGAAACAAATAGGTAATCCAAACGGGAATACTTATTGTGTGGGGGCGAGAAGAAGGTGTAATCTTTGTCGTTGGGGTGTAGGGTGCGCCAGGAGTCATGCAAAGTGAGGTTTTGTAAGAGGGTTCTAATCTGCCGCAAGTTTCGATAGGGGAGCGATGAGGTACCTGATGAGGAATCTAGGAGAGGTTGTAGCGTTACATTAAAGTCCCCACCAAGGATGATCAGCCCCTTCCCGAAGCTTGTCAAAAGTTCTGTAACTGAGCGAAAAAAGCTTAATTGAGCTATGTTGGGGCTATAGATATTTGCCAAGGTGACAGGGATGTTATGAAGGCGTCCTTTTAGGAAAACATATCTCCCTTCCGGGTCAATGAGGGAGTCCTCCAAGTGCCAAGGTATATGTTTTGCTAGAAGAATAGAGACACCCTTAGTTTTTGCCAAAGGGTTGGTAGAGTGATAGACCGTGGGATATTTGCGACTTACAAGGTTGGGTATATGTTTGGTGCAGAAGTGGGTTTCTTGAAGAAAGATAATGTCTGCCTTTTGCTGTGACATCAGGCTCAGGATCTGGCTGCGTTTTTCAGGCACGTTAAGGCCTTTCACGTTTTGGGATACTATTTTTAGAGTAGCAGGGCGAGCACCTGTGTTTGAGGCGTGCATAGTGTAAAAGGAAGGATGGGTAACGTAGCGTGAATCAACCAGAATTGGGCCTCAAACCTCAGTGATAGCGTCACAGTGAGGGAACAAATTAAACAGTTGGCAGGATAGCGGAGATATAGGCTTACGGGCCTCTATGTGGTGTGGAGGAGACCGGAGAGAGCAGAGTTAGGGGGAAGGGGGGATGAGCAGGAGGTGGGAAAGGTCTACAGGGGGGAGGGGGGGAACAAGGAGTGTGGAGAGGCAGAAGGGGAGGAGGGGAGGGGAGGAGAGGGAACAGTAATTACCGGAGGGCTGGGTAGCCGGCTACCTTACCCTGACTTGAGTCGGGAGATCCGGATGTGGTCAACGGTCGGAGGAACCGTCCGTCGAGTGGGGGAGTAGAGGGTGGTCCGGGTCAAGTCCTGATCGGGGTCGGTCCAACGGGAGTCCTCAGATATATCCATGAAGGCACAAGGGAGCCTGCTAAAATAGTTAGGGCAGAGGGAACAGAAAGAAAATAAGCACCGGCGGAGCACAGCACAGGAGAATGACATGAGGCTAAGGGACGAAGGTAGAGGGGAGGGGGCAACCCGAGTGTAAAAACAGAGACATGTCAGAGTGATTAACAAACATTAGGCCTGATAGGTGAGATAACAGTATAAAGCAATATAACCTACGCTTAGCAGGGGGCGTCCCCAGAGTACTATTCTCTCCTATTGTTATCAATAAAACAAACAAAACCTGTAGCCCACCATGCAAATAAGAACATACGTAAATTTTTCTCACTTTAAGAAAGGAAACATAAGAAACAACAAGTTAAGTAACTGCAAACATAGTGGATTACTCTGTCGAAAGGGAAGATAAAAAAAAAAAGGGGGGGGGGGGCATGGGGGTGAAACAGATCAGGATTGGGAATCAAAGAAGCGACTTCACTCTGCCGATATAGCTAGGACAGTCATATAAGAGTGAAGTCACAATTAACTGGGCAGGAGAGAGTTAGAGTCCAGAAGAACTTCAGGGCAAGCAGGAATGTACGTTTCTGGCCCGTCAACTGACATAGGCAAACGGCTACTTCTGTGAGGGCCAAAAGTGAGAGGGTCGCACTGGGGGGGAGATAAAAAAAAAATAGGGGGGGGGATCAGGAGAGGCAAAAAAATAAGGATAAGATAATGAAGAAAAAATAAATAAAATAAGATAAAATAAAATAAAATAAAATAAATAGGGAGGGGGGGGGGGGAGCAGTAGCCGAATAGGTGAAAGCCCCTGTAAAGGTTAATGAGCAATGTAAAAATCACATGGGATTAATGACTCAGGGGCAGTCTGGTCTGGCTCGCCTATGAGCGGGGGATGCAGTGGGACTTGCATGCGATCTGTCCTCCCGGTCCCTTGGCTGTAGTGGCCTAGGTGAACCTAGGTGAACCTAGGCCTAGGTGAACACGATAGAACCTAGGGTTGTGGGGATGAGGCCCTTGTCCTCATCAACATGGGGACAAGGTGCTTTGAGGGGTCACAGACCCCCAAAGCATCCTCCCAATGTTGAGGGCATGTGGCCTGGTACGGTTCAGGAGGGAGGGGGGGCCGCTCTCTCGTCCCCCCCTCTTTTCCTGCAGCCTGCCAGGTTGCGTGCTCGGATAAAGGGTCTGGTATGGATTTTTAGGGGGAACCCCACGTCAATTTTTTTTTAATTTTGACGCGGGGTTCCCCTTAATATCCATACCAGACCTGAAGGGTCTGGTTATGGATATTTAGGGGGAACCCCACGTCAAATTTTTTCTTAAATTTGAGGCAGGGTTCCCCTTAATATCCATACCAGACCTGAAGGGCCTGGTAATTGAATTTGGGGGACCCCCACGCTTTTTTTTTAAATGTATTTATTTATTTTTTTATCAATGACTTTCAATGAGTGTTCTCTGTATTACGGGAGCCGACAATTCATAATAGCTGCGAGTGATTTTAAAGGACTTTTTTTCCTGCATAAATGACACTTTGTGCAGGGACAATTCTAAGCACGGGAAACATGCGCCCCTTCACAGGCATACTATAGACAACCCCCCCCCCCCCTACGAAATTTAAAGGAATATTACACTTTTATTGTTTCACTTTAATCATTATTAAAATCACTGCTCCCGAAAAAACGGCCGTTTTTAAAACTTTTTTTTGCATTGATCCATGTCCCCTGGGGCAGGACCCGGGTCCCCAAACACTTTTTAGGACAGTATCTTGCAGAATCTTTTCTCTCTGTCAAATCTTTTTTCTCTGTCGAATATTTTCTCTATATAATCTTGGACTAATAGAGGTAAGGTTAGGCACATTTGACCACAGGTTCTATAGACACAGATTGTTGTCAGAGTCATGTCGAATCTCCTATTCTATATCGAACTGTTGTAACAATGAAAACGAAAATAAAGCATTTATTTATGTCGGATCTTTCGTTTTTCGGATTTTGTGCTTTCGTTATCGTTTGTCAAAACGAAAACGAAAATAGCTGAAATTCGGACGAAAATGCATTCGGACGAAAACGAATGCACATGTCTAATAGAATCCCCAGTGCTTCCGGAAGCATTATTCTACATACAGTAGGTGGAAAATCCATTCCAACTGCTCTTGAGGCATTAGCTTTTGGAAAACCCCCATAAAGTTTCCCCACATATAGTTTAATGCTGAAGATATGGAACAAAACCAGGTACCTGCAGGGGGTGATGGGTTTTAACGAGTTCAGTCCCATTTGGGCAGACGATTCTTATCCTGAGCTAGCCAAACTGCAACATGCAGAAAAGTGGAAAAAGTATGGGGTTTTCTGTCTGACACAAATTATTGGTAATGGTAAATGACTGCCCTTTGAAACTCTGAGGGTGACATATAAGCTACTAGAACATATGCACTTTTACTATATGCAACTCAGACATGCATTCAGAGCTCAATCGAAGGCCTCTGAGTGGCATGTGGATGCTGTACCCCTCCTCTTTCAGCTTAAGACAGCGGAGACCTCTAAAGGATCTATTTCCCAGAGCTATGGTACACTACTTCATCAGTACCTCACAAAACACCCCCTGACAGTTAAAAGAAAATGGGAAACGGATGAAGGACCCTTGGTTGAGGATCAGTGGGAGGAGGCTTTACAGTCAGTAGCCATATGCTCACTAAACGTGACACAAAGGTTGACATATTTATATACACTCCTGAGCAGGGCTTTTTTTCCTCCGAGAATAGGTGCAGGAACTCCGCCTTGCAGAGTTAGCCCTTGTCTCTGCTCCTACCCACCTCTGAGCACCGTTACTTGGTTCAACCTCCTATCCACCTCCCAATACTGCCCCTCTTAGAAAATAAAGAATCAAGTAACATTTGTGGTACTAAGTCATTTACATGGAATTTGTTAATGATAACAAGAGAAGCAGTAAAAAAAGATTCCCTGCAGCCATCAATAGACCCCTTCCCTCCCCCCCAGCAACAATAGACCACCTGCAAAAAATACCCCCCTCCAGCAACAATAGACTCCCCGGCAGCAACAACAGATCTCCCCCTCCCACAGACAGCATAAATAGACCCCACATTCCCGCTGAAAAAAAGCCCTGCTCCTGAGAGTATATTACACGCCCCATAGATTACATGGTATGGGACTGCTGCCCACACCAACATGTACTAGATGTAAAAGGGACCATGGGGAATTGATACATATGCTGTGACATTGCTCCAAACTGCACGTATATTGGAAGGGGTTGAAAGACACTCTAAACAAAGTGTTTCAGGTGTCAGTCCCGTTAGACCCCAAATACTGTATACTGAATCTGCTAGATGAGCTGGAATGGGAACCCCATACTAGAGAAGCCCTCATGAAGGCCCTCTTTATGGCCCACAAGTTGATAATGTTACACTGGAAGTCTGACTCGCCCTCCACGGTCAAGGAATGGATCATTGCCGTGGGTAATGCACTGAAAATGGAAAAAAGTTATATATCAGCATAAGGGATGCCCTGGAAAATTTGAAAAATGATGGGACCCATGGTTGGGAACATCAGGACTTTTCAGACTCAATGTGGGCTAAATACACTGGTCTTTCTGTACTACTAATAGATTGAGGTGGGTGTGGTGGACTGTCCCAGATTATGGGTATGGGGTGCTGTGGGACCTGACTTCAGGTAGTATGATAATTGATGATGGTGACTATAGTAAAAAACAAAATGTTTTCATTGTATATTGGAATGTATATATTTGCTGTATATTGTCTAATTGTTTATCTTTGGACTGTATGTATTCAATTCTAAATAAAATAAACTTTTTTTGAATAATAATAAAAAAAAAGATTGTAAAGCTTCCTAAATATTAGTGATGAAGATACGGGAAATTACTCCACTAACCCAAATGTTAGTAAGAGCAGCTCATAAAAACATTTACAAAATTTCATGGAAATGTAGCGCTAAAGTGATAAACCATATAGGTATTATGTCATACAATGATGCAAACATATACTAGTGCAATATGTCATACAATGATATCAAACATGCATGATAAAAATAAATATAAAGTGCTGGAAACAAAAATAAAAAGGGCCAAAGGCCAGAACCAATAATGGATCACTGTATAGTGAAGTGAGTTAAAGTGAGATAGAACATGGAAATAGTCCACCCTTGAAGCAGAATTGGTATTCAGAAGTAAGATGAAACAGCCATGATAACACACAGAACACCAAGGATGGTGCATCCTCCACCCAGGGTGATGGGTAAATACTCTTATCAAAAGAAGTGGACTCACTTTCCAGCGACAGTGAGTCAATCACGCTAATGCCGCGTACACACGATCAGACTATCCGTTGTGCGAAGACTTATATAGGCATAAGGGGGTGATGTCACATGGTGACCCCGTCCCTTATGATGTCACAGTCCTGGAGGATGCTGGGACTGTGACATCATCTTATGCCTATATAAGTCGCCACACAACGCGCCCCATTACGGCTAGAGAGAGCGTCGTGTCAACATCGGAAGGAAAAAGAAGGAAGAAGGAAGAAGAAGAAGGCGACAGCGACAAGACCGGGCCAACGCTAGTAAAAGAGCTGTTAGAAGATAGCAGAGGCCTGGCAAGAAGAACCGAAGAGCAGGACAAGAACCCAGAAGTTGGAAGAAGACCCCCAAAGTCAGAAGAAGACCCCCGGACGGAGGCAACGGCTAACAAAAGAGCTCCAAAAGAGCAGAAGATAGCAGAGGAGCCCGGCGAGAAGACCCCCGAAGACGGAAGAAGACCCCCGGAGCTGTCTAATAAAGTACTTTAAAAACCTGTGTTGTGTTTTTTTATTAACACTTTTTCCCAGGTGAATGGGTAGGGGTACATCTCATGCATACTCATCTCATGCATACTCATTCAGATAGGGTGGAGGCTGAAATCTGGGGGTCCCCTTAATAAAGGGGCTCCCGGATTCCTATAACCCCCCCTGCAGACCCCGACAACCAACGGCCGGGGTTGTCGAGAAGAGGCCCTTGTCCTCATCAACATGGGCACAAGGTGCTTTGGGGTGGCCGCAGGGCCCCCCTTCCCCAAATCACGTGGCCTGATATGGCACAGGAGGGCGGAGGGTGCTCGCTCGCCCCCACCCCCTTTCCTGACTGGCCGGGCTGCGTGCTTGGATAAGGGTCTGGTATGGACTTTGGGGGGCCCCCCATGCCGTTTTTTTTGCGTAGGGGTTTCCCTTTAAATCCATACCAGGTGACGGAGCTCGCGAGGTGTCAATCTCGCCGATGGAGGCCGCGACATTGACTTTCGTCGCTAGTCCCGTCTACCTGGAGTCACGTTCAAAATGAACGGACTTTACTCCATGTGTGGGCAAGTCCGTTCATTTGAAAAGTCCAGCGGAGGTCCGCCGGAAAAGTCCGGTTGTGTGTGGGCAAGTCTGCTTGTTCGGAAAGTCCGGCGGACCTCCACTGCAAAGTCCGGCGGATTGTCCACCGGGCTAAGTCCGCCAGATAGTCTGATCATGTGTATGCGGCATAAGAATGCCAAAACATGGAACTCCAATGATGAACCCTGGTACTCACAAGGATAGGGGTGAAGCTGGAACTCTGATGACGATCAATCAAGGTGCAGACAATAGAAGCAAGACACTCTCATCCAAAGGAATATGGAAAGAAAAAATGCCTCCAAATGGTGTAGATCAAAACAGATGGGTTTATTTAAAATACCCACAGTAATCCATAGATGGATTCCATATAGATGTATTTAAAAAAAATTGATCACAAGATAAAAGCAATGTGGGGAGCTGAAAGGCAAAGCCCATTGGGGAAATCCACAATAGAAACTTTCAGACAATCTCAGATAAAATCAATAAGCTCAACTCAGCCTAACAATGATAAATGCCCCCCTTGGAATAAGTTGTAATGTAATTGCTGTCTAATTATTTTTCTGCACAAGGTATGTTATAAAAAAAAAGTGCAATGTGTTATTTTATATCAAACTGTGAATTTTGTCTTCATGATTGATTAGCTGGCATTAAATATAAAAGTCACAATGTCCCAGGAAATAAGCTGCCTGTGGCCAATAAATCAAGATTGGTATTAATTAAGTAACATTCGCATAGTAAATCACACCTATGAGAATTCCTGCAGCTTGTTTGGGCAGAAAATAATAAAATAAATAGAAGAAGAAAATCACAAATATTCTACCTTTTTCAATAGAAAATACAGTATATATAATACAGTATATATATTTTTTTCTACCCCAAAACAATGTTTATTTTATTTTTAATAATAGCGATGCAGTAGCTCAGGGTCCTAATGAAGTATGGATATGCCATGGTGGACACTTCCCCTTCCGAAAAATAATCTAAAATGTAAAATCATATATTCCTTTCCAAATTGAATTTCATTTTTTTTCTAGCCTACTCCTATTAATCCGAACTATTTTGAAGTTTGTAAACTTTGTAAAGATCCCCACACATTTACTTTCTTTTATTATGTTATGCGTATAAACTATGTCCTGTGAGTTGCCACTGCTGTGTCACAAATTTCACAGAGCCTGCCTTCTGAACTACAGAAGTGCTGAGAGGAGGAGTTTTAGGAGGTGGAGTCAGTACAGGAATCATTGTTTGCAGACAGCAAGGTACCATGGGATATGTAGTCCTAGGAAACTGAAAGTAAACAGCAGAGGAGAAGCCACAAAGCATGTAGGGAATCCAGGAAATTGTTGAAAGAGTTGTTGAAAGGACATTTTTCAAGAAGGCTTATATTGGATTGTCAAAAATAATTATTGTTTGTAATGTTATTATGAACTAAATAATAAAAAAATGTACAATTGGTCATTCACATCTGAGCAATTTGATTTCCAGAAGTGCTTGAACACTTGCTACCAGAGTTGCATGTGTAGCACTTACCCCCGAAGGAGCTGCTGGCTATTTTTGGGCTTACTGTTACCTTCTGTTCTCCGTGTGAGACGTCTAGGGGATGTCCCGTGGTAGATGGCCCAGTAACTTGAGACTGACAATAGATCTACTTGAATGGATTTTATTTGCAAAAACTCGAACCATTGAACAGTCTTTCAACTTGGGATCAGAGGGTTGGGAAGGAGGTTCAAGTACTCTTAATGTCAAAGTTTATAAACGTTAAAGAACTTGCTTACTTTGACTGCATCCAGAGAATAGCCATTCACAGCTGGACGAACACTCAGGTTGGACAGTCCCTCTCTCACAAGGCCTAGCAGCCAAAAAGTGCTTATTCAGGAAAAAAGTCTTTGTCACAGACGTTGTTGCAGAACACGTAGGAAACTAAGCTGTAGAACACTTGTAGGATACTTGGATCTTTCAGCCAGCTTGGCAAGACCGGATTCTCTTGGTTACTTCAGCCCTTCCAGGCTCTTGTAAAGAAAACCAAACTCACACATGGTATTTTTCTAAAGAGTCCTCCCCTGGAAGGCTTGAAGTACAATGGGTCTCTCCCAAACCGGAGACGACATCCAACCACCTCAGAATCCTCCTTTAGTTTCCCTCCCTCAGGCTAGCCAGCCCCCAGGCATCAAAGACGGGTGGATCCTCACCCCAGGCCATAGCCTTCCTGGAAGCTGGTCAGGAGTCAGCACATCATACTGGACCGGAACCCCGAACCCCGTAAATCCGTATCTTAAATACCCTTTCCCAGAGGGCACAGCGAGAGGGCCACTCCCACTGACCTGGCTCCGAAATAGAGTAACTTAAGCGCCTGACCAGACTATAGTTCCACACCTGCCACACGAGACAGTGCCCCCTGTGGCCAGGCTGAACATCTCACAGCCCAGTAAGACTGACACAGAAGTCAAATTTAGACAAATAGACCCAAGACAAACTGTAGTTTGGGTAAAGTTTAACTTTGAAAAACTCTTCAGGAACCTGCCGCTATACATCCTATGTGGGTTTTTCTTTGTATGCCGAATAGTTCCTGTGGCAGTTGTGGCTGAAATCTTTCTTGATCTACCTTACTTTGGCTTGGTATCAAGAGATCCCCAAATTTTCCACTTCTTATTAAGTGATTGAACAGTACTGACTGGCATATTCAAGGCTTTGGATATCTTTTTGATATCCATTTCCATCTTTGTAAAGTTTCATTACCTTCTTACGCAGGTCTTTTTACTGCTCTTTTCTACCTCTTCATGGCTCAGTGTCTAGGCTGCTTAGTGCATCCATGTGAGAGCTAACAAACTCATTGACTATTTATGCACAGACACTAACTGTGATTTAAAAAGCCATAAATGTGGGAAATTAACTTTTAATTGCCATTTTAAACTGTGTGTGCCACCTTCTGTGTCTGTACCAAGGCCAAATATTCCAGGGTATGTAAACTTTTGATCAGGGTCATTTGGATAGTTTCTGTTGTCATTATGATTTAAAAAGAGTAAACGCAGTTGATTGATATTAAATAGCTTCAGCCAAACACTAACCATGAGTGAAAGAAATGTTTTATGTTATCATTCATATTCTCTGAAAAATGGCCAAGAATTCATAAATTCTGCCAGGGTATGTAAACTTATGAGCACAACTGTATATGGAGTTTCATCTTAACATGCACTTAAAATCTTGCCTTACACGCATAACCTCAAGAGAAGAGAAAGTGTAGATGGAAGAGATTACTGTGATATATTTATTATGATGATGATTATTATACTCCCAAGTTCCGCACCTCTGGAGAAATTGTGGATGACCTCTTCCTTCACGAATGACTGGAATTTCTTTCTTATCGCCAATAATGAAAAAAGGATAATGTCATACAGTGAGAGAATCACCAAGTAACACTGAATAAGCCATTCACTTGGCATAGCACCTTACGTAGACTGTAGAATTATTATGGCAGTCTGTGAAAGCCTACAAGCTTATTTTCAATTTTTCAGTTCCATCAAAAAGCTTTAGTATAATGTGGAAATGAACACCGTAAGCCACACAATACTACTGTGTGCTTTCATTCAGGTTTAAAGATTGCATAAAAATCAATAGCTGCAAAAGACCTTCGAAGCTGTCAGCATGGTTTAATGTATACGCTTTTTGCGTATATGATGTTTCCGTTAATGAAAGCAGCATTTTGCTTTAAACCTGTCAAAAATATAGATTTTGTTTTTCCGTATTCACTAGATTGATCCCACTATGTGTAGCGTTGAAGATTTCCCAGAGGTAGGCTTAAAAGCTGGTCCATTCTCAGGGCTTGGAAAATAATATTTATCTCTTTGACATCTCAGCAATGGAGACCTTTCAGAAGATGAAACATCAGAGTTAAGACCTATCAAAGTACTCTAAATGAGAATCTGGGATTTCCGAAGTGGGTAAATGGGTGGAAAAAAAATATCTATTTGCTAATTATTACATTTGTGTATTGGTCAGGGATCAGACTCAGAGACCAGTAGCTATAGCAGTGGAGAGGCTCCCATCGTCCAATCGGATAGGTGCAGCAGCAGGTCACCCTGGCGGATGACATAGACTCACCCAGGGTGCAAAGTATAAGTACTAACTGGTGCTCATCAGAGCTCTTGATGGTGGAGGTGAGTTTTGCTATCTACCAAGTATCGGTCCTAAAGATAGCCCTACCAGGAGGTGAGCAAGCCAGGGTCCAGTAGCAAATATAGCAGGTAGGGATCAAGCAGAAAAGTAGTCAGTAAATGAGCCAAAGGTTGGTAACAAGTGGTCACAGGTTGGGATCAAGCAGAAGTGTAGTTGAAGAACAAGCCAAAAGTTGGTAATAAGTAGTACTGGAAATATGGATGCCAGTAGGAATGATAAGAGCAAGATATTCACTCTTGAGAGCACAATATTCCGGAAAACAGGCATGGCTAAAATAGGAAGTTCATGGGAGGAGCAAAGGGTTCAAGATTCAAGATAAACAAGGTTCAAGACATATATGACATATAAGGTATTTACGAGCAGAAAAAAAAAATATTTTGCTATCCAAAGTTAAAACAACAAGGGCATTTAATAGATGGAAAGTTGAAAAAATGACTGAAGGTCGGCTTTAAGTTCAGGTCCACTTTAAAAAGTGCCTAATCCTCTTTAAACTAACCAAGGAAAATCACACCTACGTGGAAACACAAATCAAATGTCGTCTAAATATATCTTTAAGGCTCCTTACAACAAAGATATCTAACATACTTACCATCTTAAATTTATTCCATGCATAGATCTATATAAAACACAACCCCTAGTCACATTGGTTCTGGATCCTTTGGTTTCTTTTGTCCCCTTTTATACTATCTTAAAACACATCTTAATTGAAATTTTCTAATTTAATTATGTTTCTAGTTTCACAGTTTGTAGTCTTATCTGTATAGATGATTTCTGATTTTCTTTAATTTTTCTTTTTAATTATTGTGCTTGAAAAGTGCTTTTAACATGACATATAGAAATACACATATTTCACTTTTAGATTAAAATTATTCAGAAAAAAGAACAATTTTGTTTAATATACTGCTATCAACTTAACCCACTCTTGTCAACATTCCTAAGTCATATTCTGGGCAAATCAGACCCTCCCTAGAATGTGTGTGCTCAGAAAGGAGAAGTACAGCCAAAGTTTGTTTGGCTGTACTTCTCCTGTGGATCACAGGAGTGCAGTTCCTTCTGCACTCCTGTCATCCTTTTTCAGCAGACAGCGGACTAAAGAGCTGGTCCAGGCTTAAGCAAGATCACGCCCATATAGTCGATCCGCCCACATGCCTGGACAGCTTAACCTGAGCCAGCCGCTCCTGCCCCATCCACAGCCCAGCATTCCAGTGAGTGAGGGGGGGGGCAGAGCAGAGAGCTGGTGACTGACGGTCACCAGCTCTCTGCTCAGGGAGCTGTGAGAACAAAGTGATCAGTGGTGTTTGATCGCTTGGTTCCAGCTATCTGCATCCAGCAAGGTAAGTATGAATCTGCAAAAACCTCAATTCAAATATTTCTCTTTTAAAGAGGAACTAAACTCACCCACTCTGATGCTTCTTTTCATTTAGTCCATTATAATAAGTAATTATCAAACTATAGTCACTGTAATCCAGCCCAATTTGCATATTACTTACTGTTTAAAGAAACTTTAAAAAACTTGTTTCCAGGGGTTAGGCAGCGCCATCTTAAGTATTGTTTTCTGAGTCCACAGTGGAGTGTATTTCCGCCCTTACATTGATAACTTCCTGTACTGTTAACCAAGCCTCCTTCTCAATCCAACATTTCTATGGCAACCCTGCTTCCCTGTTAATAGCTGACTTGTTTTATTTCATAGTATTTACTTGTGCTGATTATCTAGTGTTTGCCTGTGTGAGTCCTATCAGCTTCAGCTGATAAGTCTGCAGTAATGCTGTTCCATACCCTGCTTTACACTGCATGTGATGTCACATGGCCACATGGGGTGTAGGAGGAAGCTCTGAATGATTCTGCAGCCTCCTGAGAGTTCAGTGTTGTGTGCCGTAGGAAGTCCTGATAAGAGATAGATAAGCACATAGAGAGTGTGCCGTAAATCAGGGGAGATCTGGGCATGAAAATATAATAATGATAGTGGCGCTGAACAAATATAAATATCAATTACAAATGTGAAAATTGATAATCATAAAACATCTAGAGTAATGAACAACCTATCACCAAAAATGGTAAAAAACAAATAATTACAAACAAATAGATGATATAAACAATAATAGATAAAGTCCCAATTGGATACTAGAACCAAAAAAATATAAATATAAATCCAAAGTCCAAAACAGTGATTCTTTCAGTGAAAAACTCCTTCTGAATCCATATGCCAGAAAGCGGCTGAAATCTTCTACAAGGTAGTGACACGTCCCTTCACCAAAACTTATGGACATAGAAAACACCCCAACTGTGAAGATAAAGTTGTCTTTTTACCAGATGCTGTTGACTACTTTATTTAAAAAGATAGTCAAATAGGCTTATGCAGGTGAATTCCCTGCTCACATGGAATAAGGTGGACCTCGTATGGACAGAAGCTTCTCCTCATAGACTCAGACAGGTCATAAAAAAAGGGCAAACAAAATCCAGGAGGCGGTACCCAGTCACGTTCGTACACGCACAGTTCCGGTCGTCTTTGGTTGTCGGCTGTTTCTTGGTGGAACGCACGCCCTACACAACGAGGAACTACGCATCCATTACGAAACTATTGTTTTAAGCGAGCAGCCCCAGTGCCAGGTCGGGCACCGGCATATGTAAGCAGCCATTTGGCCTTATGTTTTTTTAAAATTTATTTTTATTATTAAACGGTGTCACGCTATGGATTTTGTTTGCCCTTTTTTTATGACCTGTCTGAGTCTATGAGGAGAAGCTTCTGTCCATACTGGTCTGCTGCTTAGACTTCTTCAGGTAGACTATAGAGCTCTATGCAGCTCAACAGTGTAGGAGTGGTGATGTGCTCAGGCATTAAACATCTAAATCAATTTGCTTTACTAATTAAGTCCCAGACTATGGGCTTGCTTACACTTGGCTTGCCATCTAAAGAGTGCTATCAAGTGGATCGCTTTTCAGACGGCGTTTGACAGGAGGTAAGGAGTTATGTTGCTTCATCACTGCCTATTCCACCCCCAAAAATGCACTCTACCTCTACCTTGCAATGCATCTGGTTGAAGGGTTGCTGCATCATCCATGGCTCCATTCAGTTGAGCATGACTTTGGGGAAACAATTTGCCAAACCCCAGTGCGAAGCATCGCAGTCGCAGCATATGTACATTCCCCTGTCTGCTACCTTTACAGTTTTAGGGGGAGAAATTAGGGGACAACAAATTTCCGGGTATAATTTATATTGACTCAAGCAGCTATAAGCAAAGGGGTTAGAAATGTAAAATAAAATGCACAAAAATAGCTAATTTATCATAGCTGTTCATCGCAAATGTAAAAAAGAGTGTAAAATTAAGAACATTTTCAACATTATTACTGAATCATCCACAAAACTATGATCTAGCTCAACATGCAACAATGCTGTTTTAGCTAAACTGTCAAAAATAACAATGGTTGACAAGTACCACTAAAAGATAATAGTTTTTTTTTTCGAGTTCTTTTCTCAATGCCAAAATAATTTTTATTTTTGGATTGGTATTCTTGTATATAATGAATGTTTTCCTCCACTTCCTCTAATCATTAATTAATTGAAATTCTTCCTTCAGTTCTCGCGGACCCAATTTTATCGTATGGTTTTTGAAGCAGCTTGCTGCCACATTCAGCATAGCTGGTAAATATCTTTGCTATATGGAAGCGACATGTGTTAGATAGAAGTTCAAAGAGACAAGCTGGAAGCTAATAGTAGCTGCAGGGGTCCAGGGGAGAAGCTGCAAGCTTCAAAGATAAAGTACAAGATTGCTACATCTTCCTGATTCAGCTCTGCTGTAAGAAAGCATTTGCTGGGCCAGTACATTTCTGTAATGTAAAGGAATAACACAGAATAATGGTTGTAAAAAAAATGCATAAAAAAACCCCCCAAAAAAACACAGAGGCTCAACGTAAGATCTGTACATCATTAAGCTATTATATGAAGTAATAACTGGCCCATCGCTATACATAAGTCTGTTACACAGGTTTCATATTATAGGAGAAGCTGTGACAATGCTTTTTAAAGGCTTTTTTTCCCCCTTAAAATAATAAACTTGTTATGCCGCGTACACACGACCAGACTTTTTGACGGACTAGTTCCGACGGTCTTCCCGACAGACTTTCGGCGGAGTTCCGACGGACTTTCCAATGAACGGACTTGGCCACACACAAGCACACCAAAGCCTGACGGATTTGACGTACAACCGGACTAGAATAAGGAAGTTCACAGCCAGTAGCCAATAGCTGCCCTAGCATCGGTTTTCGTCCGTCAGACTAGCATACAGACAAACTGATTTTTCGACCAGACTCGAGTCCGTCGGAAAGATTTGAAACATGTTTTAAATCTAACATCCGTCTGATTTTTGGACAGCAAAGGTTCGATGAAGCCCACACATGATCGAATTATCCGGCGGATTCGTTCTGTCTGACCTAGTCCAACGAAAAGTCCGGTCGTGTGTACGCGGCATCATACATACCTGCTCTGTGGTCCAATCCTCCTCTTCTGGGGTCCCCTGCCAGAGAGATGTGTGGGTTTGCTCATGAGCTGGGCTGTGTGCATATATACACAGACACACACATTCACACACACACAGACACACACACAGTGGCTCAGCCTCACCCCCCCCCCCCTGCACTCTGCTCACAGGATTTAATTGACAGCACCAGAAGCCCATGGTTCCCACTGTCCTATAAGCCTCTCTGTCCTGTAAATGCAGCAAGAGTGAAGAGAGCCGTTACAGGCGGACTCAACACTAGATCAAGAGAGGACTCAGTAAGTATATAGGGAGGTAAGGGGGCAAAACTGTTACTGGGACATTTTTTACCTTAATGCAGGAAATGCATTAAGGTAAAACATGCCTTGGCTTTATAACCACTTTAAGGCCCTTAAAGTAGAAGTTCACTCTAACATCTGTAATCTGTAAATCTACAGGTATCCACAATCTAAGACTAATCTATCTAGCCCTGTAAAGAACAAAATCGCTATACATACCTTTTTTGAAGCCAATTCAGTCCAGTCCCGCACTAAGCTGTCAGCTGTGGCTTCACTGTAGAGGCGGGTGCAGAGAAGGCAAACAACAATGGAAGCCCCATAGTAACTCTATTTATAATGTTACTTCCTATTAATTTCCTAGCTGGCTGTCTTCTCTGAAGAGCTTCCGCCTCTGGAGACCAGACTAGTAAATAACGAAGGGTTCAATTAATTGCCTAGAGCGCAACACATCAGCTATCCCAGCCTCTGCCCAAATTGCATCATTGCTTACTTCCCTCATAGATTAGATCAAAGCTCATTTGCCTGAGAAGAATGAAGGGTCCCCAATTAACCCCTCAAAAAACCATGTGCCCATTAGATGTATCCACAAACTAGTGACATAAAAGAATAAGGAGAAAAAAAAACAACATATTTCACTCTCTTAATATAGAGAGCTTTGTCAGGGCTGCATAAAAGTAAAATTAATGTGACGTGTGTCCATCGCCACATTGTGGTGATGGACTGAATTACATCTAAATAGTGCAGTCTCGTACAACACAATGGTGTTCAGATTTTGTGAACATTTTATAGTATTACAGATATGTAGAGAGGAGAAGGGCATGGGCAAAGAGCATGTTTTGTGAAGTATGGGGCACTTAAAGTGTTACTAAACCCACAACTAGGGATGAGCTGCTTGTTCGAGTCGAACCCATGTTCGACTAGAACATCGTCTGTTCGCCCGTTCGGTGGAATCCGAACATCATCAGCCAAATTCGCTCCAAATTTGAGTGGCGCTCATGAGCCGTAATTCACTGCGGCATCGCAGTGCATTGCTGGCTGATGATTGGCCAAGCATGCACTTTGACCTGCATGCTTGGCCAATCACAGCGCCGTCAGCGAAGAGAGCCATAATTGGCCACAGGCAGGATGCCTGTGGCCAATTATGGCTCAGGGGTTTTGTGCATGCCCCACGCTAGCGTAGTGTGTTGCGTCAGCTAAGAGAGAGAGAGACAGTGTCTGAATTTCCTTTGAAGCGGTTGCAATTACAGTCAGTATATTGTGCCACCTGCACAATGTGCACCTAAAACTACCCCAATTGCTGGTGTTCTTCAGATCCTATACCACAGGCAGGCAGCTTCAGAAATTACAGTCGGTGTACTGTGTCATCTGCACAGTGTGCACTTAAAGCTACCCCAATTGCTGCTCTTCTGCTGATCCTATACCGCAGCTAGCTGCAGTAATTACAGTTGGTGTACTGTGTCATCTGCACAGTGTGCACCTAAAGCTACCCCAATTGCTGGTGTTCTTCTGATCCTATACCACAGGCAGGCAGCTGCAGAAATTACAGTCGGTGTATTGTGTCATCAGCACAGTGTGCACCTAAAGCTACCCCAATTGCTGGTGTTCTTCTGATCCTATACCACAGGCAGGCAGCTGCAGTAATTGCAGTCGGTGCACTGTGCCATCTGCACAGTGTGCACCTAAAGCTACCCCAATTGCTGGTGTTCTTCTGATCCTATACCACAGGCAGGCAGCTGCAGAAATTACAGTCGGTGTATTGTGTCATCAGCACAGTGTGCACCTAAAGCTACCCCAATTGCTGGTGTTCTTCTGATCCTATACCACAGGCAGGCAGCTGCAGTAATTACAGTCGTGTATTGTGCCATCTGCTCAGTGTGCACCTAAAGCTACCCCAATTGCTGGTGTTCTTCTGATCCTATACCACAGGCAGGCAACTGCAGCAATTACAGTCAGTGTATTGTGTCATCTGCACAGTGTACGCCTAAAGCTACCCCAATTGCTTGTGTTCTCATAGTAATAATACTACAGGCAGGCAGTTGATTCTGCTAGCTGCAGTATAATCAGTATATATACGTCCCAGCTTTGTGCAGCTACATCTCCCTGCAGGCCATTAGTATGTCCGGAAGGCCAACAAGGAGAGGCAGACAGTCACGAGCCAATAAAAGAGGGCAAGCAGTGTCTAGAGGCAACAGTGCTGGTCATGGACACGGTGCATCCTCATCAGCACGTGGCCATGGGACACGCTTGTCCTTATTTTCGGCAGCTGGACGTGTTGAGCAGCAACATGCCGAAGACTTGGTAGAGTGGATGACCAAGCCCTCTTCATCCTCCTCATCCTCTCTCACCCAAGCTCAGGGTACTGGCAAAGCAGCTGCTCATAAAGATAAATCAGTCTTGGATCCCCACCAGCTACCAAGCACCTGAAGCTGATGTAACGTAATATTTTTTTTTTGAAATGTCAGATCCCTTCAAGACTGTCTATGCTGATGCTGAGTGACTATCTTGTTATGCTGACTGCCTATCCTCTTCCTCCTCAATAATCCTGCTGATAACTTGGAAGAACATTTTTGGTTCTGGGCGCCGCCACCTGTGACTAAAGCCCAATTTTTCAGCCCCTGTTTAACAGGGATGTGTAATTAAAATTTTTGATGCAATACTTTGCAGCAAGGCTCATTCCTGCGCTCAAACTAGAGTATCTGTGAGGGGTTGTAGTGTTGTGGCACCAGCGCCTAAGGCCCAATTTTTCTGCCCCTGTTCAACAGGTGCATGTAATTACAATTCTTGATATAATATTTCACAGCAGGGCCCACCAAGAGTAACTGTGAGTACTTACAGTGTTATGACTTTTTTTCCATTAGAAATGTCATTTTGTGCAGGGACTGTTCTAAACAAGGGAAACACGTGCCACTTCACAGGCATACTACAGACACCCCCCAGGCATGGTATTTAAAGGAATATTTTTCACTTTAAGCATTTTAAAATCGGCCGTTTTTTAAAAATTTTTTTGCATTGATACATGTCCCCTGGGGCAGGGATCCCAAACCCTTTTTAGGACAATAACTTGCATATTAGCCTTTAAAATGAGCACTTTATATTTCGAAAGTTAGAGTCCCATAGACTTTAATGGGGTTCTAAAGTTTGCGCAAATTTTTGGTCCGTTCGCAGGTTCTGGTGCGAACCAAACCGGGGGGTGTTCGTCTCATCCCTAACCACAACAGTAAAATCAGTCTGCATATGCAGTAAAGCATGCTTGTTATACTCACTGTGGAATCTAAGGGGTTAACCCTCTACATTGTGTGAAAAGGCTGTTTGAAAGCCTGCTTTCTCTGATCCTCCCCTTCTTCCACTGTTCCCAAATATATCTCCTGATAAGACAGAGCCTTTGGAGTCACTGCACATGCTCAGTTTGGTATGTATTGCTAGAGAGTTATTCTTGGGAGGGTGCATGTGATCAGCACATGGCCAATCAACACTGTCCAGACAGAAAGTCAGGGGTCCTGCAGCCTCATAGGACAGTCAGAGCAGAATGAAAACTCCTCCTACAAGCTTTAACCAGAAACCACTAGAAGTCACAAGACTGCTATACACTGCTAATGATAAAATGTATTTAGCAGTTTATATTTACTAAAATAATTGCATTTCCATGTTATATGTACTGTGGGAGACCAGATATATACATGCCGGGTCTTGTGTTTAGTAACACTTTAAATGGAGGACGGAGGCAGCAAATACACTTAGTACCAGGTCTTATTAGCTTCCTCCACCATCCGTCTATAGCCTCAATCCTTCAGACTCCCCAACCCCTCCAAGTCTACATGCAACAGATTTAAATACGATGTCACTAAGACTACATTAACACTTTTGGAACAAAATAATGAGTTATCTTTGTAAAATCAACAAGCTTTGGCGATGATGTCTCACAAAGTTTTGTCAGTTTTATTAACAAGGTTCTTTTTCACACATTACTGTAAAATGTGAATCCTCTGGGAGCGCTCCCTGGAGACAAATTTTGTAGCTGAGAGTCACTTTATACGTGAATTTGTGAAAGGAATATTTTTATGTATTCTGGAAAGTATTTTATTTAAAAGGCAACCACTCAAAAAATCAGCCGACAATGGAAGACCCATAGTAACTCTATTTGTCACGTCACTTCCCATTAATTTCCCAGCTGGCTGTCTTCTCTGCAGAGCTTCCGGCACTGGAGACCGGATTGGAGCTGTTTAAAAAAATGTATATGAAGCGATTTCTTCTTTACAAAACTAGATAGCTTAGTCTTAGAACATAGATGCTTGTAGATTTTAGTGCTAAGGTGAACTTCTACTTTAAGGATCCATCCTGTCAACATGCAAAGCAATGGAAGACTGCAGAATAGTATACTGTCCACAGAGATGGAAACTACCACAGTAACAAATTCAGGTGAGTGAAATTGTGAGTTCTAATATCCCTAAGATGTCTCTGAAAATTAGGATACTTACATTGCAAAATATTGCCATTTAAAATCAAGCATTGCACGTAATGGGGAGGCTGATTTTAAAGTGTATGTAGGGAACGGTTGGCAAACCTGCCAGGTCCTTACTGCTGGTTGTGTCTCCACTGGAGTGTTTTACCCTCTTTATTTGCCTGCAACCTTGCCAGGTCCTTATTTCTGGTTGTGTGTCCACTGGAGAGCGTTACCCTGTAACTTTGTCCTAGTGACCATTGTCACTAGGAGTGAAGGTAAATTGTCCAATGAGAAACACTTATTTCAGTGACAACTGTTATTCACAAAAATAAAAAAAATAAAAATAAAACAGCAGAACACAATGATAAAATTCATGAAAAGAAAATTAAATTAAGAAACTAACTTACCCTGAAAACACCCAAAAAACGAGCACTCTCTAAATTAAAAAGGAATTCTAACCCCTCTTATCCAGAACTAAAAACACAAAATAATGGCTTTGAATGTATACGTTTCAACTTGAGGTATTGAGCTCTGTAACCAGCAAACTTTTTTTTCAGCATTTATATATTTTCTGATATACAGGCAAAATAGAGCCCGCAGCTCCACCTGCTGGCTGGGAATTTAAATCAGAAATATTTATTCGCTAAGGCTGGGTTAGTCCAGTGCAGCCTCGGTTTCCCTGCGAAGATAAAAATGATTAATTCAGCGGTTCCTCTCCGTTGTAGCTGCGGATCAGCTGACCAGGGAGAGGGGTGAGGTGTAGTGAGGAGGGGGAGAGAATTCCAGTTCACAATCAGATGCATTCCCATTGAAGAGTATGTGCCTGCAATTGGCACCGCACTGCCTAGAAAACGCACACTTTTTTTGTACAGTGCAGATGCACTGAAAAGAACAAGCCGCATCCAATTCACATATGTGTGAACCCAGCCTAAATCACTTAAAAATAAAATGTATATTTTAGTTTGGGCAATAATTAATTTAAAAAGGAAATCTATTTAAACCACTATAAATATGTTTTAAACATGATTGCATTTCAATTACTACTGTTACTGTATAAGCCTATATATAGCCTATATATATATATATATATATATATATATATATATATATATATATATATATATAGATATATATATATATCAACTGTGGGTATAGGATTGAGTATATGGGATTGTATGATATTATTTTTTATGTTATATATTTTTTTGGTTGAACTAGGTGGTCTTGTGTCTTTTTTTTAAGCCTGACTAACTATGTATATATATATATATATCTATATATATATATCCTGTAAAATAGTGCTCTTCAGTGCACCTGTGCCATTCATGTTTTAGCTTCCTCCTGCAAAGTATGTAACTGGCAGTCTTTGTACTCTATAGTAGGCACTACTACAAGGGAAATGACACCTGGCTGCAGCACCTGGTGCTAGTAATTAGGATAGTTCATTCTCCACAGCAGCAATGGAACACACTCACCGGGGATTTAATTAGTCCCACCAAGTCCTGTGCTAGTCTTGCAGCACTTTGGAAAGTATGCAACGTGACACTAAATAAATAACAGAGTGCACTCGATAGTGCAGGCAGTCAGTTTAATAAAGATAAATTCCCTGTCAATTTACAGACAATTGTGTTTGTTTGTTTTTTTGCTTTATCTTTTTAGGTTTTGTTATTTTTACTCTTCATGTACCCTTGCAATATACTGTTAATTAATACTATGTGGATATGGCTCTTGCCATACTATTGAACTTATGGGGGTTGATTTACTAAAGGCAAATCCACTCTGCACTACAAGTGCACTTGGAAGTGCAGTCGCTGTAGATCTGAGAGGCAGATCTGAAATGATGGACTCTCTGCTGATTTTATCATCCAATCATGTGCAAGCAAAAATGCTGTTTTTTTTATTTTACTTGCATGTCCCCCTCAGGTCTACAGAGACTGCATTTCCAAGTGCACTTGGAAGGTCGCAGTGTCTTTTCCTTTAGTAAATAACCCCCGTGGAAAAAAAAAAAAAGATAAATGAAACTAAAATTCTTTACGCTTACAGATAAAATAGATATATCAGGCATGTGAAAATCTTCACGTTTTTACAGTATTGATCTCTATCTGAATCGCCCACACTCTCCGAAAGCAGGTCAAAGAAGGGAGGTCCTAGGACAGTGATGGCGAACCTTGGCACCCCAAGGTTGGAACTACATTGGAACTACATTTCCCATGATGCTCCACTACAATGCAGAGTGCGTGAGAAATGTAGTTCCAAAACATCCGCCAAGGTGCCAAGGTTAGCCATCACTGTCCTAGGAGGACTTAAAGTGTTACTAAACCCACAACAATAAAATCAGTCTGTATATGCAGTAAAGCTTGCTTGTTATACTCACTGTGGAACCTAAGGGGTTAATCCTCCAGATTGTGTAAAAAAGTCTGTTTGATCCTGTATGCACAGATCCTCCCCTTCTTGCATTGCCCTCAAAACATCTCTGGATAAGCCAGTAAATGGAGTCAGGCTGCACAAGCTCAGTTTGGTGCGTATTGCTAGAGAATTTTTCTATTTGTTCTTGGGAGAGTGCACTTGATAAGCACAGGGCCAATCAGCACTGTCCAGACAAAGGGTCAGGGGTCCTGCATCCTGATAGGACAGCCAGTGCAGTATGAAAGCTCCTCCTAAAAGCTTTAACCAGGCACTGATAGAAGTCACAAGACTGCTATATACTGCTGATGAGAAAAGGTATTTCACAGTTTATAGTTACTAAAATGAGTGAATTTCTATGTTCTGTGCACTGTGGGAGACCAAATATAGTGAATGCAGGTTCCTGGGTTTAGTAAGACTTTAAAGCAGAACTTGTGGAATGATGAATAAGATTCAGGAGGGCAGCATTTTTTAATATGAGGCCAAGATCGAGAACACAAGAACATGACCTCAAACTAACAGAAGGGAAGGTCAAAACGAATCTTAGTTTTATTTTACCAAAAGAGTTTATGATGCTTGGAATATATTTTCAGTGGAAATAGTGAGCCAGTGAATGCAAACAGGCAAAACGTTTGAGTGAACATGCAAACTCTATTAAAGTCTATGGGACACGAACATGAAAAATCAAAAGTGCTCATTTTAAAGGCTTATATGCAAGTTATTGCCATAAAAAGTATATTCGGACCCGGGTACTGCTCCAGGGCATATGTATCAATGCAAAAAAAAGTTTTTAAAATTACATTTTTTTCAAGAGCAGGCCCTTATCTGAGCATGCTGCCTGGAGGACAGGATAGGGGAGGCTGCTTGCTCGGATAAGGATCTGGTATGGATTTTGGGGGGGACCCCACGCTGTTTTTTTTTTAAAGTTTGGCATGGAGTTCCCCTTAAATTCTATACCAGACCCAAAGGGCCTGGTATGGATTTTGGGGGGACCCCATGCTGTTTTTTTCTTAATTCTGTAATAGGGTTCCCCTTAACCACTTTAATGCACTGTATTATATACTCTGCACTGCACTATATGCCAGTTATTGCCATAAAAAGTATATTGGAACCTGTTTACTGCCCCAAGGCATATGTATCAATGCAAAAAAAGTCTTTAAAGTTACCGTTTTTTCAAGAGCAGTGATTTTAATAATGCTTGAAGTGAAACAATACAAATCAAATATTCCATGAAATATCATGCCTGGGGGTTCCCTTAGTATGCCTGTAAAGTGGTGCATGTGTGCAATGTGTAGAACAGTGCTTCAGCAAAATTACATTTCTAATGCCACATATTATATACTGTGTACATTGCCTGCACTGTACTAGATACTGTACACCACCTGCACTCTATTAGATACTGTACACTGCCTGAAGTGTATTATATACTGTACACACTGTGTTATATACTGTGTACACCTCCTGCACTGTATTGGATACTGTACATCAACTGCACTGTATTATATACTGTACACCCCCTATAGTGTATTATATACTGTACACATTGTATCATATACTGTGTACACCGCCTGCACTGTAATATATATTGTACAACACCTTCACTGTATTAGTTACTGTGCACTGACTACACTGTATTATATACTGTACACTGCCTGAAGTGTATTATATACTGTACACACTGTTTTATATACTGTGTACACTGACTGCGCTGTATTAGATACTGTACACTGCACTGTATTATATGCTGTACACCGCCTGAAGTGTATTATTTACTGTATAAATTGTGTTATATACTGTGTACACTGCCTGCACTGTTTTAGATACTGTACACCGCCTGCACTGTATTATATACTGTATACCGCCTAAACTGTATTATATACTGTACACACTGTAATATATATTGTGTACACTGCCTGCACTGTAACATATATTGTACATCACCTTCACTGTATTAGATATTGTACACTGACTGCACTGCATTATATACTGTACACCACCTGAAGTGTATTATATACTGTACACACTGTATTTTATACTGTGTACACCGACTGCACTGTATTATATACTGTACACCACCTGCACTGTATTATATACTGTATACTGCCTGAAGTGTATTATATACTGTACACACTGTAATATATACTGTGCATACTGCCTGAACTGTATTAGATACTATACACTGCCTGCCCTGTATTATATATTGTACACTACCTGCACTTATATACTGTACACCAACTGCAATTTATTATATACTGTACAACACCGACTGCACTGTATTATATACTGTACACTGCCTGAACTTATATACTGTACACCGACTGCACTATATTATATACTGTACACTGACTGCACTATATATATATATATATATATATATATATATCTTAATACAGTGCCTGCACTGAATAGATAGTCTACACTGACTACACTGTATATATATATATATATATATATATATATATATATAAATATATATATATATATATATATACGTATATATATATATACCAAACCACCTGCACACCACTAACTTACCTGCCTAATTTAGCTCAAGTGCTCTCAGTCTCCTCCACGTATCACACTACATACGACCGCCATGTAAGTAGCCTTATATAGTGTGTGGCGTGAACTTTATGCCGCATACACAAGATTGGACTTTCCGACAGCAAAACCGTGGAATTTTGTTTGAAGGGTGTTGGCTCAAACTTGTCTTGCATACACACGGTCACACAAATGCTGACCAACAATTATGAACGTAGTGACATACAAGACGTACATGATATCTCCATTACGAACGCGAGTTTTACAAGACTGATCGCTTCCGGCTCGTCCTTGATTTCGAGCATGCGTGTTTGTACTTTGGACTTTTGTCCTACGAACTTGTGTACACATAACCTGAAAGTCTGACAACGCACATTTGTTGGCGGAAAATTTGAGAACATGCTAGCCAACATTTGTTGGCGGAAAGTCCGATAACAATTGTCCGATGGAGCATACACATGGTCAACAGCCTGACATCCAACATTTTCCGTCAGAAAATCTGATCATGTGTATGGAGCTTTAGCCCCTCAGCCATAATTGGCCAAAGGCACCCAAATCACTCTCACAGCAGATTGGCCAAAGCATGCAGGTCAGGTGCATACTTTGGCCAATCAGCAGCCGATCTTGTAGTACATTATGGGGCGCTCCGTGGCACTCAAATTTACCGCAAACTCCCCATATGTTCGTTTGTTCTATGAGCAAACGAACACCTGATGTTTGAGTCGAACTTATGTTCAATTTGAACATCAGGGCGATTCCTAGATTCAAACATGCTTAGGACAAACATAGATCTATAATCTAGGTAAATAAAATTTATAAACAGTAAAAAAAGAAAACCAAAAACATACATGAATAAATATAAAATGGGGCAGACTCAATGGACCACTTGGTCTTTTTTCTACCATCACTCTTTTATGTTTCTATGTTTCTTTGTAAACCCATCAATTTAACTTTTTCCCAAAATAGTAACATTCAAGGCAAGCCATGAATGATAATTGTGACAGTTGCCTGTTCTCAATCCAACTGTTAGGCCATCAAATGGCCACATGTATAACACCATGACAACTGTGTATCAAACAGAGGCTAAGATTGCAGCTTGCTTAGCAATAAAGGATAGGAGGGTTTAGTTCTGCTTTAATACCTTGATACATTTCCTACAAGATACCCTGGGCACAACACCCTCAAGGAAAAGACAGGTGCCTGTAGACCCCAAGTGCCACTGATGCTATGGACCTGCTGTCACTCTCATGTGTTTTTGGGCATCTTCCACTTCATCATTAGGACAGGTCTGCAGGGAATTAAGATAACTAATTAAGTACTGCTCCCTCCATTCTAAAGTATGGCCAAATGCCTTATTAAAGAGACTGCTTGCACTATCCAGTGCTCTCTTTTTTTACCTTTTTAGGGTCAGTTTAGTTTGCCAGCCATCTGGCACTCAGAGAATCCATATCCACAGCCATACACCACAGCCTTGCTCCTGGTTGGCTTTAAAAGCAGTCACTTCCAGTGCTATGGGGCTCTCTGTGGTTGGAAAATGTCCAACAACAAAGCCAAACTCTAGGCAGATGCAGCTTTCCTCAGACAGGGTGATCCAAAGTAAAGCTACTAAATCAAATAGACAAGTACTAAATGTATTCTCGCTGGAGAAACAACGCTTGAGAGGAGACATGATAACGATTTACAAATACCTCAATGGTGATCCCAGCATAGGAAAATAACTATTTAGTCTCCAGGAGTATAAGAGGATAATGAGATTGAAGGAGAAGCGGTTTAATCTTAAACTGCACAAGGGGTTTTTCACTGTCAGGGCAATAAGGATGTAAGAGACTTTTGGGTGCATCTTAAAGAACACAACATACAGGGATATGGGAAATAATTATAGACACTGATACACGTGCACCTACACAGGTTGAACTGAATGGACTATTGTCAACCTTACCTACTATGTAACTATGTAAAAAGGCTCACGCACCTAGCGCATTATCGAAAAAATTTATTGATGATAAAAGACCACTACAAGTGGATACTCACAAAGTAGCAACTGATAAAAGCCAATGAACCATAAGATGCCAAATAATGTGGACACACGTACTCCAATTACATCATAGGGTGGTCAAGCTGATGTGTTTTGGGGGCACACCCCCTTCCCCAGAGCTAGACCACTCAAGGCAGCACTGCACAGGTGCAAAATGAGGTCACAACTGTAAAGCCTCACTCAAAAAAAAAGGATGGGGGGGAAGAGAGAAGGTAGAAGAAGAAGAAAAAATCCAACAGACCAATGTTTTGACACAGACTGCCAAGGAAATTAGAAATGGAAAAATGTTTAATTGGATGCTTGTTGATAAGGCTTATGTATTTAAAGTATTATGTAGTCAAAATATTCTGTAGAACAAATGGTGACTTACCCTGTGCAGCACTCAGCAGTATGGCTGCTGAAACGCAAACGGTGTTCCCCGGAACACAAGGGGCACCTGTGGGCCGTAAGTGTGAAATCGGAAGTCCCATATACTGGACCCACTTCGAGGCCACTCCTGCCAAGGCCAAGTTGGATCAACCCTATGATGTAATCGGAGTACTTACGTCTGCACTATTTGTCATCTTGTGGTTCATTGGCTTATATCAGTTGCTACTTTTGTGGTCTTTTATCATCAATAAATGTTTTTGATAATGCACTAGGTGTGCGCACCTTCTTGTCTCTTTGTTTTTGTAGCTTACTTTGGATCGCTTGGTAGATTTCAGTTAAAGAGGAAGTAAACTCTCCCACTCTGATGCTTCTTTTCATTTAGTTCATTATAATAAGTAATTATAAAACTATAGCCACTGTAATCCAGCCCAAATCGCATATTACTTACTATTTAAAGAAATTTTTAAAAACTTGTTTCCAGGGGTTAGTCAGCGCCATATTAAGTATTGTTTTCTGAGTCCACAGTGGAGTGTATTTCCGCCCTTACATTGAGCACTTCCTGTACTGTTAACCAAGCCTCCTTCTCAATCCAACGTTTCACTGGCAACACTGCTTCCCTGCTCATAGCTTACTATTTTATAGTATTTACTTGTGCCAATTGTCTAATGTTTGCCTTTGTCAGTCTTATCAGCTTCAACTGATAAGACTGCAGTAATGGCCAGATTTACACTGCATATGATGTCACATAGTCACATGGTGTGTAGGAGGAAGCTCTGAACGATTCTGCAGCCTCCTGGGATATCAGTGGTGTGCCATAGGAAGCACATAGAGAGTGTGCCGTAAATCAAGGGAGATCTGGGCATGCTCAGTGACATTCTAAAGAACAAAAAGGATTACAACAATACTAAGCAAGTAAGGAGATATCTACAAGCGGTGTTGATTAGGGTTTTTTATGCTGATTTACATGGGACAAAGTTGTGGGGGAGAGTTTACAACCACTTTAACACTGCCATTAGCATTAATGTAACCTTTCCAATGCTATGGTGATACACCTAAGTGCACACTGAAATTACTGCCTTGAAGAATGCCCATGTATGCTTAGCCTAACATTTCCTTTGGTCATATAACCTTGTCTCTGAGCATCAACAGTACAATTACTTTTCTACTGTGCAGTAATGAAAACAGCACAGTGTGTAGTATATAAATGAGCAAAGGTTATAAACTAGCTTTTTCTTGTATCTAATTTCAGGAATTTGTCAGAAGTAACAACCTTCCCCCACCGCTCAACATGTGTTCCTGCTGGTAAAAAAAATAGCAACATAAATCTGGTCACTATGGTGCTGAATATTTCAGAACAACAGTGACAGCAGACATAAGGGCAGAAGCAAAAGCGTGTATGATGTGATGATGTAACGGCTTCTATTACTAAGAAAAACAGTGCAACAGAATGACAGAGAGTAGCAGATTCTTCTGCACAATGCTTACCAGAATATATTGCTTAATCTGAAAAAGGATCGACATTGCATTGATTTTCTAATTCAGTTATTTTTTTGCTTCTACACAAAAGAAAGAAGAGGTTTAGCATTTACAAATCATAAAATACCATTATTTTGCTATCATTTGTCTTCTAAAAAGGGGGATAGCAATAGGGGTGGCTACCCAATGAAAAAAATACCATCACCCTGGGGATGAAATGAAAAAATAAACTGTAGCTCTCCTTAACAATCCGCTCTGGGTACAGGATGAAGTGAACCTTTTTGCAGAAAGAGAACCTAATGCCCCGTACACACGATCGGAAATTCTGCCAGCAAAAGTCTGATGAGAGCTTTTGGTCGGAAAATGCGATTGTGTGTATGCTCCATCGATCTTTTGCTGGCCAGCAAAAGATTGAGAGCCTGTTCTCAATTTTTCGGTTGGAAAAAAATCCGATCGGAGATTCCGATCGTCTATACAAATTCCGACGTGCAATATTCCTACACATGCTCGGAAACAATTCGACAAATGCTCGGAAGCATTGAACTTAATTTTCTTGGCTAGTCGTAGTGTTGTACGTCACCGTGTTCTTGATGTTCGAAAGTTCACTTTTGTGTGACCGTGTGTATGCAAGACACCTTGAGCGGAATCTCATTGGAATTCCATCTGAAAAACCATCAGAGCTTTTTCTGACCAAAATTCCAATTGTGTGTACGCGGCATAATAGCATCTGAGCAATCTCAGTGTGGTAATGAGAAAAGCTGTAGTATTTGCAGTGGGTGAGCAAAAACGTGACCTTTGATTTTTTTTTATTTTTTTTTTACAGTTTTAGAAAGTTACAGTATCTGTAGATTGAAATGAAAAGATCATTTTTATAACATTGCATTACATGGCTTTGGTTGTCTATATCAGTTTTTCTGCAAACATTTGTTTTTTCTTTAAAAGCTTCTTTCCCCTCTCCCCCCAGTCTGCCACCCTCCAAAACCCATTTTTAAAAGATTCCTGTCCTGTGTACATACCTTTGAAGGTGTCTTATGGCTGCTCCTGTGATTTTCTGGGGTCCTCAACCAATGGGCATCAATACTTCAGAGGGAGTTGTTGACATGATGACCTCGTGTCTTTTTCTGCAGTAGGGTATTGTGAGCCCAGGTGGTGTGCATGTATAATAAGTGAATCTGATTGATAAAATTATTTCAATATTTTTCCAAAATTTTCATTGTCCAGAAAAATATACCATGCAGCTATGTACAGTAGAGGTCATTTGGTATGAATTAGATGCAGTAAGGAAAACAAAGAGTGTGGGCCAGAATTTGTATATTTGGAAGTCTTTAATATAAACTGTTTAAGAAACACCAATCCTTAATTAAACCTCTTCTCCTGACATTATTTTACTCAATAGGCTGCTGCACTTTGTTTGTTTTTTTAGATGCATACTTTATTAAGCTTGTAAGAAATTTAATGAGCCCTAAAGCCTTCAATAGAATAAAATAAAGAGTGTACTATGAGAACTGCATACATACTAAAAAATAATCATATCGTGTTCAGGATGATGACTGCCTTCCACATGCTGCTCTTTCTCGGATAGTCTTATGCCGCGTACACACTACCGGACTTTTCAACATCAAAAGTCCGACGGAATGATTCCGGCAGACCATTCGATCGTGTGTGGGCTGCAGCAGACTTTTGATTTGCAAAAGTCTGACAGACTTTTCACAGTAGTTATTGTCACTATGGCACTTTTTTGAATGTTCAGCACTAATGCATATTTGCACTTTTAAAATCGCAATAAGTGAATTATAATGTTTATATGTGAAGTAGGGCCTTCACAATTTTTCTCTACGCATATGGCCAGCGATTTATATATGTAGAATATTTATTGTGTTTTTTCTATATAATATTGGTCTCTTTACATTTTATTTTTTATTTTTGTATTATTATTTTTTATGAGAGACATTGTCATGTAGGCATTTTTTAGTCACACTTCCAATTTTTCACACATTTACACAGATCTTTGTAAAAACAATATGTAATTAATAGCAGGTGAGCCTGCAGCAGGTATAATTAATAGTAGGTGAGCGCCGTTACTACCACCCCTGGCATATATTCACGTTTTTTCACCTTCTGGGTGAATTTATATGGTAGTGGCAGCCCCTTTCTTACCAGTAGGGTCTAATTTTGGTACTTTGAGTAGTTCACATTTTGGTGTAGTTGTTTTAATTTTATTTTACATTTAGGGTCCATAGCGCACCTTTACCCTTTTTTTCTGACGATTTATGTATGTCTGTGTTCATTGCTATATGAATAAAATTAATTTTGTTCAACTAAATTACTCCTTCACTATTATGTGCTTCACATAAAGTCCCACCTTTCTTGTCCTCTTAATTTTGACTCAAACGGGATGGAAATACATGACCCTACTGGTTCATGATTTCGTGTAAAGTCCCATAGGGATGGAAATACGTGACCTTACCAGGTCTTGGCTTATTTAACCACTTTCAGACCGGACCAATTTGCCGCCTATATTTGACTCATAAGGCGTGGGATGGGGATTCCCAAATTTCCAAACCAATAAATAACTCGGCATGTCCAGAGCTCATATAGTCTGATCTGAAAGTGTTTATATCTCTGTAATTTGCCCAAAGGGGTAATGTTTAGACCCCTTTCACACTGAGGCGCTTTTCAGGTGCTTTTGGGCTAAAAATAGCTCCTGTAAAGCACCTGAAAAACGCCTTACCTGCAGTCCCAGTGTGAAAGCCAGAGCGCTTTCACATTGGGACGCTGAGCTTGCAGGATGGGAGAAAAATTCCTGCAAGCAGCATCTTTGGACCGGTGTGGGAGCGGTGTATACACTGCTCCAAAATCACCATTGAAATAAATGGGCAGCGCTGCCGAAACACCTGCAAAGCTCTTGGCAGCACCGCAACATGGGTGCTATTAATCCTTTCTTTGCCCGCTAGCAGGGGTTAAAAGTGCCCCGCTAGCACCCACAAATTGTCGCTATAACAGCGCTAAAGTGCTGCTAAAATTAGCGGCGCTTTACCGCTAATGTCCGCACCACCCTAGTGTGAAAGGGGTCTAACTTTCCCAGCCTCTGCCCAAATTGCATTATTGCTGACTTCCCTCATAGTTTAGATCAAAGCTCATTTACCTATGACCCCTTTCACACTGAGCGCCTGAAAAGCTCACAAAAACCGGGGCAATACGCTGGCAGGGTGGTGAAAAAATGCCCCTCTCCATTGAAATTAATCTAAAGCGCTTCAAAAGTATCTGAAAAGCCCTTCAAAAGCACCTGAAAAGCTCTTCAAAAGTGCTCAGTGTTTTACTGGCAGTTTACAATCACCTCAGTGTGACAGGGGCCTATAAGAAACCATATGCCCATCAGATATATCCACAAACTAGTGACATAAAAGAAAGAAAAAAAAAACATATTTCACTTTCTTAACTACTTGTGGTTTTACTGCTGCAGTGCGGGCCGGCTGGGCAGAATTATGTATGTATATATATATATACGTAATTCTGCTGTTACTGGTAGGGAGCACACATGCACACTGCTTGTGCTGTGATTAGTAACAGAAGAAACCGATCAGCGGATGCTAACCCATGAATGACCGCTGGCACCCACTGATGTAAACAAGATTTTTTCAGTATGTGAAAGCACCACATACTGTAGTACACATAAACACTGGTTAAGCACACATTTAACTCTTTGATCGCCCTAGATGTTTAACCTCTACCCAGCCCGTGTCATTAGTACAGTGACAGTGCATATTTTTTAGCACTGATCACTGTATTAGTGTCACTGGTTCCCGCCAATTAGTGTCACTGGTTTCAGTGCCAAAAGTGTCAGTTAGTGTCAGACTGTCTGCTGCAATATCACAGTTCCGCTATAAGTTGCTGATCACTGCCATTACTAGTATAAAAAGAAACAAATAAGTAAACATGACAGTATATCCCAAAGTTTGTAGACGCTACAACTTTTGCACAAACCAATTAACCAGTTCCCGTCCAGCGCACGCCGATGTATGTCGGCAGAAGGGCACGGCAGGCATATTGGCGTACAGGTACGTCCAATTTTTAATGCCACCCTGCCATGGCGAACACGCCGGTGGCGGCGCGCTGGCATGCTGGTCGGGACCAGCGGGAGTCCGGTCGCGGGTCCTGCGGACTCGATCGCCGTGGGCATACCCGCGATCATCTCACGGGGTGGCTGAACGGAGAGATGCCGTTGTAAACAGCATCTCCCTGTTCTGCCTAGCAACAAGTGACGCTGATCTCTGCTCCATGTGATTGGAGCAGAGATCAGTATTCACTAAATGAAAGCCCAGCCCCCAACAGTTAGTAACACACCCCTAGGAACACTTAAAGCGAAGGTCCACCCTAAAGTGGACCTTCCGCTCATCGGAACCCTCCCCCCCTCCGGTGCCACAATCGGCACCTTTCAGGGGGGAGGGGGGTGCAGTTACCTGGATAATCCAGGTAACTGCACCCACTTCCGGGACAGCTCTCTGCGGAAAGGGGCGTAACTTACGCCCCTTTCCGCAAGTGCCCGCCCCTTCCCGCAAGTGCCCCGCTGCCTGCTGGGAAACACACAGCTCCCAGAGGCAGCATGCGCAGTAGGGAACCGGGAAATGAAGCCGAAAGGCTCCATTTCCTGATTCCCATACCCAAGATGGCGGCAGCAGGACCCGACAGACGACCTAGCGATCGGCTTCGGGTGCCGACATCGCGGGCGCGCTGGACAGGTAAGTGTCACTATTTTAAAAGTCAGCAGCTGCAGTATTTGTAGCTGCTGGCTTTTAAAAAAAAAAAAAAAAAAACGCGGAGTCCCGGTGGACTCCCGCTTTAACCCCTACACTGCCACCCACTGGTTAACCCCTTCACTGCCAGTGTCATTTACACAGGAATCACTGCATTTGTATAGCAGTGATTACTGTATAAATGACAATGGTCCCAAAAATGTGTCAAAAATGTCCGATGTGTCCCCCATAATGTCGCAGTCACAATAAAAATCGCTGATCGCCGCCATTACTAGTAAAAAAAATTGTTAATAAAAATGCCATAAAACTATCCCCTATTTTGTAAACGCTATAGCTTTTGCGCAAACCAACCAATAATCGCTTATTGCGGGTTTTTTTTACCAAAAATATGTAGAAGAATATGTATCGGCCTAAACTGAGGGAAAAATTTTTTTTTTATATATATTTTTGGGGGATATTTATTATAACAAAAAGTAAAAAATAATGCTTTTTTTTCAAAATTGTCGCTCTTTTTGTGTTTATAGCACAAAAAAATAAAAACCGCAGGGGTGATCAAATACCACCAAAAGAAAGCTCTATTTGTGGGAAAAAAAGGACGTCAATTTTGTTTGGGAGCCACGTCGCATGACCGCACAATTGTCAGTTAAAGCGACGCAGTGCCGGATTGCAAAAAGTGGTCTGGTCTTTGGCCAGCAAAACGGTCCGGGGCTGAAGTGGTTAATATATGCATATTGGGATTTTTTTTACTAATAATATGTAGTAGAATACATTATTGGTCTACATTAATGAAGAAATTAGATTTTTCTTTTTTTTTATGGATATTTATTATAGCAGAAAGTAAAAAATATATATTTTTTTCCCAAAATTGTTGCTATATTTTTGTTTATAGCACAAAAAATAAAAAACTCAGTGATGATCAAATACCACCAAAAGAAAGCTCTATTTGTTGGGGAGAAAATATATAAATTTCATTTATGATCGCACAATTGACAGTTAAAGTAATGCAATGCTGTATAGTAAAAAATCTTCTGGTCTTGAAGGAGGGTAAATCTTCCAGGGGTCAAGTGGTTAATAGAGAGCGTTATCAGGGCTGCATAAAAGTAAATTAATGTGAAGTTTGTCCATAGCCACATTTTTCTTTTGTTCATCATGTGGTCATGGACTGCATTATAATTAAATATTGTAGCCTCGTACAACACAATGGTGTTCAGAAGATTTTGTGAACATTTTATAGTATTACAGATACTATTATTATTTATTATTATTATACATGATTTATATAGTGCCAACAGTTTACGCAGCACTTTACAATGTAGAGGGGGGCAGCACAAATACAATACAATTCAATACAGAAGGGGCAAGAGTGCCCTGCTCGTAGAGTTTACATTCTAAAGGAAGGGGGGTGGAGGGGGTACAAAAAGTAAAAAAAAAGTTTGAGGGGGGTGGCTTGGGTACAGTTCTTAGGTGGGTGTGGGATAGGCTTCTTTGAATAAGTGAGCTTTCAGGGATCTCCTAAAGGTGGACAGGGTAGGGGCTGATTGGACATACTGGGGCAGGGAGTTCCAGAGGATGGGAGAGGCTCTGGAGAAGTCCTGAAGGCGAGCATGGGAGGAGGTAACAAGGGAGCTAGAGAGCAGGGGGTCTAGGGAAGAGCGGAGGGGATGATTCGGGCAATGTCTACAGGTGAGGTTGGTGATGTAGCTGAGGGCAATGTTGTGGATGGCCTTGTATGTTGCGATTATAATTTTGAATTTTATATGGTGGGGTAGTGGAAGCCAGTGAAGGGATTGGCAGAGAGGAGCAGCAGTCATGGATCGGTTTGTAAGGTGTATTAGTCTAGCAACAGCATTCATAATAGACTGAAGGGGGCTAGCCTGCATAAGGGTAGGCCATTAAGGAGAGTTTCAGTAGTCAAGGCCGGAAATAACCAAGGAATGAATAAGTTGCTTACGGTGTCGTTAGTCAGGAAGGGGAATTCTGGGGATGTTGCGAAGGTTAAGGTGGCAAGATTTATCAAGTGATTGGATGTGGGGGCTGAAGGAGAGGTCAGATTCTAGGATTACACCCAGCACCCTGGTATGTGTAGAGGAACCAATGGTGGTGCCGTTGATATGTAGAGAGAGGAGAAGGGCACATGGAAAGAGCATTTTTGTGATGTATGGGGTAGTGAAATAAAGGATGGGGGGCAGCATTCAGCCTTCTATCGTCTGAAGACTACAGACTCCCCAGCCCTCCAAGTCTATGTGCAACAGAAATAAATACAATGCCATAAGACCACTTTAATACTTTTGGAACAAAATAATGAGTTATCTTTTTAAAATCAACAAGCTTTGGTGATGATGTCTCACAAAGATTTGTCAGTTTTATTAACAAGGTTCTTTTTCACACATTATTGTAAAATGTGAATCCTCTGGGAGCGCTCCCTGAAGACATCTGAAATATGTGAAATTTTGTAGCTGAGAGTCACTTTATGTGTGAATTTGTGAAAGGAATAATTTTATGAATTCTGGAAAATCAAAGTATTTTATTTAAAAGAAAACCACTTTAAAAGAAAAAGCTAAAGCACAGGCATATGAAATATGTATATTACAATACAAAACATAGGCATAAGAAATATGTATAGTACAATACACAAAATATATATATACTGTATGTGTAGTATGTCACAAACGGTAGTACACCCCTCACATTATTGTAAATATTTTACTATATCTTTTCATGTGACAACACTGAAGAAATGACACTTTGCCACAATATAAAGCAGTGAGTGTACATCTTATATAACAGTGTCAATTTTCTGTCCCCTTAAAATAACTCAACACACAAACAGTAATGTCTAAACCACTGGCAACAAAAGTGAGTACACCTCTAAGTGAAAATGTCCAAATTGGGCCCAAAGTGTCAATATTTTGCGTGGCCACCATTATTTTCCAGCACTGTATTAACCCTCATGGGCATGGGCACCAGAGCTTCACAGGTTGCCACTGGAGTCCTCTTCCACTCCTCCATGACAACATCACAGAGCTGGTGGATGTTAGAGATCTTGAGCTCCTCCAACTTCAGTTTGAGGATGTCCCACAGATGCTCAATAGGGTTTAGGTCTCGAGACATGATTGGCCAGTCAATAACGTTTACCGTCAGCTTCTTTAGCAAGACAAGGGAGCATGTTGCATGTATAGAGGTACACTTATCTCAGCTATTATAGTTTTCCTTTTTGTATATTCTTTAGCAAGGCAGTGGTTGTCTTGGAGGTGTGTTTGTGGTCTTTATGTTAGAATACTGCCCTGCGGCTCAGTCTCTGAAGGGAGGGCATCATGCTCTGCTTCAGTATGTCACAGTATATGTTGGCATTCAAAGTTCCCTCAATGAACTGTAGCTCCCCAGTGCCGGCAGCACTCATGCAGCCCCAGACCATTACACTCCCAGCACAATGCTTGACTGTAGGCAAGACATACTTGTCTTTGTACTCCTCACCTGGTTGCCACCACACATGCTTGACACCATCTGAACCAAATAAGTTTATCTTGGTATCATCAGACCACAGGACATGGTTCCAGTAATCTATGTCCTTAGTCTGCTTGTATTCAGCAAACTGTTTGCAGACTTTCTTGTGCATCATCTTTAGAAGAGTCTTCCTTCTGGGTTGACAGCCATGCAGACCAATTTGATGCAGTGTGGGGCATATGGTCTGAGCACTGACAGGCTGCCCCCCCCCCCCACCCCTTCAATCTCTGCAGCAATGCTGGCAGCACTTATAGGTCTATTACCCAAAGACAACCTCTGGATATGACATTGAGCATGTGCACTCGACTTCTTTGGTCAACCATGGCGAGGCCTGTTCTGAGTGGAACCTATCCTGTTAAACGGCTGTATGGTCCTGGTCACCATGCTGCAGCTTAGTTTCAAAGTCTTGCCAATCTTCTTATAGCCTAGGCCAATCTTTATGTAGAGCAACAATTCTTTCTTTCAGATCCTCAGAGAGTTCTTTGCCATGAGGTGCCATGTTGGCCATCCAGTGACCAGTATGAGAGAGTGAGAGCGATAACACTACATTTAACACACCTGCTTCCCATTCACACCTGAAACCTTGTAACACTAATAAGTCACATTACACCAGGGAGGGAAAATGGCTAATTTTGCCTAATTTGGACATTTTCACTTAGGGGTGTCCTGTGAGAAACCATGAATCAGACTGAGACAGAAGTACAGTTAAATCACACTTGTTTAATAATAATAAAACAAAACTAACCAAGTAAACGTAGTCAAAAACATAGCAAGAGTTCATGTGTTTTTTTTTTTTAAAACACACACACACACACACACACACACACACACACACACACACACACACACACACACACACACACACACACACACACACACACACACACACACACACACACACACACACACACACACACACACACACACACACACACACACACACACACACACACACACACCATTGGGAAAAGTCCTTTATTAAAAATAAAAAAAAGATTCCAGCAGTGGTAATCCACTCTTGCTATCCAGCGATGGATGATCATCTCTCCGGGGTCCAGCGATGGGTGATCTGATCCAGCGATGGGTGATCTCTCCCTCCAGCGCAGCACATCCTGTCTCCACCAGAGACCCTGCGAGAATTCTGGCAGCCTGACACTTGTCACCTGACCCCGCCCCCTCTGACGCAAGGGGAAAGCTGGGCTTCCCCAGTGACATACGGGTGACCCCGCCCCCTCTGATGCAAGGTAGGTTTTGGTTACATCAGAGGGGGCGGGGTCACCCGCACGTCACTGGGGAAGCCCGGTGGAGGGAGAGATCACCCATCGCTGGATCAGATCACCCATCGCTGGACCCCGGAGAGATGATCATCCATCGCTGGATAGCAAGAGTTTTGTACCCCCTTACCATTTCAAACAGGGGGGTCGGGATCTAGGGGTCCCCTTGTTAAAGGGGGCTTCCAGATTCTGATAAGCCTCCTGCCTGCAGACCCCCACAACCACCGGCCAGGGTTGTGGGGATGAGGCCCTTGTCCTCATCAACATGGGACAAGCATCCTCCCAATGTTGAGCGCATGTGGCCTGGTATGGTTCAGGAGGGGGGCGCTCTCTCATCCCCCTCTCTTTTCCTGTGGCCTGCCAGGTTGCATGCTCGGATAAAGGGTCTGGTATGGATTTTTGGAGGGAACTCCACGGCATTTTTTTTAAAGTTCCCCTTAATATCCATACCAGACCTGAAGGGCCTGGTAATTGAATTTGGGGGAACCCCACACTTTTTTTTTATCGATTACTTTCAATGACTGTTCTCTGCATTACGGGGAGCCGACAATACATTAAAGCCGCGAGTGCTTTTAAATATATAGATTGTAAACTCTAACGAGCAGGGCCCTCTGATTCCCCTTGTCTTGAATTGTATTGTATTGTAATGTCTGCCCTAATGTTGTAAAGCGCTGTGTAAACTGTCGGCGCTATGTAAATCCTGTATAATAATATAAAAATAATAATAATAATATTTTAAAAAGTATTCATACCCCTTGAAATTTTCCACATTTTGTCATGTTACAACCGAAAATGTACGTGTATTTTTGATTTTTTTTATGTGATAGACCAACACAAAGTGGCACATAATTGTGAAGTGGAAAGAAAATGATAAATGATTTTCAAAATGTTTTACAAATAAATATGTTAAAAGTGTGGCATGCATTTGTATGTATTCAGCCCCCTTTACTCCGATACCCCTAACTAAAATCTAGTGGAACCAATTGCCTTCAGAAGTCGCCTAATTAGTAAATAGAGTCCACCTGTGTGTAATTTAATCTCAGTACAAATACAGCTCTTTTGTAAAGCCCTTTGAGGTTTGTTAGAGAACCTAGGTGAACAAACAGCTTCATGTAGGCCAAGAAACACACTAGCTAGGTCAGGGATAAAGTTGTAGAAAGGTTTAAAGAAGGGATAGGTTATAGAAAATATCCAAAGCTTTGAACATCTCACTGAGCACTGTTCAATCCATCATCCAAAAATGGAAAGAGTATGGCACAACCACAACCCTACCAAAACATGGTCGTCCACCTAAACTGACAGGCCGGGCAAGGAAAGTATTAATCAGAGAAGCAGCCAAGAGGCCCATGGTAACTCTGGAGAGGCTGCAGGTATCCACAGTTTAGGTGGGAGAATCTGTCCACAGGACAAGTATTAATCGTGCATGCCACAAATCTGGCCTTTATGGAAGAGTAGCAAGAAGAAAGCCATTGTTGAAAGAAAGCCAAAAGAAGTCCTGTTTGCAGTTTGTGAGAAGCCTTCTGGGGGACACAGTAAACATGTGGAAGAAAGTGCTCTGGTCAAATGAGACCAAAATTTAACTTCTGGCCTAAAAGCAAAAAGCATATGTATAGCGGAAAACGAACACTGCACATTACCCTGAACACGCCATCATCACCGTGAAACATGGTGGCGGCAGCATCATGTTGTAGGAATGCTTTTCTTCAACAGGGACACAGAAGCTGGCCAGAGTTGATGGGAAGATGGATCGAGCCAAATACAGGCCAATCTTACAAAAAACCTTCCAGCAGAACAATGACCCTAAACATACAGCCAGAGTTACAATAGAATGGTTTAGATCAAAGCAAATTCATGTGTTAGAATGGCCCAGTCAAAGTCCAGACCTAAATCAAGTTGAGAATCTGTGGCAAAACTTGAAAATTGCTGTTCATAGACGCTCTCCATCCAATCTGACAGAGCCTTAGCTACTTTGCAAAGAAGAATGGGAAAAAATGAAAGCTGGCAGAGACATCCCTAAAAAGACTTGCAGCTGTATTTGCAGCAAAAGATGGTTCAACAAAGTATTGCCTCAGGGGAGCTGAATACAAATGCAGGCCACACTTTTCAGATTTTTATTTGTAAAAAATTGGGAAAACCATCTTTTTCCTTCCACCTTACAATTATGTGCCACTTTATGTTGGTCTATCACATACTGTAAAATCCCAATAAAATACGGTACATTAATGTTTTTGGTTCTAACATGACAAAATTTGGAAAATTTCAATAGTTTTTCAAATCACTGTACACACACACACACATATATTTTTTTTCAGTGATATTTAAATCTAATTTAACTTTAACCACTAGGGATCCGCACTGTAGCCGAATGACAGCTACAGCGCGGACCTGCATTGCCAGGACGACGCCCCCTGAAGGGTGCGCGCGGCACGCTCTGTGATGAGCGAATCTATGAGACTCGCTGGATCACAGATCGGAGTAAGGGGTTGATCCCGACCCCTTACCATGTGATCAGCTGTCAGCCAATGACAGCTGATCATGTGATGTCAACACAGCCGGTAATCGGCTATTTCTTCTCCTCGCGCTGACAGCGCGAGGAGAAAGAAAAAAAGTCGATCACTGGCGGCAGTAAGAGGGACATCAGTCCCGATCACTGTGATGTGCCCCAGATCCTCAGTGCCCACCTGTGCCCCCTAAAAGTGCCACCTACCAGTGCCCACCAGCACCACCTGTCAGTGCCTGGACAGTGCTGCACATCAGGGCCATCTATCAGTGCCACCCATCAGTGTCACCTACCATTGCCACCTATCAGTGCCCATCAATGCCATCTATCATTGGTACCTAGCAGTGCTCATCCATGCCACCCATCCGTGCCACCCATCAGAGCCCATCAGTGCCATCTTATCTGTGGCCATCAGTGCCGCCTTATCTGTGCCCAACAGTACAGACTTATTTGTCCCCATCAGTGACACCTTATCTGTGCCTATCAATGCCACCTTAACTGTGTCTATTAGTGCCCATCAGTGCAGCCTATCAGTTCCCACCAGTGCAGCCTATCAGTGCCCACCAGTGCCCCCTCATCAGCGCATATCAATGAAGCAGAAAAATTACCTGTTTGCAAAATTTTTATAACAAACTATTAAACATGATTTTTTTTTTCAAAATTTTCAATTTTTTTAAATTTGTTTAGCAAAAAATAAAAAACCCAGCTGTGATTAAATGCCACCAAAAGAAAGCTCTATTTGTGGGGAAAAAATGATAAAAATTTCATTTGGATACAGCGTTGTATGACTGCACAATTGTCATTCAAAGTGCTTCAGTGCCAAAAGCTGAAAATTGGTCTGGGCAGGAGGGGGGTTTAACCACTTCCCGACCGGCGCACGCCAATGTACGTCGGCAGAATGGCATGGGCAGGCATATTGGCATACAGATACGTCCAGTTTTAAATGCCGCCCTGCCATCGCGAGCCCGCCGCCGGCGGCGTGCTCGCATGGTGGTCGGGACCCCGGTGAGTCCAGTTGCGGGTCCCGCGGACTCGATCACCGTGGGCATACTCGCGATCGTCTCACGGGGTGGCTGAACGAGGAGATGCTGTTGTAAACAGCATCTCCCCGTTCTGCCTAGCAACAAGTGACGCTGATCTCTGCTCCATGTGATTGGAGCAGAGATCAGTGTTCACTAAAACAAAGCCCAGCCCCCCCTCAGTTAGTAACACACCCCTAGGAACACTTAACCCCTATACTGCCACCCACTGGTTAACCCCTTCACTGCCAGTGTCATTTACACAGGAATCACTGCATTTATATAGCAGTGATTGCTGTATAAATGACAATGGTCCCAAAAATGTGTCAAAAATGTCCGATGCGTCCTCCATAATGTCACAGTCCCAATAAAAATCGCTGATCGCCGCCATTACTAGTAAAAAAAAAATATTAATAAAAATGGTATAAAACGATCCCCTATTTTGTAAACGCTATAACTTTTGTGCAAACCAATCAATAATCGCTTATGCCGATTTTTTTTACCAAAAATATGTAGAAGAATACGTATCAGCCTAAACTGAGGGCAAAAAATATTTATTATAACAAAAAGTAAAAAATAATGCGTTTTTTTTTTAAATTGTCGCTCTATTTTTGTTTATAGCGCAAAAAATAAAAAACGCAGAGGTGATCAAATACCACCAAAACAAAGCTCTATTTGTGGGGAAAAAAAGGACGTCAATTTTGTTTGGGAGCCACGTCGCACGACCGCGCAATTGTCAGTTAAAACAACGCAGTGCCGAATTGCAAAAAGTGGTCTGGTCTTAAGCCAGCAAAATGGTCCGGTGTGAAAGTGGTTAATTGCCCAGTAAGCAAGTGGTTGAAGATGTGTCATTAAATTTATTTTTATTTTTTTTCATTTTTTTGTTTTCATTTATTTTAGCTACTGACAGGGACAGGATTCCTGCATTTAATATTGAACCTTCAACTTCCATTCAATATGCAATCTTTTTATTTATTTATTTATTCCAATGGGAAAATCAGTTTGTTGGACAGGGACGTAACACAAATATGTTTTTTGATAATAATATAAAAATGAAATGTGGTAGAAGTACTCATAAATCAAGATTGTTAGATGACTTCATGATCCACCACAACACGTTAAAGCCCAGTTAAAGCTACAGAAATAGCTATTTCGTATGAGGGACATTTTTGGAACATCCTTTAATTTCATTGTCTTATCTCCACTTTCTGCACAGTGTGTCTTTTTTTCTATAGTCCAGTAAACGTCATTGTTCAACCATGTTACTCAGTGCACTCTATGATCTATCGAACCTGGACAGAAACACCCTCTCTCTTCCTCAGCAATAGGAGTCTGCAGAGGGCACATAATGTGTTGATCGGTACAGTATATTCATTAGTTATTTCTTTTGCACCTCTGCCATGGTGGGAGAGCAGGAAATCCATTTTCGCTAAGAAGAAAAGCTATTTAAATGAATTTCAAAGCAACAGTCAGTTGCAATTCATAACTTAAAGCAGTATAGGACCTAAAGAGAAAGTGTAGGATTCCAAATGTACTGCAAAGTATATGTTTATGTATTAAATATGTATTATTTAAAAATATACTTGAGAGTAATTAGAAGGCTATGCATGAATGATATACTAGCAAATAGAAAAAAATACCTATAGCAACCAGTCAGATTCATTGGTTCACTATTAAACCTGGATCGCAAACATTACGGTTGCTAAATGATTTCTATGGCCACCACAAAATGTTTTTTAGTACGCATTTGGTAAGCAGCCTCTTACATGTCTCCGAGCTGAATGTATGTTTTTGTGGAGACAAAAAGGGGATCTCACTCTGGGAAGACAGAAAGTGAAGGAAAACAGAGTGGACAATATGGATATACACTATATTGCCAAATGTAATGGGACGCCTGCCTTTACACGCACATGAAATTTAATGGCATCCCAGTCTTCGTCCATAGGGTTCAATATTGAGTTGGCTCATCATTTGCAGCTATAAAAGCTTCAACTCTTCTGGGAAGGTTGTCCACAAGGTTTAGGAGTGTGTCTAATGGGAATGTTTGACCATTCTTCCAGAAGTGCATTTGTGAGGTCAGGCACTGATGTCGGATGAGAAGACCTGGCTCCCAGTCTCTGCTCTAATTTATCCCAAAGGTGTTCTACCGGGTTGAGGTGCAGGCCAGTCAAGTTCCTACAAAAAGAAGGAAAGGAATAGTGGGACTTTATATGAAGATTATCATTAGGAATGATGATGCATACATAAAAAAATGAATTATTATAATTTATTGGGGGAGGGAACCTCAGGGAAACCAAATAAGTCTCTATTGGCAAGAGAATTGATTTAACAATGAATTAAAGATGTACTATATGAGTGTATATATATATATATATCTCAATTTTACTAGAATGGTGTGGCAGGTCACTAGGGCAATGGGTGTCTTCCACCCAGGTAGTGAAACAGTAAAAAGAGGGGTGTGACCTGGCACAACCAATAATGGCAAGCTTCCATTCCTATTGTATTGAAACAAAAAGAAGGAAAGGTATAGTGGGACTTTATATGAAGCTTGTCATTAGCAATGATGATGCATACATAAAAAATAAAATGATTATTATTTATTGCCACAATCACATTGGGCATTCCATATCTTATAAAACATGTTAAATCAATGAGCAATGCTGCAATACAATCAAGATATTCACATGTTGAATATAACTGAAACAATAGGCATTACAATTGATAAAGGAACATGATTAGTATAGTGAATGCACAAAATTGATAATACAGATCATCAAACAGACATAGTTGATAAAATAAATTCAGTTAAACATACATCAGTTGGCCATTATAAACAATTGATTATAATACATGATAATAAGACAGATTTTTTGGCACCCTTGGATTGAGAGACTCAACACATTTCATGGCATTACGGCCACTCATCATGAGTATAATGCGAAGTTAAACTAAACGATGAATAGATAAATAACCATTCTTCCACCCCAAACTCGCTCATCCATGTCTTTACGAACCTAGATTGCAAAAATGACAGTTTGTAAATGGTTTGTGGCCATCACAAAATGTTTTTTAGTACACTTTTGGTAATCAACCTCCTACATTTGTGGAGACAAAAAAAGGGGTCTTACTTTGGGAAGAGAGAAAGGGAGATACAGTGGACAAGGTGGGTATATCTCTAGAAAGAAAATTCTCAAACAACTTATGCTTATCTCATCAGCTTCTCCTAGCAAGTCTTTGCTCCTCTGTAGATGGCAATGAGATTGTCTGTGTTGGCGATTTAGGGGAGAGGTAGTGTCTCTCCCACAGTCATGTGACAGTGTTTTGGCCTAAGATTTGGCTACTTGGCCCATACACCCATACAGGGGAGCAGATCACATGATTTCACATACCCAGAAGTGCTGGGCAAGGAGCTGTGATGGAATGCAGGTGAGATGAGTATAACTGGGTCATGCAATGGCCTTTCTGGGCACTCTGTCACTTTACCCTGCTTGGGCATGGTGCCTTTTTTTTAAATTTGCTTACATATAGTCAAGATATTTCAAAATGTACATTTTCTTTAAAAATGCTCTGTTCCTAGAGGGTGAAGGAAGGGGCAAGTTTCTGTAGAAATTAAGTGTAATTATCGTAGAACAAAGGACACTTTGGAGAAAAGAAAAAAATGCTGCACACTCCGAGTAGTAATAGAAAAAAGGGAATTGTCCCCCAAAATAGGGTTTTCTAGGCAGCAACAAATTAGAAAAAAATATATATCAATATTTAAAAATAGAAAAAGCTTTAATAGGACATATAAGTGTCAGGAATGACAATAGCAGTAAATTATGAGTTATGATCCAGGAGGTAGCAGCAAAACAGCATATATAAAACTAAACACAGTGTTAAGAGATATCAGCGCTAGGATGACGTAGTTTGAATGAATCCTTTTTTTAAGTGTAATTATCTACCCCCTTTCTCCCCAGTGCTGTGATCTCTTTTTATTCTACTGTAGATCCTATATATTTCATCATTAGCTTCATCACAGTATGAAAAAGAGAAGTGGAATGGTGTAACTTGGAAGACAAACTACTTAAGCAAAATTCAGACAAATGACTTCGAAATAAGGTGAACTGAATTATAAGTCAGTGTAAAGAAAAATTTCCTTCCCCACAGGACCCCCTTAAGTGCTGAAAGTACATGCCAACTTAAAAGATGCCTTTACATCTAGTAAAGATCATTGAGCAGAACACACAGTACTCATATCTAGTTCACGTTTGATGTTCTGTAATGGCTTGTGATTCCCAGAGTAACAAACCTCCAGTGTTTTTATATCAACTCCATTAAGAGTGAAGAAACTCTGCACACATACAAGTTTAATGCTTAGATAAGTAAAATATAAAAGTGTCAAATTAAAATCAAAACAAGTGCTTGTCAGACTTTTCTGTTGTTCCTTCCCTGACAGTGCCTGGAACCACAGACTTTAAAACACCTGCTTACTGCCGAAAGATTTTCAATTCTACGGAAACTCATCTCAAGAGAAAAGTGAAACTTGTAGTATTTGGATCAGTAAAAGATAATTTGATACCTTTCTGTGAAAAAGGAAATATAGGGCATAGAGACTAGCAGGTTCAATTAATTTCCAGATTACTTTTTGTGTCTTCTATATTTTCCTATCAAAATATTTCAATGCCAACATTTCAAAGACATTTTCATGGACACTTTTTTTTTACTATGCGCCAGCAAGCCATTTTAAGGGGGAGAACATACTTTAATTAAGATCGGGGGATACATTATAAACGGATATGGTTCTACAAGAGGCATATTGTTAATATAATTGCATACTTAAATGAAATATATGCAGTACGTATAAGAAAACTGTAGTTATGGTGCTAAAGAAAATCAAAAGTAAAAAAAAACAGCAACAAAATACTGGTAATAACAGTATACATGTAAAAACTGATCCTATGATCCTATAATGTTTTTAAAGGAGGGTGGCAGGTTTTAACTACATGAACAATAATTCCCCGCATTAAAGAAACAGTGGGAAAAATACTATATAGATAAAAATGAAGTTACAAAGCTGTCCTGTGTTTATAATTTATCTGCTCTATTGCTTAGGTCTAAAACATAAGTAACAGGTTTAGTGCCGTTGATGATAACTGTTTTCTCCCTAAAAGTACAGAGGCTGCTCATCACAGTCTAGGGGATATCTTTTTACGATTTATTGTTTGACGAAACTTAACAGTAGGGCTTGAGATACTTCAAAACAATTAGCACATAGCAATTCAAGGACAATCTTCTTCGTAAGTAAATGTGAGTGTTGGACAGTCTTGACTCTCACAGCTGGGGACCATGAGGCAAGATTTTCAACAGGCTAAGGCCTTACAACTGGGGGCCATGAGGCAGGTTTCTGAGCAGTCTAGGCCTCACATCTGAAGACCATAAGGCATGTCTCTTTGGCATCTGGCTACCTTGTGCCAATGCACAACTGCTACAATCTCCAGAACACTACACAGTCACAGGGATCAGTTTAGGATCTTGACTCACAAGTCCCCAGGACAGCTACTACCTTCCAGCTTCCTTCGAATATGGTCCAGTGAGTGAGGCAATCCTTCTCCAGACTAGCTCTCCTGTGATGAGGTCCTGCAATCAGCTACTAGCAAGATCCATCCAGGCCCTCATTCCACTAAGGACAGCATCCCCTTGGGCTTAGAACCTTCCTAGGGAGAGAGAAATCAGCTCTCCAGTGCTTCAGACTATTTATCACCTTTCCAACCCCCTACTGGACACTCCTACCTAGGAATTGGCTAAAGCATGATAACCTAAACTCTGGAAGCATCTTCCAGAAGCAGGTGAACACACTCAAATTCCCAGCCTGTGAAGCCCTGAACAGACCAGAACAAAGAATCACTGCCCCCCCCCCCCGCCCCGATTACAGAAGCAGCCAAAACTTAATTTACCTAGCATCCTATGCTGGGAGGATACTACACAGATATGGTGAAATGAGCATCCAGCAAAGCACATTCCAGCTTACCTAGTGAGATAATGCCACATTCTCTTTCCACTGTATGTCTCCCATCTCTGGTCCCTGTGGCAACCATTAGAAGGTTGCTGTGATTGGCTGGCTGCACTGAGTGCTGGTTGTTTTATTGAGCAATGATATGAAAGCAAGAATCTACTAGAATACAAACAACAGGGCTAATCAGGGCCACCATTAGAAATCATAGAAGTCATGAGGGGCCCTATACAGCTTAACTGACAGAACCCTTCTACCTAGAGCAGTCTTTTCTGGACCCAGATTCCTCCTGTCCTTCTGACCCATTGCTGCCCCTAGGGGGTGAGTTTTTATGGGACCCCATGTACCCACCAACAAGATTTTGGAACCCAGTTCCTCTCGCATTGCAATAAATATATGAAAGTTTGAAAATTGTGGGTCAATTATTTGCCCTTATATAGCATCCACTCATTTCATAACAGCCATACAATACAGAAAATATAAACAGGAATAACAAAATTAACAGATAAAGAGCTAGACATCTATTGGCAAGCTAGATGGTAAGCCAAAAGATCCAGTTTCAATTTTACTTCAAGAAATCTGAAACAACTTCAATCATAAAATATTCAAGAATCAAATGAAAAGCAAAATTTGTTGAGATTCACTTGTTATACATTTTAAAGTATGAATTAAAGTAAATGTCAACCCAGTCATTAAAATCGAAATATATAAACTTTACCCTTGCCCCACTGCGAGGATATTTTTGCCCCACTGCAAAGATTTAAAATTTGAATGCAATTTCAAAAGCTCCTTATTAAGGCACTTTTTGTGATTTAGGGTGACAATACTCTGCCCCTTGTTTGGGCCAAGCCCAAACAAATTGTTTCCTAAATAGTTATTGTTATTAATATATTACTAAATGATGCAGCCCCTGTGTGAGCTGTATCATACTGTAGTAGCATTAACTAAATACAGTAACGCCCCGTACACACAATCGGACTTTCTGACAACAAAACCATGGATTTTTGTTTGAAGGATGTAGGCTTGCATACACACAGTCACACAAATGTTGGCCAACAATTACGAATGTAGTGACATACAAGACGTACGTAATATCTCCATTACGAACACTAGTTTTACAAGACTGAGCACTTCCAGCTCATACTTGATTACGAGCATTGTGAACTTTTATGTGACGGACTTGTGTATACACGATCGGAAAGTCTGACAACAAAGTTTTGTTGGTGGAAAACATGAGAACCTGCTAGCCAACATTTGTTGATGGGAAGTCCGACAAGAAATGTTGGATGGAGCATACACACGGTCGAACTTTCAGGCAACAAGCTCACATCCAACATTTCCTGTCGGAAAATCTGACCGTGTATATGCGGCATAAGAGGTGCTATGGTCCAGCATATGAATAAAGATGATTGCTTATAACAGTGATCAGATCATCACTGTAGTAAGCAATCATAGTAAAAAAGAAAAAAAAATCCTGATCACAATCACCTCCCCAGAGCAGTACAGTATTACTATGGTGCTGCTCTTGTCAGAGTATGTAAAAAAATTGTAGAAAGACAGAAAAATATAGTAAAAAAAGAAACGTGATAAAACATTTTATTTGGGTACAGTGTTGCATGACTGAGTAATTGTCAAAATGTTACAGTGCTTAAATCTGAAAATTGGCCTGGTCAGAAAGGGTGTCTGATATTGAAGTGGTTAAGCAGGCAGTACACATTCTGGCACACACAGCGACTGCATTGCTTAGTAATGGAAATAGTTTGTTTGGGCCAGCCTGGCTCAAACAAACAGTTTAAAGTGAAATCAAGCCTTAAATGATTTACTGATGATCAGTGTTAATTTTGGCAGCAAAATTTGGATTTAGTTTTAGTCTTAGTCTTTTGACTAAAATGCCATTTTCGTTTTAGGGACATTTTAGTCCCATTTTAGTCATCTGCAATTGTTTTAGTTTTAGTTGATTTTAGTCGACTAAAAGGTCCAGTACTTTTTAGTCGACTAAAATCTAATGAGTTTAGTTAAATTGTGCTGCTTTGTTTAAGCATTTCTCTACAATTTCTCTACTCATTATATACTCCTGACGTAAAAAAAAATCTAATATTAAGGTATTATTTATAGTATTAAGGTTTGAACAAACTCACAGCCACATATTTAACTGCTCTGGGTGGTCTGAGGAGGCCTGTAATGCTGCACAGTGCTCTGGATTAGGGATGAGCCGAACACCCCCTGGTTCGGTTCGCACCAGAACTTTCGAACGGACCCCAAATTCGTACAAACATTAGAACCCCATTGAAGTCTATGGGACTGGAACGTTCGAAATGAAAAGTGTTAATTTTAACGGCTAATATGCAAGATACTGTCCTAAAAAGGGTTTGGGGACCTGGCTCCTGCCCCAGGGGACATGGGTCAATGCAAAAAAAACTTTTAAAAATGGCCGTTTTGGCGGGAGCACTGATTTTAATGACTGATTAAAGTGAAAAAAAGTGAAATATTCCTATCGTGCCTGGGGGGTGTCTATAGTATGCCTGTGTAGTGCCACATGTTTCCCGTGTTTAGAACAGTCTCTGCACAAAATTACATTTAACGGAAATAACGTCATTTAAAGCTGCTTGCGGTTTTAATGTTATATCTGGTTCCTGCAATATGGTTGAAAATCATTGAGAAAAATGGCATGGGTAGCCCTCCCTGCCCATTACCAGCCCCTTTGGGTCTTGTACGCATATTAAGGGGAACCCCGTACCCATATTAAAAAAAGGAAATATGTGTGGCCCCCAGGCCCTATATACTCAGAACAGCAGTATACAGGCATGCAAACAAGACAGGGACTGTGTAGGTTTGTTGTGTTAAGTTGAATCTGTTTGTAATTTTCAACCGGTACATTTTTAAAGTGTAGCTCCAGTCAAAAAAAACTATTTTTAAGCTTTTTGGAAAACATAGGGAAGGGTTATCACCCCTGTATAATTTGTTTTGCCGTCCGTCTTTTTCAGAGCATGCAGACAGCACGCACAATCTCCTACCGCTGACTGCAAGCTGTATTTAAAACGAGCAAGATATTTAGCTATATAGGTGGATATAGCGGTGTATACTGCGTTCAGAGCACGCAGACAGCACGCACAATCTCCTAACATTGAATGAAAGCTCTATTTAAAAAGAGCAAGATATTTAGCTATATAGGTGGATATAGCGGTGTATACTGCGTTCAAAGCACGCAGACAGCACGCACAATCTCCTAACACTGACTGAAAGCTCTATTTAAAACGAGCAAGATATTTAGCTATATAGGTGGATATAGCGGTGTATACTGCGTTCAGAGCACGCAGACAGCACGCACAATCTCCTAACACTGAATGAAAGCTCTATTTAAAACGAGCAAGATATTTAGCTATATAGGTGGATATATCGGTGTATACTGCGTTCAGAGCACGCAGACAGCACGCACAATCTCCTAACACTGACTGACAGCTCTATTATAAAAGATAGATATATCGCTAGATATATAGGTGAATATAACGGTGTAAACTGCGGTCACGGCACGCAGACAACAACCACTACAGAAGAGCAAGAACGAAAAATCGGGCGATAACGATCGGTGTATACTGTGTTGAAGGTACACAGAACACCCACTAACTGCTACAGATGCCAACACACTACACAAGGCCGCCGCGCTGGCGGCCTTATATAGTGTGGGGCGTGTACTACACAGCCTGAGCTATGATTGGCCACAGGCATCCTGCCTGTGGCCAATCATGGCTCTCCTCGCTGTCGGCGCTGTGATTGGCCAAGCATGTGGGGTCACAGTGCATGCTTGGCCAATCATGAGCCAGCAATGCACTGCGCCATCACAGTGCATTGTGGGCCGTGAGCGCCACACGAATTTGGTGCGAACGGCCCATAACGTTCGGAATTCGCCGAACGGGCGAACAGCCAATGTTCGACTCGAACACGAAGCCCATCCCTACTCTGGATGGACTGTGGCTGTACTGCTGCACAGTGCTCTTGACGGTGGACTGAGGAAGCCTTTAGTAATGCTACACAGCGCACTGGATGGTGGTATGAGAGGCCTGTAATGCTGCACAGTGCTCTGGATGGTGGTATGAGGGGAGGCCTATAATGCACAGTGCTCTGGAAAGGTGGTCTGACTCTGAGAGGCCTGTAATGCTGCACAGTGCTGGATGGTGGTCTCAGGTCTCAGGGATGGCTCTGTGCTCAGTGCTCTGGATGTCAGTGGTCAGAGGATGCCTGTAATGCAAACACAGTGCTCTGGATGGACGGTGGTGCTCTCTGCACTGGCTGGTCATCATTGGAAGTGGTACTGTCTTCGGAAGGCCTGTTTCACAGTGCTGATCTGGACAGTCATCTGAGGACTCCAAGGCCTGTAATGCTGGTTGCACAGTTCTGCAACGGCTGCTAAGCTAAGCATGCTATGGACTTGAGTCGCTTGCTTCCTGGAAGCGGAAGCAGGCAGAGCTACATGTAAACCAGAAATTCATGAGGCAAACGTCCCTGCCTCACATTTTCATTTCCTTTTTGTTTGTTAACGAAAATGGAATTACTTTCGTCATGTTTCATTGTTTTTGTCAGTGGACAGAAATGTGCTGTACTTTTCATTTAGTTTTTGTCACTGTAAAAAGGGTGCTGACAGAAACGTTTTTGTCAACTAAATTAACCCTGCTGTTTATGCAAAGTGGTCATGGCTGTAAAGAGTCTGTAGGAGATCAGCAACATTGACATGCAAGTGATGAAAAAAGAGGAAAACATGTAGTTTATTAAAAAAAAAAAAATAGTGTCAATTATGTGCTTTAGCAAACTAAATATCATTCAGTTAGAGTTTACATGTTCTTTAATGTTCCATTTACTGGTGATGATTCATAGGAGCCTTGGATTATGGATTCTTCTTTTTTCTCTTCTGTATTATAAAAGGACAATCTAGATGGTTACTACCAAGCGCCACAGTCTAAAAAACGAGTCCATGAGAGCTTCAAATCATGAGTCCACTATAACTGCTATGGGCTATGTGCACGCTAACTGAACTGTAGCATCCACATAAAAAAAAAAAAGAAGAAAGTAGAGACAGTTGTTCCTGTGTGAATGTGATGGATCACGAATCCTGCTTGTATGGTATTATTTCATATGTGCAAAATGTATTGCTGTAATGTTCTAACAATGCCATCAAACTCACAGCTATCATCAAAACCTAATTTCCATCCTTTAATGATGTCTATTTCTACCCTCTTCATAGCAGCAATGACGCAATCCCAGACACATAGGACTCCTTTGGATGAGAAAGTATGATTCTAAAGTGTTGATCATAATTCTGTATTGTATTGGATAAGTAATCAGCTATCACTCCTTATAACCCGGTTATCAGAGTAACAAGCATGACATTTATGTCTCCTTAATGCTAATAAGTTTAGAACTGCTGACACGTGGGAGTGCATAGATTAGCATATGAATGTAAGCATGTGTTAACACTCTTATACAGTAAATGTAGCTATATAGGCAAAACTCAGCACAGTGTTAGAGAAAGACAGATGAAACTCTAAGAATATTTGCAATGGTACCATAGATTTAAAGATATTTTAATTAAAAATGAACCGATCCTAAAAATCTAACAAGAATATGTTAAAGTGGTTGTAAACCCTTACAAACCACGTTGACCTAAAGGTAAGCCTAGATTAAGGCTTACCTGTAGGTCCAATAAATATATTTACTAAAAGTCAGACACAGCTGTCTACGGCGCATGCGCACTATCACCGTTAGCAGTATGCCGTTAGTGGCGGCTCTTGTGTGCATGTGCGGGAGCGATGGCATCGCTACTCCGGCGCTGTGAAGGGCCGGAGCAGCGATACCTGGAAGAAGATGGATGCTCCGGACTACAGGGGACGGAGGTGACATCGCTGGCTCCTGTGTCAGGTAAGTGACACATAATGGGCTACTATGCGATGCGAATGCGAAAAAAATCACAAGAAATTCTTTAAGTATGTAAAGTACAGTAAAAAAGGGAGGACAGATCATATTGGCCCCATAAAGAATGAGGAAGGACATCTGGTCACAAAGGATGGGGCGATGGCAAAGGTATTGAATTTATTGTTCTCCTCAATCTTCACGAGGGAATTGGGGGGTTTCAGTCGCCAAAACTGCAGTGTTTATCCTCATGACACATCACAGGAAGTACTTCCATAGTTAACAGAAGACAGAATTAAAATTAGACTTGGGAACAAGTCTAACATTAATAAATCACCAGGACCAGATGGCTTGCATCCGAGGGTACTTAGGGAACTCAGTCAAGTAATTGTCAGACCATTTTTCCTAATTTTTACTGAGTCTACTGACTGGGATGGTACCAGATGATTGGAGAAAAGCCAATGTAGCAGTAATATTTAAAAAGGACCCACATACATCCCTGGGAATTACAGACCAGTTAGGATGGTACCAGTTCATGAAGAATTGTTCTTGCCAAACCAATCTATTAACCTTCCATTAGGAGGAGAGCTGCCATCTAGTTCCCCATAAACATTTACTGTACAAAATAAGGTCCATTGGCATGGACCATAAGGTGAGTACATGGATTGAAAACTGGCTACAAGGGCAAGTTCAGGGGTGGGTAGTGGGGTCCCCCAGGATTCTGTGCTGGGACCAATCCTATTTAATTTTTTTTTAGACGACCTGGAGAATGGGGTAAACAGTTCAATCTCTGTATTTGCGGACAAAACTAAACTAAGCAGGGCAATAACTTCTCTGCAGGATGTAGAAACTTTGCAAAAATATCTAAACAAATGAATGGGGTGAGCAACTACATGGCAAACGAGGTTTAATGTTGAAAAATGTAAAATAATGCATTTGGGTGGCAAAAATATGAATGCAATCTATACACTGGGGGGAGAACCTCTGGGGGTATCTAGGATAGAAAAGGACCTGGGGTCCTAGTAGATGATAGGCTCAACAATGGCATTCAATACCAAGCTGCTGCTAACAAATCAAACAGAATATTGGCATGCATTAAAAATGGGATCAACTCCAGATATAAAACGATAATTCTCCCGCTCTACAAGACTCTGGTCCGGCCACACCTAGAGTACGCTGTACAGTTCTGGACACCAATCCTCGGGATGTACTGGAAATGGAGCGAGTACAAAGAAGGGCAACAAAGCTAATAAAGGGTCTGGAGGATATTAGTTATGAGTAAAGGTTGTAAGCACTGAACCTATTCTCTCTGGAGGAGAGACACTTGAGAGGGGATATTATTTTAATTTACAAATACCATACTGATGACCCCGCAATAGGGGTCTCAGCGGGGAGCATCGATAGTTTCAAAAAACTATTAGATAAGAAAATTGTTAGCTCAAAGGTGGCAAGCAAAAAATGCCCCTTCTGTAGCGGACTGGCAGATAGCAATTATGGAGACAATATGGAAGGAGAGGGTGATATATTTGAGGAGAGGAAATTATAAAGAATTTAAAAAGATGTGGAAACCCTGGCTGGATAGAATGAGATACCCAGAATGAGGTATGGGAGAGGTGAAAGCTGGGTAGGGAGAGAGGAAGTAGGAGGGGAAGGAGGAATATATGAGCAATGAGTGAAAAGAGGGGTTAGATAGAAGAAATATTGACACATCATGGATAGGAATGTTTTCTAAAGGTTTTTATTACTCACTAAAGTATTACTGTATTTGTAAAGGTGAAATAAGTGCTACACATGCTATAGAGAATGTTTTTCTTGCTTTTATTATGTAAAAGAATGTTGAAAATGAATAAAGATTATGAAATTAAAAAAAAAAGATAAGCACTTGAACGACCACAACATACAGGGATATACAATGTAATACTGACATATAATCACACACATAGGTTGGACTTGATGGACTTGTGTCTTTTTTCAACCTCACCTATTATGTAACTATGGTTTGGCTTACCAGCTTCAGACATTGTTGTGGCAAGACACGGGATCAAAGAACACGACGGACAGTCACAGAGAGTCTACAGTCCTCAGTTGCAACCTCAACTGTAGTAGCGGTAGATGCAGGCACTACATGGTAAGAGCCATTGGTGGCTGCAAAGGACTCACAAGGAATGGTGGCAGTGGGAAATAACACTTCCACTGCATGGACGACAAGGCTGGATCAACACCAGCAGAAACGAACCCACTGGAATCAGCATCAGCGATGGTGGACTTGGCTTCTTCAACAGTGGCGTACCCAAGGGCCCAATCTGCCTTCATCACCTGTGACGGCAGTGATGGGCAAGCGGCCACCAGCAGGAATTCTCCGCAATGGTAACACCAACTCCAAGGGCGCAGAAACACAGCAAAGCCGGAACATCGCCTGCAAACGATTCCCATGGTTGCAGAACTTTGAGAGTTGTAAAGTGTTATCTCCACATGAGGCATCAGCCAAAAGTCCATATCAGTAATAGTCTCTCCAGAGGCAAAAAGACTGGGAATACTTGTATGTGATTAAGGTATCACATAAAGTTGTCATATAAGGTATTAGTAGAATGCTAAAATGCTTATTTCAATATGTAATATTATGTCATTACATAGCTCTCTAACCTTAACTCTACTTCAGATAACTGCTAGCTCTCCCCCCTTATCTTGAAGCTGAACTGCAAAGAATTCTAAAAAGACTGTGCCTCTTTTCCGAGAACTGCACCCAAGATAGACATGACATCAACATCCAATGTCTCATCTCGAAGAAAGAAGAAGTTACCAAAATACCCAATATAGCTATGATTAATTACTAAACTTGCTAAATCAGCTAAAAGCATACATTACATATATACATGTGTTACAGTAATACAGTAATATGTTACAATAATATGTTTTGCATATGTCTCGCCTTGCTTGTTTGAATGTCCACCCATTGTCCACACATTGTTATATAAACTGCAAAAAGAGGAAATAAAGAATCAGAAAGTAATTTTCACACTGGATCAGAGGTGTCAGAGTGGTTACTTCAGCATGTGCATGCTTTATATTCAATAATTTGATCAGGGGCAGATATAAAAATACCAGACCTTGGTTCTGATACAAAACAATTTGGCACCCAACGTGGGGCTGTGGGCTCTGTACCAGAGGATAGCCGATCGAGAAGGGAGCGGGACAAGCCAATACGGAGACTGGATGGAGATTGATCACCTCTAAAAACAGTAGGACACTTTTGATATCTTGTATACCTAGTCTACTGTTTATCCTGTACACGTGATTGGGGAATCTCTGTCTATATTGGCTCTCCGCGGTCAGCACAGAGACAGGTATATATCTTGCCCATAGCCTATTGAACCCGTACTAATTATATATGCCTCCTGTTTTTTTGTTCTGTCCTGTTTTGTTGATCGATCTTGTGTTTTGTGGTGGCTGTTGGGAATGAGGGATTGATTATATAGTCGCGGATGAAGACGTGGTTAAACTTCTCCTGGGAAGTGTGGTGAAGCACAGGGAAACCAGGAGGAGGCGTCAGGACATGGTTTAAACTCCTCCTGGGGAATAAATTATAATAACTGTGTGGTAAAAAGCACGGGTGCGGTGAAGCATGGGTGCGGTGAAGCACGGAACAAGAAGGGGATGTCAGGAATACGCTCAGCGGTGGCGTGGGTATCACGTGAGAGCTGAACAATCCTGTATTTGTCTACGGTTGTCACACATCTTGTTGTGTAGTTGGTTGTTGGTCATATCTTGTTGGTAATGTCATGTCCTAAGTGTGTTTGTGGACTGTTGTTTGCCATAAATGAAGAAGGCTGGGGTCTGTCGAAGTAATAGAGCCAGGATATAGAACTGAGTCTCTTGGTTATAAACCCTTATTCCCGGAGGCCGCACACATATTGGTGTTCAGATTAAATGTGCATTACCCAGTCAAATTTGTTCATGGTAAATCATTGAAAGTTATAGAAGCTGAAGCTAGAATAAGAGGACAGGGAGACGAAAGGTGTCCCTTACAGGTTGACCTTGAACAACCAGAAGGACTTGAAGAGGTAGAAGAGGTAGAGTGAGAAATTTGGACTTTGATCTGGGACATGTGAGAGCTTTGAGCTGGGACTTGTAAATTAAATTGAAGTATTGAATTTAATCTTAAAGTGGTGCATTGAATATGAATTACTGTACTCCTTATCTGTTTGCTAAATGTCTTGTTGAGAGTAACAAGTGGTCATAAATTGCTCGGCTCGCTCTCCTACCTGTGGCCACCTCGGGGGTGGACAGGGCTGTGACTGGTCTACATTTTGGGAAGACGCGTGTAAGGAGACTTGCGCAGCAGTCCAACACTGTAGACGTTCCTTTCTCTCTCTCTCTCTCTCTCTCTATCCTTTTGTCCCCATTAACTTGAGACTGTGATATAGTCTGAACCGGTACCAGGTGACGTATAGAGGAATTGTCGGACCCTTTTGAGTCCAGGACAGCCTCGTGACCCATCTAAAAGCCTGAGGCCGCGTACACACGCGGGGACTGTTCGCCCAACTTTGTCCGTCAAACAGTTTCGGCAAACAGTCCGCTCAAAATTAGCATGGACGGACATGGCCACACACGACGGACGAACAGTTTGCTGAAACCGTGCGCGATGACGTGAACGGCACGTACGACGGGACGAAAAATACGACGTCCTATACACTGCATTATAACTTTCGGCGTGTAAATCCTTTCTGAGCATGCGCGGAACTTAGTTTGACGAACAAGCCTACACACGAGCGGACTGTTCGCTGAAACAAGGTTTCAGCGGACAGTTTTTCGGAAATTCCGAAAAACCTTGTTCGTCAAACTGTCCGCTGAAACTGTCCGCTGAAAGCCCACACACGAGCGGACTGTCCGCCCAAACACTGTTCAGCGGACAAAGTTGGGCGAACAGTCCGCCCGTGTGTACGCGGCCTGAAAAGACACATATAAATATCCCAGTCATCAAGACAGAACGTAGAAAAGTAGCATTATATATTGGAGGGTGGTACGAACGAGGACAGGTGGCAGTCAGAGGATTGTCGGACCCTTTTGAGTCCAGGACAGCTTCATAAAACCGCCATAGAAATCCTGAGCCCGGACACATAAACTTCGCAATAGCTAACGATGGAGCAGAAATTGGAGAGACCTAAAGAGGGTAGTTTGGCTTGTGATTTGGTGTTAGAGCGAGAAGGAGAAGATGCTGTCAAGAAGGGGAAGAAATTGGCAAAAGTGTGTGGGGTCACTATGCATTTGGGTGGTCGGCTAGAGCCAGATGAATGGTGTAATATTTTGAAATGTAAAAAAGGTCTGTTGTCCTGGTCCCCAGGAAGTAGACGCTGCCCTTTGTCTACCACCCCTCTGTTCCAAGGGACAACTCCCCCGCTGTGCTATGTCCACTGGGACATACTACAATCAAAGTAGCATTTCAATTTATGCATGGGGTGTCTTGATTATTTCAGCTAGAGTCTGACTTTAAGGACCGTTTTAGTTGTAGTTGCCTATCTTTGCATTATTGAAGATAAAAGGTGCTTCTTTTCTAATAACAGCAAATGTAGCAAATGTGCTATGTTTGTGCAAATTTTTTTAATTGTGTTTAAGCTGTATTAGCAATAATTGTGTATTTTAAAATGTTGATTTTTAACCAGATATAAGTTTTAAGAATATTATAATGGGGAAATTATATATATTCTGGGCATCATGCCAGGTGAATTGTGGTCAGTAAAAAAACGGGAAGTGATTTAAAATGGCATAATCCTATGCATTAGAATCACAAAAATTATTATACTGATTTGGGTATTAGCATGTTGAAAAAAGTATGCAAACACACCGCATTTGTCTTAGGTCTTAAAGAGTCAATCCAAAAGGTTCTGCTCCTATCACGCCCAGAGTATAGAGTAATGGATCTTGAGTTGTTGTTATTAGTAGTGAAGGGCCTAGAATCTGCACAGAGCAGTAAAAAGGTATCTCCTCTCATGATGGCCTATGACACACCGTATTCATGCCCACCTGTACTAACCCCACGTGTTTGTTACAACTGCACTCCAGAAGGGAACGCCAAAGCAGAAGACCCGGAAGTCTGCCCACAAGCAACTAGGCCCCCAACCATGACCCACATGAAAGCACTCAGTACCATAGACATGACTGCCCACCACCCTGCCCTTCTCCGGATCACATTTACCATCCCCCCTAGGATTCAGGCAAGCCTGTGTCACCTGCCTGCTACACCTGGACTGTTATGCCACAAGGTGCCCAGAACTCCCCCTCCCAATTCAATCCAAGGAAATGGCCCTCATCCTGGACACCTGGATGAAGTTACACCCAGACATTGTACTCCTTCAGTATGTAGATGACATTCTGCTTTGTGCAGATATCCTCCAAGGTGGTGACATCTCAAATTTCTCTGAAAGCCTCTTACCTGCTACCTCTCTCCTCTTTCTGGCGGGGGGGCCTGAGATAGGCTGTGCAGACATAAAGCTTAATATCTCTTTCCCAGCCACTGGCTGCCAGGAGCTGATTAAAGTTGACGATGAATGCAAGCTGCATACTTTTTATGAGAAACGCATGGCCACAGAAGTTTCAGCTGATCCTTTGGGTGAGGAATGGAAGGGATATGTTGTCAGTGGAGGCAAGGATAAGCAAGTTTTCCCCATGAAACAGGGAGTTCTCACCTGCTGCCGTGTTTGTTTGCTATTGAGTAAGGGTCACTCCTGTTACCGCCCCCGGAGGACTGGCGAGCGCAAACTGTGCAAGTCTGTATGCGGCTGTATTGTAGATGCCAACTTAAGTGTGTTGAACTTGGTGATTGTCAGGAAAAGTGAGAAGGACATCCCTGGCCTCACCGACAACACTGTTCTAGGTTCTAAAAGGGCAAGCAGAGTCCGCAAGCTCTTCAACCTGTACAAAGAAGATGATGAGCACCAATATGTGGTTAGAAAGCCTCTTGCTAAGGAAGGGAAGAAAGCCAGGACTAAGGCCCCCAAGATTAAGCGTCTTGTAACACCTAGAGTTCTTCGACACAAGCACAGACGTATTGCCCTGAAGAAGCAGCGCACTCAGAAGAATGAGGAGGAAGCATCAGAGTATGCCAAGCTCCTTGCTAAGAGAACAAAGGAAGCAAAGGAGGAGCACTAGGAGCAGATTACCAAGAGGCGTAGACTTTTATCACTGAAAGCCTCCTCCACTACCTAGTCGAGCAAGGATGCAAGGCCTCAAAGCAAAAGGTTCAGTGGCGCAAAGAGAAGGTGATTTTCCTAGGTCACTGCATCTCCCAAGGCACTCGACATCTCACTGAAGAAAGAGTTGCTGCAATCAAAGCCATCCCCTTGCCTCAAGGTCAAAAGCCCCTACATGCATTCCTAGGATTAATCTCCTATTGCCGCTCTTGGATCACGGGAGCCCCCCTCTTGATGCAACCTCTTTATGATGTCCTGAAATCCCATCCCTTCTCACTTTACCCAGAAGCTGTGGACAATTTTGAAGTTCTGTAGGAGATCCTCTCCATGGCCCCTGCTTTGGGCCTCCCAAACTATGAAAAGACTTTCAAACTGTTTGTCTCAGAGAGACAAGGACATGCCACAGGAGTTTTGGCTCAGGCCCATGGCACCAGGCTTAGACCCATTATTTATTACTTTTGCCAACTGGACCCAGTGGCCAAGGGGGACCCTCCTCCTGTCTTAGAGCCATATTTGCAGCCCAAGCCCTTTTGGACAAAACCGCTGACCTGGTGTTGGGCCATCCTTTAACCACCTAACAACCGGCCCATAGCCGAATGACAGCTATAGGACGGTTGATTAACTCTGGGAGGCCGTCATATGATGTCCTCCCAGAATTCCGCTCTCACGCGCCTCCTGGGCGCCATAACTCGCGGCAGTTTACCGTGTGATCGCTCCATCACTTATAAACAAAGCAATGATCGATACAGCGAAGGGGGAAAGATTGGTGTCAGCAGTGCTGTGGGCTGGATCTGCAGTGCCCACGGTGCTGCTCACCGACAATTAACCCCTCAATTCCCTGCCAATACTCTGCAATACCCAGCAATACCCTGCCAATACTCTGCAATGCCCTGCCAATACTCTGCAATACCCAGCAATGCCCTGCCAATACTCTGCAATACCCTGCCAATACTCTGCAATACCCAGCAATGCCCTGCCAATACTCTACAATAGCTTGCAATACCCTGCCAATACTCTGCAGTACCCAGCAATGACCTGCCAATACTCTGCAATACACAGCATTGCCCTGCCAATACTCTGCAATACCCAGCAATGCCCTGCCAATACTCTGCAATAGCTTGCAATACCCTGCCAATACTCTGCAATACCCAGCAATGCCCTGCCAATACTCTGCAATACACAGCATTGCCCTGCCAATACTCTGCAATACCCTGCCAATACTCTGCAAAACCCAGCAATGCCCTGCCAATACTCTGCAATACACTGACAATACTTTGGGATGCCCTGCCAATACTCTGCAATACTCAACAATGCCCTGCCAATACTCTGCGATGCCCTGCCAATACTCTGCAATACCCAGCAATGCCCTTCCAATACTCTGCAATACCCAGCAATAATCTGCAATAATCTGCAATAGCCTGCAATACCCTGCCAATACTCTGCCATAAATTGTTATACCCAGCCATACTCTGCAATACACAGCCATACTCAGTGATACCCTGCAATACACAGCCATACTCAGTGATACCCTGCAATACCCAGCCATACTCGTGATACCCTGCAATACTCGGTGATACCCAGCCATGCTCGGCCATGCTTGGCTGTACTCAGCCTCTGTATGTTGCCAGGCTGTGGAAATCTCACACATGTGGTATCGCCGTACTCAGGAGGAGTAGGAGGATCTATTTTGGAGTGTAATTTTTGGTATGTGCATGCTATGTGTTAGAAATATTGTATAAATGGACAACTTTGTGTTAAAAAAAATGCATTTTAACCACTTCCCGCCCGTCGGCCGTCATATGACGTCCTTGACTTTGTGCAGGGATATCTGAATGATGCCTGTAGCTACAGGCATCATTCAGATATCAGCTTTTTCAGCCGCAATTCCCTACAACATGAGAATAATTATAGCGGCTGTTCCGCTGCTTGATCGTTCCTACAGGAGGCGAGAGGGGACACCCCCCTCCCGCCGCCCTCCGGTGCTTCTACCGACTCACAATACGATCAAAGCCAGAATCGTTTTATATTTTTTTATTTCAGACTTCTCAGCCTAGAGGTGAGATGTGGGGTCTTATTGACCCCATATCTCACTGTAAAGAGGACCTGTCATGCCATATTTCTATTACAAGGGATGTTTACATTCTTTGTAATAGGAATAAAAGTGATCAAAAAATGTGTCAAACTAAAATAAATAAAGTAAAATGAACAATAACATTTTTTTTTTTTAAAGTGCCCCTGTCCCCATGTGCTCGCATGCAGAAGTGAACGCATACGTAAGTCCCGCCCACATATGAAAATGGTGTTCAAATCACACATGTGAGGTATCGCTGCGAACGTTAGAGTGAGAGCAATAATTTCGGCCCCAGAACTCCTCTGTAACTTAAAACATGTAACCAGTAAAAAAAATTAAAGTGTCGTCTATGGGGATTTTTAAGTAGCGATGTTTGGCGCCATTCCACGAGCGTGTGCAATTTTGAAGGGTGACATGTTAGGTATCTATTTACTCGGCGTAACTTCATCTTTCATATTATGCAAAAACATTGGGCTAACTTTACTGTTTTGTTTTTTTTTAAGCAAAAAAGACACTTTCGAAAAATTGCTGCGCGAATACTGTTCGAGATAAAAAGTTGCAACGACCACCATTGTATTCTCTAGGATCTTTGATAAAAAAAAGTATATAATGTTTTGGGGTTCTATGTAATTTTCTAGCAAATAAATGATGATTTTTTACATGTAGGAGAGAAATGTCAGAATTGGCCTGGGTGCTCCAGAACGCTTGATGGTGCTCCCTGCATGTTGGGCCTCTGTATGTGACTACGCTGTGTAAAAGTCTCACACATGTGGTATTGTCATACTCGGGAGTAATAGCAGAATGTGTTTTGGGGTGTAATTTGTGGTATGCATATGCTGTGTGTGAGAAATAACCTGATAATATGACAATTTTGTGAAAAAAAAAGGAAAAGAAAATCTTTATTTTCAAAAGAATTGTGGGAAAAATTACAACTTCAAAAAACTCATCATGCCTCTTACTAAATACCTTGGAATGTCTTCTTTCCAAAGAGGGGTAATTTGGGGGGTATTTGTACCTTTCTGGCATGTTAGGGTCTCAAGAAATGTACTTCAGGTGTGATCAATTTTCAGATATTGGCACCATAGCTTGTGGACTTTATAACTTTCACAAAGACCAAATAATATCCACCAATTTGTACTTATTTTTACCAAAGATATTTTTGGTCTTTTTTCTTTTATAGCACAAAAAATAAAAAACCCAGCGGTGATTAAATACCACCAAAAGAAAGCTCTATTTGTGTGAAAAAAAGACAAAAATTTCATATAGGTACAGTTTTGCATGCCTGAGTAATTGTCATTCAAAATGTGAGAGCACCGAAAGCTGAAAATTGGTCTGGTTATTAAGGGTGTTTAAGTGCCCAGTGGTCAAGTGGTTAATCCTCCTTGCCCCTCATGACATAACTGCCATACTAAACCAAGTATAGCCTAAACACTTGTCTTCAGCATCACTGGCTTCCCCAATGACACGTGGGTGACCCCGCCTCCCTCTGATGTAACGGAAACCTGCGTTAACCTCAAACTCGATGCTCATCCCTAGCAGACAGGCAGACTCCTTAGACAAAAAGGTGAGATAAGGCAGACAGCAGTACAGGAAGGACACTTTAAACTGATCCAGCTCATCTGTACTTTGTAGAATAGTCTCCTATAGTAACTGAACTTTACTCACAGCATCATAGAGAATTCTCTTGGATAAGTTCTCACTTGAAGCTCTCCCAGCCACCTCATGGGTCCCCGGTCCATGAAGAGTCACTTTTGGAACTAGAACTCTCAGCATAGTTTCCAGGTATTTAGCAGGCTCTCCTCTGTAAAATCTTGAACACCTGGATAGGCTTCAAACAGACCTAGCAGATGGAGAGCTCCTGGATAAGCCTCAGGCTTCAGGCCTAGCAGCCAGGACCTGTTTCTCACGCACCCAACCAGACCGCAGTCTGGGCGGAGAAGACCCAGATCAGCTGACTCTCTCCAAATAAATACCTTCTCCCAGCATTCATAGTGGCCAGTCTGATTGGCTGAGAAGGAATGTTTACTAATAACCTGAATTCAGTGTAGCCCATTACACTAATGCCAAAGGTGATAGTGCCACCTATTGGCAAAAGAGAGGAACCACAGCTAAAATAGGCTTAGGAGGAAAACCATTTGATCAAAAAGACTACAAATTAGCCAGGCTAGCTACCACCTAGCACAGCTAAATATACCTGTAGCCCTGTTTTAGGTAGGCATGAGCCCCTGGTTCAAGCCAAACGTAAGTTTGACATGAACATCGGATGTTCGTTTGCTCGCAAACAAACCCAAACATATGGGGGGTTCTGCGGCACAGAGTTCACAGTGCATTGACATCTGATGATCTGATGATTGGCCAAAGCATGCACCTGCTCTGCATGATTTGGCCAATCACATCGCGCTCTGCTGCGAGAGCCATAACTGGCCAAAGGCAGGATGCCTTTGGCCAATCATAGCTCAGGGGGACTAACTCCAAGCCCCACACTATATAAGGCTGCTTACATAAAGGCCATGTATAGTGTGTGGGCAGAGATAGATTGACCTAGATTAGGCAGACAGGCTAGTTAGTGGAGGCAGTGTATTTTATATATATATATATATATATATATATATATATATATATATATATATATATATATATACTAGATATTCATTGTAGACTCTATATTCAGTCAGTGCAGGCAGTGTAGTATATATATAAAGTGTAAAAAAAACTGCGTGGGCCCCCCAAAATCCATACCAGACCCTTATCCGAGCATGCAACTTGGCAGATCAGGATGGGGGGATGAGTGAGCACCCCCCTCCTGAACCATACCCTCAACATGGGGAGGGTGCTTTGGAGTCTCCCCAAAGCACCTTGTCACCATGTTGTACAATGTACCTCTACCCATTCACATGGAGGGGCGGGATCTGGGGGCCCCCTTGTTAAAGGGGGCTTCTAGATTCTAATAAGCCCCCCTGTCCACAGACCCCCACAACCACTGGGCAAGGAATGTGGGGATGAGGCCCTTGTCCCCATCAACATGGGGACAAGGTGCTTTGGGGGGACTCCCAAAGCACCCTCCCCATGTTGAGGGCATGTGACCTGGTACAGTTCAGGAGGGGGGCGCTCGCTCTCCCCCCCATCCTGACCTGCTTGGGTGCATGCTCCGATAAGGGTCTGGTATGGATTTTTGGGGGCCCCACACCTTTTTTGATTTCCTTTGGCATGGGGTTCCCCTTAAAATCCATGACAGACCAGAAGGGCCTGGTATGGATTTTGGGGGGACCCCTTCCCATCTTTTTTTAAAATTTTTGTCACGGAGGTCCCGTTAATACCCATATGCCTTCGGGCCTGGTATGAACTGGGGGGGGGGGGGGGGGGACCGCGTGCCGTTTTTATCAATGGTTTTTCATTTATACTCCCGGGAGCCGACAATACATTACAGATGTGAGCTATTTTAAATGACACTTTTTCCTTTAGAAATGTCATTTTGCTGCAGGACTGTAATAAACATCAGAAGGATCAGCTACTTTACAGGCAGACTAAGGAAACCAGGCATGATATTTAAAGTAATATTTCATTTTTATTGTTTCTCTTTAAGCATAATTACAATCACTGCTACTGAAAAACGGTTGTTTTTAAACCTTTTTTTCCGCATTGTCCCTATGCACTTTTTATGGCCATAACTTACATATAGACCGTTAAAATTTGCAGTTTTGATTTTTCATGTTGGTGTTCCATAGACTTTAATGGTGTTCGCACACATTTTTTGCCTGTTCGCATGTTCTGGTGTTAACCGAACCTTGCCTGACTTGTGGCTGACCACACCCTGCCATGTGCTCCCCCACAACATGCATTGCCCTCCCACAAAATGAAATGCATGCATTTTTATGTGCATCCAATGATTTCAATGGATTTGAAAATGCATGAAAATGCTTTTAAATTCAGGCATGCCTCGTGTGTTTGTATAATCAATGCAACGCAGCGCACAGGTGTGAATGAGCTCAGTGGTTTCAATGTATTTTTATGACGTGTTTTAGTTTCTTCCAAAATGCACATCAAATGCAACAGTGTGAACGAGGCTTTCAGTTGATACCTTCAGTTTAAAAGAGAAGTAATTTTTTTTTAGATTCATACGTACCTAGGTGGATGGAGCATCAGACCAATGCTAGAAGTAAAGAACCTGCGCTAAAAAGAACCATAAGTCATTGATCAAATCAAAACATATGAACATGCAGAACGTCCATAATTGATCACTTCAGCTTGTTGATGTCACCACAGTGTATAAAAGCAAACAGGAGAGTGCCCACCACCATAATATGGACCTGCTTACCAGATAGCATGCATAAGGGGCAGATGGCTACAACCCAGCCGTGGCCTTTCGCTTGTGGATGTCAACACCAAAAATAGCAGATTGGATCTTGCAGATCGCTCAATCCCTCCAACTATGATGTCTGTCTTTTACTCAGGTAAATACCCTAAAAGAGAGAAGACTGACCATAGTGTAATATTGCTTAGATAAATTTGTTTAAAACAAGATATTGCACTTACATTTAGAAAAATATTGCAATCATAAAAAACAATGCCGACTGGCACAAACACACGGAGTTCATCCTCCTAGAACGATCGCGTGGTGATGTCACTACGTACCTTCCTCCAGACGCGTTTCATCATACGTGACATTGTCAATGGGGAACAGGCAACGTAGTGACTCACCACCATATATAAAGAGCCAAGCCTCGTTCTGAGTCACGAGTGCACGGATCAATAGGCACCATATTTTTGGTGGACGGTAATCCCTTACATGTAGAGACGGAGGATAACAAATCAATATCAGAAGTTAATCCTGCTACATCACTCCATAAATAGATATATATAGCCAAATTGTTGGTAATAAGTTAAAAACAAGAGAATTCTTAGTAGAACTCTCCTCTAAAATATAATACTAATTTAATTTAAACCTGAGAAAGGGACAACCAATGAATCACCCATTGTCGACCAATCTCAGACTGGTATAATAGAGACCTTAACCACTTGCCGACCGCCGCACGCCGATGTACGTCGGCAGAATGGCACGGGCAGGCATAAGCACATACATGTACGTCCTTTGCCTCCCGCGGGTCGGGGGCCCGATCGGGCCCCCGCCCGGTGCCTGCGGCGGTCGGTTTTCGTTCGGGAGCGATCCCGGACGAGGGGACGGCCATTCATTCATGGCCACCCCCTCGCGATCGCTCCCGACGAATGGAAATCCCCGGTGACATCACTTCCTCTCCTGTAATGTAAACACAGGAGAGGAAGTGATGTATTCTCTCCTCCGTGTCGGTATTTTTCGTTCCGACACGGAGGAGAGCGGATCAGTGAGTTGCACCAACACATCCCACACACAGTAGAACATGCCAGGCACACTCACACCCCCCCTTTACCCCCCGATCACCCCCCCAATTACCCCTGCCCCCCAGTCACAGTGACACCAATGTCATTTTTTTTTTTTTTTTTTTTTTTTTTTTTGCATTGGTGTCATTTGTGACTGTAATAACTGTTAGGGCAGTTAGGGTTAGCCCCCTTTAGTTCTAATGTACCCCCCTAACCCCCCCAATAAAGGTTTAACCCCGTGATCACCCCCCGTCGCCAGTGTCACTAAGGCTGGGTTCACATTGCAGCGGTTTATGAGAACGAATGTGATTCGCACCGCACTGCAGTGCAAATCACATCCGATCTCTGTGCGATTCGAGTTCAGCCATTCGCCGCACCCGCCGCACCCGCCACACCCGCCGCACCCGCCGCAAATTCGCACGGGACCCTTTTTTTGGCCCGCAGCAGAATCGGATCGCATGGGTGTTCACACCATGCGATCCGAGTTTGCAGATCGCACTGCGATATGCGAACTGATCTGGGGGTGTCATTAACATTTCACTGACACTCCCAGCAGTTCGCATAGGGCAGTGTGAACTGCCGCCGGGAGGCATGCGATGCGGGAACCCGCCGCGCATTCGTGGCGTTCCCGCATCGCTCCAGTGTGAACCCAGCCTAATAAGCGATCGTTTTTCTGATCGCTGTATTAGTGTCACAGGTGACGCTAGTTAGGCAGGTAGGTATTTAGGTTCGCCGCAGCTTTTTATAGCGCCAGGGACCCCCATATACTACCGCATAAAGCCCCCTGATTGCCCCCTAGTTAACCCTTTCACCAGTGATCACCATATAACTGTTACAGGTGACGCTGGTTGGTTAGTTATTTTTTTATAGTTTCAGGGCACCCGCCATTTATTACCTAGTCTCACTAGTGTACCCCTAAATTTAGGGGTGTCTACTTTCTAAAATGGGGTCATTTGGGGGGGGGGGGTTTGTGCCATCTTGGCATTTTATGGCCTTCAAAACTGTAACGCCCTTAGAAAGCCTGAAGGCGGTGCTTGGTTTTTGGGGCCCCGTACGCGGCTAGGCTCCCAAAAAGTCCCACATATGTGGTATCCCCGTACTCAGGAGAAGCAGCAGAATTTATTTTGGGGTGTCATTTCACATATGCCCATGGCATGCGTGAGCAATATATCATTTAGTGACAACTTTGTGAAAAAAAAAAAAAGTTTGTAATTTTCCCGCAACTTGTGGCAAAATATAAAATATTCCATGGACTCAACATGCCTCTCAGCAAATAGCTTGGGGTGTCTACTTTCTAAAATGGGGTCATTTGTGGGGGTTTTGTGCCATCTTGGCATTTTATGGCCTTCAAAACTGTAATAGGTAGTGAGAAGTGAACTCAAAAAATTACGCCCTTAGAAAGCCTGAAGGCGGTGCTTGGTTTTCGGGGCCCCGTACGCGGCTAGGCTCCCAAAAAGTCCCACATATGTGGTATCCCCGTACTCAGGAGAAGCAGCAGAATTTATTTTGGGGTGTCATTTCACATATGCCCATGGCATGCATGAGCAATATATCATTTAGTGACAACTTTGTGAAAAAAAAAAAAAAAAAAAAAAGTTTGTAATTTTCCCGCAACTTGTGGCAAAATATAAAATATTCCATGGACTCAACATGCCTCTCAGCAAATAGCTTGGGGTGTCTACTTTCTAAAATGGGGTCATTTGTGGGGGTTTTGTGCCATCTTGGCATTTTATGGCCTTCAAAACTGTAATAGGTAGTGAGGCGTGAAATCAAAAATTTACGCCCTTAGAAAGCCTGAAGGCGGTGCTTGGTTTTCGGGGCCCTGTACGCGGCTAGGCTCCCAAAAAGTCCCACATATGTGGTATCCCCGTACTCAGGAGAAGCAGCAGAATTTATTTTGGGGTGTCATTTCACATACGCCCATAGCATGTGTGAGCAATATATCATTTAGTGACAACTTTGTGTAAAAAAAAAAAAAAAAATTTTTTTTTGTCATTATTCAATCGCTTGAGGCAAAAAAATAAAATATTCAATGGGCTCAACATGCCTCTTATCAATTTCCTTAGGGGGTCTACTTTCCAAAATGGGGTCATTTGGGGGGGTTTTGTACTGCCCTGTCATTTTAGCACCTCAAGAAATGAGATAGGCAGTCGTAAACTAAAAGCTGCGTAAATTCCAGAAAACGTACCTTAGTTTGTAGATGTGACAACTTTTGCGCAAACCAATAAATATACAATTATTGACTTTTTTTTTACCAAAGACATGTGGCTGAATACATTTTGGCCTAAATGTATGACTAAAATTGAGTTTATTGGATTTTTCTAATAACAAAAAGTAGAAAATATCATTTTTTTTCAAAATTTGCGGTCTTTTTACGTTTATATCGCAAAAAATAAAAATCGCAGAGGCAATCAAATACCATCAAAAGAAAGCTCTATTTGTGGGAAGAAAAGGACGCAAATTTTGTTTGGGTACAACATTGCATGACCGCGCAATTACCAGTTAAAGCAGCGCAGTGCCAAAGTGTAAAAAGACCTCTGGTCATTTACCAGCAAAATGGTCCGGTCTGAAAGTGGTTAAATTATATTTGAAATAATAGTAAATATTAAAGTGAATAATTAATAATTACTAGTGCTCTTTACTAATTTTATATATATATATATATATATATATATATATATATATATATATATATATATATATTATCCTGAAAAGTTGACTGTGAAATCATACAAATACATTATTAACTTATGTGTAACATATAAAAATATATAGTGCAAATATATTTAATTAGGGGCGAACATATCTAGTTAATTAAAGTGAATGGAAATATTTTCATTTTATAGGTGAATAATAAATTATACAATCAGAATAGGGGATCAGCAGGCCCCCATAATGGGACTTCGAAGGGTAAGCCTTCTGGACAGGGCCAACCGAGAGGTCCCCAGCACAATCGAGGTCGAGGGCGTAGTCAAGGTACCCCTAGAGGACAGGTCTCTAACCCGAATCTGAGACATGCGGATAACTTTCCATCAGGGTATAATTATCCCTTTAGTCAAGGCTATGGTCCAACACAGCCTTTTGCTTATAATTATGGCCCATCCGGTCACTTTAATGACCAACGGGTGATGCATTATGATAGTAATGTGACACCGGACTATAATATTCCAGTATACAACCAGTATCTTCCATTGAGAGATCATATGGATCTCAATGAGAGTTTCTGTGACCCTCCTCTGGGACCACAAAATAATGCCCATATGAATAGTGGTCATTCCAGCCATGAACAGATGGGTCATCAGGACCCAAGAAACACCATGGTATACCCACAACAAAATTGGGGTTTTCCCAAAACCGGTCAAGGAATAAAAAGAATAGTCGAGCTCCGAGAGGAACTAGAGGGGGGAGGCGTAGGAAGTCCAAAAAGAGCAAGGACTTAGCAGGCACAGGTATTTTTAATCTGAGTTCCCATGTGCTAACGGATTTGGAAGTGGATGTTCTGGATAGGGGCCTTAAATTTGCCCCTGTTCATAACATTAACAAATTCCAAACTTACATGGACTTGCAAAAATATGTACGCAAACTCAATGTACAGCGGTACATGGTCTCTAATTCGTATAATCCACCTAGAGCCTTGTCATCTACCTTCACACATTCTGGCTTAGCCAACGCTTCTTTATTCAACCCGCCAGGACAATTAGCTCCATCCCTAAAAGTGTTTAGGGAATTGGCGCTTAAGGACCTAGAGGCCATGCAGGTCCGACAGGTGAAAAATAAAGAGAACATAGATAAGGGCATAGAGTCCCTCTGCACCAATCATAATTTGGTTATTCGTCCAGCGGACAAGGGAGGGGGGATCGTTGTTTTGAACAAGGACGATTACATGAAGGAGATGCGCTGTATCCTAGCTGATACCACCACCTATACTCCACTACTTTACAATCCTAATGATAAATACAAGAAGGAGTTGGAACACATTGTCAGTATCGGCTTTGCTAATTCAATTTTGAATAGAAAGGAAAAAGCGTTTTTGGTACCTCGAGCACCTAGAGTACCGATTATGTATTACCTACCAAAGATACATAAAAATGTTTCTTGCCCCCCGGGTCGTCCTATTGTGAGTGGAATAGATTCAGTCACGTCCCGGGTGGGTAAGTACATTGATTTTTATCTTCAACCTTTGGTACGTTCTATTCCTTCCTATTTAAAAGACACAAGGGATGTCATTAACCTTCTGTCCCAGTATAAACCTAAAACCGGGATGTGGCTGGTAACAGCCGACGTCACCTCACTCTATACCGTGATTCCTCACAATTTGGGCCTGGAGGCCGTTCGCTGTTTTCTTGAGAGGGGGTCTAATCTCCCACAAGAGCAGATTGACTTTATTATGGTTCTTTTGAATTATGCAGCTACACATAATTTTTTTTGGTTTGACAGCCTTTTTTACCGCCAGGATAGGGGGGTCGCCATGGGGGCTAAATATGCCCCCAGCCTGGCTAATCTTTTCATGGCCAAGTGGGAGGAGGACGTCATCTATGCGGAACCCAGGTCAGAGGTCATCCTCTGGGTCCGGTATATAGATGACGTCTTCCTCCTTTGGGATGGCGACCTACCGGCTCTTTCTGAGTATATGAACTTTTTGAATACTAATGACAGAGGGATACATTTTAGTTATGAAGCGAGTTTAGAACAAATACATTTTTTGGACTTGGCTATTTCTGCTAAGGAAGATAGGTTTACCACTTCCACCTACTTCAAACCTACAGATAAAAACGCCTACATACCTCGAGATAGCTGCCATCACAAATCATGGCTGAACTCAATTCCTAAGAGCCAATACCTTAGGATTAAACGCAATTGTTCAGAGGATGGTACCTTCTTGACACAGGCGGATGTCCTCACCAAGAGGTTCCTAGATAAGGGGTACAGTCCTGAATTCCTTAAGGATGCCCTAGATCAGGTTATTGGCACCAATCGAGAGGATCTATTGAAGGCCAGAGTGAAGAATGAGGGGGAGGTCAGTTCTTATAGATGCACTTTTACTACCACCTTTTCGCGCCAACATTTTAATGTGAAGAACATTATGAATAAATATTGGCACATCTTAAAGAATGATAGAGTTTTAGGTGCCATTCTACCTGACAAACCTAAGGTAGTCTTTAAAGGTGTACCCAACCTCAGAGATAAATTGGCTCCCAATGTTGTGAATCCCCCTAGGGAGATAACAAATCTGTTCTCGGAACTAAAGGGATATTATCAATGCAGAAGATGTCAGGTGTGTCAGCTTAATCGTTGCACCACGAGAAGAACTACTAGTTTTTCGTCTACCTGCACTTCCAAAACCTTTCCTATCGATTCTTTTATCACCTGCTCCACCACAGGTGTTGTTTATTTACTCCAGTGTCCGTGCGGCCTGCAATATGTGGGCCGGACAAAAAGACCTCTTCAGGTCCGGATCAACGAGCACATAAGCAACATCAGGAAAGGTTTTACCAAGCATTCCGTTTCCAAGCACTACTTATCGGTTCACGATAGGGACCCTTCGGACACCCTTTTTCTCGGCATAGACAAATATAGGCCAAACTGGAGAGGTAGTTGCTTGGTCCGTAGTATCTCCAGGTTGGAGATGGCCTGGGTACACAAATTAAAAAGCTACACCCCTTTCGGGTTGAATATTGACGTTGACGTCAATTGTTTCATTGATAACTCATGATTATTGTATATTCTTATATTAATGCGACATTTGTATTACATTTTTAAAAAAAGATTTTTTTCTATATTTAGTAATAGTTTTTTAGTCACCTATGCCCTCATGCTCTATACATGTTCAAACCTTTGGGCACAGTATGGCATTTTTTGTGACCCTTGATGTAATCATCGTTATAGTGTTATTTCATCTTAACTTTGCTGTGGTCATTTATTGAACAGAACATTTATAGTTCGAACGTAATACTAGGGATATATATGTGGCTATATTCAGTTTAAGGAGTACATTTAGGTCTCCATAATCTTTGGAGGTTATGTATGTCTTTATATATTTATTGTCCGCATATACATTTATGGTTCTACCATTGGGTTATAACGAAGGTCGCATTATGCTTATGTATATTGTTTTAAATGTTTATTATGGATATATTTTTTTAGTTTAAAGTTGCCCTATATGTGCTATGCATGCATGGTTTGACCCCTGGAATCGAGCGGATCATACATGTGGTCAATCTTTTTAGATTGTTTATTCTACTCACCCAGTTTTAAATGGTGCCCACTGTTTAATCTTCCTAAAATAAAAAACAGAATTTTTTCCGGGGGCCCTTTAAGATGGCCACATCGGTAACTATATTATCTTCGTTTTATAGTATTTGTACCTTTATGGGCAAATAGTATAAATTTTGTTTTATTTTTATTTTTATTTATCCTTTCTATTGAATGTATATTCTTTGTGGATGTATATAGATATTTACATTCATATTTTAATAATTTGTTTAAGGTTTATATATGTTGGGTTTATCCAATCAATACGAAGGCTGCTTTCTGGCAGTAGTATTGCCAGTTTCCCTAAACCAATATGGCATTTTTCGTTTCGATCTCGGGGTCAAACCGAGGCTTGGTTTATTATTTGTTCTATTTAAGCGGTGCGTCAGGACGCCGCCCGTACCCCGTGACCACGTCCTATAGTGACGAAACGCGTAGGGAGGAGGAGCGACGTCCTGACGCCACCATCTCGTGTTGTATGCTTTCGGTGTAACGGGCGCTAACTGAGACCGGCCGGCTCGGTTTTGCTGTAACGATCGTTTTAATCTTCATTTCTGTAAGTGCGCATTTGTCTTTTTTCGTTCGATTAAAAGTTATATTTGGGTTTTACACTATTGTGAGTCTCATTGCCTTTTATGTAAACCCACGAACGGGATTGTATCGAGAGACGAGCGGGCTCCGAAGTCCCTTATATGCCATTCGTGTAGACCCTGGACTGGGGGAATCAGTCAACTGCTATACATGGTTCTCTGTAATAAGGAACCATCTGTTTCTGGTAAGCGGCATTAATATCATTGGTGGAGGCTGAGCACAAGTCACGTTCGTGTTGGATAGTTCTACTGTCACTACTTCACTGTGGGAAACCTTACAAACAGAGACTGTATATGGACTTTCTGAACATTACTCCATTCTCATTGTATTCTTAAACAATCTCCATATTCACGTTTCACTAATGTTATAAGTTAACGGACTATTGGTTGTTACATTGTTTCACGATTGTTCTAAAATAAGAGAATTTTTTTTTGTTATATTATTTGATCTTTTTTGCAGGTCTACTTTATATTATGAATATCACTTAAGGTGTTTTTTTAGTTTTGTTACACACATTTTCGGATACCTAATTTTAATCTTCAGATACCATTAGGTGCAATATATTCGTTCTATTTATTTTTATTTGTCTGGGCTTTGTTAGCAGGGTTTTGCTTGCATTTGTTCACATTCATTTGATTATTCACTTCTATTAAGTGTACTCTTTGTTTAACTACATTATGAAGTATTTGCTATTTTTACTGACATAGCATTTTCTATCTTTAGAAAATCTTAAAATCAGTAGATTTTTTTGTCGCATTCTAATTTTTCTTTTAGTTTGCGACAAGCACACCACTAAGTTCAAACTTTTTTGTGTGTTTTCACATGGGTATATTTTTTTAGTTCATTTATTTTTTGTAGCGCAGCCCACTCTTTTTTTCTTTTATGCCAAATGTAGTATAACATTTGGGTTGCTGCTTTTCTTTTCAGGTTTTTGTTTAACTTTCTTTGTCAAGCGCGGCGTTCCTCTATTTTCCTTTTCAATAAATTATAAATAGCTACCGGTAACTGAACAACTAAAAATTTAATAATAACAATAAAAATATTTCACAAAAATATTCCAGTTATACTCAATACTATAATAGCCCTAAATTTACCCAAAATAATTTGGTTTTAAAATAAAAATGACCTGGGTAATGGGATATAATTAATATTTGTTAAAATATGTACTCAAAATAAAAAAAAAACGCTATACCATGCTCTGGTGTCTCAGATCAAGTTCACATAGAGACTCATTATGAGATATCAATAAAGGCGTTCACATCTGTATCAATGTTTAACCCATAAGGTACATACGTTTTTAATCTCTGGATCCAAGTCATCTCTAATTTGGAAATCTCCCTCACTAACAAGCTACCTTTCCAATGGGGACTAAATGTGTCGATACCCAGAAAAATGGTATTAGAGGGGTCCTTGTTATGTGTAACTAAATAGCGTTTTGACACGGAGTGATTCTTGAAGCCCATTTTAATATTAGTAATATGTTAGTTGAGACGGCCCTGGAGTGCGCGTTTGGTCCGGCTCACAAATTGCAGGCCACAAGGGCACTGGAACATGTACACAACCCTCTCAGTAGCACAAGTGATAAATGGTTTTATCGCATATTGCATCCATGTACTAGTAGAGGTAAAAGTTGTGGTTCGTCTGTGAGGACATGCACTCAATGAACATATTCTGCAGTGTCTGCATTGATAAAACCCTGTTAGTTGGTTAAAGAAACTTGATTTTTTAGAAGGTTGATTTAAAATATTTGGTGCTAATGGGTTTCTTAACGAGGGAGATCCCCTAAAGACCAAACAAGGTTCATCCGGTAGTACTTTTATTAAGTACCCCATCATTATTAACGATGTGCCAATGTCTATAAACTAGATCACAAAAGGGACTCCGGAAGAGAAGGCCTCATTCACAAGTGGCACTCTTTCCACAAGTAATTTGTCCCTATTGACCTCTTTAATTGTTTCCAGTGTCTCAAAAAGGAACTCTCTCGAGTATCCCTTTTCCAGGAATATATTGGTAAAAACCTCAGCCTACACAAGAAATTCATTCTGTTCAGAACAATTCCTTTTATGTCTTAAAAACTGACTTTTTGGGACTGCGTTCAACCAGGGACGGTGGTGACAATTGTCGAACGAAATAAATGAATTTCTATCGGTACATTTAAAAAAGTGTGGATGTAACCAGCCTGTCTCTCCTAATAGAAATATTAAGGTCTACAAAAATAATTTCACTTTGACTCATCTCATGGCTCAAATGTATGCCTCTTTGATTCACATGCAGGGCAGACAAGAACTCTTGTAAGGCCTGGAGCTCACCATCCCATAGGAGAAGGATGTCCTCTATATACCTAGCCCACAAAACCAGTTGTGGTGTATTGTGGGCGTAGATGACATCCTCCTCCCACTTGGAGATAAAAATATTATCCAGGCTAGGGGCGTATTTTGCCACTCCCATGTTCTGTCTGTAAAAATAATTGTCAAACCAAAAATAATTGTGGGAGGGGCATACTCCAACAGATCCATCAAAAACAATATCTGATTCTGTAGAAGTCCAGAATCTCTGTCCAAAAAACTCCTTACAGCCACAAAACCCAAATTATGTGGAATTATGGTATATAAGATTTTGTAGATTAAAAAATGCACAGGCAACTCACATTTTATGTGATCATCATAAGCATGTAAATATAAGAATCGCCCATCAGGGGGAGATCATCAGTTGTCGTCATGGATTCTCCCTCTCTGCTGATGATCTCCCCCTGATGGACGATTCTTATATTTACATGCTCATGATGATCACATAAAATGTGAGTTGCCTGTGGATTTTTTAATCTACAAAATAAATTGTGTGTTAAAATCTACGCCCAGAGGCGCCCCTCTCCTTGCTTTCTTTTAGAATCTTTTGGAATCTGGTTTCAGTTCCCCATCGGAGGCAGCCCTGCATGTGGTTTATCTATTGTCATATTTTCTTCCCTGCATTCATCGATTGTGGACTTATGTATGGAGTTTTTGACATAATGTATATATAGAATTAGATATATTTCAGTTATATCCTCTTCTCCCCCCCCCCCCCTTTTTTCTCTTTTCCCTTCCATTTTTATTTATTAATTAATTTTATATATATACTTTTTATCCAAATAGAAATATTTTCTCTTTGTGCCCCTAAAAATAAGAGGTTTTTCTGACAATACTCATCACCAGTGAGTTGCGCCTTTACTTGCTTAATTAAATAACAATAGGGAATATCGGGGATTTTTATGGACCTTGGGTAAGTAGTAAACGGTAGGGGTGCGCGGAGCTCTAGGTACTAAATATAGGCCTTCCTTTTTGCAAGGATGCTTGTCTGGCAACCCCTAACCACAACTTTCTCCTTAGGGTCAGAAGGAAGTACAGTGTAAGTATCAGCGTCACTTAAAATTTTGTACATTTCAGTCATATCGTCTTGTCAATCAAGAACAACAATCCCCTCCCTTTATCCGCAGGTCTTATAACTAGTTACCTGTTTTTACATAGGGAATCTAAACCTTCTGGCAGGGTCTTATTTATTCTTGCTTTTTTGACTTCCAAGAGATCTAAGCTTCTAAGCATGACATCTCTAAAGACACGCAATGCAGGTACCAACACACAGAGGGGTTGAGCAAAGAAGCATTTAATAAACCAGAATGTACAAATTCTGCTTCTGCTGATACATTTTTAACAGTGGGATTGTTAATCATGTAGCATTTAATATTTAATTTCCTGACAAATTTATGGCTATCCATGTAGGTCTGAAACTTGTCCAGTCTCGTTGGCGGGACAAATTTGAGACCTTTGTCAAGAATGGCTTTCTCTTGATCTGTTAAAACTTTGGAACTAAGATTAAATATTCCACTACTGGCTATATTTTTGGCCTTTTTAGCTGCTCATGGCCGCCTCCCCCCTCTGTCTCCTCTCCTCTTTCGCCCTGCCTTTTGATGCCTTGGCTGGGTTTGTGAAAACCCCAACTGGTCTGACCATTGGGGGCAAGCAACCCTTAAGGTGGTAAATTACCATTAGGGGCCAAATAGGAGGAGGTAGGGGTGTTCCCTCCCTTAAGATGGTAAAACTGAGAATTGTTGAAAAAGAAATCCATATCTGTAAGTGGAAAGAAAATCAGACCAATGCTGCATCTGTCCCCCGCCACCTCTGCACTGAGAATCGAGCCACCGAACGCCTCCGATGGCTCGCTTCTCACAGATCCCTGAGAGGAGAACTGCTGACTGTCAGTCAGTAGCTCTCCTCTCTGCTTCTCCATGCTCACTGGAGCACTGAGCTGTGGAGGGGTTGGGAGAGGCTGTCTCAGTGTCTCAGTGTCTCGCTGAGACTGCCATCAATCAAGGCAGCTGGTGGATCCAGACTTGGGAAGTCAGGAATAATGCACTGCCTCAACTGATGGCAGTGACATCAGCGGAGAATGGACTTTAGACCATTCTCCACTGAAAACGGGTCACAGGAGTGCAAAATGAATTGCACTCCTGTGAGCCATAGGAGAAGCCCAACCTAAAAATCTCAGGCTGGACTTCTCCCTTAAATTGGAAGAAAAGCCTAAAGCAGGATATACACAAACCAAAAATCAGCCAGTTCAGCAGGAACAAGCGACCTCTGTTGAATGATCATGTTGAAAAAACAGCGTTTGGAGACAATGGCTGCAAGTACTGATCTGTGTATTCTGATGAGGGAGGGGAGTCCCCCTTATCAGAATTCAGTAGCGTGGCAGGGGAGGTCAATGCAAAAACACATCATTTGTCTTTTTTTTTTCATTCAACCCACTGGTTGAATGAAAAAACTGCATGTGCATACCCATCTTAACTCTAACTATTCTTGAAAAATGTTCCTCTCCCCTCCTCTTACCTATCCTGCCTAACGCGCGTAAAAAAGGGGTGTGTACTTAACTATTTTTCATCCGCTCCAATCCGACCACCTGATTCTGAAGCTCTGAGCTCTGGCTGTGAATTCTGGGAACCATGAAGTCATAGGCTCCCATGACCCAACTGTTGTTGGTGCAACCTCCTCTCCCTGCAGTAGGGGCTCACTGACACAGAAGAACGGGAGATGAGGGATCATGTGCCCAGACCAGAGCAGATTAAAAATAGGTAAGTACACACATCTTTTTTTATACAGGTTAGGCAGAATAGGTAAGAGGAGGGGAAAGGGAACATTTTAAAATATAGTTAGATGTAGGCTTTTCTTCCGCTTTAGGCAATTTAATAAATAGGATAGGGCAGCTCTCAAAATTTCCACTCACCTGCTCGCATTTGGGGAGTGGAAATCTGAGGGCGAGTTTTCTGGCTCAGCTTGGGCAGAGGGAGGGTCCAATAAATGATCTTCTGGGATGCGGCAGTGCTGAGAGCAGATGGAAGGAATGTGACTGCAGTCTGGTCTCTGATGGCTCTGCACACTGGCACTGCACAGACAAGTGACAACTAGCAGCTGGACAGCTGAGCTTCGGTTTCGGGTGGCCGCAGTGGCACCTTTTGTTCTTGGCTGGCTGTCACTTGTCCTGACTCCTGTGTGAATGTGAATGCTCTTTGCAGTGCTGAATGTTGGCAGCTTTGCCTCCACTGTCCACCCATCACCCAGGCAGGACTCCGTGAATGGGAGCGAGTTGGGTGCACAGTGAACTGTGCTGCCTTTGTAGCTGCCTGTGCCAACCCTGTAGTGTCAGTCAATGTCTCACTTACACAAATTCTGTGTGTGAGATATTGGAGACAGGATTCAGAGTGAACAGCACAGGCCTCCAGGGTGCTGAAGACCCCTTGTATAGTGACCACCGCACACACACTCACACACAGCATGGTGCTAGATACAGTAGGTATGTGTGTGGCTGCAGCAGGTGAAAACTTCAATTGGAGGACACTAGAGATTGCAAAATCAGTAAATCCACTGTCCAAACACCCACTTCAACTTGACAAATGTATATGCCCCTGCTTTTCAGAGGTATTTGACAGGTGGTGAGAAGGTGATATGTTTTAACCCTCTAAATGTTGCATTACTCCTACCACAACCATGTGCATTGTACGTAGTTGTGGGAAAGTTGCAGCACAGACCCTTTTGAATGATTTGGTTGTGTTTGGTAAGCATAATGCCCACCAAATGAAACTGGGGATATAAGTCCACAGTCAGGAGGCAAAGCATCGTGGCTCCATGTGCACACCCCCAGCTACTGCCTTGTCACACTGGTGCAGTTTTAAACACGTGTTACTTCAGCACAATTTCAAAGCTGCAGATCAATGCGCTTTGTACCTCTGATTTCATTGTAGCTTTAGACTTCATTTAACAGAATTCTGTGTAAGTCGCAAACAAATCTGAAAAAGTAATGCAGGAAACTTTTTCATAATCACTGTAACATGAGTCTTAGCGATTGCCAGCAATGGGGCGTAACTTGTAATGATTTTGGACCTGTCAAATTGCATGACAAATCGCACCTGTGTGAATAAGAAGGGTTTATTCACCCCAGCTGCTAGTTAAAACTTGTTGTGCTTTTCCTTTTTTAAACAAACTTTATTGAAATGTCACACTGACTTTTCATAAAGTTCAACTGGCTGCAGTGCAGTGAAAAACAGTGCTGCAAGTGCAATGGTGTGAACTGGACATACCAGAAACAAGGCATTTTGCCTTGTCATGCAGTGGGACTGTGCTGGAATAGCCACCCAATACAGTCCCACTGCATCTGGTGTGACTATATCATAACCACTTGCCACCCAAATTGCCACCTACCCTTGGGAGTAAACAGCACATCCCTCAGCCCTGCACTTAGAACATTGTGCACCCCTCAAACCTGCACTCAGTACATTGCACACCTCTCAACCCTGCACTTTGTACATAGTACACCTCTCAACCTTCGACTTGGTACCTAGCACACCTCTCAACCCTGCACTCTGTACATAGCGCACCTCTCAACCTTGCACTCAGTATATAGCGTACCTCTCAACCTTGCACTCGGTACGTAAAGCACCTCTCAATCCTGCAGTCTGTACATGGGGCGCATAGTTACTTAACAAGGCAAGAATGATGTGTACAGTGCCTATAGTAGCCAATCATATTGTATCCTTATTTTATTTATCACAGCCAGATCTATTAAATATGCTTTATGTTATTATTGTTAAAGTTGTTTTTGGTAATATTTATTTTGTTACATAATCCTGCATAAAACATTTAACAGTGTAATTTCAAAAAATAATTTACAACTGCGTTTTTAGGGGTGGAATTAAGGACAGGGCAGAATAGGGGTTGGGTGGGACAACTGGTGGCGAGTAACTCTTAAGGCCATTGCATTTCATTTTAAATCTCTGGTTATGTGACACAGTTTTTTTATTTCATCTTTTGAGCGGTAAATATACCATTAATATATATACACGGATGTCAGAACTTTATAGAGTGTCAGAATAATGATTTTTTTAAATATATCTCACCAGACTATAAATAAACCTGAAGAAGATTGTGACAGTACAGGCCAAAAAGCGTCGGGATATTCATGTGGATGTCAATTTAATAATATATACCAGACATGTGCATTCGTTTTCATCCGAATGCATTTTCGTCCAAATTTCAGGTATTTTCGCTATCGTTTTGACAAACGATAACGAAAGCACAGAGTCCAAAAAACGAAAGATCAGACATAAATAAATGCTTTATTTTCGTTTTCGTTTTGACACAGTTCGATACAGATAGGAGATTCGACGTGACTCTGGCAATAACAATCTGTGTCTATTGAACTTGTATCATAACAGTCCATTCATTCACACAGAGGCAACACAACCTCCAGCACGACTTTGGGAGGCAACTTGGACACGACTTGAGTGTGAATCACAGCACGACGTACAACACAACTTTAATGTGAAGAAAAAAAAAACGGCATGGGTTCCCCTTCAAGAGCATACCAGGCCCTTCGGGTCTGGTATGGATATTAAGGGGAACCCCGCGCAAAAAAAAAAAAAAACCATGGCACGCAACCTGGCAGGCCTCAGGAAAAGAGGGGGGATGAGAGAGTGCCCCCCCCTCCTGAACCGTACCAGGCCACATGCCCTCAACATTGGGAGGGTGCTTTGAGGTAGCCCCTCAAAGCACCTTGTCCCCATGTTGATGAGGACAAGGGCCTCATCCCCACAACCCTGGCCAGTGGTTGTGGGGGTCTGTGGGCGGGGGCTTATCAGAATCTGGAAGCCCCCTTTAACAAGGGGACCCCTAGATCCAGCCTCCCCCTGTGTGAAATGGTAGGGGGTACAAAAGTATCCCTACCATTTCACCAAAAAAGTGACAAAAAAGTGTTAAAAATGACAGGAGATGGTCTTTGACAATTCCTTTATTAAAGTCTTCTTTCATTTTCTTTCTTCTGGTCTTCTTCCTTCTACTTTTCTTCATCCTTCGGTTTCTTCCTCCATCTTCTTCCTCCGATCCTCATCTTCCGCCAATCCGCGGATCGTGTTTTAGCTTTTTTTTTTCTTTTGCCTCTGCATATTAGCACTCATGTCCTGGTGACTGTAGAGTGACTGCTGTAAAAATTGCAGAACACTATACACAGGTAGGGCTGGTGTTTACTACCTGCCTTCCAAAGTGTCTGTTCTCCAAAAAACTGGAGGTGATCAAATGTTATATACTCATTTGTATCTTATTTCATCCTGCAAATTAGCAGGGATATGTGCAATATTGTATCTTTTTTACAGTAAACTTAAATAAGAAATATGTGTGCAATTAAAAAGAGCAAAGCTTGATTTAGTTTATTCTTTAGAGACATCACATGTAAAAATGTGATTGGCAAAGGTTAAGATAATCTTCATTATCTATACTGCGCACATCATAAGAAGCAAATCTGAAGATGCATTAAAAATAAGAGTACAATTTAATTGGATTTTAAGTAGGTCAATAGGAAAAGGCAGTTGGAGAGATTGAATAATAAGCTTAAAAATGAACTCCACACAGATAATGTATATAAAAAACACTACTTCATGCAGTTATATATACATTAAAATACAATAATTATATTTAGCATAAGAACCTATTTCATAAACAGCTTCCTGTTATCTTCTGCACAGCACTGGGATTAGGAGAGGTAGGGTTAGCAGTGTCGGTCAGCCAGGCTCTATTGTATAGCAAAGTGCTGTCAAACTTAATTGTGTCTATAAAAGCAAATGTTAATTAAAATACAGGGCCTGTTCATACCAATCTATGTTGTCGTAACTTATCCTACATTTTGGGAATGCTACGTGGTTTTGAAGGAGCACCAACGCAGTAGAAAAAGCTCAACTTTCATTTTTTCACTGCAGCACACCGGAGTATACATCATAAGTGCATTTGAGTGTAAAGCATCATGCTTGGTGCATAATGTATTACCATGCATTGCCACATCACAAGTCCAGTGGTATTGTGAAGGTAAAAGCACAACATACAATATTTTACCAATAGTATTGGGACACCTGCCTTTACACACACATGAACTTTAATGGCATCCCAGCCTTAGTCCGTAGACATGTGCAGAGTAAAATATTTTGTTTCGGAATTTCGTTTTTCATCCGAAAAATTAATTTATTTAGTTACTCCCGAAATTCATTTTTTTTTTTTTTTGTTTTCAAAGTTTTTATTGAAGTTTTACAAATGAACAAAAACAGGAACTATAAAATGCAATATAATAAGTACATGAATTATAAACGAACATCTCCATTTAAGTACATGCAGGATAATATTAGTCGGGAGATATCGTCTGGTAGATAGCTTGTTGGTTAAACAAATAATCTAAGATCTATTACAACATTGAGATATGATCAGTGTAAAATCGTGTTCGGACATTTCATGGAATTGAGGTTGGGTATGGAGAATGAAGTATTAGTGCCCTAGGTATGTACCATACTCCATAAAAGCGAGAAAGTAAATATGAGACCTCGGTGACCAGTCGCCCCAACTGGGATCAGACTGCGACAGGACGGAGGAGAGGAATAAAGTTTCCAGAAGTACGGCAATACCCCGTGCACCAAATTAACAGGAAGGAACTGGTAAATATTAAAAATATTTGTTAATGTGTCTAAACAAGCACACCATATCTGGTGTTAGCGGAACCAGTCGCTATTCCCCAGAAAAAAAAAAAAGAAAAAAAAAAAAAAAAAAAAAAAAAAAACAACAAAAAACAAAAAAAAAAAAACATATATTACATATTTCAAAGGCATCAATCAGGACTAGGGATGAGCTTCGTGTTCGAGTCGAACGTACGTTCGACTCGAACATTGGCTGTTCGGCCGTTCGGCGAATTCCGAAAAGTTTGGGCCGTTCGCGTCAAAATTCGAGTGGCGCGCGCGGACCACAATGCACTGCGGTGGCGCAGTGCATTGCTGGCTCATGATTGGCCAAGCATGCACTGTGACCCCGCATGCTTGGCCAATCGCAGCGCCAGCAGCGAGGAGAGCCATGATTGGCCACAGGCATCCTGCCTGTGGCCAATCATAGCTCAGGCTGTGTAGTGCACGCCCCACACTATATAAGGCCGCCTTTGAGGCGGCCTCGTGTAGTGTGTTAGCATCTGAAGCAGTGGGTGTTCTGTGTACCTTCAACACAGTACACACCGATCGTTTTTGGCTGATTTCCTATCTTGCTGCTGTGTAGTGGTTGTTGTCTGTGCCCTGACCGCAGTATACACCACTATATTCACCTCACCTATATAGCTAGTGATCTAGCTTTAACCACTTAACAACTGCCCATTGCCGATTAACGGCTTCAGGGCGGTTGTTTAACTCTGAGAGGCCGTTAATTAACGGCCTCCCAGAATTCTGCTCTCGCGCGCCCCCTGGGGCGCGCACTCGAGAGCATCCGTGACCTCCTGTGGACCCGGCGCATCACGGATCACGGTAAACGGCCGCTCGTCGCGGCCGTTTACCACGTGATCGCTCCGTCAAATGATGTCATGTTATGTCATGTTATGACGCCGGTTCCTCCCTCCCCTCTCTGTACCGATCGGTACAGCGGAGGGGAAAGAGATCGGTGTCAGCAGCGATGTGGGCTGCATCTGCAGTGCCCACATCGCTGCTCACCGAATTTAACCCCTCAATTCCCTGCCAATACTCTGCAATACCAGTGCATACTCTGCAGTACCCTGCCATTACTCTGCAGTACCCCGCCATTACTCTGCAGTGCCCCGCCATTACTCTGCAGTGCAGTACCCTGCCATTACTCTGCAGTACCCTGCCATTACTCTGCAGTACCCCCATTACTCTGCAGTACCCTGCCATTACTCTGCAGTACCCCCCATTACTCTGCAGTACCCCCCAATACTCTGCAGTACCCCCCAATACTCTGCAGTAACCGCCATTACTCTGCAGTACCCCGCCATTACTCTGCAGTGCAGTACCCTGCCATTACTCTGCAGTACCCTGCCATTACTCTGCAGTACCCCCCATTACTCTGCAGTAATCCCCATTACTCTGCAGTACCCTGCCATTACTCTGGAGTACCCCCCAATACTCTGCAGTACCCTGCTATTACTCTGTAGTACCCCGCCAATACCCCGCCAATACTCTGCAATACCCTGCCATAAATTGCCATACCCAGCCATACTCGGAGATACCCAGCCATACTCGGTGATACCCTGAAATACCCAGCCATAGACGCCCCCCACCCCTCACCGCCCTCCGGTGCTTCTACCAACTCGCCAGTACGATCAAAGCCAGAATCTTTTTTTTATTTTTTATTTCAGGCTTCCCAGCCTAGAGGTGAGATGTGGGGTCATATTGACCCCCAGATTTCACTGTAAAGAGGACCTGTCACCCCATATTCCTATTACAAGGGATGTTTACATTCCTTGTAATAGGAATAAAAGTGATCAAAAATATATTTTTGGGGAAAAAAATGTCAAACTAAAATAAATAAAGTAAAATGAACAATAAAAAAAAAAAAAATTTTTAAAGCGCCCATGTCCCCATGTGCTCGCATGCAGAAGCGAACGCATGCGTAAGCCCCGCCCACATCTGAAAACGGTGTTCAAACCACACATGTGAGGTATCGCCGAGAACGTTAGAGCGAGAGCAATAATTCTAGTCCTAGACCTCCTCTGCAACTCAAAACATGTAACCAGTAAAAAAAAATGTAAAGCGTCGCCTATGGGGATTTTTTAAGTAGCGACGTTTGGCGCCATTCCACGGGCATGTGCAATTTTGAAGAGTGACATGTTTGATATCTATTTACTCAGCATAACTTCATCTTTCACTTTATGCAAACATTGGGCTAACTTTACTGTTTTTTTTGTTTGTTTTTTAAGCACAAAACTGTTTTTTCCCCCAAAAAAACGCGTTTGAAAAATTGCTGTGCAAATACCGTGTGAGATAAAAATTTGCAACGACCACCATTGTATTCTCCAGGGTCTTTGCTAAAAAAAAATATATATATAATGTTTTGGGGTTCTCTGTAATTTTCTAGCAAATAAATGATGATTTTTACATGTAGGAGAGAAATGTCAGAATTGGCCTGGGTGCTCCAGAACGCCTAATGGCGCTCCCTGCATGTTGGGCCTCTGTATGTGGCCACGCTGTGTAAAAGTCTCACACATGTGGTATTGCCGTACTCGGGAGTAATAGCAGAATGTGTTTTGGGGTGTAATTTGTGGTATGCATATGCTGTGTGTGTGAAATAACCTGATAATATGACAATTTTGTGGAAAAAAAAAAAAGGAAATAGGCCGTCAGTACTTCAGGTGTGATCAATTTTCAGATATTGGCACCATAGCTTGTGGACTCTATAACTTTCACAAAGACCAAATAATATCCACCAATTTTTACTTATTTTTACCAAAGATATGTAGTAGTATGAATTTTGGCCAAAATTTATGAAGAAAAAATTACTAATCTGCTAAATTTTATAACAGAAACGAAGAAAAATGCATTTTTTCGCAGAATTTTCGGTCTTTTTTCTTTTATAGCACAAAAAATAAAAAACTGAGAGGTGATTAAATACCACCAAAAGAAATCTCTATTTGTGTGAAAAAAAGGACAAACATTTCCTATAGGTCCAGTGTTGCATGACTGAGTAATTGTCATTCAAAATGTGAGGGCACCGAAAGCTGAAAATTGGTCTGGTTATTAAGGGTGTTTAAGTGCCCAGTGGTCAAGTGGTTAATAATAGAGCTTGCAGTCAGTAGTGTTAGGAGATGTGTGTGCTGTCTGCGTGCTCTGTACCCAGTACATACCGCTATAATATAGGGCAGGCCCCTACTTTCAAACATCCAACTTACAAACATCTCCTACTTGCAAACGCAAGGAGACAGCAGCAAGTGAGATGAAAAAAGATGGACGACAAAACAAATTATACAGGGGTGATAACCCTTCCCTATGTTTTCCAAAAAGCTTAAAAATAGTTTTTTTGACTGGAGCTACACTTTAAAAATGTACCGGTTGAAAATTACAAACAGATTCAACTTAACACAACAAACCTACACAGTCCCTGTCTTGTTTGCACCGCCTGTATACTGCTGTTCTGAGTATATAGGGCCTGGGGGCCACACGCATTTCCTTTTTTTAATATGGGTACGGGGTTCCCCTTAATATGCGTACAAGACCCAAATAGGCTGGTAATGGGCAGGGAGGGCTACCCATGCCATTTTTCTCAATGATTTTCAACCATATTTCAGGAACCAGATATAACATTAAAACCGCAAGCAGTTTTAAATGGTGTTATTTCCGTTTAATGTCATTTTGTGCAGGGACTGTTCTAAACACGGGAAACATGTGGCACTTCACAGGCATACTACAGACACCCCCCAGGCACCATATTTAAAGGAATATTTCACCTTTTTTTTTCACTTTAATCGTCATTAAAATCAGTGCTCCCGCCAAAACGGCAGTTTTTAAAACTTTTTTTTGCAGTGACCCATGTCCCCTGAGGCAGGAGGCAGGTCCCCAAACCCTTTTTAGGACACTATCTTGCATATTAGCCGTTAAAATTAGCACTTTCCATTTCGAACGTTCGAGTCCCATAGACTTCAATGGGGTTCTAACGTTCGTAACGAACGCGGGGGTCGTTCGCAAGTTCTGGTGCGAACCGAACCGGGGGGTGTTCGGCTCATCCCTAATCAGGACTATAAAGGGAGGTCAGTTAAGGGTAACAGGAAAAAGGGGTAACAAATGAAGGGCAGGAGTGCCATGTATAGAGCCCATAAGAACTTCATCTAGTTAGTTATGGTGTCACCAAGAGAAAAGAGGATCTAAGCGTTGAGAGAGGTCTCTGGCGTCAAAGAAGGGATCCCTGTAAGCTGGGAATTAGCGTGCAGAGAAGATAATACCGTAAGTGTATCTGTGAGGTAAGTGAGATGATGAGACCGGTTATGCCAGGTGATACAGTGAGTAAAGGAAATGTGGCGATAAAGTTATCACATCAGGTAAGGAACGCTCGGTATTTAGGTTTGGTGATAAAATGCTTCCAACAAGACCAGGTCTTAACATATTTAGAAGGCGTGTCTTTCGCCTGATGGATCAAATCTTCCATGTCAGCAGTTTTTTGGATGCGCTCGAGCCAATCCCTCATGGAAGGTGGAGTTTGCGAGCGCCAATGTTTGGGGATGCACATATTGGCAGCAGAAATCATATGCATAACAAGTGAATGTCGGTACGATCGCCTAGGAATATTAGGGTGATGGAGTAAAAATTGTGCAGGGGTAAATTCTAATTTGTAGGTTGTAACATGATGTATCAATTCATGGACTTTCCTCCAAAATGGTTGAATCTTAGTGCATGACCACCACAGATGTAATAAGGAACCTGGTTCAGATTCACATCTCCAACACTGTTGTGAAATCGATGGAGAGATGTGATGTAAATGGAGAGGGGTTCTATACCATCTGGATATTAGTTTGTAAGCATTTTCCTGTGCAAAAATATTCTGAGAACCTTTGTGCGTTAAAGTGTATATTTTTTCCCAGTCCTTGTTTGTAAGGTCAATAGAGAGATCTCTAGACCATTTCTCTGTGTTTTTATCTCGGAGATTAGTATGAGAGGGGAACAATAAGGAATATGTAAAAGAAATGAGATGCCTCTGTGGTTCAGCTTTTTGACACATGTCTTCGAAAGGAGTTAGGGATCGATATAATGTTGAAGATTTAGTTTGTGATTCGAGAAAATGTTTAATTTGGATGTAGGTCCAGTACGGAAACATGTGTGGATGTAAACGATCTAATAAGTTAGAGTGTGAAATCAATTTGCCATTATTGAAAAAAAGCATGGCCCGGACAGCTGTATGAGGCCAGACATTTTTCAAAAAAGATGAATGCATACCCGGTAAAAAAGCCGGATTCATTCTGAGGGGAGTCATAGGGCCAGTAACAGAAGATATCTGAGATCTTGAGCAGACTTTTTGAAAGATAGATACTGTAGGATGAATCAGTGGATGAGATCTGTAAGTCGGTGTTGATGCAAGTGGAATGTGTGAGAACAAGTTTTCCAATTGAACCCAATCTTTAGAAAGGAGGTGAAGATTCCAATCTAAAATCCTCGTTAGATGACTTGCCTGATAATATTTTTCCACATCTGGGAGCCCAATACCCCCAAGCCTCTTGGGGGATGTAAGTTTAGTATAACTCAATCTGGGGCGAAGTGTACCCCAAATAAATTTAGTACAAATTTTTCGATATATTTTGAAAAATGGTGAAGGAAGTTTAATGGGGACTGTTTGTAACAAATATAATACCCTCGGGAGGATATTCATTTTGAGTATGGCCGCTCTTCCGAACCATGAAAATAGTCCGGAGGCCCAATTTTTTAGATCTTTTGTAATATTTTGTAGCAAGGGTAAATAATTTACATCGTAAAGTTTATTAAGAGAAGCAGGAATTTGGATGCCCAAATAAGTGAGGGTAGAAGTGTTCCATTTGAAGGGGAAATTTTGCTGACAATGGGAGCATTGAGATTGGGTTAAGGTGATGTTTAGGGCTTTTGATTTTAAGAAATTGATCTTGAAATGGGACAAGTAGTTGAAATGTTCAAGCGTTTTCAAAAGGTTCGGCAATGTAGTCAAGGGCTCTGTCAGAAATAAAAGAACATCATCAGCAAAGGCAGCTAATTTATACGTATGGTCACGTATATCAATTCCTTTGATATCTGGGTTTTCCAGTATGCAACGAAGAAGTGGTTCCAAGGTAAGTACAAAAATAAGTGGAGACAGGGGACAACCCTGTCGCGTGCCGTTGGAGATGGAGAAGGCGTCCGACAGGTGGCCGTTGACTCGGACTCTGGCTGTAGGGCCGGAGTAAAGTGCAAGGATATAATTTAGCATCTGATCGGGAAGGCCCGTAGCCCTCAAGACCTCTGACATATAATCCCAGGCCACTCTATCGAACGCCTTCTCCGCATCCAACGGAAATTCATTTTTATTTATTTTGTTTTTCGTTTAAAAATTGCATTCGTCCGAAAATCCACATGAATTACGGTCTAATCTGTCTTTGAAGGCTTATGGTGTCTGTCGAATGTTTAAAGAAGATTCGACGGAGCTAGTATATAGCCTACTTCGTGTGAACTTTAGAACCCTATTAAAGTCTATGGGACTCCAACGTTCAAAATCTAAAGTGCTAATTTTAAAGGCTAATATGCAAGTTACTGTCCTAAAAAGTGTTTGGGGACCCGGGTCCTGCCCCAGGGGACATGTATCAATGCAAAAAAAGTTTTAAAACGGCCATTTTTTCGGGAGCAGTGATTTTAATAATGATTAAAGTGAAACAATAAAAGTGTAATATTCCTTTAAATTTCGTACGGGGGGGGGGGTGTCTATAGTATGCCTGTGAAGGGGCGCATGTTTCTGGTGCTTAGAACTGTCCCTGCACAAAGTGTTATTTATGCAGGAAAAAAAGTCCTTTAAAATCACTCGCAGCTATTATGAATTGTCGGCTCCGTAATACAGAGAACACTCATTGAAAGTCATTGATAAAAAAATAAAAAAATAAATAAAAAAGCGTGGGGGTCCCCCAAATTCAATTACCAGGCCCTTCAGGTCTGGTATGGATATTAAGGGGAACCCCACGTCAAATTAAAAAAAAATTGACGTGGGGTCCCCCTAAAAATCCATACCAGACCCTTTATCCAAGCACGCAACCTGGCAGGCCGCAGGAAAAGAGGGGGGGGACGAAAGAGCGGCCCCCCTCCCTCCTGAACCGTACCAGGCCACATGCCCTCAACATTGGGAGGATGCTTTGGGGGTCTGTGACCCCTCAAAGCACCTTGTCCCCATGTTGATGTGGAGAAGGGCCTCATCACCACAACCCTGGCCGGTGGTTGTGGGGGTCTGCGGGCGGGGGGCTTATCAGAATCTGGAAGCCCCCTTTAACAAGGGGACCCCCAGATCCCACCCCACCCTGTTTGAAATGGTAAGGGGGTACTTAGTACCCCTACCATTTCACAAAGAAAGTGTAAAAAATTGTTAAATAAGACAAACACACTTTTGAAAAATTCCTTTATTAAAAATCCACTCTTGCTATCCAGCGACGGACGATCATCTCTCCAGGGTCCAACGATGGCTGATCTGAATCAGCGCAGCGAATCAATCCATCTTCTGTCTCCACGGAGGAGACACTGCGGGATCCCGGCGGCCTGACGTCTGTTATATGCGGAGGGCGGGGCCACTCGTCACCTGACCCCACCCCCTCTGACGCAAGGGGAAACCCGAGCTTCCCCGTGACGTATGGGTGACCCCGCCCCCCTCTGATGTAACGGAAACCTGCCTGTGTTACATCAGAGGGGGCGAGAGATGATCGTCCGTCGCTGGATAGCAAGAGTGGATTACCACCGCTGGAATATTTTTTTTATTTTTTTTTATTTTTAATAAAGGAATTTTTCAAAAGTGTGTTTGTCTTATTTAACTATTTTTAACACTTTCTTTGTGAAATGGTAGGGGTACTTTTACCCCCTTACCATTTCAAACAGGGGGGACGGGATCTGGGGGTCCCCTTGTTAAAGGGGGCTTCCAGATTCTGATAAGCCCCCCACCCGTAGACCCCCACAACCACCGGCCAGGGTTGTGGGGATGAGGCCCTTCTCCACATCAACATGGGGACAAGGTGCTTTGAGGGGTCACAGACCCCCAAAGCATCCTCCCAATGTTGAGGGCATGTGGCCTGGTATGGTTCAGGAGGGAGGGGGGCCGCTCTCTCATCCCTCCCTCTTTTCCTGCGGCCTGTCAGGTTGAGTGCTCAGATAAAGGGTCTGGTATGGATTTTTAGGGGGACCCCCACGTCAATTATTTTTAAAATTTGACGCAGGGTTCCCCTTAATATCCATACCAGACCTGAAGGGCCTGGTAATTGAATTTGGAGGACCCCTACGCTTTTTTTTTTTTTATTAATTTTTTTTATCAATGACTTTCAATGAGTGTTCTCTGTATTACAGAGCCGACAATTCATAATAGCTGCGAGTGATTTTAAAGGACTTTTTTTCCTACATAAATGACACTTTGTGCAGGGACATTTCTAAGCACCAGAAACATGCGCCCCTTCACAGGCATACTATAGACACCCACCCCCGTACGAAATTTAAAGGAATATTACACTTTTATTGTTTCACTTTAATCATTATTAAAATCACTGCTCCCGAAAAAAACTTCAGTTTTTAAAACTTTTTTTTTGCATTGATACATGTCCCCTGGGGCAGGACCCGGGTCCCCAAACACTTTTTAGGACAGTAACTTGCAGAATCTTTTCTCTCTGTCAAATCTTTTTTCTCTGTCGAATATTTTCTCTATATAATCTTGGACTAATAGAGGTAAGGTTAGGCACATTTGACCACAGGTTCTATAGACACAGATTGTTATTGTCAGAGTCACGTCGAATCTCCTATTCTATATCGAACTGTTGTAACAAGGAAAATTGAAAATAAAGCATTTATTTATGTCGGATCTTTCGTTTTTTGGATTCTGTGCTTTCGTTATCGTTTGTCAAAATGAAAACGAAAATAGCTGAAATTCGGACGAAAATGCATTCGGACGAAAACGAATGCACATGTCTATTAGTCCGTAGGGTTCAATATTGAGTTGCCCCACCCTTTGCAGGTATAGCAGCTTTAACTCTTCTGGGAAGGCTGTCCACAAGGTTTAGGACTGTGTCTATGATGGCGAATCTTGGCGTCCCATATGTTTTGGAGCTACATTTCCCATGATGCTCAACTACACTGCAGAGTGCATGAGCATCATGGGAAATGTAGTTCCAAAACATCTGGGGTGCCAAGGTTCACCATCACTGGTCTATGGGAATGTTTGACCATTCTTCTAGAAGCGCATTTGTGAGGTCAGGCACTGATGTGGATGAGTAGGCCTGGCTCGCAGTCTGCATCCCAAAGGTGTTCTATTGGGTTGAGGTCAGGACTCTGTGCAGGCCAGTCAAGTTCTTCCACCCCAGATTCGTTCATCAGGCGCAAACCTCCTAAAACGTACATTGGCTCCAGCAGAGCCTATAGTCTTCTTCAGTTACTAAGTGGGCTGTGGCATACTGCACATGTGTGACTTTTTCTATAGAATTATTTGGGATGCTGTTTCCTGAAAACTGGGACAGATGGGTAGAGTACAGAAGAAACAAGGAAAAAGAAAGCATAAAAGAAACATCACAGTCAAGTGGAAGAGAAAAAATACAAAAAACAAAAAAGCTAATCTTCAGTACTTTCATACAAGCTGTTGTCTTGTTGATCCTCCACAACCAGCTACCACTGGGTGTAACTGTGCTGTCTGTTTCCATAGGATAAAAAAAAGGTATAACGATGTTAAAGTTAAAAATATATATTGAAAGTCAAAAGCACACCCTTACACTGGGTAAATAAATGTTTAACCACTTGCCGCCTGCCATAAAGCTAAATGACGGTGGCAAAGTGGTTTTAATATCCTGACCGGACGTCATGTGACGTGATCAGGATATTAAGCCGCTGCGTGCCCCCGGGTCTGACACACCGCAACTACGATCTCCGTAAAGAGTCTCCGACGGAGACTCTTTACCACGTGATCAGCCATGTCCAATCACGGCTGATCACAGTGTAAATAGGAAGAGCCGGTGATCGGCTTTTTCTCACTCGTGTCTGTCAGTAGCTCTTCTGACATGGGGGGGTCAGTGCTGATCGATTATCAGCACAGCCCCCCCAAAGATGCCCACACTGGACCCCCAGGGATGCCACCAGATAACCAGGGATGCCCAGTACCAGGTATGCCCCCCTAGACCACCAGGGATGCCAGTCAGTGCCCATAATGAATGCCAATCAGTGCCCATAATGGATGCCAATCAGTGCCCATAATGGATGCCAATCAGTGCCCATAATGGATGCCAATCAGTGCCCACAATGGGCATCACTGATTGCCATGTATTATTGTTTGGCACTGATTGGCATCCATCCCTACAATAATTTACACTACAATGCCGTCTATCCGTGCCGCCTATTAGTGCCCATCCATGCCGCTAATCAGTGCCCATCCATGCCGCTTATCAGTGCCCATTCTAGCCGCCTATCAGTGCCCATCCATGCTGCCTATCAGTGCCCATCCATGCCCATCCGTGCCACCTATCCATGCCCATCCATGCCACCTATCCATGCCCATTTGTGCCACCTATCCATGCTGCCCATCCATGCCAATCCGTGCCACCTATCCATGACAATCCGTGCCACCTATCAGTGCCTATTTGTGCCACCTATCAGTGTCTATCTGTGTAGCATATCAGTGTCGCATATCAGTGCCGCCTATCAGTGCCACTTCATTGGTGCCACCTCATCGGTGCACATCAGTGCCGCCTTATCAGTGCCCGTCACTGCAGCCCCGTCAGTGCCCATCAGTGAAGGAGAAAACTTACTTATTTACAAAGTTTTGTAACTGAAACAAAAAAAAACATTTTTTTTTCACAATTTTCTGTCTTTTTTTATTTGTTTGGCAGAAAATAAAAATCCCAGAGGCAATCAAATACCACCAAAAGAAAGCTCTATTTGTGGGAACAAAATGATAAAAATTTTGTTTGGGTACAATGTAGCATGACCACACAATTGTCATTCAAAGTGCAACAGCGCTGAAAGCTCAAAATTCGTCGGGGCAGGAAGGTGTATAAGTGCCCAGTATTGAAGTGGTTAAAAACAAATACCTGGTATATAATGTTAGTGTTCAAGTCCCCATCCTCCAGCAATATAGCCTAGACCAGTGATGGCAAACCTTGGCACCCCAGATGTTTTGGAACTACATTTTCCATGATGCTCTTGCACTCTACAGTGTAGTTGAGCATCATGGGAAATGTAGTTCCAGAACATCTGGTGTGCCAAGGTTTGCCATTCCTGGCCTAGATCAATCGAGCACATAATCTGGGCACACAAGCATTTGTAGAGATATTCTCTTTTATGTTCTTATTTCTTCTTGGGTATACAACAAAACTTAAAAAAATAGCAATACATCAAGGTAATTTAAAAATAATAATAACAATAAACAACACAAACCAACTAGCAGCTAGGCCTAACATCATGAATTTTTGCAGTTGCATACCTATTATGGAACAGGACAGATTTTACATTTGAGCCAGTGGCGGCCCATTCATTAGGGGAGCAGGGGAGCCGACCCCCCCCCTCAATCCATGCGTCCGGCACCCTATTCTACATGCAGGGTGCCAGACGCATTGGATTTCAATTTTTTTCTTTTTTTTTGAAGCACATGATTAGAGCTTGAGGCTCTAATTTACTTCAAAAAAGGTTGGGCTCTGGGTGCAGAACTCCTGAGCTCACCCATTTGTGTGACAATAGCGAATTAATATTCGCTATTGTCTTCCTGATTCTCCTCCCAGACAATGAGGAAGCAGGTCTTAAGACCCGATTGGCCAAGAAGAGAAGCAACCATATTGGCTACTGAGGGAAGGAGAAGGGAAGCTGCTGAGGAGGAAGCTGCCGTGAAGCCGGAGACACAGGGCGAAGCCACCAAGGAGAAAGCCGCTGCCAAGGAGGAAGAGATGCAGAAAGGAGCCAAAGCTACCCGTGACCTAGATGGGGTAAGTGCGGGGCTCGTGGGGGGATGAGCGAGCGACAGTGGGGGGGTTTGACTAATTGACTGACAAGGGGGGTGGTGGCAGCAGGTTTCTTCTTTGCCGCCCCCCCCAAATATACAGCACCAGCCGCCACTGATTTGATTCAGCAATAACTTTGTCAATTATTTAATATACCTGTATGGTTTTCTGGCTTGGGACAAACAAGGTTTTTTTTTTGGGGGGGGGGGGGTTATTTTGGTAGAGTTGTCTTCAATATCTGTAAATGTAATGTTAAAAGAAAATAAAATCCTCCATGACATGACCAGTTATATTTTAAAATGAACAGTGTCACTGTAGATTAAAAATAGAAATTGATGTGTGATGTTTATAATGTCACTAACATTGTTTCTAGTAGAAAGCAAGAGAACATTGTTTACAATAAAACAAACAGATATACCGTAAAAGACACAAATAGCAGCTATGTGATAATTTATACAACATTACAGTATTAAAAAAAATAAAAAAAATAAAAGCTCTGCAGGGGAAATCTCTTGATTGAAGGTGAATATTGCTCCAAAAGTAAGTCCCGCTAAGCAGTCATAAGGAGTTAAACATGAACACATTTTATTCAACTCTTTTTATTTTTACTTCAAGGTTTGCTGAATCTAACATTGTGAGCAGATGGAAAGACAAGCCTTGATCTGCACATTTGAGCTACAACCAAATACAAGATAAAAATATTTTACCTTGCATTTACCTTGCGTTCATGAATGCCTAGTATAACTTGTGTTAGCAAAGTTACTGATTTTGCATATGCGGGCACTATTCTATTCTGCTCATCAAGCTTTTAGATAAGCTAAATCCACTCTTTTTATTTAGAGGTTGTAGTGGTTTTTGTGTTTTTGTGTTCTTTGTATGCATGTATGTGTGTATGTGTGTGTCTAGTATGGATCTCAAAGGGGACTCCACACAAAAAAATAAAATATTTTTGTTTGGGTTGCCCAAGATCCATACCAGACCCTTATCCTTGAAGATTTCCTGATATGAATTTTGAATGAGAATCTCACACTCAAAAAAAAAAAACTTTGCCAGGGGAGTCTCAAAGCAAAGTACAATTTCCATATGTTGATGGGGACAGGAGCTTTTTCCTTGCATCCCAGGTCCATTGGATGTGGTAGGTGGTTTTAAAAAAAAGGAGGGGATACACCTATCCCACTTGAATAAGTAAGGGATACATAATTTTTTTAAGTAAAATGTCCTACAGAGTAAATCCATTGCCAATCATGCTTTCAAATGATGCAGATCCATTGTCACTCACAATGAATGAACCCCTGAAGCCCTTACAACACAAACAGAATAGCCCATGAATGATGCTCCTAAAGGACTCAGTGCGAATGAACGTTACGGCTTCAGATATTCGCTTGCTTGTGATGAAGCTGGCCAGTGCGTGAGCCTGGGAAACCATTAAAGTGGTTCAAAAGGCATGAGCCTTTCAGTATCAGCTCCCCTCAGTCACCCTAAATACTTACCAGAGTCCAAACCAGATCCAGCGCTGTGCCCGTCTGCAACAAGTTGGCTCATTCTCCCTCTCACTTACAGTTTCAGCCATTGGCTCCTGCTGCTGTCAATCAAATCCTGTGAGCAGAAAGTAGGGTAAGTGTGTGCAAATGGACACACCCCTGATGACGTCAAACATATGACAAAGCGTTATGGGCGGTGCCTAACGTGACATCACCACATACAGCAGCCTCCAGACTCTGTCATCAGCATTTTGCTAGCTGCAGCTTTTACGATATTGAGACGCATGTCATTTTCTTCTGAAATGTTAGTGACCTATGTTATGCTTTTAATAAACTTTTACCAGTACATACTACAGCTATGAGCTTTTATGTTATATACAGTATCTCACAAAAGGGAGTATACCCCTCACATTTTTTTTAAATATTTTTTTTCTTATCTTTTCATCTGACAACACTGAAGAAATTAGGAAATTCAAAGAAGAAAAAGGGCTTGGACTTTTTGGGCACGACCAGAGAAATTATACAAAAATATATTTTTATTTATCGACATAAAACATTTATATTAAAATCCACATTAATTAATCAAATAATAGTTGAAATAATTTGACTGTAATATAACCAGTTAGAAACTACATGGAATCTGGAGAATGAAGATATCATTCCATTATAGTAGTGGATCCAAGAGTGTGGCAATATTGCAGATAAACGATGTAGAAATGATTTTGGCTCTACATGTTATGTGCCTTGCGCTTCTTCGGGACCATCGAAAAGACTAACAAATATGGAAAATAAAAATATCAGTAGAACACAATACAGTATAAATAAAAATTAAATACATTAAGTACAACATAACTGAAAATAAGGCATTCCGTTTCAAATCTCCCAAAGGTGACTAGTCCACAATGCACCCACAGGAACAGGACCAGCTAACCAGACAATTATGGGATGTACATAACAAAATAGCTAGTATAATCAGGGGGTATATGGAAAAAACATGGGCAAATTGGGAAAGGGAAAGAAAAGGAAAAAGTGAAAAGAAAAAGAAAATTGAGGGTGGAGGGAGGGATAAAATTAGGAGGATGGGGATACGTTGAAGAAAAAGGTAGGAAGAAAGAGGCAGGAAGGAGGGGAGGGGAAGGGGGGAAGGGGGAGGATGGGTGAAAAAAGGAGAGACAGGAGGATATTGGGAAAGGCCAACTGTATTAATGTACATTGAGTTAAGCTGTAGAGAGGTCAGGTATATAAGAAACTAGAATATATAATAACTCATTAAATACAGAAACATAGTACTTACTATATAATGTGGAGTATAAAGGGTAAAATCTCACAGCTAAAAACAAGCCAAGGAAGGCAGAGTACAGGGCAGCTGCTGTGGAGGTAATGTAATCCCATCAGAAATTCTAGTTTAGGTATAAAAATCTATAACAACCAAAAACAAATTTATAAAAAATATAGCAAATTTTGTCCATATCTATTCACAGGCGAGGAACTATATCTAAAGCTTTTATAGAGCAAAACTCACCAATTGAGTAGATACCTATGAATGTAAAGTGGCGAGGAGAGGAGAGGTTTTCTTATGGAGAAAACCTCAGAGCGCAAATGGCATAACAGACATGTACCAGATAGAAACAGCCACTGGGCAGGGTCCTCACTGAGGAATCATAATCAACACTAGTTTGTGCATGGCCGGTGGCAATAGCCTTGCCACTGGGCTAAGAATGGTTAGACGAACTAGTGAATAGTCTGAAAAGACAAACAATAATGGGGGGGAAGGAAAAAAAAGGTGGAATTAACTAGTATTCAGAGTAGCAAAAACGGAGTGATAAAAGCAGGTTCCTTATTGATCAAGATCTCTATAATTACCCGAACATTAGACATGTACATTGACAAAAAATGTGTTCATTCTCGTTTCATTCGTTTTTTTTATTTTTTTGAAAATTCGGAAATTCAAAAATTCGCAATTCGGAAATTTTCACCTTTAGATTTTTCGGATTTCTGAATTTCAAATTTTCGGACTTCCGAATTTCTGAATTTCGGATTTTCGATTTTTTGGAATTCCGAATTTTGGGATTTTCGGAACTCCGAATTTCCGGATTTTTGGAATTCGGGAATTCAAAGATTTGAAAGTCCAAAAATGAGAAAATCTGAAAAAAGAAAGAAAATCAATTTAATTAATAACTAACTATTAAATTAACGAGTAAGAATTTATCCGAAGTTACGAATTACCTGAAATAACAAATGCCACATCTAAACAAATGGAACGGAACAAATTAATAATAAATAATTAATAATAATAAAAAGGTTTTATTATTGTGAGTTTATACTGGATCTTCTTTGATTTATTTTGATGCCTAACTGGTTGAGGTTCAAGGAGTCTCACTTCCTCCAGGTGCAAGTGGTGGCTATGGGCACTTGCTGTGCACCTGCCTACGCCAACCTGTACCTGGGGGGGTGGGAACGCTCCCTTTTTTCTGAGAGTCTTTGTCATCATTTACTAACCATGCGCTATGTTGGATGCACTACATCAATGATGTATTTTTCATCTGGATGGGCACTCCAGCTTTATTAGCCACATTTGTTGATACCTTGAACCAGAACCAGTTTAACCTTAAATTTACAGTTGCTAGTTCCTGGATCTCACTACATTCAAAGATAAGGACAATTGTCTGGCCTCTATATTCTTCAGAAAACATACAGCCGGCAATACATTTTAGCACGCTGAGAGTACCCATCTCATGGTGCTCATTCGCAGTATCCCTTATGCTCAATACTTGAGGCTGCACTGCAACTGTACCCATCTTGAAGAGTTTAAAATATAGGCTAACCTATTTCGTACTTGACTTCAGGCAAGAGGTTACAGTAAATCACTTCTTTGCAGTGCTTTTAACAAAACATTGCATCAATCTCATAATTCAATCTTGTTTAAGACCAAGGCCGTCAAACTCAACTATACAGTTAAATACATTACAAGAAACTCTCAACAACATCAAGAGTTCTGCAACATATTAGCAAACCATTGGTCACTATTACAAGGAGGACCCTATCCTTAATAAATACATTAGCTTATGTCCATAAATTACTTTTAGAAGAGCTAGATCGCTAAAAGACAATTTGGTATCCAGTCACTACTCTGTTAACTCTAATTTTAGAAATCTCCAACATGGTATTACCAGTTGTGGCAAATGCGCTTATTACCCATGGATTGCTGTAGGCACCAAATTTTTGCTCCCTAATGGAGAAATGTTCACTCTAAATTTTCACGTGGATTGTGACACACAGACAATTGTATATCTCATGTCCTGTAGTTGCGGTGCCTTTTATGTGCGGAAGACAGCCAGGCATTTCTGTTCCAGAATAAAGAATCATGTGTACTACTCACCCAACGGTAAAATGTTGCCCGCTGTGAGTAGACACCTGGACTTGTATCACAAATTCGATATGTATCTCTGGTTTCGTTTAATGCGCTGGCTGTAATCACCAAAGATCATAGAGGCGGTGAGTGGGATAAACATATTCTCCAGAAGGAGATTATCTGGATTGAGCTCCTCAATGCTATCCATGCCCCTGGCATTAATGAGGCCCAAACATATAAACCTTTTCTATGAAACACCTAGATGCCCATTATCATCACCCTCATCTACTCTGGACAAGTCCCCTGTTTGACCTTTTGTGTGGCCTATTTTTTTTAATTTACTTTTTTGGTAAATTGCATTTGGTTCTTGCTGTTAACTTAAGGGTTGTTAGTTGCTGTTCTCCATCTTAATAAATATGCTCCTAAATGGCATGTTTCCTGTCTTTGCTTTAGCCTTCAAAGCTGGCAATAATTATTGTCTGTATATCATGCGCTTTGTTAAGAAATTTCCCTTTTCCTTATACTACACTAACTGATTACACTAGATAATGTCTTTTGACATTTAAGTTATTATCTGTATATTGGATATCCTCCCTTTTTTGTTATGTTCTTGTTATGTTTTGATGATCGAACAATGGCTACTGCATTATTATGCTGCTATATATTTTGCTTGATTTGGCTTTCCATTTTTTTCTCTTCCCCTTGGTGACTGTCTTCCGAGTGCCCCTGCAGCAGATACTGGCTCCATCCCAGCACTATGGGCCACCCAGCGTCACATCCTGCATCTCGCGGTGCGTGACGTGGGGAGGACCAGCTGGAGGACCTCATCCTCCTATGTGATCCTCAAAAGTCACTGCCTGCCCTCCTCCATCGTTCTGCATGATATCATCCCCCTGCGTTGGTGCAAAGGTGCAGGATTCCTTTGGGCGCATGTGCAGTGATGATTTGCGGCCGGTCCGAATGACGTCACCTCAGCAATGCCGATTGGTTGACCACAGCATGCGTTTTCAGCGTCACATTTAGCCACATACATTCGGTGTGGTATTACAGCAGCGACTGTTCCAGTGAGGGGTTTCCTGTGTTAAGGTATTGTTAACTTATAAGCACGCCAAGGCCTGCTTTTATCACTCTGTTTTTGCTACCCTTAATGCTAGTTAATTCCACCTTTTTTCCCCTTCCCCCTTCCCTGTGTTATTCTTTGTTTTTTCACTAGTTCACCTGGCGTTCTTAGCCCAGTGTGTACTAGAGTTGGCGTGAGTATCGTAATAACAGACGATATGCAACCAAGCTGGTGTGAATGAATAGAGAAGACAAAAATCTTATAAGCTCACTCCGTACCCCCTCACAGAACCACACCACAGTCTTTTCTGCAACATAGACAAATAACACTATATAAGGAATAATAATAGAATAATACAGTGGTGTGAAAAAGTGTTTGCCCCCTTCCTCATTTCCTGTTCCTTTGCATGTTTGTCACACTTAAAGCGGAGGTCCACCCTAAAGCGGACCTTCCGCTCATCGGAACCCTCCCCCCCTCCGGTGCCACAATCGGCACCTTTCAGGGGGGAGGGGGGTGCAGTTACCTGGATAATCCAGGTAACTGCACCCACTTCCGGGACAGCTCTCTGCGGAAAGGGGCGTAACTTACGCCCCTTTCCGCAAGTGCCCGCCCCTTCCCGCAAGTGCCCCGCTGCCTGCTGGGAAACACACAGCTCCCAGAGGCAGCGGAGAGCGTCCTTATTGCGCAGCGCAATTCGCGCATGCGCAGTAGGGAACCGGGAAATGAAGCTGAAAGGCTCCATTTCCTGATTCCCATACCCAAGATGGCGGCGGCAGGACCCGACAGACGACCTAGCGATCGGCTTCATGTGCCGACATCGCGGGTGCGCTGGACAGGTAAGTGTCACTATTTTAAAAGTCAGCAGCTGCAGTATTTGTAGCTGCTGGCTTTTAAAAAAAAAAAAAACGCGGAGTCCCGGTGGACTCCCGCTTTAAGTGTTTCGGAACATCAAACCAATTTAAACAATAGCCATCATGGCCCTGTGTGAAAAAGTGATTGCCCCCTTGTTAAAACATACTATAACTGTGGTTGTCCACACCTGAGTTCAATTTCTCTAGCCACACCCAGGCCTGATTATTGCCACACCTGTTCACAATCAAGGCATCACTTAAATAGGAGCTGCTTGACACAGTAAGGTCCACCAGAAGATCCTTAAAAGCTACACATCATGCCGAGACCCAAAGAAATTCAGGAACAATTGAGAAAGAAAGTAATTGAGATCTATCAGTCTGGAAAGGGTTATAAAGCCATTTCCAAAGCTTTGGGAATCCAGCGAACCACAGTGAGAGCCATTATCCACAAATGGCGAAGACATGGAACAGTGGTGAACCTTCCCAGGAGTGGCCGGCCGCCCAAAATTACCCCAAGAGCGCAGCGACGACTCATCCAAGAGGTCACAAAAGACCCCACAACAACGTCCAAGGAACTGCAGGCCTCACTTGCCTCAGTTAAGGTCAGCGTTCATGCCTCCACCATCAGGAAAAGACTGGGCAAAAATGGCCTGCATGGCAGAGTTCCAAGGAGAAAACCACTGCTGAGCAAAAAGAACATCAAAGCTCGTCTCAATTTCTCCACAACACATCTTGATGATCCCCAAGACTTTTGGGACAACATTCTGTGGACCGATGAGACAAAAGTGGAACTCTTTGGAAGGTGTGTGTCCAAGTATATCTGGCGTAGAAGGAACACTGCATTTCATAAAAAGAACATTATACCAACAGTAAAATATGGTGGTGGTAGTGTGATGGTCTGGGGCTGTTTTGCTGCTTCAGGACCTGGAAGACTTGCCGTGATAAAAGGAACTATGAATTCTGCTGTCTACCAAGAGATCCTGAAGGAGAATGTCCGACCATCTGTTCGTGTACTCAAGCTGAAACGAACTTGGGTTCTGCAGCAGGACAATGATCCTAAACACACCAGCAAGTCCACCACCGAATGGCTGAAGAAAAACAAAATGAAGACTTTGGAGTGGCCTAGCCAAAGTCCTGACCTGAATCCTATTGAGATGTTGTGGTATGACCTTAAAAAGGCCGTTCATGCTTGAAAACCCTCTAATGTAACTGAATTAGGACAATTCTGCAAAGATGAGTGGGCCAAAATTCCTCCAGGACGCTGTAAAAGCCTCATTGCACGTTATCGCAAACGCTTGGTTGCAGTTGTTGCTGCTAAGGGTGGCCCAACCAGTTATTAGGTTTAGGGGGCAATCACTTTTCACACAGGGCCATGATGGTTTGGATTTTTTTCACCTTTAATAATAAACACCTTCATTTACAAATTGCATTTTTTGTTTACTTGTGTTGTCCTTGACTATTGTTTAAATTGGTTTGATGTTCCGAAACACTTAAGTGTGACAAACATGCAAAGGAACAGGAAATGAGGAAGGGGGCAAACACTTTTTCACACCACTGTACCTCACCTTATTTCGATACTCTGGCTTGCTCAAATGCACATGCGCTGACTTTCGGTTTTGTCCTCGGCCGGAATATGGTTTGGCGCATGCGCGGGAATGCGAACCGTCTCCTGTATTATTAAAAAAGCCCCTTCCACATGCCCCCAGCTTGCCAGTACCCTCCCTTTTCCTCACCTGCATTATCTATTAATTAAGACGCTGTTTTGGCACCGATAATGCGCTATATTAGATCAGTTTAGGTTGAACAGGCTTGGTGAACGGTGCTGTGTTTGTTGGTGGGAGATAATCGGAACTGTGCAATAATCCTTTTCATAGTTTCTTTGGATGATTAATGTGGATGGAATATGAGACAAGAGATGTTTGCTAAATAGCAATATTCGAAGGGTATAGAGTTTCCTGTGCTATTAGTTAGACGGTAAGTTTAAACACTGTCATATACTGTTTCCAGTGAATTTCTTTTCACTTGAACATACATTGCCCTTTTAAGTGATTTAATAACTTTGTTCTGAACAGCATCACTAAGTACAGTAATATCTTCATATCATTGAGGTATATATCTATCCTACTATTTTTTCTGCTTGTTCTTTTTGAGGAATTCTATTTTGATGTAGCATATGGAGTATTGATTATACATCTTATATGGATTATATAGGGACATTGCTGATGGAGTAACTGCAGGATCTCCTGGCTCTGATTTGTGGCTGGAGTTAACACTTTCTTTTCCCATTTAAAATTTCATCCTTAAGTAAGTAGTGTATCATTTTGGTTAGCCTTCAACCTTCTATCTATCACAGTACTCAATATTACCTACCAACCCAGGTTTATTGTTACTTTTCAGAATAAGCTTGTAGCACTCACCCCCTATGGAGCTGCTGATAATTGATTGGGCCTGCACTCTGCAACCCCAGAAAATGGCTCAACCCCCTAGGCACAACTGTGTGGTAGGGTGGGTGTAAGACCCAATGGTTAAGGGCAACACAGCAACAACGCAATATACTGTATATTTACCATTAACTGGGTATCCGCCACTCCACCATCTGTAATAAGTAACAGAGTCTCACACAAGGTATCAATGAACCGCTCGTAAAAGTTTACTATGGTGAAGAATGGTAAAGAATAACATATGAATAACACAAGTTATAAATGGCAGAGACATTTGTTCAAAGCAATAACGTTATACCACTTTATCCAATAGCAACCTGGAAGGGTATATGTGAACAGGTGCACAGTGGAATAGTCCTCAATACTTGCACAGAGTCAGACAGTGAACACAATAATAAAAGTACACGTTCCAACTGTATGTTGCTAAATGGCTTCCTCTAGAGTACAGTTCCAAGTGATACACAATTGTATAGCAGTAAAGCCTGGTGGAAGAATAAAGTAGTGGAAGTGCCTCCAGTTGTAGTCTGTTCTTCAGCTAGCTTAATTATACTGCAGTGTACGATGGTGCATGTATTTGTAATCCAACATAGCAAAGGAAGCAGTAACTCGCAGCATAGGTAAGATCTGATAGCAAAAAGCTCAGATGCAGCTCATCCACATCCCTGGAATTACAGGTCTCAGCGGCAGTCTGTATAGTCTGTATAGCATGTGATCACTTTTCAATATCACAATCGCAACAAGTACTACAATCACTACTTGCATAGGCCAATGTCTTCTCCGTCTATAGATGACACCTCCTCCTGTGTGTTGGAAGGCAGATGGCTTCAACAAACCTCTAAAGCGCAGGCTGGTCCTCCTGCTTGATCAGCAGGGCTGCCCACAAGCATCCCTTTGGCAAGCGATCAGCTCTCTGTTCCAGGCTGCAGGCTCTTCCAGCCCTGGGCACACACACAGACCTCCTCCTGTGTGTTGAATGGCATCCAGAGAGGCCGGAAACATGCCACACCTGTTCTTTTATATCCTTACCCGGCAGGCTGTTCTGTGGCTTGGGCATGTGGGTAAGTGAACTGGGCATCCTGGGTAGGTAGTTCCTAAACTGAGTTAAACATATGAGTCACTTCCTCATTAAACTACCCGGTCCATAATGCATTGCAGCGCTGTTTCTCACAATTGCAAGAAAAGTTTCTAACAGCATTAGCAACAAAAGGACACCAGAGGGAGCCAAACTCTAACTTAATAAACATCACATTGTTTAGCATGATAACTGGTCACAAAACCCCCACTACAAACGATTTGGTTTTTCTGACCGCTTTAATTATATTGATTTGATTATTGCTTAAAGATGCTGGTTATTGGATTGCTCTCCCATGATACTTGGCACGTCATTCTTTGCGGACACCTTTTAGACGTAAGTGGCCCTTTATGCAATTTTTTCGAATTAATTGGATGGTATGTTAAAATGAATGCCTCTGCATTCCCATTGAATCAAAATGTAAGTAATGTTTGTATACTTTTCTATTTCTGAACAGGATCTCTGTTTTAAGTCAAGAATGTAAAGTCCTAAAGAAGCAAAGATGTGAAATGTGTCGACCTCTTGACATTGTAATAACAGATCTACATATGATCGAGCATATTGATAAATTGATTTTGTTTGTATAATATTTTAAACTATTTTGTAATAAACATATTTAACACTGGTGCTGTTAAAGTCCGCCATATCAGTCCTATCTTTTGATACATTTACTCTTTATCAACACTGAAGAAATTACACGTTGCTACAATGTAAAGTAGTGAGTGTACAGCTTGTATAACTGTAAATTTGCTGTCACCTCAAAATAACTCAACGCACAGCCATTAATGTATAAACCGATGGCAACAAAAGTGAGTACACCCCTTAGTGAAAATGTCCAAATTGGGACCAATTAGCAATTTTCCCTCCCAGTGTCATGTGATTCATTAGTGTTACAAGGTCTTAGGTGTGAATGGGGAGCGGGTGTGTTAAATTTTGTTTTAGCGCTTTCACTCTCTCATACTGGTCACTGGAAATTCAACATGGCACCTCATAGCAAAGAACTTCAGCACAGTCCTGGCATTACAGCTTTCTGGAATTTTCCTATTAGTAACATTTTATTTCCCGCCTTGACTACTGCAACTCTCTCCTTAAAGGCCTACCCTTATGCAGGCTATCCCCCCTGCAGTATATTATGAATGCTGCTGCTAGACTAATACACCTCACTAATCAATCCGTGACTGCTGCCTCTCTCTGCCAGACCTTTCACTGGCTTCCCCTAGCCCACTGTATAAAATTCAAAATGCTAACCACAACATACAAGGCCATCTACAACAACATCGCCCCCTAGCTACATCACCAACCTCATCTGCAGATATCGCCCAAATCATCCCCTCTGCTCCTCCCAGGACCTCCCGCTCTAGCTCCCTTGTTACCTCCTCTCATGCTCACCTTCAGGACTTCTCCAGAGCCTCTCCCATCCTCTGGAATTCCCTGCCCTGGTATATTCGATTGGCCCCTAACCTGTCCACCTTTAGGAGATCCATGAAAACTCACTCATTCAGGGAAGCCTATCCCACACTAACCTATCAACTGTTCCCGAGCCACCCCCCATCAAACCATTCCCTGCATCTATTGCATTTTGTACCACCGCCTCCTCCCTTTAGAATGTTAGCTCTACAAGAAGGGTCCTCCTGTCCCTTCTAAATTGAACTGTACTGTAATTGTGCTGTCCCCCCTCTACATTGTAAAGCGCTGCGTAAACTGTTGGTGCTATATAAATCATGTATAATAATAATAATAATAAAAATAATTTTAAATGGGTGTGCAAGGTAGCTGTCAGCAGAGTGTCCTTTGCATCACACAACCCATATTTGTAACAGACAAGCTATCATTTTGACTAGATTTGATCAGTAATATCTGGGATCCGGCAGTGTCACATCTTCTCCTTTGGCATTCACAGTGACAACTTGGTATTTAACATCTCGCTTGTCTGGCCTACAGTGGATAACACTGTCCAGGTTGATTTTGCAGCTGTAACCCCAGATGTTCACTACAGAGTGGTATTTTGCAGACATCTTGGGTGACAACTTAGTAAAGTCCAAGTGTAAAGGAATATGTAGGAAATTGCACACAGCCTCATCCACCCACTGGGCTTTTTTCTCAAATATCTCATCTTCTAGATGAGCCAGGATGTATGGGTACAAGTATCCGTATTCAGACGCTACCCTCTTTATTATAATGTGCTGTATTTTATACAGCCCTGGCAGGGTCTTAGGTTCTCCATACCCAGGTATGACACATGCATCTGGAGCACACATGACTGAGCACCCAGCACAGCAACTTCTTACGTGCTTTTGAACTCGGCATGGGCGCGGTTAACCGAGCTGTAGGAAGCCATTGTACCCCTGGGTCTACCTCTAAGGATCTGGCAATGCTAATCAGTGGTACGGCACTTACTTACAGCATAATCTGCACACTTGTGGTAGTAGTAGCAGGTGTCTCATCTTCCTGCACATTACTGGTTTACTCTTCATCACTCTCTCCCCACTTTCCAGAGTGAGACAGGGTGTCCAAAAAGAGTTCCGATAATTTATTGGACAAATCGTCTGAATCCAAGATAGTCGAACACTAATTTCTCTTAGCTTTCAACTTAGCTGGTACATCAATATCAACGCCCTTCACAGCCACTGGCATCACTTCCCCCACAGGCACACCACGCTCACTGCTGGCTGACTTATCTGGCCCTGGTACTTTTGTCTCCGGGTAACTCAGTCATCAATGCAAGTAAAATGAGAATAAGGGATATTATTGTGCTAACCCAGTGTGTAACAAGAAAAGGACAGCTGCTATATAGGAATGTCACAAGAATTCAATAAGAGGGATTGGTAAAAAATGTAGCGCTAAAAAAGAATGAAAAGCAATAAAAAATAACAATATACAGAATATTGCATACAAATAGTGAAAACATATGGTTAGAAACAATCTCCAATGTAATAAATATGTGAAAACACATGTATATAATGGGTAGAGACAAAAGTGGAAAGTCCCGAAGTTGGAAAGAATCCTAAGGTAAATGTATAGAGTCCAACACAAGAAAAGTTATTGCTCAGAAGTGGGGTACAATGGCCTTAGTAGGGATGTAGAACATCAAGGATAATGTGTCCCCCACCCAAGGTAAGGGGTATGCACTCTTATGAAGTAGTGTACTTGAATGTCAGCGACAACGAGTCAATCATGCGAGGATAGCCTGATTGGCAGACTTCCAGAAATGATCCAGGGAATCCAGCGAACTCCAGGACAGGATCCAGGAAATCATGCAGGTAAACGTAAGGCTGTAACTCAGATGTTAAGCAGCCAGGTTGGGAAGCCAAAAACTCTTATCCGAGGAGATATAGAAAGAAAAAAAATGCCTCCATATAGTTTAAGTTAAAAAGGTGGGTTTTATTGAAAAAAACCAACATACATCCATAAGAATAAAACTGGGAACACAGAATAAAAGCATTGTGGCGAGCTGAAATCCAATTCCAACGCATTTCATCACAATGGACTTCAACTGGGGCATATATCTGCTCCCCATATTGCACAAATTTATAAGTACAAACAAGTTTAAAGAATCAATCAGTAAAAACATGGTATGCGACATCAACCCGGAAGAGGTGCGGCCAGCAAGAGTACCATGCCCAAAACCCTAAGACCAGTGATTGGAGTAGAGTCAGTCACATGACAGAATGAGCTCCAAACCTCTGTCCGGGAACCAATGAAAAGAGCAGACACCGAAGATGACATCATGGGGGCGTGACTGCGCCCAAAGCATCAACCTGGAAATGACACGGCCAACACAAGGCAAACACCTCACTTGAAAAGCCTGCAAAAAGGGTGACTAGCAGGCACTAAGTCAAATGACCACAACTACACTGCCATGGAGACATGACCCGATGTGAGGCGTCAACCCAGAAGTGAAAACACCATGGGGCAGATGCCTCATTCAGCAACCGAGGGGTCGCATTACATCGGTCTCACAGTCTACGGCAATGTAACCAAGAACTTTGCAGACAGGAGCACATCCACACCATAAAATTGGTGACCAAATGTGCCTCGAGTCCCAAAGTTAAAAAGTACATACCTCATTTGATAAGTAGAAGTGAAACAAAATAACTCCCAGATCATAATATAATAATGTAAAATTAGTATACACTTGTGAACTGAACACATATAATAGGAAGTAGTGTAGGTTGGAAATAAATGAAAACAGAGCATATAGATTTAGGCTTGATTAATGAAAGAATTTGTCCCATTCGACACTCATTAACGGCAAATAAGACTTGAGCTTGTGTATCCAGTATGTTTCAAGACAGGAGACACCATGGAGTGGGACTCTCCCCTCCAATGTGGGACAAACTTATCAATGATTTGAAACTGTGTTCCTACCAGATCTTTATTGTGATATTTTAAATTATGGCGGGGACGCTATGATTAGTTCGTCCCTTCTTGATACTGGGCAAATGTTTGTTAACCCTCACAGAGAATGTCCTGATTGTATGTCCCATGTATTCAAATAATGGGGAAAGGGGAAAGGGGAAAATTTGGGACTTTAAATGAGGTCATAGCCTCCATCCCAACAAATGTAAGGCAAGAATTTAAAAACAAGAGCTGGGCGGGACTTTATATGAACTACGGGGTTAAAAAGAGACAAAATGGCTATTGAAAAAAACATTTTATTCGTTTTTTTATCTAGCAAAGCATAATTACATGTATATTGGAGAGGTGTGCAGACAAACACATCATTGACATCAACATTTTACTTTATACAATCATAATGACCGATACAGAATAAGTTATAAAAGCGCACCTCAAGTATATACATAAAATAACCAATAATGTATTGGTTTGTACCGTATGTACCGTGTATTTTGGTACCCCAATTCCAACAGCATTGATTTTTGTAATACTGTACTAATCATATTCTTTTTATTAATTCATTGCAACAACCATGAAGTCATAGATTCATGTAGTTGCCATACTTTATCAATTGTCCATTCTATCATTATTATTGGTTATTTTATGTATATAATTGAGGTGGTTTTATAACTTATTCTGTATCGGTCATTATGATTGTATAAAGTAAAATGTTGATGTCAATGATGTGTTTGTCTGCGCACCTCTCCAATATACATGTAATTATGCTTTGCTAGATAAAAAAACGAATACATTTTTTTTTTCAATAGCCATTTTGTCTCTTTTTAACCCCATACTTCATATAAAGTCCCGCCCAGCTCTTGTTTTTAATTCATGTCCCATGTATTGTTTCTTACAAGGACAAGTCAATAGATAAACAATAAATCTCGTGGCACAAGTGGTAAAATCTTCCACTGGGTATGTATGTTGCGTGGTGGATGAAGTAATTGTGTCCATTTTGTGTCTCCCACAAACATTGTGAGGACAAACATTACACCTACAGCATGGATAGTAACCCTTACATTGCTGAAAGAATGAGATAATTTTGGGAGGGTCAATCACATTGGAGCGCAATTTGTCCCTGTATTGACCGTGCCACTCTGAATGTGACAGCAGCCTGTTTGGGGATAGGTGGACCCAAGTTTCTATCTCTCTGAAGGATTCTCCAATGCTTGATTCTCTCCTTAGGCTGTCTAGATTGAACAGACTAAGTGGTGAAAAAAGACCATCTAAACTTAATATCCAAAACCGGCTTAGGATGGTCAATCAGCAAAGAGTTCCTATCTATCAGGGAAACATTATTGATTTCTGTATCGAGATCTGGGGATCTGTAGCCTTTCTAAAAATCGATTTTTCAGAATTTGGGACTGGGAGAAAAAAATCAGTTGTCTTTGTACAGTTCCTCCACAGTCGTAAGAATTGGTGCATGGAACTGATTGAACTGTCCTGTCAGGCTGCAGGACCCCTGACCCTCTGTCTGGATAGTGCTGGTTGGCCCTGTGTTGATGTCAAAGTACAAAAGTGTAAGCGCTAAGCAAAAAAATGAAAGATGGTGAAACTTAGAAGTGAAAATCAAAGGAAAGAAAACTACTATAGTGTATACATGAAACTATAACTTATTAGTGAAACATGACCCCAAATCTGAGAATAACAAAATGATAAATATATAGGCAATAAAGTCCATATATTAATAAAGATAGACATGCAAATGTGAGTCCCAGCGAACTTCAGTGACAACAAGAGTCCCGCTGTACTGTGACCATAAACAGTTTCACCGCAGTGTAGCTCCCACCACCTTAAGAAGCGCAGGCTTACCATTCAACTCAATGATAGCAAGCAAATACTCCATAGGCCGATGTGTTATCTATATAGCATAAGATGGAGCATGGAATATGAATCGAATCCGCCTGATATGGTGACCAAATTCCCATTGTTAATTATAAAAAATATACATAGCTCCCATAATAATACTACAAAGATGGACCCGGAACCGGAAGTGAACAGATGCTCGTCACTTCCGGTGACCTATACACTGTTGACAGAGTGTCTCCTCCAATGGAGCAAAAGATGGCGAGAGGCCACGCCTCTCGCCGCGCGCCCGCAATAGAACATGGACACCCGCAACCGGAACTAAACAAACGTCACTTCCGGTATAGTACAGAAACGAGGCTTGAGTATGAACTAGCCCAGGAATATCACTCCTGGTACCAGAGGCGTAGGTCCGCAGTATCCAAACCGCTACTACAACGCCCCTTGTGGCAAGAAATGGGAGCAATACAGGAAAAGAAAAAATCCCTAGAAAAAATTGTGTAAAAAGCTATATGTAAAAAATTATAATTAAAAACATATATATCGAAAAATTATATATGTGTATATAGAATATTAAATTATAAAAAGAGAAAGTAAAAATACTTAACTCGAACGGATCCTCTACCATTACCTTATACTTATAAAAAAAAGGGGAAAAAGAAAAAATGTAACATACTCATGCCGATAATGGTCTATGTATATAAAAACTAAAAAACCTTAAGGAAAGGGCCAAAAAATGGGCCAAAAAATACTCGACACCAAACCAACCATTTTTCCTTAGCAATATTAAAAAAATATATAATAATAAGGCCCAACTGGCTAGTCATATTACATTCTGTTCAATGAATAGAAACCCAGATTATTGAAAATTCTCACCCTAAATTAACCACTTGAGGACCGCCGTATTGCCATTGTACGTCAGCACAATGGCACAGGCAGGCATAATCACGTACATCTACGTGATTGCCTTCCAGCGGGTGGGGGGTCCGATCGGACCCCCTCCCGCTGGTTACGGCGGTCCGATTCGGTCCAGGAGCGCTCCGTGATGAGGGGATGGCCGTTGGTTTTCGGCCACCCCCTCTGGATCGCTCCTGGCCAATGAGAAGCTTCCTCCCCTGTGTATTGTTTACACAGGAAGGAGGAAGTGATGTCATTCTCCTCGGGGCGGTCTTTTTGACCGGACTACGAGGAGAACAGTAAAAGTAAGTGTGCACCAACACTACACTGACATGTAGGTACACACAGGCACACAAACCCCCCCCGATCCCCCCCCCGATCGCCCCCCGATCCCCCCCCCCGCCCCCCCTCCCCCCCAGTCACAGTGTCACTGATTGCATTGATCATTTCTTTACTGATCAATGCATTCAGTGTCAGTTGTGACAGTAAAAACTGTCAGGACAGTTAGTGTTAGGTCCAGGGTAGCCCCTATCACCCCCCAATAAAGATTTAACCCCCTGATTGCCCCTAGAGTTAACCCTTTCACCCCCTTTTGCCAGTGTCACTAAGCGATCATTTTTCTGATCGCTGCATGTGTCGCTAGTGTCGCTAGGTAGCTAGTTATTTTTTTAGGTTCACCGCCAGGTTTTTATATCGCTAGGTACCCCGATATACTACCCAATAATGTTTTTAACCCCCTGATTGCCGCTAGTTAACCCTTTCACCCCCTTTTGCCAGTGTCACTAAGCGATCGTTTTTCTGATCGCTGCATTAGTGTCGCTACAGTCGCTAGGTAGCTAGTTATTTTTTTAGGTTCACCGCCAGGTTTTTATAGCGCTAGGTACCCCGATATACTACCCAATAATGTTTTTAACCCCCTGATTGCCGCTAGTTAACCCTTTCACCCCCTTTTGCCAGTGTCACTAAGCGATCATTTTTCTGATCGCTGCATGTGTCGCTAGGTAGCTAGTTATTTTTTTAGGTTCACCGCCAGGTTTTTATATCGCTAGGTACCCCGATATACTACCCAATAATGTTTTTAACCCCCTGATTGCCGCTAGTTAACCCTTTCACCCCCTTTTGCCAGTGTCACTAAGCGATCGTTTTTCTGATCGCTGCATTAGTGTCGCTACAGTCGCTAGGTAGCTAGTTATTTTTTTAGGTTCACCGCCAGGTTTTTATAGCGCTAGGTACCCCGATATACTACCCAATAATGGTTTTAACCCCCTGATTTCCGCTAGTTAACCCTTTCACCCCCTTTTGCCAGTGTCACTAAGCGATAATTTTTCTGAACGCTGCATCAGTGTCGCTAGTGTCGCTAGGTAGCTAGTTATTTTTTTAGGTTCACCGCCAGGTTTTTATAGCGCTAGGTACCCCGATATACTACCCAATAATGGTTTTAACCCCCTGATTGCTGCTAGTTAACCCTTTCACCCCCTTTCACCAGCGATCACAGTATAAGTGTCACTGGTGACGCTGGTTAGCCAGTTAGTTATTTAGGTTCCCCGTCAGGTTTTTATATAGCGCCAGGGACCCCCATATACTACCTAATAAAAATTTGAACCACCTGATTGCCCCTAGTTAACCCTTTCACCACTGATCACCGTATAAGTGTTACGGGTGACTCTGGTTAGTTTGTTTTTTATAGCATTTTATATTCAAATCCGGAAGGCAGTGCTTGGTTTTCGGGGTCCCGTACGTGGCTAGGCTCCCAAAAAGTCCCCCACATGTGGTATCCCCGTACTCGGGAGAAGCAGCAGAATTTATTTTGGGGTGTAATTTGACTTCTGCCCATAGCATGTGTGAGCAATATATCATTTAGTGACAACTTTGTGCAAAAAAAAAAAAGTTTGTAATATTCCCGCAACTTTTGGCAAAATATAAAATATTCCATGGACTCAACATGCCTCTCAGTAAATAGCTTGGGGTGTCTACTTTCCAAAATGGGGTCATTTGGGGGGGTTTTGTGCTATTTTGGCATTTTATGGCCTTCGAAACTGTGATAGGTAGTGAGGAGTTAAATCAAAAATTTGCACCCTTAGAAATCCTGAAGGTGGTGATTGGTTTTCGGGGTGCCGTGCGCGACTAGACTCCCAAAAAGTCCCACACATGTGGTATCCCCGTACTCGGGAGAAGCAGCAGAATGTATTTTGGGGTGCAATTCCACATATAACCATGGCATGTGTGAGCAATATATCATTTAGTGACAACTTTTTGTAAAAAAAATTTTTTTTTTTTTTTTTTGTCATTATTCAATCCCTTAGGACAAAAAAAATAAATATTCAATGGGCTCAACATACCCATCAGCAATTTCCTTGGGGTGTCTACTTTCCAAAATGGGGTCATTTGGGGGGGATTTGTACTGCCCTGCCATTTTAGCACCTCAAGAAATGAGATCGGCAGTCATAAATTAAAAGCTGTGTAAATTCCAGAAAATGTACTCTAGTTTGTAGACGCTATAACTTTTGCGCAAACCAAAAAATATTCGCTTATTGACATTTTTTTTACTAAAGACATGTGGCTGAATAAATTTTGCCCTCAATGTATGACTAAAATTTAGTTTATTCGATTTTTCTTATAACAAAAAGAAGAAAATATCTTTTTTTTTCAAAATTTTCGCTCTTTTTCCATTTATATCGCAAAAAAAAAAAATCGCAGAGGCAATCAAATACCATCAAAAGAAAGCTCTATTTGTGGGAAGAAAAGGACGCAAATTTCGTTTGGGTGCAATATTGCATGACCGCGCAATTACCAGTTAAAGCAGCACAGTGCGAAATTGCAAAAAGACCTCTGGTCCTTAAGGTATTTATTGGTCCGAGGCTGAAGTGGTTAATAATATGTCCACTGAAGTGACACCCAGGGGAGGAACCCACGAAAAAAAAAAAAAAAAAAAAAAAAAGAAAAAAAAAAACATTTTTTGAAAAACTACAAAAATCAGTTCTTTTAGGAATCATCTATGAATGCATTGATGTCCCACTCCACATTCATGACGAGTGGGGAGTGGGACTGGAGTTCGTAAATCCAATAAGTCTCCAACCTGGAGACCCCTCTTGTAAGGGTTCCCCCCCTCCAAGGTGGAGTGTACCTGTCTATCACTGCAAATTGTGTGCCATGTGGGTCACTATTGTGAAATTCCCTGTGATGTCTTGGTACCGTATGTTTGGATACCTTGCTTTTAATCAGGGAAATGTGTTCACCTACTTTGATGGAGAATGTTCTTGTTGTACGACCAACGTACTGTTTCCCACATGGACAAGTTATTAAATAAACTATATATCTTGTTTTACATGTGTAAAAAGATTTGATGGAGTATCTCACCCCGGTCACAGTAGATGTAAACTCCACAACCTTCCGTTGCGTCAATGCATTGTGCTGACATACAATGCATTTCCTGCAAGGGAAATACCCTACGAGGTTGTGAAAAAAAGTGGGGCGAACTGGAGGGTTGATGATGTTAGGGGCTATTTTGCTCTGTAATGATGGAGCACCTCTAAACAAAACCTTGGCTCTTTCGGGGAGCTTGGGACCTAGAATGGAATCATTTTTCAAAACTTCCCAATGTTTGCTGAAAATATTTTTTAACTGTCTATGTTGAATATTAAATGTAGTCAATAAAGACCACTTAAATTCATCATTCTCTATCCGAGACGTCTTAACCTGCAGTAAAGTATCTCTCTTGATATGAGAAAATTCCTGTAGTTGTTTCTCTAAAATAGATGCTTGATATCCCTTATCAATAAATTGTTGTTTTAAAAGGTTGGCCTGATCTAGAAAAATATGACGATCAGTGCAATTACGGCGAAGTCTGATAAATTGACTACGGGGAACAGAAGAAAGCCAGGTTTTGTGATGGCAACTGTCTGTAGAGATATAACTGTTGCTATCCGTGGACTTAAAATGTGTCTTAAAACGAAATCCTTCTGATGTAATTCCTATCTCCAAGTCTAGAAATGGAATCTTATCAGTACTCATCTGATAAGTTAGAGAAATGCCCCTGTCATTGGAATTTAAAACTGAAAAAAATTCCAAGAGTGTCTCGGGAGTGCCACCCCATAGGAGGAGGATGTCGTCCATGTGGGAAACAGTACGTTGGTCGTACAACAAAAACATTCTCCATCAGAGTTGGTGAACACATTTCCCTGATTAAAAGCAAGGTATCCAAACATACGGTACCAAGATATTACAGGGAATTTCACAATAGTGACCCACATGGCACACAATTTGCAGTGATAGACAGGTACACTCCACCTTGGAGAGGGGGGGCCCTTACAAGAGGGGTCTCCAGGTTGGAGACTTATTGGATTTACGAACTCCAGTTCCACTCCCCACTCGTCATGAATGTGGAGTGGGACATCAATGCATTCATAGATGATTCCTAAAAGAACTGATTTTTGTGGATTTTAAAAAAAATTTTTTTTTTTCTTTGTTTTTTTTTTTTTTTTTTTCGTGGGTTCCTTCCCTGGGTGTCACTTCAGTGGACATATTATTAATTTAGGGTGAGAATTTTCAATAATCTGGGTTTCTATTCATTGAACAGAATGTAATATGACTAGCCAGTTGGGCCTTATTATTATATTTTTTTTTAAATATTGCTAAGGAAAAATAGTTGGTTTGGTGCCGAGTATTTTTTGGCCCATTTTTTGGCCCTTTCCTTAAGGTGTTTTAGTTTTTATTTACATAGACCATTATCGACATGAGTATGTTATATTTTTTCTTTTTCCCCTTTTTTTAAAAGTATGAGGTAATGGTAGAGGATTAGTTCGAGTTAAGTAGATGTAATTCCTATCTCCAAGTCTAGAAATTGAATCTTATCGGTACTCATCTGATAAGTTAGAGAAATGCCCCTGTCATTGGAATTTAAAACTGAAAAAAATTCCGAGAGTGTCCGAGAGTGTCTCGGGAGTGCCATCCCATAGGATGAGGAGGATGTCGTCCATGTGGGAACAGTACGTTGGTCGTACAACAAGAACATTGTCCATCAGAGTAGGTGAACACATTTCCCTGATTAAAAGCAAGGTATCCAAACATACGGTACCAAAACATTAAAGGGAATTTCACAATAGTGACCCACATGGCACATAATTTGCAGTGATAGACAGGTACACTCCACCTTGGAGAGGGGGGGCCCTTACAAGAGGGGTCTCCAGGTTGGAGACTTATTGGATTTACGAACTCCAGTCCCACTCCCCACGAATGTGGAGTGGGACATCAATGCATTCATAGATGATTCCGAAAAGAACTGATTTTTGTGGATTTTAAATTTTTTTTTTTTTTCGTGGGTTCCTCCCCTGGGTGTCACTTCAGTGGACATATTATTAATTTAGGGTGAGAATTTTCAATAATCTGGGTTTCTATTCATTGAACAGAATGTAATATGACTAGCCAGTTGGGCCTTATTATTATATATTTTTTTAATATTGCTAAGGAAAAATAGTTGGTTTGGTGCCGAGTATTTTTTGGCCCATTTTTTGGCCCTTTTCTTAAGGTTTTTTAGTTTTTATATACATAGAGCATTATCGGCATGAGTATGTTATATTTTTTCTTTTTCCCCTTTTTTTTTATAAGTATAAGGTAATGGTAGAGGATTCGTTCGAGTTAAGTATTTTTACTTTCTCTTTTTATAATTTAATATTCTATATACACATATATAATTTTTCGATATATATGTTTTTAATTATTATTTTTTACATATAGCTTTTTACACCATTTTTTCTAGGGATTCTTTCTTTTCCTGTATTGCTCCCATTTTTTGCCACTAGGGGCGTTGTAGTAGCGGTTTGGATACTGCGGACCTACGCCTCTGGTACCAGGAGCGATATTCCTGGGCTAGTTCATACTCAAGCCTCGTTTCTGTACTATACCGGAAGTGACGTTTGTTTACTTCCGGTTGCGGGTGTCCATGTTCTATTGCGGCCGCGCGGTGAGAGGCGTGGCCTCTTGCCATCTTTTGCTCCATTGGAGGAGACACTCTGTCAACAGTGTGTAGGTCATCGGAAGTGACGAGCATCTGTGCACTTCCGGTTCCGGGTCCATCTTTGTAGTATTATTATGGAAGCTATGTATATTTTTTATAATTAACAATGGGAATTTGGTCACCATATCAGGCGGATTCGATTCATATTCCATGCTCCATCTTATGCTATATAGATAACACATCGGCCTATGGAGTATTTACTTGCTATCATTGAGTTGAATGGGTGGAACGCAATGGGACAGAGGCGTGGAACGCACGCCGGGCCGCCATTTTGCCCGTACCGGTAATGGACACCTGTGACACACAGGGGGAGAACCTAATTACATTATGGTATGTTATCTATATAAGGCAGTGTAACAGTGGTGGGAGTCCACCCCAGATGATGACCTGTAGGTTGAAACGCGTCGGGAAGACTCCGCCACTGCCTAGTTCCTCTGATATGTTCGTTAATAACTATGGAAATGTGAGTTTGATACTTTATTTTTATTAAAGCGATTTTTAAGCGTTATTACACTATCTTGGCTCTATCCTTCCGTTTTTATGTCTGAATTGATGAGTTGTCTCTCTAAATGCCAGAGTTGTCTCTCTAAAAACGGTGATTATATGCAGTCCGCTACATTGAATGAATTACTTGCCTTGGGACCCATTTAAGGATGGAATGCTGAATCCAGTGTCACAGTAGTTGGAATCATAAGCTATTGTTGACCCCTTAGATATAATTCTACTCGGGTCATTTCCATCTGGTAAGCCTGCACTTCTTAAGGTGGTGGGAGCTACACTGCGGTGGAACTGTTTATGGTCACAGTACAGCGGGACTCTTGTTGTCACTGAAGTTCGCTGGGACTCACATTTGCACGTCTATCTTTATTAATATATGGACTTTATTGCCTATATATTTATCATTTTGTTATCCTCAGTTTTGGGGTCAAGTTTCACTAATAAGTTATAGTTTCATGTACACACTATAGTAGTTTTCTTTCCTTTGATATTCACTTCTAAGTTTCACCATTTTTCATTTTTTTGCTTAGCGCTTACACTTTTGTACTTTGACATTTTTATAGCTAAAAAGATCCCAGTTTTAGCGTGTTGGCAGCTTTTTTTGATCTTTTCGACTACTGCGCAGTGTTATTGTATATACATGGCCCTGTGTTGATCACATGCACTCTCCCAAGAAATTATAAAAACTCTCTAGCAATACAAACCAAACTGAACATGTGCAGCTTGTCCCATAATGCTCTGTTCTGGCAGCAGTTGGATTGGGGACTGTGAATGAAGGGGAGGATCAGAGAAGACAGGATCAAACATCGTTTTTTACACAATGCAGAAGATTAATGCCTTAGGTTCCACAGTGAATATAACAAGCATGCTTTACTGCATATACAGACTGATTTTACTGCTGTGGGTTTAGTAACACTTTAAATAAATATCCAAAAACTGCACATACACACAGACAGCAGAGGGATTTGAGCTGCAGATTTGAGCTTGAGCTTTGAGTCATAGGATGAAGCTGTAAACTACAGATACTAGTGCCTCTGAGCCTCCAAACAGAGGCTGAAATAGTGTATAAGGGAATTTGGCACTCTTCTATATTTGTTGAATTCCTTGTGATGCAACAGTGATCATACCAAGGCTTCCCTTTATTCAGTACAAAAGCTAAAAGCCATGTCTAAGCTTCAAGTCTACTTGCCAGTACTTTTGTCGCATACTGTATACATTTGTTTTAAATGTTGTTTTGCTTACAACAATGTTGTCACTTCTAGTTTGGTAATTTTTTTATTTTTTTTTGTTTAAAAAAAAAAATCAGTTAAATGCACAGTGAACTGACACTGAAGTAAAAGCCTGGCTCCCATTAATTGGCTCCCACTAATTGTCTCTGCAGCCAGTTTTCAATGATAAGTTTGTAGGTCTAGCTGTTTCCAGGCTGAAGGCAAGAAAATTTAAAACAAAGAATTGAGAAACTAGAAGAAACTTGTGTTTTTCAAACACAAGGAGATGTTACAAATTTAGTCCCAGAAAAAAACGAAAGTATCATAAATTCTGCTGATCTTATTTTATATACTTCCCAAACAAATAATCAGAATTCAAATAGCTAATGGGATTTTCGCCAAACCTATTGCTCTGCTGAACACCCACATCCATGCTGTAAATGAAGAAAACAGTGTCACATTAATGACTTACAGGCCTCCCGTCTTGTACGACTTTGATTTATTTGACTGGCCCTCAGCACTCTATAGGATATCAATTGATGCATCTTGCTGTGGTGCTCATGCTGTAGGTGTTGATGTGTTGCTAATGGAAGAACAAAGTCATCACAGGGATCTGTGGGTGTGCAAGAGCTGAGCATGCATAAGGCGGTGGTGGACAAGATGGCTCTCTCTACGGAAGCAGAAAAGGGGAAAGTAAGAGTGGAGTCAATATTTTATGAACTTAGTTATAAAATATTAGAAATTAGAAATAGTTTACTTGCCAAAATTAAGTGCTTCTTACCTGGCTGTTCAGCAAATTTAGATTGTGCACTGGGGTTCACATGTACAGCTCAGTGCATAATCTTCTCAGCATGCCTAGGTGCCTGAATGAAATAACTTCCACGCACATGCGCAGAGGTTACATCAGCCTGAGCCATCCAATGAAAATGGCGGAAGGTGACAAACCTTGAAGAAGATCAGCTGGAGATGTCAGGCATTGTAGCTTGTGGACATTGTATATTTGTATAGAAACGAATTTTAATGAAAACTAAACAAAATTTAACAAAAAACTAAATGAAACTAAACTGATTCTGAAAGAAAACTAAACAAATTCCATAATGAAACAAAATTAGTAACATAACGAATGTCTCTGAAATGAAACAAAACACATTTTTCCATTCTGCACGTGTCTAGTTACTTCAGTCCACGAAGCTCAATGGACAACGAGAGTGCTCACCAGCAGCCCTCGTAGTTCATTAACCACTTGAGATCCGCGCTATAGTCAATTGACGGCTACAGCACGGATCTCCTTTTCCGGGACTACGTCTATTGACGTAGTCCCGTGTACGAGCGGCCTGCGCGCCCCCTGAGGGGCGCCCGCGGCGCACTCTGTGATCGGCGAGTCCATGAGACTCGCCTGATCACCGATCCGTGCAAGGGGTCGATCCCGTCCCCTTATCACGTGATCAGCTGTCAGCCAATGACAGCTGATCATGTGATATAACGGAGCCGGTAATCGGCTATTATTCCTCCTCGCGCTGACAGCGCGAGGAGAAAAAAAAAAAAGCCGATCACCGGCGGCCGTGATCGGGACATCAGTCCCGATCACGGCCAGCCCTGCTAGCGACCACCTGCCCCCTGCCAGTGCCCACCTGCCCCCTGCAGTGCCACACTTATTAAAAGTAAGTGCCCCCGTCAGTGCCACCCAGCAGTGCCCATAGTGCCACCCAGCACTGCCCACAGTGCCACCCAGCAGTGCCACCCACAGTGCCACCCAGAAGTGCCCACAATCTGCCTCAAAGGTGCTGCACCCCAGTGCCGCCCATCAGTGCCAAGCAGTGCCGCCCATCAGTGCCCAGCAGTGCCACCTATCAGAGCCACCTATCAGTGCCCATCAGTCCCATCTATCAGTGGTACCTATCAGTGCCCATCCGTGCCACCCATCCATGCCACTCATCCGTGCCACCCATTTGTGCCATCTTATCTGTGCCCATCTTTGCCCATCAGTGCCGCCTTATCTGTGCCCATCGGTGCCGCCTTATCTGTGCCTATTAGTGCCGCCTTAACTATGCCTATCAGTGCCCACCAGTGCAGCCTATCAGTGCCCACCAGTGCAGCCTATCAGTGCCCACCAATGCAGCCCATCAGTGCCCACCAGTGCAGCCTATCAGTGCCGCCTAATCAGCGCACTTCTTTTTTTTTATAATACTTTATTTCTCTGCAGGAATACATGACAAAGATCACAAATAAATAAATAAATAAATAAATAAATAAATAATAATTACGTAGATCAACTTATCAAATCAATTTACAAAACAAAAACTTATTAATTTAACCAATGATACACATTGCATTCCTGCGAATTTTCCTTTTTCTTTTCCTCTTTTTTTCCCCTTCTAAACAACTAACAATATTACAAAAACGATTCCCCTCAACAACCCTCTGCTCCAAGGCCCTAGATCCCGTGAGGGACTTATAGAACCGAGGAGAGAGAGAGAGAGAGGGGAAAAAAAAAAAAAAAAAACCCCCCAGGGAATCCCAAATGGAACAAATAAAAATATGTTGCCCCTACCGACAGAGGGACCTGTGCCACATCACTTACTAGCTATTCCTCTAGTTCCTCTCCAATTAGCCCTTTCCCTTCCTCTGATTGTAAAAATGACTCCCATGGAGCCCAGACTTGCAGTAGACACTCCCTTTCCTCCAAAGACATAGGGATCAATTTTTCCATGATCCCAATTCTTCTTACTTTATTTAACCAATTAGAGATTCGGGGTGTCCCTGGTTCTTTCCAACATATGGTGATGCAGCTTTTAGCTGCATTCACCAAATGGCATAGCATTGAGTTCTTGTATCTCTCTAAAGGAATTTGTGAGCATTGTAGTAAGTAAAAAGCTGGGTCTTCCGGGATCTGGTAGTCAGTAAATAATTGAGAGATTCTCTGAACTTCTTGCCAAAACTGTCTAATTACTGGACAGAACCAGAAAATATGGGCTATGGTGCCTCTCTCCCTACACCCCCTCCAACACCTATCCGACATTTCTGAAGAGAATTTATTCATTCGAGACGGGGTGTAATACCAACGCATTAGTACTTTGTAATTTAATTCCTGTATCTTAGTACATCTAGATGATTTAAAAGTTAAATGTATTATTTTCTGCCGTTGGGATGGTGTAAAAGTTTGTTCAAGGTCCCTTTCCCACTTATCTAAACTCGCTATACCAAAATCCTCAGGAGGTGCTGTTAGTAACGCATATATCTTAGAGATAATATGGGAGAGAGGTTCACTCTCCCCACAGTACTTCTCAAACTAAGGCCGCGTACACACGCGGGGACTGTTCGCCCAACTTTGTCCGTCAAACAGTTTCGGCAAACAGTCCGCTCAAAATTAGCATGGACGGACATGGCCACACACGACGGACGAACAGTTTGCTGAAACCGCGCGCGATGACGTGAACGGCACGTACGACGGGACGAAAAATACGACGTCCTATACACTGCATTATAACTTTCGGCGTGTAAATCCTTTCTGAGCATGCGCGGAACTTAGTTTGACGAACAAGCCTACACACGAGGGGACTGTTCGCTGAAACAAGGTTTCAGCGGACAGTTTTTCGGAATTTCCGAAAAACCTTGTTCAGCGGACTGTTCGCTGAAACTGTCCGCTGAAAGCCCACACACGAGCGGACTGTTTGCCGAAACACTGTTCAGCGGACAAAGTTGGGTGAACAGTCCCCGCGTGTGTACGCGGCCTTAGTGAGAGGTCGACCATACCCTTCGGCGGGTCCCAATGTTTCAAGAAAGTGTTTAACTTGTAACGCCTGCCAGAAGGGCAATTCGTATTGTCCTCCTAGTCGCGTTAATATTTCTATTGATGGCCACTTACCAAACCTCAGAAAGTGTGAAGCCTGGAAACATCCTTTCTTTTTTAATTTCCCAAATATTCCTGATTCCAAACCAGGAGGGAAATTTGGATTCCCTAGAATAGGAAATAGGGGGGTTCAATGAGCGCACTTTAATCAGCGCACTTCAATGAAGGAGAAAAATTACCCGTTTGCAAAATTTTATAACAAACTATTAAAACATGATTTTTATTTAATTTTTTTTTTGCATCTTTTTTTGTTTGTTTAGCAAAAAATAAAACTCCGAGCTGTAATTAAATACCACCAAAAGAAAGCTCTATTTGCGGGAAAAAAATGATAAAAATTTCATTTGGGTACAGTGTTGTATGGCCGCGCAATTGTCATTCAAAGTGCATCAGCGCTGAAAGCTGAAAATTGGTCTGGGACTGAGGGGGGTTTAAGTGCCCAGTAAGCAAGTGGTTAAAGACTACAAGCCATCTGCCACAAAGGCTGACGGTACTTGTATGCATTCATTCATAGAACTCTCTGAATAAATGACGAGGCCCCATGGACACGTTTTTTTCACATTTTGACAGCAGGTGCAGGGAGAAGATCCCCTGCCCACTGTCACAGGTAGGGAGGGGGGATCAGAGGGAGAGCTGCAGGAGCTGGAACATGTTACATGTTCCACCATAAAACAAAGGTGAAACAAGTAACATGTTCCCAAGGGTGAACATATCCTTTCATTTTTCTGCACTCGAACAAAATATATTACCCACATTTTTAATAATTTAAATAACCCAAATTATAAAAGACAAATTTGTGTAGAGTAAGTAGGCAAGTCGTAAAAACATGCCATGAAATGGTGACAAACTACAGTACCCATAATTGTTCATAGGCAATGCTTTCAACGCCGTCACAGGTCATCAATTTTTTTTTTTAAACAACAAACATGTCATTCAAATACCACAATTTTCCTACACTTCGCGCCGCCTAGCTAGATGTAAAAAAATTAACAAGCGCTCACATCTAAAACTGTATGTGTGCGTTTTCTGGAGGATGTGGAATTATGTTCCTATTTCGCAGCTGTTTTAATTAGGTTCTATACGCTGATACAACCTTATCACTATTGTATAAAGAAAACTCTGAAAAAATGGTTCAACTCCTACAAAAGGTGAGTTAATCCATCAAGAAAGAGTTAAAAACAGCGCGTATTATTTCTAAATACAGACAGTAACAATAATAAGCATTCACATAGTTTAAAAATCTCCTCAAAATATTCAAACCAAACAAATGCTAAATGATTTCCAAGCTCAATGTTTTATATTGTGTCCATTTAAACCAATGTCCAGCTGAAAATTAGTGCTTGGTAACGGAGATATCGATCTCACAATTATTCAACATAGTTCATTGGAAATTATATATAGTCTTATATTGCACTATTGCCCGACATGCACCTCCACACGTGCATACATGTAAAACACTGCCCGAGATTGTTGCCAGTAAAGAGATAGTCCCCCTTAGGTATTACTCTTACCAGACGTTGGCTGGTTTCTCGCAGTTAATAAAGAAATCCTCATAGGCGAAAGATGCAGGCGTCTTCCTTTCTTCCTTCATATACTCCTCCACTCAATCTCCGTCGAAGGTATAATTAGAAAGAAAAGTGCATATAGCGTAATTCCGTAAAACCAATGAATGCTTTATTAGATTTAAAAACCCACAAACATTGCACTCACAAACGTAAAGAGATTTCAAGCATAAATTCAATATGCAGATTGGCAGCTAGGGTCAGGTAGAGATAGCTAGGCTAAACGATGGTCCTACCGCCCTCAGCGACAGATCACTCAGCTGATATTCCTCGGCTTAGCGCTTCTCCCCTTCTTACTCCTGTCACTCCTGCTGTGTTTAACCTCATATGGTTCCACCCTGACGCGTTTCGTCTTACTGACATCATCTGAGGGTCAAGAGAGGATGATGTCAGTAAGACGAAACGCGTCAGGGTGGAACCATATGAGGTTAAACACAGCAGGAGTGACAGGAGTAAGAAGGGGAGAAGCGCTAAGCCGAGGAATATCAGCTGAGTGATCTGTCGCTGAGGGCGGTAGGACCATCGTTTAGCCTAGCTATCTCTACCTTACCCTAGCTGCCAATCTGCATATTGAATTTATGCTTGAAATCTCTTTACGTTTGTGAGTGCAATGTTTGTGGGTTTTTAAATCTAATAAAGCATTCATTGGTTTTACGGAATTACGCTATATGCACTTTTCTTTCTAATTATACCTTCGACGGAGATTGAGTGGAGGAGTATATGAAGGAAGAAAGGAAGACGCCTGCATCTTTCGCCTATGAGGATTTCTTTATTAACTGCGAGAAACCAGCCAACGTCTGGTAAGAGTAATACCTAAGGGGGACTATCTCTTTACTGGCAACAATCTCGGGCAGTGTTTTACATGTATGCACGTGTGGAGGTGCATGTCGGGCAATAGTGCAATATAAGACTATATATAATTTCCAATGAACTATGTTGAATAATTGTGAGATCGATATCTCCGTTACCAAGCACTAATTTTCAGCTGGACATTGGTTTAAATGGACACAATATAAAACATTGAGCTTGGAAATCATTTAGCATTTGTTTGGTTTGAATATTTTGAGGAGATTTTTAAACTATGTGAATGCTTATTATTGTTACTGTCTGTATTTAGAAATAATACGCGCTGTTTTTAACTCTTTCTTGATGGATTAACTCACCTTTTGTAGGAGTTGAACCATTTTTTCAGAGTTTTCTTTAAACAAACATGTCATACTTGTAATGGTTTTTCACAGAGCAGCCCAAATCCTCTTCTGTGCTTTCCCATTGGTCTTCTGGCTCTTACCCCCCACCCCCACCCCACGTTAGTGCCCCAATAATCCCCTCTTGATCACTTTATGTCCACCCAGCCCCCCTTTCCTTCCTCTTCAGACTGACACCAGCCATGCAGCGCCATTTTCCCCCACTGACATGGATGCAGTGACATCACTGACCATTTTTTCCTTTTCAGTGACACCACCATCGCAGGGACATTTTTTTCCTTTCAGTGACACCACCCTGCAGTCAGTAACTCCAATGAGATTTTTACTCTCCAGTGACACCACCAACTCAGAACAATTTTTCCCTTCTAGTGACACCACCAGTGGCGGTTGGTGCTCCAAATTTTTGGGGGTCAGCAAACAAACTGAAAAATTCTGAAAAAAAAATACATCAATTGCAACCTCACTGTGCCCATCAATTGCAGCCACTCTGCCCATCAATTTCAGCCACTGTGCCATCAAACACAGCCACTGTGCCATCAAACGCAGCCACTGTGCCCATCAATTGCAGCCACTGTGCCCATCAAATGCTGCCACTGTGCCATCAAACGTTCCACTGTGCCCATCAAATGCTGCCACTGTGCCCATCAAATGCAGCCACTGTACCCATCAAATGGAGCCACTGTGCCCATCAAATGCAGCCACTGTGCCCATCAAATGCTGCCACTGTGCCATCGAATGCTGCCACTGCCCCCATTGAATGTTGCCACTGTACCCATCGAATGCTGCCACTATGTCATCAAATGCCGCCACCATGACCCCCCCCCACCCTCCAATCACAGCGCCTGTCATTTCAGCCAATCAGGTGATGGGTAACAGACCTGAGCACCTGATTGGCAGAGAGGTGGTTCAGTGTTAGTTAGTTCACCTGGGTGAACTCTGAGCACCAAGCATGGCGCTCGCAGGTCATCTTTTTTGACGCCTATTAGAGCCTATGGCTCTAATCAGGTGCTTCAAAAACACCCCCACCACTGTAATTCAGGCTCCCTGCACCCGAAAAGAGTCCGGGAGCCTGAATAGGGGATGACAATGGTGGGAATAGATAGTAGCATGAATCTATCCCTTGGTCATAGAGGGGGTAGCTGGAGAGAGGGGGAGGCGCCCATGTGCCCTTATGGATGCACCGCCACTGGACACCACTGATTCATTGACATTATTTTCTTCTAGTAAAACCACCAATGCAGAGGCATTGTTTTTCTTTGCCATTGTTAGCCCCTTATTTGTGCATCTATCTTAAACCGTTGCTTTTGCTGCAGTGTACCACAACTAGTGGTACTACGCCAGTGCATGCCTGAAACATTACATTCTAAAGTGAGTGCCACTATAGGGCCAATCACCATAGTCATGCACAGAGGGTGTGCCAGTGATTGGGGGCACACCCCAATCACTATGTGCGGTGCCAATTCCCCATACTGCCCGGGCTTCCCGCCCATGTTGGCCCCCACTTCCTGCAGTGCTGCTGGCTTCTCCTCTTCTCCCAGATGTTGTGGGGGATGTCTCACATAGTTGCCAACAGTCACATTGTCATCCCAGATTGTGGGTGGTCTGAGAGTCGGGACTGGGTGGTGAAGGGAGAGGAAGGGATCTAAGAGACAACTTCAGGCATCCAGTGGCTGAGGCGGAAGCAGGAGGCAGGCTGCACCGCATTTCAGCCAATGGGTGCACCGTGGATTAGTGCCCACGTGAGTTACTGTCTACCCACATTATTGGTTCAGGTGTGGAAGAAGTGTTTTATGTTTGAATAGCACTGCAATGTCTATCTGTAAAGAAGAAAGTCTAGCGAGCCTGTATTTAGTGGGTGGCGTTTCTCTCTCTCTCTCTTCCTCTCTCTCCCTCCATCCCTCTTTTTTTCTTTCTTTGTTTCTCCCCACATCCCTCTTTGTTCCTTCTCTCTTGTTTTCTCTCTTCCTCCATCCCTCTTTATTTCCCCTCTCTTTCTTTCATTCTTTCTCTTTCTTTCTTTCTTTCTTTCTTTCTTTCTTTCTTTCTCTTTCTCCTTCCATCCCTCTTTCTTTCTTTCTCTTTCTTTCTTTCTTTCTCTCTTTCTTTCTCTCTTTCTTTCTTTCTTTCTTTCTTTCTTTCTTTTTCTTTCTTTCTTTTCTTTCTTTCTTTCTCCATCCCTCTTTCTTTCTTTCTCTTTCTTTCTTTCTCCCTCCATCCCTCTTTCTTTCTTTTTTTTTTTTCCATAAAATGTCTTTTATTTATAGAAACAGTTAATACAGGAAATAACAGGCGCAGAAAACTGACACGAGTACATAAACCAAAAGTTTTGTTCAGCCTTGTAAAAGTATAATTAATAAGACAAAGCCCAAACTGATCAGTAAGCCCATCTCCTGTTACTTAAGGGTGTGGACTCGAGAATCAAGTGGTCTCTCATATCGTGGTCACGCATTCGTTCTGCAAAGATAGTTGGCGAAGTAAAGCGTTTAGGTGTACGTGGAGATGGCTATGTTGATGGCTCGTGTGTCAAGCTCAACATGTGAGGATGTGTGTAGGTAATTTGGTGGGGTGTATAGAAGGGAGAATGGTGAGTAATCAGTTCAGTTGGATTGGTAGGGGGAGGGATGGGAAAAGGGGGAAAGGGGGAGGAAAAAAAAAAAGAAGACAAGGGGGGAGATGGGGGTGTTTGTCTCTGACTCCCTTGCAATTGCTCTTAAATGATATATTCTTTTGTTCGGTTAACGTAAAGGAATACGGTTCGGGACCGGATGCCTGGAGTTCTATTAGAATGGGATGGGTATGGAGAGAAGAAGATCTATATATTTTGGGTGTAGTTGATGAGATGGATCATACCAGTTTTCAGTGGACTATCTATTATATTCTAAGTGGTCCATTTGAGCTAGGTGGTAGGGTTACTGAGGGCGTCAAATGCTGTCGTTGTTTGGAAGGATATCCAACCAGCCCATTGTTTGCTAAATTTGGTAGGGGTATCGTGGGCAGTATGTATAAGCTTTTCCATGTCTGCAATTTTCTGGATCCTGTTGATCCATTCTTTGAGTGACGGTGTGTTCGAGGATTTCCAGTGCAGGGGTACACATTGTTTTGCCGCGTTAATTAAATGCATCGTTAGGGACTTATGATACTGCTTATGAGGAAGTGTCGAGAGGTGAAGGAGAAATTGTGTCGGTGTGAACGGGATGTCATGACAGGTAACAGTGGAGATAGTTTGATGGACAGCTTTCCAAAATGTCTGGAGGGCTGGGCACTCCCACCATATGTGAAGTAGGGTGCCTTTCGACTGGTGGCAACGCCAGCAAGCATCAGAAACCGTTGGGTTAAATTTGTTAAGGAGAGACGGTGTGCGATACCATCTGGATTGGATTTTATATCCATTTTCCTGTGCATACGCATTTCTCGAGCCTTTGTGGATGTTCAGGAAAATCTTCTCCCAGTTCTCTTCTGAGATAGGGATCGCTAGATCCTTTTCCCATTGCTTGCAGGCTTTACTATCGTTAGCTTTTAAGTTTTCATACAAGAGATTGTGGGTGAGAGAGATAAGATGAGATTGGGGCGTTCTTTGCATACATAGTCTTTCGAAAGGAGACAGTTGTCTTGAGTATTGTGCATCTTTGTCTGTGGATTTAAGGTATTGTGTGAGGAGAAGGTAGTCCCATGGGGGGATGGGCGGGCGTTCCACTGTCAGAGATAGTTGATGAGCTGAAAGGAGTTTGCCTCGACGGAACAGTTGATGTGCTCTGGGGCACATTTCCGGCCAGTAGTTAGTCAGGTAGCGTTTGTGCATGCCCGGGGGAAAGTCAGGGTTTAGTTTTATTGGTGTCATTGGGCCTGGAGTCGAGGATAGGAGCGTTTTTCGACACGTTTGGTGAAAATACGTTAAGGTCGGACCAATCAAGGGGTATTCATGCACTTCCCGTGGGATGCGGTTCAGGGGTATCCAAGGGAGGGCATTCAAGTGTAAGTCGGTAAAGGATGCCTATAGGTTGACCCAGTCTTTTCGAGCTGAATGAAGATTCCAATCAAGAATTCTCGTGAGGTGTACCGCTATGTTATAGTTAGAGAGATTAGGAAGGCCGATGCCTCCGAGATGCTTCGGGCGAGTAAGCGTGAGAAATTTTATTCTAGGTGAGCGGCCACCCCAGAGAAATTTGGAGCATATTCTGTTATATGTTCGGAAATAGGAAGGGGGAATCTTTATGGGGATAGTTTGCAAGATATACAACAATCTAGGTAACGCATTCATTTTTAGGACAGCGGCCCTACCGAACCAAGAGATTGTTGAATTATTCCATAATTTAAAGTCACATTCTAATTTGGACAGGAGGGGAAGGTGGTTTTTGGTATATAGGTCTGAGAGTTGTGCGGGGAGTTGAATCCCTAAATAGGTGATCGCTTCTTGTTTCCATAGGAAGGGGAAATTAGCCTTGCATTGTTCTACAATGTGTTGTGGGAGGGATATGTTAAGGGCAAAGGACTTTGAAAAGTTAATTTTGAGATTGGACAGATCGTGGAATTTTTGAAACGTTTGTAATAGAACAGGAAGGGAGATGATTGGGTTCGTTAAGAATAGTAAAATGTCGTCTGCGAATGCAGCGTATTTATATTCTCTGGTGGGTGTCTGGATGCCTTGGATGTCCGTATTGAGTGTAAGTTGTCTGAGAAGAGGCTCAAGTGTGAGGATAAAAAGAATGGGGGATAGTGGGCAGCCTTGTCTCGTTCCATTACTGATGTGGAAGGCATTCGACAGGGTGCGATTGACTCTTACCTTAGCCGTTGGGTTCGTGTATAGAGAGAGAATCATTTCTGTCATGCGAGGTCCAAGACCTATCGCTTCAAGCACTGCTGCCATATAGTCCCATGCTACCCTGTCGAATGCCTTCTCTGCGTCTAGCGAAAGGAAGAGACTTTTCTGTTTGGTTCGAGAGATAAGATGGTGCAGGTTGATGGCTTTAAGGGTATTATCCCTGGCTTCTCGACCAGGGACAAAGCCTACTTGGTCATGTGATATGAGAGAGGGAAGGTAGGGAAGTAATCTGTTGGCTAATAAGTGAAATCGGGCGGTAGTTACATGGGAGGGTGGGGTCTTTATCTTCTTTAGGGATAACAACAACATGGGCTTCTAGCATACCTTGCGTGAAGGGGCTAGAGGGGGAGATGGAGTTGAAAGCTTGTAGAAATGGGTTTTGTAAAATTTCTGAAAAGGTTTTGTAATAAGTGGTAGGGAGGCCATCTGGGCCCGGGCTCTTGCCTGCTTTCGATTGTTTTAGGGCGTCTTTCCATTCCTGTTCCGTGATCGGCGAATCAAGGTTGGTGGCCGCATCAGCAGAGATTTTACCTGGGGCAAAGTGTTCTAGAAACGAATTTATAGCCGAAGTTCGTTGAGAATTTGAATGCATTTTAGGTTCAGAACGATTTAGGTTATATAGCGAGGAGTAATATCTTTCAAATTCTGTAGCTATGTCTTTATTATGGGTCAATTGGATACCTGTAGGGGATTGAAGATGGTGGATTGTGTTGTTGGCTCTCTTTTTGCGTAGCATTTGCGCGAGAAGATGGCTGCTTTTATTGCCGAACTCATAAAATAATTTTTGGGAGAGTGCATAATTTTTCTTAATGGAACTATTCAATTCATCTCGTATGAGTTGGCGGGTTTCAGTCAAGTCTAGAAGGGTTTTTTGAGCTAGGGAGCGCTTATGTGAAGATTCAAGTTTAGCTAATTTTGTGAACAAGGCCGCAAGTTTGGCTTTTTTTTCTTTTTTGAGGGAGGCAGTTAGGGAGATCATTTTGCCTCTAATCACACATTTGTGGGCCTCCCATTGGGTAAGTTTAGACGTGTCAGGAGTGTCATTTTCTTTAAAGTAGTTTGTGAGGCAGTCATGAATCTGTTGTTCTAACGAGGGATTTGTGAGAATAGTCGGGTTTAAGTCTCCAGACGTATGAATGTTCCAGTTTTTCAGGGAAGGTGAGTGTCATAGTGACGGGATGATGGTCAGAAAAAGTCATCGGATCGATAGTAGCCGTCGACAAAGATGGTAAGTCTTGTTGGGTGACGAAAAGGTAGTCTAGACGCGAATATTTGCTGTGGGGTATGGAAAAGTAGGTATAGTCTTTTACAGTAGGGTAAATGGTTCGCCAGGAGTCATGTAGCAGTAACTCCCAGAGGCATTTCTTAATTTGTTTGAGTGCCCTGTAAGGTAGGTGTGAGCTGCCAGAAGATGTGTCTAGCAAAGGGTCAAGAGGGACGTTCAGGTCTACACCAAAAATCAGGATTCCTTCTTGAAAGAAAAGTAATTTACTTGAGACGTCACGAAAGAAAGGAACTTGGCCAGAATTTGGGCTGTATATATTTGCTAACGTAATTGGTTTGTTGCCAATATGTCCTTTAAGGAAGAGAAACCTGCCTTGATCATCAATCAGTGTGTCTGATATCTGCACCGGAATTCGTTTGGAAATGAGGATTGAAACTCCTTTAGATTTAGAGATGGGAGAAGTTGCATGAAACCCGTGAGGGTAAAGATTGTTAGTGATATTAGGAATTTTCTTGGAGCTGAAGTGGGTTTCTTGTAGGAAAACCACGTCAGCTTTTTTACAGCGTAGAAGTGAAAACAATTGTGAGCGTTTTTCAGGTGTATTCAGCCCATTGGCGTTAAGTGATAGTATTTTCAGAGATTGGTTTAGAGTCTTATTCGTCTGAGGCGGCATGCTTGCGGGGAATGTATTTAATTATTAGTAAGGATTGGAGCTGGAGGGAGCCAGAGACAGAAAAAAAAAAAGGGGGGGGGGTGGGAGTGGATGAGGTGGGTAAGTAGAGAAGGAGAGGTAAGTGGTGTACGGGGAGAGTGGTAAGGAGTCCTTCCCGGGTTGGGGAAGCATGGGAGAAATCGGAAGTGGGAGCTGGCCTGCAACCCCACTATATATTAACGGGGTTCCGGTGAGGGCAGCGGTTTCCGCAGAGACCGCTTTGTGGGAGAGTGGTAGGATACGCCCTACAAGATGGGTGAATTCCATGTTCCTATGAGGTCTAGGTGTTTATGGAATGGTATACTAGTCTGTTTAGTAGCCAGCCGAGAGCTACGCCCAAGGCTGGCTTGCCATAAAGTATGTCTAGAAGGTACAGTCATGGTGAGAAACTGAGTGGTCAAGGTAGAGGTGTGAGGGGATCGGTGAGAGGATATGTTTCAGGGTGGAGGCAATAGTTTGGGAGAATGTGTATGGTCCTGGTATGGTAGTGTAGGTCTCTATTAAACCATGTGGATCTACCAGAATAACGTATGAGGGGGTCAGATAGCTTGTATGGGATCTCAAATAAGGACATATTTGACAGCTAGGAACTGTTGAAGTCATGTAATATAAAATATAATTATTTCACAAACCAGTAAGGGCAATAGTATGATGCGCACATTCATGAAACCATTTAAATACCTGTAAACTAGGGTATATAACGGAACAGGTCAAGTATATAAATGGTGAAAAAGCAGTTATAACATTTTAAGTTTCTACTGAAGGGTGTGCGAGCCTGTGGAGAGGTGCATCAATTATAAGAACATTAACATTAAACAGTCAGCCCCAATGATGGTAGGATCGGATGGTGGGAGGTCCTTGCGGGATAGAGTAGAGAGGCTCACTTCATAAGGAAAGGGACCTGTCCAAGCAGGAGGGCAGACATTTTTGCCCTAGGAAGTCACCTCCCAGCAACCGAGTCTAGGCCGAAAAAACAAAAAACAAAAACAAACTGTAATAGTACACCATAGGTTTTGTTACATCCGCTAATGTGGAGTCATATACATATGAAGCTAAAAGACTTGGTGTGCTTAGAAATATCTTGCTTAAAGTAACGTTACCAAACTTACAAGTAGGAAGAGCAAAAGGATTTGAGTGTAGAGAGTAAGTGGGAATCAGGAGGGCAGGAGCAAAGGTAGTTTGAGAAAAAAGAAGAGACAGAGCAGAGATGGTGGAAGTACCCAATTAGCAAAGGAGACGTTACGGGTATGGGAACCTGGTCAGAAGAGAACCTATGATCACAAATTGATGCGGATTGTATGGTTTGCATCTGATGGGCTTATTAATTACCAATGTCTTAATCGTCTTTGTGTAAAGTTTGCTTAAAACGAAGTAATGTTAGCAAGTGCCTGAGGGAAGCACATTGTGGGACTCAGGGGAAGCAGTTCAAACCTGTCAGGGCAGTAATAGCGGATCTCTGGAACAAAGTTATTTCGATAGGGGGGAATAGCTAAAAGTTATTACTTCTAAAACAAGCGCAGTCAAAACCTACTTAGGGAGAAGACAGTATACGGCATTGGTGTAGTAAAGGACAAAGACAATACATGGGTCAAAATATCTTGATTTAGCCCTGTTCTACGGCGGAGAGGTAGTCGGTAGGTAGGTGTCAGGTCGCGTATAGTGGGTACTTCCCTGGATTAGGTGGATCCATATGTTCAATTAGTGGAGACGTGCTCTACGATGCGCTGGTGAGGCAAAGGGACTGCCATTTCTCGGTGCACTCAAATCCTTCGGTGGCGTGTGAGGTAGTGGCGGGTGGGATCTTCTACGCCCGCCATTGATGTTGCCCTCCTCGTGAATACCTTCCATAGAAGTAGCTCTCCTGGGTATAGGTAGGCGGAAATCACTATACCAATCTGGTAGTTCAACCGGTGGTATGCCCACTACCTCGCAGAAATGGTCGATGTCTTCCGGTACCTTCAGGTTAGCGGTGCGGCCTTGATGAGTCGCGGACAAGCAGAAGGGGAATTTCCAGCGATAGACAATAGATCTGGCCCGTAGAACTTCTAGGAGAGGCTTCAGTTCTCTTCTGCGCTGCAAGGTAATGCTGGAGAGATCCTGGTAGATTTTAATGGAGGCCCCTTGAAAGGATATCTGGTTGCGGCTTCTTGCTTTACGGAGTATTTCCTCCTTGAGGTGGTAATCTATGAGGCAGCAAACAGCATTTCTAGGTGGATCAGTGTCTCTGCCACGCGGGCGCAAGGCTCTGTGGATTCGTTCGAATGAGACTGGTGTTTCAAGGGGTCTTTCTAGAAGCTCATTAAATATGGCAGTGACTGACTGTGACAGCTGAGTGGGATCAATGGTTTCCGGGATGCCTCTTACCCTCAGATTTCGTCTTCTCCCACGGTTGTCGAGATCTTCCATGTGGCGGTTGATCTCTCTCAGATGGATGGAGTGAGATTCAGTCAGTTGTTGTACCTGACACAGCGCGGTATCGTGGCGGTATTGTGCGTCCTCCACTTCTTCCACCCTGATGGCTATGGCTTGCATGTCAGCTCTCATGTCTGTGATGGCTGCCATCAGGGTGGATTTAATGTCTGCCGCTACGCTGCGGAGGTCCTCTATGCTGACAGGTGGGGGATTAGGAGCTTCCATCTCTTCTCCCAGGGATCTACGAGCACCCGAGCGAAGCGGGCTGCAGCTGGAAGCGTGTGTGCTCTGGGGTGGATCTGACTGTGAGGCCTGTGGCAGAGCGGCTTGCACGCTGTCTCTGGGCCGCGGTCCGAAGAGCGCGGGGATACGGCGGCCTTGAGCGGAGTCGGGACCCAGTGGGGATTCGGGAACGGGTGGCGGAGGTATTGCGGGCGGTTGGCGGGCGGTTCTCACCATAACTGACCCTCGGAGCCGCTGTATACTAGTAAGGCCGGACCTCGTGGAGCGGGAGCTCGGCTCTTATGCGTCCATCTTGGAACGGCTCCAGGCCACGCCCCCTTCTTTCTTTCTTTCTTTCTTTCTCTCTCCCTCCCTTCCTCCATCCCTCCTTCTTTCTTTCTTTCTTTCTTTCTTTCTTTCTTTCTTTCTTTCTCTTTCCATTTTTCTGTCACTATTTTTTTCTCTCTCCCTCCATCCCTCTTTTTTCCCCTTCTCTCTTTCTTTCACTTTCCTTCCCTCCATCCCTCTTTCTTTCTTTCTTTCTTTCTTTCTTTCTCCCTCCGTCCCTCTTTCTTTTCCTTTTTTTTCTTTCTTTCCTATTTTTTTTTGGAATGTTGGCAACTATGGTTTCAGGATAGCAGGCAGGGGGAAGGGGCTAGTAAATATGTCATTTTCATGCCCCTTCCTTTTCTAAATGAACACACTCGCTCACTGTGTTCATTCGTAACTGAAGCACAGTAAACTGTGTTTAATAAGGTTCCGTTTGTGAATGAACAGGAAGCCCCTTAGCTCAGAGCACTTCCCATTCATTCACTGCACAGTGCAGCTGAGGCTGCAGAGAAAGCCATGTGTGTTTGAGCTTTGAGGTGAACACTCTAATGCTTTAGACTGCACACCCCTATGCCCATCCCAACTTCCATCCAAGGGCTCACAGTTTCCATCTTTTTCCTAGTCACTGGATGACTTTGCCCTGGCACTGCCCTCATGTTATGGAGATGGGGGGGGGGGGGTGTTATCTAGCTGATCACTCTGCTACAGCTCAGTTTAGCATTATTGCTTTCTGTATCAGAGGCCTAGAGGCGATTCAGTTCGCATTGTGCGCTATACAAGAATTTCATTCATTCATTCATTCATTCATCAGTCACATGCTTATTGGGCAGAGGTGATTGATTGATTGATTGATATTGATTTATTGTCCGGTGAGCAGGTCAAAGCAGAACATAGAATCCTGAATTGCTAAATTAGTAAGCTAGTATGTCACCTATGTGGCTGTGCACGGTGACAGATGTGTGTAAACCCCAAGCTTTCAAGCTTTGCTGTACAGAACTACAAATCCTTTGGCAGACACAATACTGTATTACAACTTTGTGCTTGTCTTGAATTCCTTTTCAAAAGCAACATAAACGTCACACCGGATGGACTTTAAGACTGAATGAGTAACTAGCGATTTTATTTTTGATGAAAAATGTTATGTTCTCTGAGAATAAAAGAACATTTGATGAGGAGGAAAAAAAAGAACATTCGTATAGAAAACATATCCACTTCCTCCAGCACTGATACAATTCAAAAGGATTTTTTAATGCACATGTGCTCCACATTCCAAGTACCCTCCTTCTCCTGGTGTACATCTGTTCCCAGCATTGTTCTACTTAGTCTTTGGATTTTATTCTAAGAATTGTTTTTCGCTTCCCAGCAAACGCAGCAGCAATTACTTAGTGCTTCAGTCACCGAATATATTCCCTATATGCTACTCCGCCATAGGCGCTACAAAACATGCACCGAGGCTCCATCTAATTATTAAAGCAATTACTTACAAACATAATTAAGTTTGGGATTAAACGTACACGATATTAAACAACAACAGATACATGAATAGACTTCATTTATGTGTTGTCCTCCAGCAAAGTTTTGCAAAGGCATATCACGTCTAATTTAGTCAGACACAATAGCAAAATGCGTTCGTAACGCCGAGCAAAGGTGTTATATTCACTGAGGCAGAACAGTCTCCGCACCAATCTGCCATTGTGCAGTAATTATTCTCATTTATATTTTGTATAAGTAAGTGCTGAAATAAAGCAGGCGCAGTGGGGGGCGTCACTTTACATGGTCTCTTTATAGAAGGAATGCAGTATTAATCATTTTAATATGGCAAATTAATGTACACTTAATTACTGAATAATCATTCAACCAAAGTAACTGGCTTGGTAAATTCACCTCTACAAACAGAGGACATTAAACATAGTGGCTGATTTGTATCATATTTTATATCTTTCTGTAGACTGCAGAGCATACACACTGGAATTCATAAAGCGTGTGAAAGGCACTCATTAGGAATCCGTCTCCCACCGCGCAAAAAATGGCGTAACTTGTATATGAATATAAAGCATTCTTCTCCAATCTCAAGCTGGACATTCCCGCCATCACTGGAACATCAGACCCTTGGCACAAACTGAGCTGTCCACGCTCCAAACACACTAAAGAAATGAAAGACTGATAACATCACTGTAATTAGTAAGATCCCTCATCTGAAATATACAATTCACAAGGAGGATTTTGGCAAACTAGAAAAAATATGGTCATCCAAACTTATAGGAGGCATGAAGGAGCTCAGATTAGCTGTCATGGTCAGTGTAACAGACCCAACCAGGACAGGGGCTTTTGGAGGGGACTGCAGAGTAGCCTCTTGCCTACTGACTATGAGCCCTGGCTTTTGAGGGGGCTCTATTCTTAGCCCACGTACACACCGTCGGAGATTTCGGCAACCAAATCAATCGGATTTTGCCAGTCGGATTGAGTCCGACGGATTGTGCCCGAAACTGTTGCATACACACGGTCGGGCCAAGTTGTCTGATTTCGCGGTTGCCAAGAACGCGGTGATGTAAGCCGTGTATGGCGGGACTAGAAAAAGGAAGTTCAGCACCACGTCCGGCACCCTTTGTGCTCCTTCTGCTGATCTCGTGTTTTAGTAGAAGTTTGGTGAAAGACGATTCGCGCTTTTCAGATTAGTGATTCAGATCGCTACTGCTCTTCAGTTTCTGCTTGTCTTTGCGTATCTGATAATCAGTGTGTGCAGTCATTAAGTATTTGCTTCTCATTGTGGACTCTATCTTGGTATAGTACGCTTTGAAAGGCATTTTTTATTGTCTGCTTGCTTCTGCTATTCAGGTCGTCCTTTCAGGCCTTGCTGTTTAGCGTTGCTTTCTGGTGTCCGTTCTGACCACCCGACCGTTTTCCAAACATGTTTCGTCTACGTCCTCATCGTACAGCTTGTGCTGTGCAGGGGTTCTTACTTTGACTTTGACACAAGCCAAAGGGCTTGTGTCAAAGTCAAAGTAAGAACCCCTGCACAGCACAAACTGTACAATGAGTACGTAGACGAACCTTCAGGACCTCAAGTTCTCTACAGGCATCTCCCCCCAGGCTCTGGGGATCATTATTCCAGAGACCTGTTCTGCCATCATTCAGCTCTTGCTGAAGGACTATATTATGCTAATTTTTAACCGTAAACATCACATTCTATGTATTTCATGATTGCTAATGTCTTGCATTTCTTTCCTCATTCCCTAATTACCATCATTGCAATATGCTCTAATTCATATGCTCTGCCCCTTTGTCCTCATGCGGATTTGCCTCACTAACTTCCCCACCATGCTCTTCTTGGCCCCTAAAACTAGAGTCTAGTCACTTGACAATGTCTTTTGGCAGCTCCATAGTATTGCTTTTCCCTAAACACCCCCTAAAATCTCTACAAATGTGATGTGTGTGCTTCAATTCATGCAAAGTGACCTTTTTATTGTTTTTTGGAGTTGTGCCAAACTCATTAGTAACCCCCCTCTCCCCAACTGTTACCTCAGCTGATAGCAATCTTCTATCTCATGACTTGACCCAACCCAATACACACTCTAAATACTTTTTTCATGATCACATTTATGGACAAATTCACCAAAGCATGTAGTGTAAGGGCCTGCCTCAATACTTTCAAATGCTAGTTTTATTTTTTAAACATATTAATTCTATTGCTATGTAATAGCATAATGTCAAAATGTCCTTCCATTTTGTTATTATGACACTTCTTACCTGTCCGGTGGGCTGCCAATAGTGTAACTAAGGAGGGGCTTCACAAAGTATCACACATTATTTAGCCATTCAGCTCTCAATCAAGTGGAGAGGGTTACCTCTCCTAAACATCCCCCCTCATTTTTTATCAAGGGCCTATCAGATGGGGGGGATGGGGGGTTAGGACTCTCATAAGGGGACCTTATACTTTAGGCTTTAAATACTCATTTTAAAAAATGTTATACTAATTGTCTTCAAAAATGTGGGTGTCTAATCTGCATGCAATGTTGATTTGTCAAATTACTAGTTTGTTTTCTTGTGTCACTACACAGTGTCCTTCAACGCAACAGGAATGGCAGACTGTGGGCTCCCACTTTGCCATTTTTTGACAAGTTGTGCCTTTTTCAGCAACAGTGCAAACCCAAGTTCAGAGTGAGATGAGGGGACAGTCTCTTCTTCAGATAATCTTATTATGTTGTTGGTCTGCTACACACACACCTTATTTTTGTTAACTAATGTGTAGTGCATTACTGATCTAAATCATGCTAATTTTCAGCACCATGGCAGGAAAATGGCATGATTGTTCAAATTTACACATCACTGTGGGTGCTTTTTACTAAAGGCACATCCACTATGCACTACAAGTGCACTGCAAAAGTACACCTGAAACTGCACTTGGAGTGCAAAGTGGAGTTGCCTTTAGTAAATCACACTCCTTCTCAGCACAAACTCAAATTTCACTACAAATACATTGTAATCCCAATGAAAAAGGAAGCCACACATTGTTGAGAATGAAACTTTTTAATACAAGCACATTCATATGTGCGTTTAGTAAAGGTTTTTACAACACAACCAAGATGTTTTGGGTATCCAAAACCGAGTTTAATAATATTTATTTGTGAGTTGTTTTTTTGTGTAAACAGGCATGTATCAAACCGTAAAATACAGAACACAGGAACTTACAAAGTTCAACTTGGAAAAGTGAAGACAATATCAGACCTGAGTATGTACAAACTGGGCTGATATTGCCTTCATCACATGGGGTGTGACCCCTGAAAAATCCAAATATGGAAGATGCACACAGTGTGTCAACATGTGCTATCTCCCATCATGGGGGATCAATGTACATGCTTTGGGGCTGCAACCCCTTCATCTCAGCCACTTTACACAAAACATGTACATTGATCCCTCATGATGGGAGATAGCGCATGTTTACACACTCTGTGCATCTTCCAAATTTGGAATTACACTAAATCCACCTTTTTTATTTTCTAAAACAAAAATAAAACCCTATCTATTTGTTTCGTTTTCACACTCTCCCCAAAACATCAATGATGTTCTTCATTTTATTTTTAACATCATTGATGTTTTGTTGTACAATTTCCAAATCCTATTGCACACCATTATCTCCCCGATCAAGATCTGGGCACTTTCACTGGTAAAACGGGAATCTTCCTCCACATGACCTAGAAAAAAACAAACAAACACACCATGTAATCCAAATATGGTGATATACATTGATGAGCTTACCGGAAGCTGTGTTCTCCGACACTCACCTGTTGTGGTGACAATTTGGCCAACCTCCACAATCTCTCCTTCTTCCTCCTCCTCCTGCTCCTGCTCCTCTGTTTCTTCTTTTGGAAGTTGCCCTTCTTTGGGAGGGGTGTGGTCCCTGGTGTCCTCATGGTCCCTGGTGTCCTCATACTTGCCGAGTCTTCTCTCCCCTATGAGAATGTAAACAAAGATTAATTAGCACACAGAGGGCATAAATAGGAATATGAAACATTGCTTGGAAGTGTTGTCCAATTGTTTTTTTGGGCCGAGTTACAAGGTGAGAACATTATTGGTGCCACTTTGTTAAGCTGGAATACTTCCCTGCAGAACGATGTTTCATACGAACGAACAAAACCATGACCTTGAAAGTGGCCATTTTAAAATGCACAACATGAAATCCAAGCACGTGGAGCATGTATGCAAGCAAGAATAATGATATGAACACACGACAACTACTTACTTTTTTTAAGAACACGCTTGATTCTTATGTACTGCTCGTGCTCCCTCAGTTTCAGGTCTGACCAGCGTTTTCTCAGTTGATCCTTGGATCGGCGTACCCCAAAATTCTTCAGAAGACTCTTCACAACTTTATTCATGATCTTGGCCTTTCTGATATTTGGGTTTGGGTAAGGTCCATACTTCTCATCATAGTCGGTCCTGTTCAATATGTCGACCATCTCCAACATCTCTCCAAAAGACATATTTGAGGCCTTAAATCTTGTCTTCCTGGATCGGGGCGTTTCTGGCTCCGGGCTTTCCTCACCCTCCTCCTCGTTAGTGGAACTATTATTGCGCACCTGCGTTCTCTCCGCCATGTGCTCTCCCCACTGCGCGGGAAGCGAAGGGGCGGGGAATAGTCTGGAAAGAACGTCAGGGGCGGGCGGAGTTTCACGCATGCACACTGTATATAAAACGCAACACATGTGTATCGTCCGTACGATCTGGGAGGAGAGTGTGAGGCATGGACGCGGCGAACGTCGAAACAAAGGTAACATTTTTAAATTTGTGCTTCACTAGACTAGACTGCTTGTATCTAGGCCGCTGTTGGGACAAGATTAGGAGGGATTTTAATTGCATTATTAGTATTTGAGGGTTTGTCTTGTGTTGTGTCTTGCAGAGAAAATGGACCCATTCACCAATCCCAACTTTATGGGGCTCTTCCTTGAGCTATACATGGAGATGCCCTGCCTGTGGCAGTTCCACAACAAATTTTATTATGACAGATCAAAGAAGAACGCAGCACTGGAGAAACTGCTTGCTTTGGTGTAGATCAGGGTCCCCACGGCAGACATGACATATCTGAATCGCAAAATTGTGACCATGAAGCTTACATATTTCAGGGAGAGGAAGAAGCACCTGGTGTCCTTGAGAGCAGGAGATCCAGATGCTGTTTACTACCCCAGGATGGTGCACTTTGACAGGCTGCATTTTCTGTTAGACCAGGGGGTACCCAGGCCACCACTCAGGCCACCACTCTCCATGCTTCCTCCAAGACATCCTTCACCCCCAGCTGAGGCTTCTGATGACCAACCTGGGCCTTCCAGGCAGCACCATGTGGTGGGGCCCAGCTTGAGACAGGTATTGCATTGTTGAACATATTTCTTGTGTTACATTTAATGATGTTAACTAGATTAGATGTTCTTATTGATCAGTAAGTTGAGATTTCTCCAAGTGGTTTACATCTCAATAGACAGTAGTGACCAAAAATGATTGGTACGGGAAAGAAAAATGCTGGTGTCAGAATGATAGTCTGTTCTATTTGGTAACAGTCAAATAGCAAAAGCCAGGAGCACAAAATGTTGTGATTGATGATCAAAAAACTAAAACTATATCCCCTTTTCATACACAGGAAGACCTCAGTCGGGGGGAGGCTGTGGCAAGTGGCAGCCAGGAGGTCCAACAACACCCTCCTCCTCCTGCCCCAGCTAGAGGAGCCCAGCCACAGCCTGGAAGGATGCCTGGTGGGAAGTCCCAAAGGAAGACCAGAGAGTAATGGCCTAGGATGAGTCTGGTGTGCCAGAAGATGCAGCCTCTTCAAGATCACCATCCTGGGCATCTCAATTTCCTGCTCTCGAGGACTTCAGGAGCAGATTTCTCTCCCTGAGATATCTACTCCTCAGGCCACCAATTTTTTTATATCTCATTTATTCATGTCTGCCCTGGGGGCCAAAGGCTGCATCAAAGTTAATACATTTCTCCAGTGCTGCGTTCCTAGTTTTCTTTTCAAGCAAAAAAAAATAAATTTTATTTTTGTTTGATGAAATACTTGTGTAATGTGTTTTCCTTCAAAAAGTAGAGTTTATTTGTGAGCAGGCAGGTACATTTCCAAAATACAAAGTAAAATAAATAACAAGGGGTACCAACACTAAACAACCTCCTGTAGAGTTAAAAAATACAATAATGTTGTTGTTATAAGTTTACACCCAAAAATAAAAAGTTCAAAAAAGGAGAAATGACCAGTGTCTTTAAAGGAGATTTTTAGGGAACCCCCCCCCCCCCAAAAAAAAACAAAAACAAACATTGTGTAGATGTTACTTAAACTAAAATTGTATTGCTGAAATGGTTAAAAAAGAGTAATGAAATCCGTTCGGGAGAAGTGTGTGTGACTATGAGCATCAAAAGAAGTTTGTTGTTGCAGCATTGTTAAAGATCAAGAGAATGCACTTGATGACTGATTTTTTAACATTGCAGCGTGACGAATGTGCTATATCGCTTACGAGCAGTAGTTTTACCTGAATGAGCACTTCCGTGTCGGAATTTGAATGTGAGCATGCGTGGCATTGGTCCGATGAAAATGCTGTACACATGATCGGATTAGGTCCGTCCGGCCCAGTTGGTCGGGAAATCTTTCCAACATGTTGGAAATTTGGATCGGACGGAGATTCGGATGGAATCAGTCCGATGCATACCACACACAGTTGGATTATCTGACGACGCTGTCCGATAAGACTCATTCCGACAGATTCTCCGACCGTGTGTACAAGGGCTTAGGGAGGTGTGTGCCTGGGGGGGGACCTTTGGAGTGGGTCCATGTCTCCCTGAAACACACAGACTCTGGGAACTTAGCTCAAAACACCCTGATGCTGGTGTCTCCTGCTGTTATGTGTAATTTATTAAGGTGTCTTTCTCTCATTGTATAAATCTCCAGTGTTAATTGAGTCACCTATTGTTTTTGTCTGTCTGCTGGTATTATGTCCACTTCACCTTGTTACTGAAGCATTGTAAGATGTTTATGTTTATGTTAGCTATTCATTGGATGTCTTGTTAGATGTACTATAAGATATTACTGTATATAATGTAAGATATTACTGTTTACACTCTGCATTGATTAGGATAATATGATAAGGCTCTCAACTGATTTTGTGTGATTTATATTTTGTGTGAATTTACATTAGTCTGTTCAAGTTTTCACCTAAGCTTATGTCGTCTAGTTCTTGGGTGCAATTCTCAAGTAAAATACCTAGTTTCTGGTTCCAGAGTGGGGGAAGCTGTATTATGGCAGAGGCACCTAGGCTGGGTGCCAGACGGTCCATCACAGTCAGGCTTCGGGCTTGAAGACCAGTAGCTATAGCAGTAGCAAGGCACCCACCAACCAGCTGGAAAAGTACAGAAGCAGGTCACTCGTACTCACCTGAGGTGCGGAGTCTAAGTATTAACCTGTGTTCACCAGAGCTCCTGATGATGGAGATGGGTTTTTCTCCATATTAGTACCAGGTCACAATTCTCAGGATCATCCCACCAGAAGGTGAGCAAGCTGGGGTTCAATAGCAGATATAACAGGTAGGGGTAAGCTGAAACGTAGTCAACAGGCAAGCCATTAATACAAAACAAAAGATAATGCACTTGTGCCTACCTAAAGTGTACAATACATAAGCTGCAACCGCACCTCATGAGATATGCGTCACAGAAATAAAATTATTAATCAACGTGTTGCACTAAAAACATCAAAATATAACATCAAAATATAAGTGAATGGTCCCAAATGAAAATTAATTTAGAGTCCCCAATAGAAGCAAAGCTTGAGCCATATCACTCTCCCTTCACTGCAAAGGCCTACCGCCACCAAAGGGGATCAGGTATGCACTTGCCAGGCTTTAGGGAGATTCCCCTTAAAATCTGCATTCATGTTAATAGCCAGATATCTCAGATAGATATATTGGGTGCGCATTTCTCCAAACAAATCCGTCAGGTAACAATGGCGTTTGCCTCCACTTCCAGTAAACGCAATGAAGTAAACACATCCAATTGCCAAAGGACTTCTTCTGGGACCAACAAGCCATAGATCAGTTATGAGTGGTTGTGTAGAAAAACAAGTGGTTGCAGGTAGGGATCAAGCAGAAGCGTAGTCAAGAAACAAGCCAAGAATTGGTAATGAGTTGGTTGCAGGTTGGGATCAAGCAGATGCATAGTGGAGGAACAAGCCAAGGGTTGGTAAAGAATGGATGCAGGTTGGGATCAAGCAGAAGCATAGTCGATGAACAAGTCAAGGGTTTATAAAGAGTGGTAGTGAAGATACGAATGGCAGCAGGACTGATAAGCCTGACAAGGACTTACAAGAGCATGATATTGGTTGGAGAGAGCATAACAATCTGACAAACAGGAAGTACAAAGGCATGGCTTTAATAGGAAGTTCATGGGAGGAGCAAGGGGTTTAAGATTTATGACAAACAAGGTTCAAAGCAGGATCATTCATGGAATTGTCCAGGGAGCTGCCCAGCATTCAGGTCCAGACCCAGGCCCTGACAATATATCAACTAAATATAATATAATAAGGGGATTAAGGGGGAATATGATGACCATGTATAAATTCATAAGTGGCCCATTTAGTGAACTTGGTGCTGAGCTATTCACTTTCAGGTTATTACCGAGGACAACGGGGCCCTCTTAAGGTCTGGAGAAAAAGAGATATACCTCCACAAGTGGAAAGGGTTCTTCACAGTAAGAAAAAATGTGGTGTAGATTCTCTCAAAAGATAGTTTTGGCCAGCTCAGTAGATTGTTTAAAAAAGAGTGGGTGCATTCCTAAACAAAAGATACCAAGATAGGTAATAACATCAAAGATTAGCGGAAAATGTGGAAAGCTGCACACCAATACTCAGTCCAGTTAAAAAAGGCCACGTCCCTCTGATTCATTTTACCATCCCACAGGCTAAGTCATAGAGGACCTCTATGACTAAGCTGAGTGCGAATGGTTTATTGAAATGTTCCCTACATTTTCAGTCATTTTAGGAGTACAAATTAGTGCTACCTATGTAATCTGATGTTTGGACAGGTAATTAATATGTTGCTGTTGATGTTTGGATAGGTAATTAATTCTCATTTCTTTTTAGGTCCCAATTAAAGTAAAACTGTCACACAGACCTGCAACTAAGCAATCTACAGTTCCTGCTCTACTCGCAAGTCTTCTCATTAAGCTGCCAGGAATGCTGGACAGCTCCTTTGTCTTGCTTCACATACAATATATTACCAAATGTATTGGGATTCCTGCCTTTACACACACATTAACCTTAACGGTGTCCCAGTCTTATGCCCTGTACCCACGGTCGGACATTCCGACCACAAAATCCGTCGGATATTTTCCGACGGATTTTGTCCGAAACTTGTGTTGCAGACACACAGTCGCACAAAGTTGTCAGAAAATCCGATCGTTCTGAACGAGGTGACATACAACACGTACGTCGGGACTATAAACGGGCCAGTAGCCAATAGCTTTTGTCTCTTCATTTATTCTGAGCATGCGTGGAACTTTGTCCATCGGAATTGTCTACACACGATCGGAATTTATGCGATCGGATTTTGTTGTTGGAGATTTTTAGATCCTGCTTTCAAACGTTGTGCATTGGAAAATCTGACAGAAAAAGTCCGATAGAGCCCACACACGATTGGATTTTCCAACGACATATTCCTATCGGACCTTCTCCATCGTCTGATCAGATTATGTTGTTGGAAAATCCGATCGTGTGTGGGCTCTATCAGACTTTTTCTGTCAGAAATTCAGATGGAAAAAGTTTGAGAGCTGGATCTAAAATTTTCCCACAACAAAATCCGATCGGACGTTTGTAGAGAATTCCGACAGACAAAGTGCCACGCATGCTCAGAATAAATTACAAGACGAAAGCCTAAGCACACCCTAATCACCCCGTGCAATGGCAATTTCCCCTGCTGATATTTCACCAAAGCCGCCAAAGCCTCCTAAAAAGAATTGTAAAGAATAATAAAAAAATAATAAAAAACGACTGACACCAGACACTGCCCTACAGAAACCAACTTCTGCCCTACTGACAAGTCAATTGCTCTACAGACACCATCCATTGCCCTAATAACACTGTCCATGTTTTAATATATTTGGGGTGCACACCCTAATGCAATAGGCTGCTCACACCTATGCAATCATTGCCTGCTGTGCTATTGTATTCTTATGGTGAGGAGACTTCCTCGCTATCAGAACACATTGTAGTATAGCCAGTCACACAGATAGTGTAGAAAACAAACAGACAGGGAGGTTGTACAGAAGTCAATTGTTAGATTGACTTCTGTACAACCAAGGTGCCTGTCCATGGATCAAAATTCAGTCGATCCCTGCTGAACCGGCTGAATTTTGATCCATATATGGATATACCTGGAGCAGACTGAATCTGGAACAGCTATGCATAGTAACCAAATAGCTTCCAGCTTCAGCGTGTTCATGTAAACTTTGAACATGACAACTAGAAGATGATTGGTTGCCATGCACATCTGCTCCAGATTCTGGCTGCTCCGGTTTTAGTAAATTCCCATGTGTAAAGTGCAGGGGTCAGGAATTTGTAATATAATATTTAATTAATGGTGTCAGTAGTTACTTACCTTAGCATTAGAGGAGATACCATTGTCTGAGCTGGCATTATTGAGAGGAAGCTGGACACTGCAGACCCTGGCACCAAGCTACTGACAAGGGCATATGTCTAACAGCGCCTCCTGAAAGACAGGAATGAAAACCTAATAAAGGTTCTTACCCTTCCCCGCTGCACTTTAGAAAACTATTTTATCGCTGTATGTGCCCCCTTTGGAAAGATTTTGCTCAACTCCAGTCTTGGTGACCATACCATCAGTGAGGCATAGTCTCGCCAACACTACAGTAACTGTAATAACAGCATTTTCTATCATTTCTACATTCTATTCAAAACTACCAAAATGTTTGTGCTGGAACTATGCTTTAAAAAGTTTCCAAAAGTTAAACTATACTGCTTCTTTCTATAAAAAATTAATAGGAAAATAAACGTCTATTAGAACAGTTCATAGATGGATTATTTGTTCTTTTAGGATAAATAGGATAACCATCAGGTAAAGCAGCAGCTCCCAAGACCCTGTGCTACCCATGACATAAATGATTTACTGTAGCCTGTCAACATCTTTGAAGAATGTTCTTCTTAAATAAGAATGAAGATAGCAGGATGCTAAAAAGCATCATTTATCAACACGCGTCTATTTTATAATACAAAGCACATACGCTGCTGCTGGCGTGAAGCTTCAAACAATCATTATTTTTGTATCCTTACCAAGACCCAGTTGTTCCCAACTAGCAGCCTGTGAGCTCCTAAACATCTCTAGAGCTATAAATTCAAGCATTTAATGGAAAGGGAGAATATTTTGCATCTCTTTATCAAGCCTTCAACACCACTATAAAACATTGTGACATGTTGCCTCATCCAGGAGTCTTAAAGGCTTGTTCATACTAGGTGCATTGAGTACATGTTTTCTATGTGTCCTGTTCACAAGCACACATGTGCAGTGTTGTGCTACCCATAAAAATTCAGCAAAACAGAGAGCGATTTAGGATACTGTGTGTGTTGTATTTCACTAAAAGTTCACTTCTCTATTAGAGCCGAACACCGCCCAACTCTGTTCGCAGCAGAACATGTGAACAGGCAAAAAATTTGTGCAGACACCGTTAAAATCTATGGGACACGATCGTGAAAAGTCAAAAGTGCTGATTTTAAAGACTTATATGCATGTTATTGCCATAAAAAGTGATTGGGGACCCGGGTCCTGCCCCCAGGGACATTTATCAATGCAAAAAAAAGTTTTAAAAAATTGCCGTTTTTTCAGGAGCAGTGATTTTAATAATGCTTAAGGTGCAACAACAAAAAATTAAATATTTCTTTTAATATCGTGCCTGGGGGGTCTCCTTGATTTGCCTGTAAAGTAGCGCATCTTTCCCATATGTAGAACAGTACCACAGCAAAATGACATTTAAAAATGACAGGAAAATATGTCATTTAAAGTGCTCGTGACAGTAATGTATTGTCGGATCCTGACAATATAGATAGAAATCATTGAAAAAAATCATTGTGAGTTCCCCTCCCCAGTCCATTACCAGGCCCTTTGGGTCTGGTATAAATATTAAGGGGAACTCCGCACCAAAATTGAAAAAAAATGGTTAGGGGGTCCCCTAGGCCCCCAGGCACTATATACTCTGAACAGCAGTATATATACTATACGGCCTGCCCTATATACTCTGCAGAAAAAATTGGGCCTCAGGTGTTGGTGGTGCCAAAACACTGTAACCCCTCAAAGTTACTCTTGTTGGGTGCAAGAATGGGCCCTGCTTTCAAATATTATATCAAAAATTGTAATTACATGCCCCTGTTAAACAGGGGCAGAAAAATTGGGTCCTTGTTTTTGGTGGCGTCAGCACACTGTAAGCCCTCACAGTTATTCTTGCTGGGTGCAGGAACGAGCCCTGCTGTGAAATATTATATCAAACATTGCAATAACGTGCCCCTGTTAAACAGGGGCATAAAAATTGGGCCTTGGGTGGTGGTGCCACAACACTGTAACCCCTCACATCTACTCTTGTTGGGTGCAGGAACGGGCCCTGCTGTGAAATATTATATCAAAAATTTTAATTACATGCCCCTGTTGAACATGGGCAGAAAAATTGGACCTTTGGTTTTGGTAGTGGCAAAATACTGTAACCCCTCACAGTTACTCTTGTTGGGTGCAGAAACAGGCCCTGCTGTGAAATATTATATCAAAAATATAAAAACTATAGCAATTTGGCCAAGCTAGCATTTAGACGCTGAGCATGTAGATGGTTGGGGCCGAATTTCTCTTTACAGTTCAGCAACTGGTAGGGAAATTTGCCTGCTAAAATCAATTGGTGGTGTACTGCTAGCAGATTCGCTGTAAGTACTTGGGACACCTATTGCTATACCTTTATGCTTCATTCCTCTCAGTGCAGGTTTTTGAGAGGAATGGAGGTATAGTTGGGTTGGAGATCCCAGATGAAGAGCAAGGAGAAGGCCACCTTTTTCTTTTTGATGTGGGTCTTTCAAGTGCTGTTGCCAACAGACTGCATGGCAGGTCGTCATATGTCTGGTCAAGCATGTGGTGCCCAAGTGGATGCTGTTCTGGCCACGCTTGATCTGCTTCAGACATAGGTTGCAAACAGCAATGGTGTGCTACACACATGTTGAAAAAGGACTACACCAAGGAACTTTTAAAAGTTAGCGGGGAGCCAGCAGTGTCCTGCACCTATGGAGTTTTGTGCTGTGATGCAATAGGGTGGCTGCCCTTAAGCTGCACCCTAGAGGACATCCTGCCTCATTGGAGTTGTGCCTCCTCCTCCTCACTTTCCTCATCTCTTCTCTCAGGCACCCAAGTACAGTCAGTGGCCTCATCATCCCCTCCCTCCTCATCACTGGAGCAAACTAGGCAGTATGCTGAAGCTGGGAGAACACAACTGCCAGTTTCTTGTCCTTCTGTGGCACCCCCTCTCTCTAGGCTTACATTACTCCTTTCCTAAACCTGTGAACCAACATCGGAGCCTTCAAATCGCTGCACATCCTCGAATAATTCTGGGGACTCCTCCGTGCATGATGGTGGGACTAAGGAAGGAGTGACTGTGGACAAGGAGACGGTAGAATAGGCCACTTTGGCAGCTGTGTTGGAAGGCAAATTACTCTGAGCCTGGGTGACAGAGGATGAGGATGACTTTGTTATCCACTCCACCAACTCTTCTGCATGTTGTGGTTCAAGAACACGGCCAGCAGCAGAAAAGAGGAACAAACGTGCCCCAAGGTCACCTGCAGAGGATGCACCACGACCACCACTGTTGAATGTAGACACAGAGGGTGCTTGCCCTCTTTTTGTGGCCTGTGAGCATCTGCCTCTCATTGGTGGCCTTCTGAACATTTATTTGTATTATGTATTTTTTGTTTTGCAATATATATATATACAGACACACACATATAGTGTGTGTATATATATATATATCTATATACCGTATATACTCGAGTATAAGCCGAGGCCCCCAATTTACCCCCAAAAAACTGGGAAACCTATTGACTCGTGTATAAGCCGAGGGTGAGATATGCCTGTCCATCCCTGTGTGTGTGTCCATCCATCCATCCATCCCTGTGTGTGTGTGTGTCCATCCATCCCTGTGTGTGTGTGTGTCCATCCATCCATCCATCCCTGTGTGTGTGTCCATCCATCCATCCATCCCTGTGTGTGTGTGTGTGTCCATCCATCCATCCATCCCTGTGTGTGTGTCCATCCATCCATCCATCCCTGTGTGTGTGTGTGTGTCCATCCATCCATCCATCCATCCCTGTGTGTGTGTCCATCAATCCATCCATCCCTGTGTGTGTGTGTGTGTGTGTGTGTGTGTGTGTGTGTGTGTGTGTGTGTGTGTGTGTGTGTGTGTCCAGCCTACCTGTGTCCCGAGCGTCCGTCCGGTCCCGAGCCTCCGTCCCGTCCCGTCCCGAGCCTCCGTCCGGTCCCGTCCCGTCCCGAGCCTCCGTCCGGTCCCGTCCCGTCCCGAGACTCCGTCCGGTCCCGTCCCGTCCCGAGACTCTGTCCGGTCCCGTCCCGTCCCGAGCCGAGCCTCCGTCCGGTCCCGTCCCAGGATCACCGCTCTTCGTCGGCGCCCATTCCCCTGTTCAAATGCCGCGCCTCCCTGTCTGTGATAGGCGGAACACAATTTCCCAGCAGCCTGTGTTCCGCCTATCACGGACATCGTCTCATCCTCGTCCGTAGTACGAAGATGAGACGATGTCCGCGATAGGCGGAACACAGGCTGCTGGGAAATTCAGTGTTCCGCCTATCACAGGCGAAGGCGGAGCCGGAGGCGCGGCTTTTGAATTATAGAATGGCCGCTGTCTGTCTGCTCGACACGCTGATCGAGCAGGCAGACAGCGATGACTCGAGTATAAGCCGAGGGGGGCACTTTCAGCCTCAAAAAAGAGGCTGAAAATCTCGGCTTATACTCGAGTATATACGGTATATCTATCTATATATATATATATATATATATATATATATATATATATATATATATATATATATATATATATATATATCCTCTACCAAAGGTAGGTGCTAGAGTAGTATTTTTCTAGCTGCAGGACTCAAGTGAAGGTAAATTTAGTCAGGCCTGGTTGTTTTTGATTTTGGGACTGAGAGTGTTCAGTGTAGTAGGGGGTGTGGCCACCTGTACTTTGGCTCAGAGATGCCTTCTCTGCTTTCAGGTGGATTGTTCTGGAAGAGAAGTGGGACCTGAGACCTGAGTGATAGGCAGCTCATGTGAGGAGCCCTGACCAATTATCTCTTGGTATTGGCAGGGGGCAGGCCTTTCATATAAGCTGGGGTCTCATGCTTCCAGGGAGCAGTTCTGTGGAGCAGAAAGACAGAATGGATGTTTGAGGTGCTGTTCCATGTGTCCCCATGTGGGGGGTGCGGCGGGCGTGGAGGAGGGATGGAGGAGCCGGGGGGAGATGGAGCTAAAGATACAGATCTTCATCTCCAAGGAGGCATCTGGCTGCTGTCACCGGGGAACACAGGACTTGAATGTAAAGAGGATCAAGCAGAGGAAGTAGCAGTCAAGCAGAAGAGAATAGAACAGCATTCTGTGACTGTGGACACAGAACTGTTCTGGAGGAGAAAGTCAGTGTAACATAAGAAGAGAAACTTGTCAGAGCAGAGTAGACTGCTGTGACCAGGGAACACAGCATTGTTAGTGATGGACTGGCTGGAAGCAGTAGTTCGTTTGTTGCCATGTGTTAGGTCAGCGGGGGGAGATGTTGTGTCATCTCCGGCCTGGTTAGCACATTGGTAATGCCTTCCAAAGACTGGGTGACTGTCCGATTCATGGAGGCTGGAGGGAGCAGCTGTGTGCAGCTCTGGCTCTTTGATTCATGAAGATGATATCATTTCGGTTTACAAATGGGAATTATTCAGAGTGGTTCCTTTTGTTCTTTTGGAAGTGAAGCTAGTAACTCAGTAACTATACAGTGAAGGATTTACACAAAGAAAAGAAGCAACAGTCAGTAAAGAAGGTATTGCACAGAAATACAAAGGTACAAGGCCAAGACCACGAGTAATTCTAAGAATCATGGGCATCTCATATTCCCTTTTCTCCCATCCAAGTTGTAACCCACAATAAAAGCAACAAAACTGAGGAAAATGACTGTTCATTGTCTTTAAAATGGTGCATGGGGGGTTGATAGTAGGGTGATTGGCAGATGCTAGTAACCAAATCAGCAGCCCTTACGAGGGTACCGCTACATGTATATATATATATATATATATATATACACCGCCTGAAGTGCATTAGAAACAGTACACCACTGGCAGACTTCCACATACCCGATGCGCACACGAGCACCCACGTGCGCACCCACACGTGCCCCCACAACAGCGAGCACAGGCGCAAACGCACGTGCCCATCCTATCAGGTGTCCAATCGCCTACAAGAGAGGACCGGAGGAGAGGACGGGAGAAGACATGGAGGACATGGAGGAACATGTCCATGGAGGAGCATGGAGGATACCGCTCGCGGCTGTCACTTCTGCCCCACCAAGACATGATAAGTGCTGCTCAGACACCGAGCGGGCGGGGGGGGGGGGGCACTGTGGCAGCATTTGACGGGCACAGTGGCTGCATTTGATGGCACATTGGGAGCATTTGATGGCACAGTGGCAGCATTTCATGGGTACAGTGGGAGCATTTGATGGCACAGTGGCAGCATTTAATGGGCACAGTGGATGCGTTTGATGGGCACAGTGGCAGAAATTTATGGGCACAGTGGCAGCATTTGATGGGTAAAGTCTCTGCAATTGATGGGCACAGTGGTCGGACCCAGGCCCGGACTGGGCCAAAAAATAGGCCAAGGCATTTTTTTGACTGAGCAGCCAACTTCTCCACGGACTGGGGGGGGGGGGGTGTTCGCTTTTCCTGCCCCCTGCTCCCTCACATCAGAATCTGCACAGCCCCCTTACATGAGAGTTAGCACAGTCCTCCTTATATCAGAGTCCTCACAGACCCCCTTACATCTGAGTTTACACAGGCCCCCCTTACATCAGAGTCTGCACAGACCCCCCTTACATCAGAGTCCGCACAGATCCCCCTTACATCAGAGTCTGCACAGGCCCCCTTACATCAGAGTCCGCACAGACCCCCCTTACATCAAAGCCCGCACAGGCCCCCCTTATATCAGAGTCTACACAGAACATCAGAGTCCGCAGAGCCCCTCTCCCCCTCCTCTCTTCTCTCTCACCTCCATTGAAACTGTGGGCGCCCGGGCATGAGCCCCTCTCCCCCTCCTCTCCTCTCTCACCTCCATTGAAACTGTGGGCGCCCGGGCATGACAGCTTTTGGCTTCATGGCCGGGCGTGCACTGCCAGTGGACAGGCAAACTTCTGGGACCTGTCACTTGTCCCAGACGATTGCCAAGAGGGAGGGGCCACCTAGGGGGAGAGGAGGAGTCACCTAGGTGGCCCATAGGCGGAAGCAGGATGTGGGACAGGAAGTCCCACTCAAAACTAAGCACCCACTCCCCCCCAAACAAAATTGCATGCCAAATGTGGCATGTAAGGGGTCGAGGAGTGCTTAAAGTGGAAGTTCCACTTTTGAGTGGAACTCTGCTCTAAGGGGGAATGCTGTGGACTCTGGTGTAAAGGGGAACTCTGATGTAAGGGGGTTTCTGTTCACCAAAGCCCCCCTCTTGCATCAGAGTCAACAGAGTACCCCTTGAATTTGTTTTATATATACACTGGGAGGCATAAGAGAGGGGGGGCTTACTTACCCCAGGATGGAGGTTCAGGCACAGGCTGTCTGCGGCAATTATCTTCTGTTTTCAATCTTCCTTCACATCTCCCTGGGGATATGTCAGCGGGACAGACAGAGGGGTAGAGAGGCTGGAGGAGGAGCAGTCCGTCTGAGCGGAGAATGTCAGCGCCAGCTCGGAGGCTCAGCTGGATGTGTGAGAGACACACAGCTCAGCCCATGCAGCCACAAGTTCCGCTGGAGAAGACATAGGCATGGCCGCATAGCAGTAGGCAAGCGGCGGCTGTGGCCTGTGTCAACCCTGTCCAGGCTGCGGTCGCTGCTTACCACCCACTGTGTGTCCTGATCATCAACAGGCCACAGAGTGGGCAAATGCCCAGTCTGCCCTATGGCCAGTCCGGGCCTGGTCAGATCCATTCCCTGCCATTCCTGGAGTCTGGATTGCCAGTAATACGCTGAGGTTGGAGTTCCCACTGCCTAGGCGGACTACTGTGGCTTACAGTCCTTCCTAAAGACATCAACCATGGACTCTGCCAAAGATAAACCCGTTCCTGTGCAAGTACGCTGGGGCAGCCACAAGCCTGAGTTAGGGACCAAGAATGATAGGGAAATGTTTCAACTTTATTCCGGACTGTTATCTGTCTATGTCATCATGTTGATTTATTCAAGTTAATCTTTTGAAACTTTGCCTTTGCCTGGTCTGACGTTACTAAAGGGATGTAATGCAAGTAATCAGCACATATAGCTGCAGGTTGGGTCACTAAACACATCAGGGTATGAAGATATTGATACAAAAGTAATACAATATTAAGATACAAGTGGTTACTAGGGATGAGCTTGATGTTCGACTTGAACATACGTTCGACTCGAACATCGGCTGTTCGCGCGTTCGGCGAATATCGAACGTTATGGGCCGTTCGCGCCAAATTCGTGTGGCGCTCACGGCCCACAATGCACTGCGCCATCGCAGTGCATTGCTGGCTCATGATTGGCCAAGCATGCACTGTGACCCCGCATGCTTGGCCAATCACAGCGCCGGCAGTGAGGAGAGCCATGATTAGCCACATGCAGGATGCCTGTGGCCAATCATAGCTCAGGCTGTGTAGTACACGCCCCACACTATATAAGGCCGCCAGCGCGGCAGTCTTGTGTAGTGTGTTGGCGTCTGTAGGAGTTAGTGGGTGTTCTCTGTGTACCTTCAACACAGTATACACCGTTCGTTATCGGCCGATTTAGCGTTCTTGCTCTTCTGTAATTGAGCTTTTAGCAATCTGCAGGAGTTTGTGCATGTTGTCTGCGTGCCCTGAGCGCAGTATACACCATTATATCCACCTATATAGCTAGCTATATTGCTCTTCTGTAATAGAGCTTGCAGTCAGTTGTAGGAGATTGAGGGTGTTGTCTGCGTGCCCTGACCTCAGTATACACCATTATATCCACCTATATAGCTAGCTATATTGCTCTTCTGTAATAGAGCTTGCAGTCAGTTGTAGGAGATTGTGCGTGTTGTCTGCGTGCCCTGACCGCAGTATACACCATTATATCCACCTATATAGCTAGCTATATTGCTCTTCTGTAATAGAGCTTGCAATCAGTTGTATTGTGTAGTGTGTTGGCGTCTGTAGGAGTTAGTGGGTGTTCTCTGTGTACCTTCAACACAGTATACACCGTTCGTTATCGGCCGATTTAGCGTTCTTGCTCTTCTGTAATAGAGCTTGCAGTCAGTTGTAGGAGATTGTGGGTGTTGTCTGCGTGCCCTGACCGCAGTATACAACATTATATCCACCTATATAGCTAGCTGTATTGCTCTTCTGTAATTGAGCTTGCAGTCAGTTGAAGGAGATTGTGCGTGTTGTTTGCGTGCCCTGACCGCACTATACACCATTATATCCACCTATATAGCTAGCTATATTGCTCTTCTGTAATAGAGCTTTCAGTCAGCTGTAGGAGATTGTGGGTGTTGTCTGTGTGCCCTGACCGCAGTATACACCATTATCCACCTATATAGCTCTTCTCTAATTGAGCCATCTGCCATCTGCAGGAGTTAGTTGGTGTTGTGTGCCTCCAGCACAGCACAGTATACACCAGTATCTACCCTTTAATTCCTGTTCTATAATAAAGGCATCTGCAGGAGTTAGTAGGTGTTGTGTGCCTCCAGCACAATATACACTACCCAATTGCTGGTTTTCCCATCTCCCTTCAGGCCATTACCATGTCTGGAAGGCCAGCAAGGAGAGGCAGACAGGCGCTAGCCGATAAAAGAGGGCAAGCAGGCTCTGTGTCTAGAGACAACAGTGCTGGTCGTGGACGCGGTGCATTGTCATCAACAGCACGTGGCCATGGGACGCGCTTGTCCTTTTCGGAAGCTGGACGTGTTGAGCCGCATCATGTCGAAGACTTGGTAGAGTGGATGACCAATCCCTCTTCATCCTCCTCATCCTCTCTCACCCAGGCTCAGGGTACTAGCAAACCAGCTGCCAACGCATTGTCTTCCCTCGTCTCAATGTCATCATCAGTGACTCCTTCCCTAGGCCCACCACGTCCTCCTGAGGAGTCCCCTGAACTCTGTGAGCACAGTGTTGGGTACATGCTCCAGGAGGATGCCCAGTGTTTTGTAGGCTCTGATGATGATACTCAGCTAGAGGAAGGCAGTAGCATGAGCGTAGAGAGAGGGGATGCTCAAGAAGGACAGCAATCTGGCAGTCATGTTCCACAAGCTGCAGCATACTGCCAGGTTTGCTCCAGCGATGAAGAGGGAGGGGATGATGAGGGCACTGACTCCACATGGGTGCCTGGTAGGAGAGAGGAGGATGAGGAGGAGGCACATGTCCAACGAGGCAGGATGCCCTTCGGGGCCAGCTTAGGGGCAGCACACCGACTGAATCACACCGCAGAGCTCCGCCTGTGCAGGGCGCTGCCTCTGCGCGTTATTCTAAAAGTTCTTTGGTGTGGGCCTTTTTTGAGACGAGTGCATCAGATCGCACCGCTGCTATTTGCAACATATGTCTCAAGCGTATCTCGCGTGGCCAAAACATCAGCCGCTTGGGCACCACATGCTTGACCAGACATATGTTGACCTGCCATGCAGCTCGTTGGCAAGCATACCTCAAAGAACCACACCAAAGAACAAAGCGGACCTCTCCTTGCTCCTCATCAGCTGGGATCTCCAACCCCACTAGACCTTCAGTCCTCTCTGAAACCTGCTCTGAGAGGAATGAAGGTGTAGAATTAGGTGTGTCACAGCCAAGTGCTTGCGGCACTCTGCTAGCAGTACACCCACGTCCGATTATAGCAGCCAAATTTCCCTGCACCAGCTGCTGGACCGTCAAAAGAAGTTCACTCCCAGCCATCCACATGCCCAGCGGTTGAATGCTACCTAGACTAAATTGCTAGCACTTCAACTGCTGCCTTTTCAGTTGGTAGACTCGGCCCCCTTCCATGAGTTTGTACAATGTGCGGTTCCTCAGTGTTCAGGTCCCCAAACGCCGTACGAACGTTATGGGCCGTTCACGCCAAATTCGTGTGGCGCTCACGGCCCACAATGCACTGCGTCATCGCAGTGCATTGCTGGCTCATGATTGGCCAAGCATGCACTGTGACCCCGCATGCTTGGCCAATCACAGCGCCAGCAGCGAGGAGAGCCATGATTGGCCACAGGCAGGATGCCTGTGGCCAATCATAGCTCAGGCTGTGTAGTACATGCCCCACACTATATAAGGCCGCCAGCGCGGCGGCCTAGTGTAGTGTGTTGGCGTCTGAAGCAGTTAGTGGGTGTTCTGTGTACCTTCAACACAGTACACACCGATCGTTTTCGGCCGATTTTCGATCTTGCTGTTGTGTAGTGGTTGTTGTCTGTGTGCCCTGACCGCAGTATACACCGCTATATTCACCTCACCTATATAGCTAGTGAAATATCTTTTATAATAGAGCTTGCAGTCAGTAGTGTTAGGAGCTTGTGCGTGCTGTCTGCGTGCTCTGTACCCAGTACACACCGCTATATCCACCTGCATAGCTCTTCTCTATATATACCCCTTTATCTCTGGTGTTCTATAAAAAAGGCATCTGCAGGAGTTAGTGGGTTTTTTGTGCCTCCAGCACAATATACACCTGTATCTACCCTTTATTGCTGTTCTCTAATAGAGCCATCTGCAGGGCTTAGTGGGTGTTGTGTGACTCAATTACAGTATACCCCTTTATCTCTGGTGTTCTATAATAAAGGCATCTGCAGGAGTTAGTGGGTGTTGTGTGACTCCAGCACAATATACACCTGTATCTACCGTTTATTGCTGTTCTCTAATAGAGCCATCTGCAGGGCTTAGTGGGTGTTGTGTGACTCCATTACACTGCTGTTTTACCCAACTCCCTTCAGGCCATTACCATGTCTGGAAGGCCAGCAAGGAGAGGCAGACAGGTGCGAGCCGATAAAAGAGGGCAAGCAGGCTCTGTGTCTAGAGACAACAGTGCTGGTCGTGGACGCGGTGCATTGTCATCAGCACGTGGCCATGGGACACGCTTGTCCTTCTTTTCGGCAGCTGGACATGTTGAATCGCAACATGCCAAGACTTGGTAGAGTGGATGACCAAGCCCTCTTCATCCTCCTCATCCTCTCTCACCCAGTCTCAGGGTACTAGCAAAGCAGCTGCCAATGCATCGTCTTCCCTCCTCTCAATGTCATCATTAGTGAATCCTTCCCTAGACCCACCACGTCCTCCTGAGGAGTCTCCTGAACTCTTTGAGCACAGTGTTGGGTACATGCTCCAGGAGGATGCCCAGTGTTTTGTGGGCTCTGATGATGACACTCAGCTAGAGGAAGGCAGTAGCATGAGCGCAGAGAGAGGGGATGCTCAAGAAGGACAGCAATCTGGCAGTCATGTTCCACAAGCTGCAGCATACTGCCAGGTTTGCTACAGCGATGAAGAGGGAGGGGATGATGAGGGCACTGACTCCACGTGGGTGCCTGGAAGGAGGGAGGAGGAGGAGGAGGAGGAGGAGGAGGCACATGTCCAACGAGGCAGGATGCCCTCCGGGGGCCAGCTTAGGGGCAGCACACCGACTGAATCACACCGCAGAGCTCCGCCTGTGCAGGGCGCTGCCTCTGCACGTTATTCTAAAAGTTCTTTAGTGTGGGCCTTTTTTGAGACGAGTGCATCAGATCGCACCGCTGCTATTTGCAACATATGTCTCAAGCGTATCTCGCGTGGCCAAAACATCAGCCGCTTGGGTACCACATGCTTGATCAGACATATGTTGACCTGCCATGCAGCTCGTTGGCAAGCGTACCTCAAAGACCCACACCATATAACAAAGCGGACCTCTCCTTGCTCCTCATCAGCTGGCATCTCCAAACCCACTAGACCTTCCGTCCTCTCTGAAACCTGCTCTGAGAGGAATGAAGGTGTAGAATTAGGTGTGTCACAGCCAAGTGCTTCCGGGAACTCTGCTAGCGGTACACCCACGTCCGATTATAGCAGGCAAATGTCCCTGCCCCAGCTGCTGGACCGGCGGAAGAAGTTTACTCCCAGCCATCCACATGCCCAGCGGTTGAATGCTAGCTTGGCTAAATTGCTAGCACTTCAACTGCTGCCTTTTCAGTTGGTAGACTCGGCCCCCTTCCGTGAGTTTGTACAATGTGCGGTTCCTCAGTGGCAGGTCCCCAAACGCCACTTTTTCTCACGGAAGGCGATTCCGGCTCTCTACCGGCATGTGGAAGGCAATGTCCTTGCCTCGCTGGACAGGGCGGTCAGCGGTAAGGTGCATAGTACCGCTGACTCATGGTCCAGCAGGCATGGACAGGGACGTTACCTGTCTTTCACGGCCCATTGGGTCACTCTTCTGGCAGCTGGGAAGGATGCAGGACAAGGTGCAGTAGTGTTGGAGGTTGTTCCGCCACCACGCCTCCAAAATGCTACTATTGGTTGTGACACACCTCTCTCCTCCACCCCCTCCTCTTCTTCTTCCTCCATGGCCTCTTCCAGTGCTCTGTCCTCAGAACCAGCGGTGCTTCGTAGGTGTTCCAGGGGCTATGCAAGTACGCAGGCAAAACGATGCCATGCCGTGCTTGCGCTGGTTTGTTTGAGGGACAGGAGCCACACTGGGGCGGATGTTTTGTCAGCTCTGCAGGGGCAGGCCGAGAGGTGGTTGACGCCACGCCAGCTTAAGCCAGGAATGGTGGTTTGTGACAATGGCACCAACCTCCTCTCCGCCCTCCGACAGGGACAACTGACCCATGTGCCCTGTGTAGCTCACGTCCTTAACCTGGTGGTGCAGCGGTTCTTGGGCAGGTACCCCGGCTTACAGGATGTCCTGAAGCAGGCCAGGAAAGTCTGTGTGCATTTCCGCCGATCATTTAATGCCTGTGCTCGGCTGGCTGAGCTCGAAAAGGAGTTGAACCTGCCCAAGAACTGCCTTATATGTGACATGCCCACCAGGTGGAACTCAACGTTGGCCATGCTGCAGCGGCTGCACACGCAGCAGAGGGCCATCAATGAGTACCTGTGCGACTACGGCACCAGGACAGGGTCAGGGGAGCTCGGTTTTTTCTCACCACGCCAGTGGGGCATGATCAGGGATGCATGCACTGTCCTGTCACCGTTTGAGGAGGCCACAAGGATGGTGAGCAGTGACAGTGCATGCATCAGTGACACTGTACCTCTTGTCCACCTCTTGGAGCATACACTGCGTGGAATAATGGACAGGGCACTTGAGGCAGAACAGAGGCAGGAAGAGGAGGACTTCCTTGCCTCTCAAGGCCCCCTTTATCCAGACAGTGTTCCTGCTGTGCCACCCATCACACAGGAAGAGGATGAGGAGGAGGAAGAGGAGGAGGAGGATGATTGTTTCAGCATGGAGGTGGAGGCTGGCACTCAGCATCAGCAGCAGCAGCAGCAGTCTTGTAGGGATGATTTACAGTCCCAAGAAACACGTGGACTTGTACGTGGCTGGGAGGAGGTAGCTGCGGATCATGTTGTCCTTAGTGACCCAGAGGACTCTGGACCAAATGCCTCAGCTAACCTACGCTGCATGACCTCCCTGATCCTGCAAAGCCTGGATCCTCGTATTCTTCGGATCAAGGAGAGGGACCATTACTGGCTGGCCACTCTCCTTGATCCACGGTACAAGGGTAAGGTTGCCGACCTTATCTTGCCATCGCAGAGGGAGCAGAGGATAAGACATCTCCGGGAGGCCTTGCAGAAAGGTCTGTGCAACGTGTTCCCAGAGACTGGGAGGTTACAAACTCCTGGTCCTGGACAACGTGTTGCTGAGGCATCAGTCAGAGGGAGCGGTGGAGAAGGTGGCCGCCTGACTGATGCTTTCAGACAATTTTTTAGTCCGCAGCCCCAAGGTATGATCGGTTCCAGCACCCATCGCCAGCGTCTGATTTACATGGTGCAGGAATACCTAGGGGCAAGGTCAGACTTGGACACCTTTCCCACCGAAAATCCTCTGGCTTACTGGGTCTTGAGGATGGATCACTGGCCAGAGCTTGCACAGTATGCAATTGAGCTACTGGCCTGTCCTGCATCCAGTGTTCTTTCGGAACGCACCTTCAGTGCTGCTGGTGGCTTTGTTACCGATCACAGGGTGCGCCTGTCCACCGAATCAGTTGATCGACTGACCTTCATCAAGATGAATCAGTCTTGGATCACCCACAGCTACCAAGCACCTGAAGCTGATGTAACAGAATAATTTTTTTTGAAATATCACATCCCTTCAAGACTGCCTATGCTGATGCTGAGTGACTGTCCTGTTATGTTGATTGTCTATCCTCTTCCTCCTCCGCTGATATGTTGGAAGAACATTTCTGGTTCTGGGTGATGCCTAAGGCCCAATTTTTCTGCCCCTGTTTAACAGGGGCATTTAAGTACAATTTTTGATGCAATGCTTTGCAGCAGGGCTAATTCATGCAATCAAACAAGAGTATATGGGAGAGGTTGCAGTGTGGTGGCACCAGCACCAGTGCCTAAGGCGCAATTTTTCTGCCCCTGTTCAACAGGGGCGTTTAAGTACAATTTTTGATGCAATGCTTTGCAGCAGGGCTAATTCCTGCAATAAAACTAGAGTATATGGCAGAGGTTGCAGTGTGGTGGCACCAGCACCAGTGCCTAAGGCCCAATTTTTCTGCCCCTGTTCAACAGGGGCGTTTAAGTACAATTTTTGATGCAATGCTTTGCAGCAGGGCTAATTCCTGCAATAAAACTAGAGTATATGGAAGAGGTTGCAGTGTGATGGCACCAGCACCAGTGCCTAAGGCCCAATTTTTATGCCCCCGTTTAACAGGGGCGTTTAATTACAATTTTTGATGCAATGCTTTGCAGCAGGGCTAATTCCTGCAATAAAACTAGAGTATATGGAAGAGGTTGCAGTGTGGTGGCACCAGCAGCAGTGCCTAAGGCCCAATTTTTCTGCCCCTGTTCAACAGGGGCGTTTAAGTACAATTTTTGATGCAATGCTTTGCAGCAGGGCTAATTCCTGCAATAAAACTAGAGTATATGGAAGAGGTAGCAGTGTGATGGCACCAGCACCAGTGCCTAAGGCCCAATTTTTATGCCCCTGTTTAACAGGGGCGTTTAATTACATTTTTTGATGCAATGCTTTGCAGCAGGGCTAATTCCTGCAATAAAACTAGAGTATATGGCAGAGGTTGCAGTGTGGTGGCACCAGCACCAGTGCCTAAGGCCCAATTTTTCTGCCCCTGTTTAACAGGGCTTTTAAGTAAAATTTTTGATGCAATGCTTTGCAGCAGGGCTAATTCCTGCAATAAAACTAGAGTATATGGCAGAGGTTGCAGTGTGGTGGCACCAGCAGCAGTGCCTAAGGCCCAATTTTTCTGCCCCTGTTTAACAGGGGCGTTTAAGTACAATTTTTGATGCAATGCTTTGCAGCAGGGCTAATTCCTGCAATAAAACTAGAGTATATGGGAGAGGTTGCAGTGTGGTGGCACCAGCAGCAGTGCCTAAGGCCAAATTTTTCTGCCCCTGTTTAACAGGGACATGTAATTACAATTCTTGATATAATATTTCACAGGAGGGCCCCTTCCTGTGCCCACCCAGAGTAACGGTGAGGACTTATAGTGTTGTGGCACCAGCACCACAACCACCAAAGGTAAATTTTTCTACCACTGTTCAACAATGGCATGTAATTACAATTCTTGATATAATCGTTCACAGCAGGGCGCTCCAGCGCCCACCAAGAGTCACTTTGAGGGCTTACAATGTTGTGGCAAAACCAACACCTTGTTCCGCCATTTCTGCAGAGCATATAGGGCAGGCCCCTACTTTCAAACATCCAATTTACAAACATCTCCTACTTGCAAACGGAAGGAGACAACAGCAAGTGAGATGAAAAAAGATGGACGACAAAACAAATTATACAGGGGTGATAACCCTTCCCTATGTTTTCCAAAAAGCTTAAAAATAGTTCTTTTGACTGGAGCTACACTTTAAAAATGTACCAGTTGAAAATTACAAACAGATTCAACTTAACACAACAAACCTACACAGTCCCTGTCTTGTTTGCACCGCCTGTATACTGCTGTTCTGAGTATATAGGGCCTGGGGGCCACACGCATTTCCTTTTTTTAATATGGGTACAGGGTTCCCCTTAATATGCGTACAAGACCCAAAGGGGCTGGTAATGGGCAGGGAGGGCTACCCATGCCATTTTTCTCAATGATTTTCAACCATATTGCAGGAACCAGATATAACATTAAAACCGCAAGCAGTTTTAAATGGTGTTATTTCCGTTTAATGTCATTTTGTGCAGGGACTGTTCTAAACACGGGAAACACGTGGAACTTCACAGGCATACTACAGACACCCCCCAGGCACCATATTTAAAGGAATATTTCACTTTTTTTTTTCACTTTAATCGTCATTAAAATCAGTGCTCCCGCCAAAACGGCCATTTTTAAAAACATTTTATGCATTGACCCATGTCCCCTGGGGCAGGAGCCAGGTCCCCAAACCCTTTTTAGGACAGTATCTTGCATATTAGCCGTTAAAATTAGCACTTTTAATTTCGAACGTTCGAGTCCCATAGACTTCAATGGGGTTCTAAAGATCGTTCGAATTTGGGGTCCGTTCGGAAGTTCTGGTGCGAACCGAACCGGGGGGTGTTTGGCTCATCCCTAATGGTGAGGGGCACATGACAGGCCAGAACCAGGCCTGGTTGGATGTTTTGGGTATCAACTTCCTCAGAACCAATCAGTGGGTTTCCCGGGCCCCGCTGAGGAGTCTGGGGAAGAGTACTTAAGATGTTGAAGTCACGTGTTCAGGAGCGGTCTGTTCCTGTTTCCTGGACCGGGGTAGCCCCGCGAGGGTCCCATTCACGGAGCGTTCGACGCTCCGCAACATGCCTTTGTTGGTTAGTAGGGATGAGCCGAACACCCCCCGGTTCGGTTCGTACCAGAACTTTCGAACGGACCCCACGTTCGTTACGAACGTTAGAACCCCATTGAAGTCTATGGGACTCGAACGTTCGAAATGAAAAGTTCTAATTTTAACGGCTAATATGCAAGATACTGTCCTAAAAAAGGGTTTGGGGACCTGGCTCCTGCCCCAGGGGACATGGATCAATGCCTAAAATGTTTTTAAAAATGGCCGTTTTGGCGGGAGCACTGATTTTAATGACGATTAAAGTGAAAAAAAAAAGTGAAATATTCCTGTAAATATGGTGCCTGAGGGGTGTCTGTAGTATGCCTGTGAAGTGCCACGTGTTTCCCGTGTTTAGAACAGTCCCTGCACAAAATGACATTTAACGGAAATAACACCATTTAAAACTGCTTGCGGGTTTAATGTTATATTTGGTTCCTGCAATATGGTTGAAAATCATTCAGAAAAATGGCATGGGTAGCCCTCCCTGCCCATTACCAGCCTATTTGGGTCTTGTACGCATATTAAGGGGAACCCTGTACCCATATTAAAAAAAGGAAATGCGTGTGGCCCCCAGGCCCTATATACTCAGAACAGCAGTATACAGGCGGTGCAAACAAGACAGGGACTGTGTAGGTTTGTTGTGTTAAGTTGAATCTGTTTGTAATTTTCAACTGGTACATTTTGAAAGTGTAGCTCCAGTCAAAAAAACTATTTTTAAGCTTTTTGGAAAACATAGGGAAGGGTTATCACCCCTGTATAATTTGTTTTGTCGTCCATCTTTTTTCATCTCACTTGCTGTTGTCTCCTTCCGTTTGCAAGTAGGAGATGTTTGTAAGTTGGATGTTTGAAAGTAGGGGCCTGCCCTATATGCTCTGCAGAAATGGCGGAACAAGGTGTTGGTTTTGCCACAACATTGTAAGCCCTCAAAGTGACTCTTGGTGGGCGCTGGAGCGCCCTGCTGTGAACGATTATATCAAGAATTGTAATTACATGCCATTGTTGAACAGTGGTAGAAAAATTTACCTTTGGTGGTTGTGGTGCTGGTGCCACAACACTATAAGTCCTCACCGTTACTCTGGGTGGGCACAGGAAGGGGCCCTCCTGTGAAATATTATATCAAGAATTGTAATTACATGTCCCTGTTAAACAGGGGCAGAAAAATTTGGCCTTAGGCACTGCTGCTGGTGCCACCACACTGCAACCTCTTCCATATACTCTAGTTTTATTGCAGGAATTAGCCCTGCTGCAAAGCATTGCATCAAAAATTGTACTTAATCGCCACTGTTAAACAGGGGCAGAAAAATTGGGCCTTAGGCACTGGTGCTGGTGCCACCACACTGCAACCTCTGCCATATACTCTAGTTTTATTGCAGGAATTAGCCCTGCTGCAAAGCATTGCATCAAAAATTGTACTTAATCGCCCCTGTTAAACAGGGGCAGAAAAATTGGGCCTTAGGCACTGGTGCTGGTGCCACCACACTGCAACCTCTGCCATATACTCTAGTTTTATTGCAGGAATTAGCCCTGCTGCAAAGCATTGCATCAAAAATTGTACTTAAACGCCCCTGTTAAACAGGGGCAGAAAAATTGGGCCTTAGGCACTGGTGCTGGTGCCACCACACTGCAACCTCTGCCATATACTCTAGTTTTATTGCAGGAATTAGCCCTGCTGCAAAGCATTGCATAAAAAATTGTACTTAAACGCCCCTGTTAAACAGGGGCAGAAAAATTGGGCCTTAGGCACTGGTGCTGGTGCCACCACACTGCAACCTCTGCCATATACTCTAGTTTTATTGCAGGAATTAGCCCTGCTGCAAAGCATTGCATCAAAAATTGTACTTAAACGCCCCTGTTAAACAGGGGCAGAAAAATTGGGCTGATGGCATCAACCAGAACCAGAAATGTTCTTCCAACATATCAGCGGAGGAGGAAGAGGATAGACAATCAACATAACAGGACAGTCACTCAGCATCAGCATAGGCAGTCTTGAAGGGATGTGGTATTTGAAAAAAAATTATTCTGTTACATCAGCTTCAGGTGCTTGGTAGCTGTGGGTGATCCAAGGTTAGAGATTTCTTCAGTTCTGAATCAACGTGCTGATTGTCATAATCTCTGGCTAGAGGTTTGTTCAGCCTTGAAGCGCCCAGCTACGAATGGCTACTCTCTGGGTGGTAATAGAGACTTTGTTACACTAGCAGTTCAAGGTGCCTGAGTTCTTCACCCTTGCCCTCTGTTCCTATATGAGTGTTGTTGGACATTATCCCTGCAAATAAAAACCTTTCAAAAGGATTTTATTGGTGTCAGTGTCCAAAGTTGTTGGGTATCAACCCTGGGAACCCCTAGAAGTGAAAGGACAAGCCAAGCAGAGGTAACCGGTAAGCCCAAAAGGTTAAGGCCACCCTGCCAAGACTTATGGCCGCTACACTCGGAACTGTGATCACCTGAGTCTCATGACTCGATGATCACAGGGCACACACAGGGAGTGATATGATGGCCTTCCGGAAATTCAGGTCCGCGCTGTGGCCGTCATTGGGCTATAGCGTGGACGGCAAGTGGTTAAATTAAGTCTAGCATCACCTTGTGCCATCTTCACTCTTATACAAATACTGTACCTGCTGACTTTTAAAATTAGGACACTTACCTGTCCATGAATCCAGCAGCATCTTCACCCAAGCTGATTTTTCAATTGGCTCTCGGATGCTGCCACTGCCATCTCGGCTAAGGGAAACCGGCAGTGAAGCCTTTTGGCTTCACAGCTGGTTCCCTACTGAGCATACGCAAAGCATGCTGCACTTTGTGAATGGCCCCGCGAACTTCCAGCGGAAGTAGGTTGCCACAGAGAAGTCAGCTCCTTCCCCCGAAAGGTGACAAATTTGGCAGCAGGGGCAAACAAGCGGAGTTTCCCCCTTTGGGTGGAGCTCCACTTTAACTAGTCTTCAGGCCTAAAATTAACATTTTAACTTATTAAAAATAAACAAATTAATAAGTATGGCTCTGTCAGTGAAATATTATAAATATAATTTAAAAATAAATAAAGAATAAAAAGAGCTGTGTTTGGAGTTGGGATTTAGAAGTATGTAAAAGGATGCATTCCCATTATGGCATATGATTAAGAAAGAAGCACATCTTATTTTTATAGATTTTTCTGTTGCCATCCTAGAGATACATGCTCTACAATCCATTTTTTGCATATAAATTGTCACAGGAACACCTGCCACTGTTATTCTTTGCCAAAAATGTGTCTTCACAAGGTGACTATTCGTTGGCATGACAACAGACTTCTAATCAAGAGATCTACTTTTAATTATTTAATTAATTAATTAGGGTTCAATATTTATTCTTTTTTTTTTTAAACCACACTGTTTTGACAAGATTCAGCTAACTCCAGTGACATTAGAGCAGTTTACACCTATAAATGTATTGTTTAATTAGTATTTTATATATTTGTTAAAATTCTATCTAACATTAAAAGTGAGCTGAAGGTGGATGTAAAATTTTATTTATTTTTAAATGTGAATAAATGCATGTTTTTGTCTTGATATCAGCCTCTGCTTCGTGTTGAAATGGAACGGGCCACCAGAGAGCAGAGAGTTCTTCATATTATTGTACTCTGCTATTTCAATGTCCCATCAGTAGTCTGACAGTGCTGCTACAGTGAAGGTCAAGGGATTGGCTGTGCTTTCTGGCAGGGGTGTCTGAATCCCAAGATTGACTTAACAGGATTACATTAAATGATTCCCATATACTGTATGTATTTGAACTGTGTAGTTAGTTGCATGAAGTTTGGCTTTAAAAATAACCTGTTGCAGTTACAGTGGCGGCAGGTACCCAGTATTTTAGGAGACGGACAGCAGCGATTCCTTAGTGCTCTGCACCTCAAGCCCACCTTTTTTTGAAGCCAATTAGAGCTGCAGTCCCTAATCATGTGCTTAAAAAAAACATTGGGATTTATGCGGCCGGCTCCCTGCGTGTAGATTAGGGGGCCAGATGCATGGATGGGTGGTCGGCGCCCATGCGCCCTGCATTAGGGGCCGCCACTGGTAAGTTGGATTCAACCACAGTTCCATTGCTCTATTGGAGCCCTCAGTAAATACCCAATACTTATAGGTATGTGGGAGCACGTGGGCTACTCTCAGAATGCAGTGTTCATTCCTGAGGAACCAATTGTCAGTCTGACATTCAGCTCACACAGGACTTCAACATGATGGGTGAGCATGGAGAAGGTGAGTATCAGTGGGAGAATAGTTCTCCCAAATCCTGACACTTTATCCTAATTAGACAAACTGCTGTGGCTTTTTTTATTCTATCCACTTTATATAAATGGCCTGATGGGAGAAGCACCAATGCAAGTGGACCTATCAATATATCCTCCCACATCAGCTACTCGTGCACTCCTTAGAGCATGCAGTGGCATAATCTGTGACCACTGTGAGCGGAACGGGTAACATGTGATCGTTGTGACCAATATGGTCACAATATACTGCTCTGGTGACAGTATGTAAAAAAAGAAAAAGTGCAACAAAAATAGTATATCTACATTTACTGTATACAGTATATATATATTTTATTTTTTACACATACTGTCACAACTTGAACACCACCACACCAGTCATACTGTCCCTAATCACTGCCAGCCCAGTCTCAGTGCCCCTGATCACCACTACACCAGTTACATAGTTCCCAACTGTCCCTGATTTCGAGGGACTGTCCCTGATTTGGAGCAATGTCCCTCTGTCCCTCATTCCTCCTCAATTGTCCCTCAGTTTTGTCTGATCTATATAGTTAGATATAAAATGCACTATTTATCTATTAAAAAGTGTTTTCCAGTGCTAAACCTTTCATCTGATTTCTAAATTGCTACATTTGTAAAGTCCAAATGCCAATATAAAGGAATAGTAGTGGTAAAAAAAACACTTGTGGGTTTAACCAGTCTTTTTTTTTGTACAATTCTCCTTTAAGGGGGTGTGGCAAGGGGTGTGTCCTATACCTGCATACTTTTGCTGATAGGTGTCCCTCATTCCCATCTCAAAAAGTTGGGAGGTATGCAGTTACAGTGCCCCAATCACCACCACACAGGTTACAGTGCCCCTGATAACTGCCACACAGGTTACACAGGTCACTTCTACACCAGTCTCAGTGCCCCTGATCACTGCCACACCAGTTTTAGTGCCCCTGATCACTGCCACACCAGTCTCTGTGCCCCAATCCCTGTCACATCAGTCCCAGTGTCCTTGATCACTGCCACATCAGTCATATTGTCCCTAATCACCACCACACCAGTTACAGTGTCCCTGGTCACCACTACACCTGTTGCGGTGTCCTTGATTGCCACCACACCAGTCACAGTTTCCCTGATCCCCACCACCCGAGTGACAATGCCCTTGCTCACAGCCACACCAGTTACAGTGTCCCACCACAGCAGTCATAGTCTCACCATAAGAACTTGTTCACATGTGAAATGCTCTTTGACGAGCCGTCTGTGTTCAAGTTGCTCTTCAGAGAGCATTTGATAGGAAGTGAGGAGACTTTGTGTCTTGTTCCTCACCGCCTGCTTCAACCCCTTGGACCACACAAGCATCCCCCTTCATTTAAATGGGTCACAATCGGCAGGTGTACAGGAGGTATAATTCTTGCCACAGCAGCAAAGCTTTGCAGCTGTGGCATGTGTACACCCCCGGTCGCTGTCTCTGCAGTTAAAGTGGGTAGCAGTTGAGGAGCAGTAAAACTACAGCTCAACCACAAAGTTTTACCATCACACAACCTCTTGTATGAACAAGCCCTAATAGTGCAGCCAGTCACAGTTGGTGTCCCTGATTGTCACCTGTACTAACCCTGGTCTGTTTATTGACCACATTTCTGCCTCTTGTCTGGACCAATCCTTTACCTGTTTGCTGACCATGTCTGCCTGAGCCTGAACTGACCCATCTTCACATCTGATTCACTAAATTCCTGTGAAATACCAGTCCCAGCCATCCCCTGCAGACAAATGCACTCCTGGAACCCCAGGCACTGCCTTTCTTTAGCCTCCTGTACATCCTGGTTAGTGAACATGCCATTCCCGGGGACAGGCATGTACCAGTAGGCTAGGCTTACTTGGCTTATAGGTACTGGGACTGCTATAGGTGACGCTACACTAAGCTATATCCCTGATCGTATTGAGACGACCATTACAGTATATTGGTTTTGATACAATTGGATGATTTGTGTCATACACAAGATACAATGTCTGATATATATTTAGTCCAAAAAGTGAAAAAGTCTCACACGTGTGGTATTGCTACCTTGAAGAAAAGTAGAAAATTGTCTTTTGAGATGTAATTCTTTTTTTTTTTTTCCATTAAAGTTTTATTGCGTAAACAAATTTTCATAACATGGGTGAAGTAGTCATTACATTTTGTAGGACATCATACATTACATTGTTCTATTTCAGCAACTTTTCCAATTATACAGCTCATCCTACTACTTCAATTGCTATAACTGTTGATTTAACTGTTTAAACTATGAAAGTTAGTCTGGTTTTTGTAAGTGTCTTGGGGGTTATACCCCTAAAAGAGTATATCTTAATTGAATGTTCAAAATAATACACTAATATAGGGGAAGAAAGTACCTACTGGAGAGTGAGGGGGTGGAGAGGGGGAGGAGGGGGATGGGGAGTGAGTGAGGGGAGGGGGGGGGTTTAAGTGCTTATTTTTGTTACATACAAGTGAAATCAGGGATGTTTTACCTCAGATCCTCTAAGTAGAAATCATTTAAACGTATCTAAGCGCCATGCCCAACCAGTGTCTTCATCCATTTTGCATTTTGGCAAAGGTGTCTGAGTACTTAAAGGCGAACCAATTTTGAGATGTAATTCTAATTATGCTTATACTATGTGTGAGAAATATCTTATTAAATTGACAATTTTGTGTAAAAAATTTTTTTTCCTTTCTGCATTTTCCAAAAACTTGTGGCGAAAAAATAAGTCTTTAGAAGGCTTGCCATGCCTCTTAGAAAATACTATGGGATGTTTGCTTTCCAAAATGTGGTCATTTTTTGGGTGTTTTCACTGTCCTGGTGCTCCAGGGCCTCCAAAAGTATGATAGTTAGTCAAGAAATGAGATGTGTAAATTATACCTCCAGAAAGCCTGAAGGTTCTCCTTGAATTTTGGGCTCCTCTGTGGCTAGGCTGTATAAAAGTCTCACAAATGTGGTGTTGCCATTCTTAGAAGGAATAGTAGAATGTGTTTTGAGGTGTATCTCTAAATATGTCTATGATGTGTGTTAGAAATATCCTATTAATTGACAACGTTGTGTAAAAAATACATTTCCGCTTTCTTTCCTGCATTTTCCAAAAAAAACTTGTGACAAAAAAGGACACATTCAAAAGACTCATTATGTCTTTTAGAAAATACCTTGGAGTGTTTGCTTTCAAAAATTGAGTTATTGTGTATGTGTTTTGCACTGCCCTGGTGCTCCAGGGCCTCAAAAATGTGAAAGGTAGTCAGGAATTTAGATGTGTAATTTTTGCACCTGGAATGTTTGAAGGTGCTCCTTAGATTTTTGGCACATCTATCTATCCATCTAGGCAAGCCTTTTTTCCAGGGTGCCCAGACACCATGGGTTTCTTAAGGTTTCTTCAGGGGTGCCTTGGCAAAATGCCTAAAAAGGATCAAAAATTGTACACAAGCCAGGGGGTGGATCAACCCTTCCGTTTAATTACACAAAGCCACAGGTTTTAAGCACAAGTCAAATCATTGGAGGACAGCAGGCTGAGTTCCCAGCACAGCCAGAGAACTGACACGCTGTGCTCCCATGCCTAGTGTGGTCCGTTTTTAGTAGGAAAGCAGAGGGACTGACAGGAACACCAGGTATTTCACACAAAGAAAGGAATACAAAGATGGATACTTTTGCATAAAAATATGTGTCACAGCAGGCATATATCAGGCATATGAAATGTTGGGGTAACATTCTTTAACATGCACAGACTATGCAAATGTTGTCTCTTGCATTTCGACAACTATGGAACATCTCCAGCCCCTAGGCCATTGGCTGACTGCAAAGAAGAACATGGGTAGGCACTTATTTCCGCTGCAACATAGCAGCTAATATTTGAGCATGAATGGAAAGGTTGAATAAAAGATTACCTAAAGCCCCTTTCACATGGGTGGCTGGGAGAATAATAAAAAACGGTGGTTGAGTTGCTGCCCCTGACTGGTCAACTACAATCCTAAATACAGCCGGAGGAACCGGCGGCAGCAAATTTAACGTGAATGTCAAGTTGAGGATCAAACTTGGCCATTTAGGTCCAGTGGCAGCTGGTGGTCATTATTTTTTTTGGGGGGGGGGGAGGAGGCAAACAGTGCTTTAAAAAAAAAACCCGCTGCTGTAATTCATGTGCCCAGGATCCTGAAAGGGGCCGGACACATTATTAGGGGGTTGTGGTGGCGATGGAAATGGGAGGCAGCGCCCGTGTGCCTTCAATGGACAGGGTGCCACCTGTTCAGGTCAATATGGCTATGCTACAACAGCGAGCAAAATGCTTGGCTTGCGATTGTGGCATATTAGCCGAATTTGCTGTTTGGTAAAAAAAATAGGTATTCGGGATGTGGCAGGATTGCCTCCTGAATTCCTGGCAGCAACTGCTGAACCCCTCTCTGAAAAGCAATCCACCACAGATAGCTTTAAAGAGCATGAGGCAGTGCAAACCCAACCGAACAGTGTTATGGTAGGCATTCTCCTTCCATTGTGCCTGGAGCTTATTTGTAAATACAGGATGCACATATTTATAAGTCCTATGGGATCCATTTACTGTTTTGGCAATGCTACTTTCTTTTTAACACATTCTGTACAGTACTTTGAGTCCTTAGGGAAAATAATAATAATAAAAACTATAATACAGATGATGACAATGATTATTACATCTCGAGTAGTGTGACTTAAACTGACATTTTTAATATGATATAAAATGTTTGCTTGCATTGGCATGAAGACAAATAAACAGAAAACTCACCAACATTACATCTGTTATAATAATGAAGCAAACCGAATACAATGCTCACATTAGTGTGCCACGGCGTGTTATTCACCTACATCACGTATTGATTTTGGATAAGATTTTGCGGGCAGATTATGTTCAGCTCCCAGACATCACAGAGTCTAACACAATAGTTCTTGCTAATTTTCACCTTTTAATTGACAAAAACTAGAATTCGATTAAATAAATAAAGATAAGTTACGTAATATTCACTAAACCCTACTTCACCCCTAGAAGACATTAGCTGAAAGGAAGTGAATTGTTTATAAACTTAAAATAATAGAAAAATAAAATAGGATGTAAACCCTATCTGGTATTCAGTTTGCTAAAGCAATGTGTACCATAAACAAATGTCATTTCTTTTTTTTTATAAATAAAATACTTGTTTTCTCAATTTTTTTCATCCCTTGTTACATCTCAGTACTGCTTTTTTACTGCAGCTTCTTTGCAGCCACTTTCTGTCTACACATACTCCAGCAATGGCTACATGGCATTTTTCAGAGTGGGTTTCTTGAATAGTGTTGGGCAAGCGGGTCAGACCGAGCACAAGTTCGGGCTAAACATCAACTGTTCGCTCATTTGGCGAACACCCGAATGCGCGCTGCATAGGCATAGCTGGTTGGAAAGGAGCAGGCCGGGAAGCTGGCCACTGCGTCTTTACAATGGATGAGTCATCAGCTGTCAACGGGCTTTCCCGCTGACAGCTGAATGAAACAAAAAAACATTGCCGGCAATAGTAAAACAAAAATGGCATGGGAGTCCCCCCAATCTATACCAGGCCCTTCGGATCTGGTAAGAATTTTAAGGGGAACCCCATGCCAAAATTGTAAAAAAAAAAAAAAAATGCACGTGGGATCCCCCCAAAATCCACACCAGACCAGATCCGAGCATGCAGCTCTAAGACGACCACTGCCTTGCTAAAGAAGCTGAGGGTAAAGGTGATGGACTGGCTAAGAATGTCTGCAGACCTAAACCCTATTGAGCATCTGTGGGGCATCCTCAAACAGAAGGTGGAGGAGCACAAAGTCTCTAACCTCCACCAGCTACGTGATGACGTGATGTCATGGAGGAGTGAAAGAGAACTCCAGTGGCAACCTGTGAAGCTCTGGTGAACTCCATGCCCAGGAGGGTTAAGGCAGTGCTGGAAAATAATGGTGGCCACACAAAATATTGACACTTTGGGTCCAATTTGGACATTTTCACATAGGGGTGTACTCACTTTTGTTTCCAGCAGTTTAGACAATAATGTCTGTGTGTTGAGTTATTTTGAGGGGACAGCAATTTACACTGTTATACAAGTTGTACACTCAGTACATTACATTGTAGCGTAATTGAAGTGTAATTTCTTCAGTTTTGTCACATGAAAAGATATAATAAAAAATTTACAAAAATGTGAGGGGTGTACTCACTTTTGTGAGATACTGTACCTTATACTTACTTTTGTACAATTTTGTATCTCTTAATTGTAAAATGAATAAAAAGAATATAAAAAAATAAAAGCCATATGGAAACAATGTAATAATTATTATTAAAGCCAGGACCCTGCATTCACTGTATCTGGTCTCCCCTTACACTATAACCAGTGTCTGGCTAATGCTTGTAGGAGGAGTATTAATTTTCCTCTGACTGTCCTATGAGGCAGCAGGACACCGACCCTCTGTCTGGACACTGCTGATTGGCCCTGTGCTGATCACATGCACCCTCCCAAGAAAAAATTAACTCTTTAGCAATGCATACCAACTGAGCATGTGCAGAGTGAATCCAAAGTCTCTGTCTTATCAGGAGATTGATTGGGGACTGTAGAAGAAGGGGTGGATCAGAGAAGACAGGATTAAACAGCCTTTTTACAGAATGCAGGGAATTAACCCCTTAGGTTCCACAGTGAGTATAACAAGCATGCTTTACTGCATATACAGACTGATTTTACTGTTGAGGGTTTAGTAACATTTTAACTAAGCTGATTTTTTAGCTTCTCCACCCAGCGATATCACATTTGCCATTTTCTGGCTTTTCAATTTGTTAATTATTTTCAAATATTCAAAAACACCATAAATTTGGTTTATACTGTATAAAACTGTACAGATTTTGCTTTGGGGGTGTTAAAAGCCAGCTCACCGGTTGTGCTCTGTCTCAGCATGCAGGAACCATGGAGCAGATCAAATGGTTTGTTAAATTGAACCGTGTAAGAACCTGGACTATAAAAGTCTAACACAAGGAACAGCAATTACATATTTATTCAGTGATTTTCTGTCCATCTCAATGCAGTAAGTGCTCTGGAAACATCTAGCTTCTTATCGAATGCATCCTTACCTTGAAACTGCATCTTAATTGCATCCTTTAATGGTTTGCTTCAATCAAAAATCACTGGGTCAGTAAACTTGCTGTAGTTGCACTTTGTAACTCTACATTTACTTCTAAAAAAACACTGAAAATAAATTACTGAGACCACTTGGTTAGAGGTTAAGATACCAGTTAATGCTTGCTGTTCTCAGTCCCTTCGAAGTATGTACAAAGCATTTTACATGGAGGTTTTCTTAGCTTATTGTATAATAAATCCCAAATACTTGCTAAGACACAAACTTTAATTATATTTTATTGATAATGCCTCACAGTACATGACACTTAGGGCCTATTTAGATGTAATTTAAAATTTTACATACCATAGACACCCATTATCACACCTATTGCGTTAAGATGCATTATTGTTACATTTTGCATGTGTTTTTTCAACACTTGCCGACTGCCTAAAGTACATGTACTGCGGCAGGTCGGCTCTATTGTGCAAAATGACGTACCCGTATGTCATTTCTTGCAATAGCCTCTGGGGGGGTGCGCGCGCTGCTGGAGGCACGTCCGCACGCTGATTTGACAGAGGGGTGCCAATAAGCGGGGTCACCCACAATCATTCCCATGAGAGGCAGAATGACAATCTGCCTATGTAAATAAGGCAGACCACCATTCTGACAGGGGAGAAGATAGAGATCTTGTGTTCCTGCTAGTAAGCAGGAACATGGATCACTGTTTTCACCCAGTCAGAGCATCCCCCACACAGTTAGCAAGCACCCCCTAGGGACACTTTTGGATGCAGGTGGTCTTCTTTGATGAGGTGTGGATTTGGGAGGTTCTATTAGAACTCCCCAGGGGTGGATGAGTCTCAGACCCTTTTCAAGATCTCCGACGGTGTGGGATTGCCCATTTTTAGGGGATAAGGAGTGTGGCCGGGTATCTCCATTTATGTTGAATTTTGTGGTTTTGCAGCCCTTTGTTTATTGGGTTCAGTAGACATCTCAGTTGGAGGGTGTACTTGGAGAGATCTGGAAAGAGTTGAATCCCTGTGTAGTGAGCTGGCAGGGGTGATTTGTCTTTGATCCCTATGAGGAGTCTCTCTTTGATGTGATAGAAGTGCACCCTCATCAGTATATCTCTGGGGACTGAGGTTGCCAAGTGAGGTGGTTTAGCAATTCTGTGGATTCTATCTATTATAACATCACGTGGAGATACTTCAGGGATGATTATGCGCAACTCCTTACGTACATTTTCAGGAACACCTCTTAATTTGACGTTGTTCCTGTGGGACCTGTCTTCTAAATTGGCCTGCTTGGCATGCATCCATGCCTGTTCCTCTTTAAGGTCATCGCAGGTATCAATCATTTCATTCACCGTGAGAGTGCAGTCAGACTCTCTCAGTATTGGTCACTCTGTCATGTGTTCCTACTAGTGTGTGGCTATCAGAAGTGATTTTTGAAAATAGAGACGAGAGGTCAGTCATGAGGGAAGTCTGGAGGGAGAGTAGCATTTTAAGGTGGTATCCAGGACTGGCTGGCCTGAGGTAGGGAAGGAGGCCATAGAGGATTGCAGGGCCTGGTTGGAGAGGAAGGGATTCGGAGCCTGGGCCTCAATTTGTGGGTGCAGCGTCTGCTGCAGTGGTGTGTCAAGCCACATTTTAGCTTTAGCAGGACTGCCAAGGAGAGGGTCGACCTCCTAGGGGTTGGTGAGCTGAGCAGGGGTACCTGGATTTGGATGATCCTCCGGGATAGAATCTGGGAGGTCCTTGTATGCTGCTCATGGCACGGCTGGGCCTGGGCCATCTTGGAATGCAGCGGTCCGCTCCGCCAGCTTGTAGGCCAATTCTGTTTGTTTCTGAGGCACGCGGTCCGTGAATCTTTTATGGGAGGGGTTCATTTTAGTCTCCAGTGTGTCAGGAGCTAGGATGGCCATGGATAACCCGTGGTTGCTGCCTATGATGCTAGATGCTGTCCCCTGGCTGATGAGCTGAGAGACTAAGCGTCCATCTGCTTCTGCGGTCGGCCACGCCCCCCCATGACACTTTTAACCCATTGATCGCCCTAGATGTTAACCTCTTCCTTGCCAGTGTCATTAGTACAGTAACACTGCATGTTTTTAGCAGCAATCACTGTAATAATGTCACTGGTCCCCAAAAAAGTGTCAAAAGTGTCAGGTAGATGTCCGATTTGTCCATGGCAATGTCGCAATTACGCTAAAAATCACTGATCACCGCCATTACTAGTAATAAATAAAAAGGCCATAAAAATATCCAATAGTTTGTAGACGTGATAACTTTGGCAAAAACCAGTCAATATGCACTTATTGGGATTTTTTATCAAAAATGTGTACCAGAATACATATGGGCCTAAACTGATAAAGAATTTTCGATTTTTTAATTTTTTTAATTGGATGTGTTTTATAGCACAAATTGTTGCTCTTTTTTTGTTTATAGTGCATTATATGTGGTTTGGTATGTACGCCCATACCCTATAATTAAAGAAACTATAAAAAAAAATTATATTTAAATAATTTAAAACATATCGCTTTGCAGACACTTCTTCTGTGTTGGTTTTCTATTGTAGGGATTATTGTACATCATCTTGGTTAGTAACACTTTCTAAAGGCATTTCAAACATGCTGTAAATGCCATATAGGCCGTGTTAATTTATTTGCAGAAAATATTTTCATCGCAGAAATTAACTCTATTTTAGTAGACTAAAATAAAAATAAAACAATTAAGATGACTAAAATATGACTAAAACTAAAATGGCATTTTAGTCAAAAGACTATGACTAAAACAAAATCGAAAATTGATGTCAGAATTGACACTGCACACATAAGAATAAGTAAGCTGCTGAAAGAAAAAAAATTAAGAAAAAGGCTTTTCTTGTTTTTTTTTCTTAATATTTCATGTTGGTAATATATTCAGGTAATATGTGCAATGGCTTTACAGCCACTAGAGTTTATAGTGTTTTTTTATTTTTTTATTTTAAAATTTCTGTTTGTCAAAAAGCAATATTTTTGTGTGTTTATGAAACTTGGTCTTATTTATAACGATGTTACAACTAAAACTAAAATGATCCAGATGACAAAAATACGACTAAAACTAGTTTAGTCGCCTGGACTGTTTTAGTTTTAGTCTATTTAGTAAATTGACCCCTATGACTAAAACTAAATCTAAATTTGATGTAAAAAGTAACACTGCATATAAGCATTTGTGGCACTTTTGCAGTGTGTTTATATTGACATGAATGGATGTATTTGGGGAACGGTAAAGAAAGAAGAAACATTATGGGGTTGGTTTACTAAAGGCAAATAGACTGTGGACTCTGCACGTGCAGTTGTGCCAGAGCTTAGTAAATGAGGTAAGGCTTCACTTTGCTAACAATACCCAATCACATGCAAAGGAAATGAAAAAGTCAGCAGAGTCGCCATATTTGCTAAGTGAAGGGATATTTAGCTTAACTGCATCTATTTTATTATAATCAGCTTAAATTTTGATTCTCTTTCCTGTACTCCATTTCACATATTACTAGGTGTGCGTATTGGTAATCTAGTTTCGTTTCCAGGGGGCGGACTGACCATTCGGGCACTCGGGGCACTGCCCGAGGCCCCCATGCCACTAAGGGGCCTCATCAGGGTTGCCAGCCTCAATAAAACCAGGGACAGTATGTAAAAATCTGTGTTTTAAAAAAAAAATCCCAAGATTATAGCTGCCCCGCCTCTCCAGTACCTTTTTAGTGTGTGTATGTGTATTCTGTGTGTCTGTGTGTATACTGTACAAGTGTGTGTGTGTATACTGTGTGGCCCCATAATCCATTGCCTGGGGGCCCCATAATCTCCTATTGCCTGGGGGCCCCATAATCTTCTCCTATTGCCTGGGGGCCCCATAATTTCCTATTGCCCGGGAGCCCCATAATCTTCTCCTATTGCCCGGGGGCCCCATAATCTCCTATTGCCCGGGGGCCCGATGAGTTGTCAGTCCGTCCCTGTTCGTTTCTCATGTTCCTGTTGTCTACTTTCAAGTTTTGTTTCTCATAAGTTACTTCACATTTCTTGTAAAGCACGTGATTTCCTAGAAATGATTTGTTTCACTTTTATCATAAACTGTCTCTGTATTTGATTGGACAATCTGCATGACACGTTCAAAGGGCGGTACCTTCTGAAAGCCCCCTTTAAATATTCACACCAAAAAATAACGATTTAGATTTGCTTGGAGAGATTTTTTCGTCTTTTGTCAGTGTCTCATGGGGTTAAATCTCCAGGCCTCTGGGGATTGGAAGTCACACCTTATACAGAGGTATCAAGGGTTAACCTACCCCTAGACTATCAACATCCTATCACTAAACTCTGTAGCAACTGCACTTGCAAGTGCACAATCCATTTGCCTTTAGTAAATCAATCCCTCCCTGTCAGATAAATTCTGATATACTCTACTTGCTTTTGATGCTAATTGTAGATTTGGTTTTTTAATTGCTACATAATGTCAGACTGCATAAAAATTGTACTTTATGCCTTTTTTTCTCCTTAACCTCCTTCCCTTTATGGTAATCTCAACACCCGAAGGATGAGGGGGTTTTCCAATTATGTGACCACTGTGATTGGCTGTCATAATGATTGCGAACTGTTCTTAGAAGAAAAAATTATACCCACCTAGGTGGATGCAGTATTGCTACGATGCAGCATCTGTTGCCCACCGCCTCTATACTGAGAATTGAGAGATCAAACTTTGCTGATCACTAATTTCCATCCTCCGCTCTGAGCAGAGTGCAGTGAATGTCAGTCACCGGCTCTCTGCTTTGGCCTTCCAGCGCTCACTGAAGCAACGGGCTGTGAAGGGGGTGGGAGTGGCTGGCTCAGTCTCCCAGTGGCTCACTGAGAGGCTGAGTCAGCTGCCAATCCAGGGTTCCTGGAGGATCTTGACTGTAAAGTCAGAATCAATCCAGCACCTGGACCGGCTGAGTAACATCTGCTGACAGTGGAATTTAGCCTGTTGGCTAAAAATGGGCCAGCGTAGTGCAGAACGAACTGCAATCCTGTGATCCATAGGAGAGGTGGGGCCAAAAAAATATTTGGGCATACCTCACCTTTAAAAGCAATCACTAGGGTTGATTTACTAAGATTGGAAAATCTAGTGCAGCTGTGCATGGTAGCCAATCGGCTTCTAACTTCAGCTTGTTCAATTAAGCTTTAGCAAAAAAGTTGGAAACTGATTGGTTTCGATGCAGAGCTGCACCAGATTTTTAGTAAATCATCCCCACTGTTTTGGGAGTGTGCAGTGAGCGCACTCTCAGTAAAAACAATTACTCCCCAATTGGCACATTGTCAAAAGTATTGAGACACCTGCCTTTACATGAACTTTAATGGCATCCTAGTCTTAGTCCATAGGGTTCAATATTGAATTGGTCACCCTTTGCATCTATAACAGCTTTAACTCTTCTGGGAAGACTGATTTAAATTTCTGATCATGTGTAGACAATTCCGACGGACAAAGTGCCACGCATGCTCAGAATAAATTAAGAGACCACAACTATTGGCTACTGGCCCGTTTATAGTCCCAAACGTGTTCTACGTCACCTTGTTAAGAACGATCGGATTTTCCGACAACTTTGTGCGACCGAGTGTATGCAAGACAAGTTTGGCACAAAATCCGTCTGAAAAAATCTGATGGATTTTGTTGTCGGAATGTCCGACCGTGTGTACAAGGCATAAGAACACAACAAAAACTTACTTGACAACGGGTCTAACCTTTCTCTGCTCTATCCAAAAAAAAAAAAAAAAAAATGTACCCATACAAACACTTAAAGTATGTGTAAATAATGTTGTTTAATAATGTTGTTTTTTGATAGAGATAGGTTTAATCTTATGAGCAAATAATCAATTGTTTGTTACTCTAATTTTGTTTCAGCAGAAATAATTGAATTTGCTGAACATAACAACATACAATACGAAAACAAAAATTAGACAAGCCCAGCAGATGAATAATAATAATGTCAACTGTTCCATTGAATGCTGTTCTAACATAAGAATTACAAGTATCAGAGCCACCTAAAACACATTACAAAAAGCCACCACGGTAATTGATTGCAGTGGAAATACATTAGCAGGAAATAGATCTAGCTGCGAAAGCGATAATCTGATAACACTTTACTTAACGCTGCTGTATGCACAGCTTACAAAATAGAAGACACACAATGATGCACTTATTTGACAAAAATGCAATTGCTCTGTTTGGAGAATAAATGGAGTCAAAGTCATTTATAAAAATAGCAATTTGTGGCATGTTTATCAATGTCTTTGCAGAAGACAAAAGGCTTAATTCGCTAAATTGTAACAACCATCATTTACTGCAATTACTTTTACTGGCAAGAGCCAATGGTGGCTGAAAATAACAGTCATGTGACAATCATTAGGGCAAACAGGGATGGGCGGTTGGCGAAAAAATAAAGGGAAAGAGGAATGGTGAAGGAAAGGGGGAGGAAGGGCTCATAAAATTGTAATGTTTGATATGCCAACAACTTTTGAGAGGTGCGTATCCAATTCTAATCCAAATATCGAGTAGATGTTTTCCCTACTCAACAATCAAAAATGATCATCAACATCCTGAATGGTGTGGCCTGAATACAAGTGTAACATTGCCCTAAAGATAGAGTTAGCCTTTAACATGGTTGATTGATGACCTGTGATAAAATCTCACAATTGGTACAACAGAAGCTACAATAAAACTATACACACACTCACTGAAACTCCTTGTACAAAAACAATGGGCAAAATGCAGTAACTTGTAGCCATAACGGAAAGCATGCTATATTGTTTTTGGGCCCCGTGCATACGCTCACAACCTCCTTGAGTCACTCAGTGGTGTAAGAATTTAAATTGTCTGAGGTCTCAGCTGTTTCCCAACTGATAAGGGCTCCATTACAAGGGAACAAAAGGAAGTGCCACCTAAGTGCAATAAATGTTGTTTGGTTTAATGACACAACAGGTAATGCACTTACAGGAAGGAGATTAAAAACAGGCTCATCTTTGTGCTGGTAGCACGTGGCTCAGTCCGGTCTGGTCCCTAGTCCAGCCTATGGAATAGGACGAGTCTGTTTTTAATCTCCTTCCTGTAAGTGTGTTACCTGTTGTGTCGTTAAACCAAACTAAATTTATTGCACTTAGGTGGCGCTTCCTTTTGTTCCCTTGTCTTCCTTATACAGAGCTGGCTTCTCTCTTAGGACAGCTGCTGCCTACCACCATCCCTTTTTACTTTGTTCTATGCTCCATTTATGGACTAATGAACTGCGACTGAGCTTGCTATGTATCTTTGCGTTCACAGTTTTACTTTTCCGATAAGGGCTCCATTGACTTACACAAGTTTGTAGCTCAATAGTTAGGAAATGTTTTATAAACCATTTCTCTGGGATAAAATGTGGCAAATTGCAGATTTTACTCAAGCGTACATTACCAAAGTTCTATAATCTTTCTCTGGTAGGTGTGACCATCAATGGTCATGATGTGGCCTTGTGAAGATTTATTCTACACAGTTTGGCCCAATTCAATTGAACTTGACATGCCTCCAGCAGGAAATTCAAAATTGTCCTTGGATGAATAATGACAGCTGACTCTGCATGCAAAGGTAGTTCTGATTTTGAATGTACATTAATAAGTAAGTAGGCAAGTAGGTAGGTTGAAGGCAGACTCAAGTCAAGAATGGAGTGATGCTGGGGCTTGGGAGTCAGGACTGCTACAGTAGCTGACTGTAAGCAGAAACTGTAACTTACTATTTTCGGTGCTTCTCTCACTTGCTATAGTGAGGTCTATAAAAACCTTGCTTGCAATTAAATTAAATGTTCCTGGTATGTATAGAGGACATTTCAAAAAGCCATAAACATTAAGGCCCCTTTCACACTGGGGTGGTGCGGCCATCGGCGGTAAAGCGCCGCCATTTTTAGCGGCGCTTTACCGTCGTTTTAGCGGCGCTTTACCGTCGTTTTAGCGGCGCTTTACCGTCGTTTTAGCGGCGGTCGGCGGGCGCTAGCGGGGTGGTTTTAACCCCCGCTAGCGGCCGAAAAAGGGTTAAAAGCGCCCGCAAAGCGCCGCTGCAGCGGCGCTTTGGCGGCGCTTTGGCGGCGGTATTGCCGCGCTGTCCCATTGATTTCAATGGGTAGGAGCGGTTTAGGAGCGGTGAATACACCGCTCCTTCACCGCTCCAAAGATGCGGCTAGCAGGACTTTTTTCACTGTCCTGCCAGCGCACCGCTTCAGTGTTAGGAGTGAAAGGGGCCAGTTTTTTCAGGCGCTACACAGGCGCTATTTTTAGCACTGTAACGCCTGAAAACCGCCTCAGTGTGAAAGGGGCTTAAATGATGAATACAGTTAAATGTGTATTACTGTTTTATTTTTCAATATTTAAGAGACATTTTAGGCAAGTGGTCAGTGAGTGATACTATTCAGGAAAACTTACAATTAATTAAAAGTATAAAATCCCCAGTTTCCCTTAAAGTTATTAAGTAATAATAATTATTAGAATTGAAACCCCTATTTTAAGCACTTATTTTATTCACTTTTGTATGTATGTATGTATGTATGAAGTATGCAGCTTCTTTATTCTTTTAATATTTTCCTACAGCATGTTCCAGCTGGTGTCATGACCACTGCCCTAGGTTTCATGTTTCAGGGTGGCTCCTTTCCCTTGCAGCATCCTATGGAGTCACCCTTACATGCAGAGACAAGAGCTGTGTCTTCCCACACAGTGTGCATCAATAGGAACATAAGATGGCATGGCACCCCTGCTCTTCTCCTCCTCCTCCTCCCCTTTCCTTCCATAAGCCAACATATGAACTCCAGACTGCACTGCTAAGCTAAAAAATGCTGGGGTGGGGGGGGTAATACCACTCTAATATGAGTTCTATGCAATCCAAGATCACTGAGAAAATAAAGTAGAGTGGATTGGTTTATTATATCTGGTTGAAGCACTTAAAGGAAAAGTATGGCCAAATCTTTTTTGGTCATACTTCTCCAGTGAGTCACAGGAGTGCGCTTAAAGGGGTTGTAAAGATTTTTTTTTTTTTTTCTAGATAGATACCTATAAGCTAGTGCATTGTTGCTTCACTTACCTTTTCCTTCGATTTCCCTTCGAAAAAATTTTTTTCTTTGTTTTCTTTGTCTGAATTTCTCACTTCCTATTCCTCCTCAGTAAGCTGTTCAGTAAGCTGTTATAGCGGACTAGACACCGCTCGGATGATGGTGTGAAGTTTACTGAGGAGAAACAGGAAGTGAGAAATTCAGACAAAGAAAAAAAAACATTTAGAAGGGAAATTGAAGGAAAAGGTAAGTGAACCAACAATGCATTAGCTTAAAGGAACCTATTTAGAAAATAAAAAACAAAGCTTTACAACCCCTTTAATTCTGCACTTCTGTGACCTGATTCAGCCTACAGTGGGCTAAAGCCTTTGCATTGAAGCTTACAGAGCATTGCAACCGGTGTAAGCACAGACCATTGTTCACCCCCTGACCCAGGTCTGTACAGAGGAAAAGAAGAAGCAATAAATAGATGTGGAGTCATGCAAGATGATGTGCAGCCCCCAGAGTATCTTAAAGTTGCGGGAGCGCCAATAATTGTATGCTGGTGTCCATTTATCCACATGTATCCATACGGATGGATTAGAGAGCTGGATTCCATAGCCTGGTGTGAGAACCTTACAGCTGGGGACGTATAAGAGTTTTATGACTTCCTTTAATAGGGGTCATACATTTCTGGTGAGTGAGCTGTGCACCTTAATCTGGTGGAGGGGAAGAGCAAGTTTTTTTTTTGGTGTCTCATTTTTTCACTTTTGGATTAATCTGCACCAAGCACTTTATTTGAATCATTTTTCATGGACAATTTATATCTATATTTTTTGTTAACATTGATAACATTTCCGTGAGTGTGGTAAATAATTCATCTGATTAAAACCTGTTGTCCGCTGACATCACAGAGCTAGTACAAGTTCTGCAATGATCCTGACAATAATGTCAAAATCTGCCCAGATGCCTGGTCAGCCTCTTAGCATTCCACTGAGAATCTGAACCAGCTGCTCCTGTCCCCTCCACAGCCCAGCACTCCAGTAAGCGCTGGCAGGGCAGACAGTCACTTCTCTCTGCTCACTGAAGACCGAGAATGGAGCACTCAATTCTTGACATATTACATGTTTACAATCTCATATGAAAGGCACAATTCATTTCCTTCAGATCATTGATAACCTTACAATTATGGAGAATGCTTATCTTGTGACAATTGATGTGGAAGCATGGTATAGCTCCATTCCCCATGATAAGGGAATGGAAGCTATAAAACATATTATCTACCAAAGAGGAGACAAGGATTGGGGCTATAACGATTTTGTCCTGTCTCTTCTGGACTACATATTACATCATAATGTCTTTACTTTCAATGGCTCCCACTACCTCCAGGTGCAGGGAGTAGTGATGGGGACATGTTGTGCCCCACCATATGTCAACCTGTACCTTGGGGGAGTGGGAGCAGATGTTCCTTATCGACGAGGTCTTGTCGATATACACTTACCATTTCCTTATATAATTTAGGTATATTGATGACGTTTTCACCGTGTGGAAGGGTTCTCTGGGGTTGCTGTCTCGATGTCTGGAGAGAATGAATAGAAATGAATTTAACTTGACATTTACCAAGTCTTCCAGTGCTGATCAGGTCTCCTTCCTTGATGTGGAGGTCTCTAGGGGAGATTATGGCACCCTCTGCAGTGGCCTGTACCGTAAAGCCACGGCAGGATATATTGCACGCCTCAAGCTTTCATCCACAGTCCTTAGTGAGATCAATACCCTACAGCCAATAGTGAGACGGAACTGTACTAATGATGATACTTTTGAAGCTGCAAATTGTGGGACAGACTGTTGCAGAGAAGTTACTCCCGTACATCTCTCAAGAAAGCTTTCAGATGTGGCACACTACACACTAGATATGATCTTCTGTACTCACATAAATCCCCAAGTCAGGATAATCCTTTGAGAATTAGCAACAAGTACTGCAACAAGCATTTCGAAAAGCATGTCGAGATTAGCAAAACTGTTTCCAAATTTTTGCATGTGTTAACAATGGGTCCATCTCTGGACGTTTGATCCTAGAGGTTCCTCTCTTCATGTTTAAGAGAGCAACATCTATTGCTTCAAAATTAGTGAAAAGTGAATTCAAAAGTGACCTGGGTATTGAACATTATAAGTACAGAGGCACCTTTATGTGTGGTTATTGCAAATACATATATACGAATAAGAAACCAATTCTACTGGATGGGGGGGTCTTCAGACCCAGACATTTTGCGAACTGTAAGGCCGCGTACACACGCGGGGACTGTTCGCTCAACTTTGTCCGTCAAACAGTTTCAGCGGACAGTCCGCTCAAAATTAGCATGGACGGACTTGCCCACACACGACGAACGAACAGTCCGCTGAAACCGTGCGCGATGACGTGAACGGCACGTACGACGGGACGAAAAATACGACGTCCTATACACTGCAATGCAAACTTCGGCGTGTAAATCCTTTCTGAGCATGCGCGGAACTTAGTTTGACGAACAAGCCTACACACGAGGGGACTGTTCGCTGAAACAGAGTTTCAGCGGACAGTTTTTCGGAATTTCCAAAAAACTTTGTTCAGCAGACTGTCCGCTGAAACTGTCCGCTGAAAGCCCACACATGAGCGGACTGTCCGCCGAAAAACACTGTTCAGCGGACAAAGTTGAGCGAACAGTCCCCGCGTGTGTACGCGGCCTAAGACAACTGGGGTGATCTACATGTTGAGGTGTGACTGTGGCTGCTTTTATGGCAGTAAGACTAAGCTCGAGTTTTGGAAGCAAGCTTACTGACATATCAGAAGCATGCAGACATGCAATCCTGGTCTACCTCTGGGCAGACATACAGTCACTGTCCACCAGGTCAAATTCCCCAGGATCAAATTCTTGATCTTGGATTGTATCCATCCCAGCTTCAGGGGAGGAGACTGAAACAAAGGTCTCCTCTAGCTGGAGCTGCATTGGATATATACCTTGAGGGCTACATATCCCCCAGGACTCAATGAGGTGGTCTGTTTCAAGCCCTTCCTCGAGGGGTTCGCTTCAGGGGGAATGGAAAAGTAGCCTTTCATCTGGCGTGTCAGCAGATTTTTCCAGCTGAGTCCCCTTACTCCCTTCCCTTCTGTTTTCTTTCCTTTTTATATTTCAATGTTTTTATTAAGATTTATTAATAGAACATACAAACGATGGACAGTGTCAGCTGTAAAGTTACATAAGTACAGGAATAGTCAAAATAATGATTATAGGCCTGTTCAGGAATACAATCACACTGCGAATACTTAATGCATGTAGATGTGTACCACATTGCGTAAACCTGAGGGCCATATGATGACAAGCCTGGGGCCTCCGACAGCACCCCGCCCACCCAGACACCCCATTGGGAAAAAACTGTGTCATGGGGGGGGCGTGGGATCGCATGCCCTGCCCTCCCATCGACCCTTTAGTGGTAAGACAATATAGCAGGCGGTGAGGAGTTGTAATATCAGACTGAGTGGTTTCCAGGAATATCATAGGTCTCATCTTCTCACCCCGAAGAGAGGGGAGGTTTGTGATCATAGTAGAGAGAAAAGGGTTAGGGGGTAACTATACCGGCATTTGTCACGAGGCTAATATGTCTAGGTATAGCTTATGGGTTAGTAGTAAACTAAAAAAAAAGTAAAGTAAAAGTAAAAAAAAGTATAGTAAAGTAAAAAAAAAAAAAAGAGGAAACACTACTAGGTGGTTTTCACTTCTGGCTCTGTTCAGTCTAGCTCCAGTTCATGGATTGCTCAGATTAGTTTTAAACTGCTAGGATGTGCTAGCCAAGGTGACCAGTGTTTGCTGAACCTGTACCCTGTTGAATTTGTTTTAGAAAAGAGGTATTCCATACGACAGTGTTCATTGAGTGTGTTAATGAGAGACCTAATGGTTGGGGGGAATGGGTTTTTCCAGGCGCAAGCTATTACTAGTTAAATTATTTAATTAAAATATGATGTACAAGTGACAGGCTGGCTGTAGGCCAGTGTTGGGAATCCAGAGCGAAGAGAGCCATCAGCCGGAATCAGTTGCTGGGGAGTATTAGTTGTGGTCATAATTAGTGCAGAGACTTGTTTCCAAAATTTAGCTATGATTGGACAGTCCCACCAAATGCTGGAATATGTCCCCTATTTCATCACAGCTTCTCCAACATTTTGGGGATTGAGTTGGGAAGATGGTTGCCATTCTGGCAGGTGTGTAATACCATTTATTGTAGATCTTCATAAGGATTTCCCAGAGGGATACATTTTTGGAGATGGTGGATGGGATACGAAGAGCTCGGTGCCACTCCTCCATAGGGAATGAGGATTTTAATTTTGACTCCTAGTAGGTTACATTTGTTGGCTTATACGTTGTTGTTTGTCGAGAGAGGAGAGAGTAGCTGCATAGATGTAGGAAATACCTTTGATTTTGCCAGCCGGGAGAGTGTAATAGGTGAGTAGGCTCCTGGAGGTTGTTTCTGTAGAGGTAGGTATCTTTTAGAGTATATGTCGGATCCTGAGATAAATGTAAAAGTCTTTATTTGATATACCAACTTCCATGGTCAGTTGTTGGTAGGTTTTGAGGTTTGACTGGAGGTATAGGTCTCCAATGGTCTTAATTCCGGCTTCAAACCAGTGTTGATTAAGTTTGGAGACAGGAGTTGCAGTGTTAGAATTGGTAGTTTTTTTTAAGGTGTCCCCATGTACTCCTTGGTGTAACAGCTTTCCATTGTGCTAAACAGGCGTTCACTGTGGGAAGGTATGAACGCATGATGTGGTAGTTCATTCAAGTTTCTGAGAGTATAAGTTGTAGGGTGCTTGGTAATGCCGTTGACTCTATTTGGTGCCTCCTAGTGTTCGAATGCTGAGACCATCATTGCTTACCTTGGTCCAAGACAGTTGCTTTGTAATACCATTTGACATCAGGTGCACCCATCCCTCCATTAAACATGTCTTACGAGCTGCCCAGATAAAGGCGTCAAGGGTATGTTGGAGTTTGGATAGTTCAGCTGGTAGTATTGGTAATGGGAGTGTCCTAAAGTAGTACAGGACATGTGGGAGAAGAAACGTTTTAGTCAGGGCTGTCCTTCCAGCCCATGAAGCTTTGATGGATGACATAGCCGAGATTAGAGTGTTCAATTTCTGGTGAAGGGCAGTTAAGTTAGCACGGAGAAGTGTGGAGGAGGGGGTTACTAATTGAATGCCCAAGTATGTCATGGAGGAACCGGGAGCCCAGGAGAAGGGAGAGACTTTTGGGATTTCTGATTTGAGTGTGGGTGATACGCAAATGCCGATCATGGATGATTTAGAATGGTTTAATTTATACATTGAAATTTCACTAAAGTTATCTAGTACTTGCAATAAAATGGGCAGTGAGTTTACTGGGTCAGTGAGCGCTATTATTACATCATCTGCGTAGAGGCCTATCTTGTGGTAGGTGTCACCTACTAGAATGCCGGAGATGAGGGGATTTGTGCGGATGGACTGTGCTAGGGGCTCCATCACCAAGGAAAAGATCAGGGGTGAAAGTGGATACCCCTGACGTGTGCCATTGGTGATTGTAAAGGAGTCAGAGAGGATGCCCGAAGTTCGAACTTTAGCACTAGGCGAATAGTATAGAGCCAGGATGGCTTTCAGGAACTCTCCCTCTATACCAAATTTCCTTAGTACTGCCTCCAGATAGCCCCAGTGTACTCTATAAAACGCCTTCTCTGTTTCTAGGAAGATCAACAGAGAAGGGTCCGATGATGTTCCGCCCAATGTATAAGATCCACAAATCTGCAGGTGCCATCTGAGGCCTGGCGTTGGGGGATGAATCCCACCTGATCTGGGTGTATGAGGTGGGTCATGTGCTGTGATAATTGCGTGGCTAACAGTTTGCCATAGATTTCTAGAACGGTATTGAGGAGCGAAATGGGGCGATAGTTAGCTGGATTATGGGGGGGGGGGGTCTTTCCTGGTTTATGGATAGTGAATATAGTAGCTTCTAAGGATTCTGTTGGGATTTCTCCGGTTGCGAGGAATCTGTTAAATAAGTTGAAAAGGTGTGGGATCAATTGTTCACAATATGTTTTGTAATATTCTTTTCCAAAGCCATCCGGGCCTGGAGCTTTGTGTAGTGGTAGTGCTTTAATAGCGCTTTGGATTTCCTGAATCAAGAAAGGTTGGGCCAATTCTGCGGTTTGTGTGGGGGTTAAGGAGGGGAGGCTCAAGCTGGAGAGGAAATTCTGAATATTTGTGTCAGTAGGTTGTGTCTCAGTGGGAGAGTCTTTTAGGTTGTACAAGTTGTGATAGAATGAGCTAAAACAGTTGGCTATGTCTTTGGGGTTAGTTAATCTGTTACCATTGGAGTCTTCAAGGTATGGGATTGTGGATTGTGCTGCCTTACATATGTATTGTGCTTATTTTTTTTCCCTGCTTTGTTTCCCTGGGAATACCAGGTGAGTCTTATGCCGCGTACACACGTAGCCGACTATCCGGCGGACTTAGTCCGGCGGACTTCCCACCGGACTGTCCGCCGGACTTTCCGAACGGGCTACTTGCCCACACACGGCACTTTTTCAGCGGACTAATACGGCGTACTAAGTCCGCCGGACTATCGGCCGTACTTTTGAAATGAAAGGACTCGCCCACCCACGAAGGAGACGTCGCTGGCCCGCCACCTGGTATGGACTTAAAGGGGAACCCCAATGCCGAAAAAAATCGTCGTGGGGGTTCCCCCCAGGTCCACATCAGACCCTTGTCCGAGCACGCTACCCGGTCGGCCAGGAAAGGGGGGACGAGCAAGCGCCCCCCCTCCTGAGCCGTACCAGGCCGCGTGCCCTCAACATGGGGGGGTGCCTTGGGCAAAGCACCTTGTCCCCATGTTGATGAGGACAAGGGCCTCTTCCCGACAACCCTGGCCGTTGGTTGTCGGGGTCTGCGGGCGGGGGGCTTATCGGAATCCGGGAGCCCCCTTTAATAAGGGGGCCCCCGGATCCCACCCCCCACCCTATGTGAATGAGTATGGGGTACAATGTACCCCTACCCATTCACCTGTAAAAAAAAGTAAAAAAAAAACACAACACACAAGGGTTAAAATAGTTTATTGCACAGATCCGTGGGTCTTCCGTCGCATCCTCCACTCACAGTGGCACGGACGCGACGCACGGCGACTTATATAGGGACATCGCCGGATGATGTCCCCACCTATTATGATGTCACAGTCCCAGCATCCTCTGGGACTGTGACATCATAATGGGCGGGGACATCATCCGGCGATGTCCCTATATAAGTCGCCGCGCGTCGCGTCCGTGCCACTGTGAGCGGAGGATGCGATGAGGCAACATCTGAAGAGAAGAAGAGAAGAACAGAAGAACAGAAGGCGGCAACAGAAGACCGGGCCACTGCCTGTAAAAGAGCTAGAAGAAGGCGCGGTGGCCCGGCAAAAAGAACCGAAGAGGGGGACAAGACTCCCGAAGAGGGGGACAAGACCCCCGAAGTCGGAAGAAGAGGGTGACAGTGAGGAAGAAAGCCGGACTCCTCCGCTAGTAAAAGAGCTAGAAGAAGATAGCGGAGGAGTCAGGCGAGAAGACCCCCCGAAGATGGAAGACCCCCGGAGCAGTTCAATAAACTATTTTAATCATTGTGTGTTGTGTTTTTTTTACAGGTAAATGGGTAGGGGTACATTGTACCCCATACTCATTCACATAGGGTGGGGGGCGCTCGCTCGTCCCTCCCTTTCCTGGCCGGCCGGGTAGCGTGCTCGGACAAGGGTCTGATGTGGACCTGGGGGGGACCCCCACGCCAATTTTTTTCGGCGTTGGGGTTCCCCTTTAAGTCCATACCAGGTGGCAGGGCCAGCGACGTCTCCTTCGCGGGCCCTGCCTACCTGGAGATGCGCTCAAAATGAGCCAACTTTTCTCCGCGCGGGAAAAGTCCGCTCATTTCGAAAGTTCGGCGGACTGGCATACCAACGGCCGGATTGTCCGCTGAAATGCAAGTCCAGCGGGAAGATTGGAGTGCAAAAATACTTTCTAAGTCCGCCGTACTTTCGGGTAAAAAAAGTCACACGGGGGGATTGTCCGGTGGACTTGAGTTTGCCGGACTTTTCCACCCGATTATTTGATCATGTGTACACGGCATTAGTTTCCGTATGTAGAACTCATGTCTGTTCTGAAGATATGTGCTCAGCTCAGACCTGAGTTTACTGAGCTCTTCATGGGTGACCTCTGAGGGCGTTTGCATATTGCGTTTTTCTAGGGTCTTTATGTTGTCTAGAAAAGTGTTAAGGGTTGCGTTGTGTTTTTTCTTCTCCTGGGCTCCCAGTTTTAGCAGAGCACCCCTGACAACAGATTTGTGGGCATTGCAGAGTGTGGTAGCATTGGGAACTGAATGTTTGTTCAAAGTAAAATAGTCATCTATCGCGGATCCGACCTGTTCCCTATTATCCTTGGCACTGATTAGGGTAGCGTTTAGTTGTCATAATGTGTGCCATGTGATGGAGGACGTTAAGTTGAGAATAATTGATATGGGGGCATGGTCAGACCATGATATTACTCCGATGATGGAAGTGGTAATAGACTGAAGCAGTACTTTGGATGTCAGGAACAGGTCGATCCTAGAGTAGGTTCTTTGAGCATTGGAATAAAAAGTGAAATCTCTCTCAGTAATATGTTGACACCTCTAGGGGTCGTAGAGTTCTTCTCCTAGAGTGTCACACAGGAGAGGCCCGTGGATTGTCTCCTCCGCGGTGTGTAAGAGAGGAAGTGGTCGAGTACATCATTAAAGTAGCCACATAAAATAATTTGGTCTCTCGGGTAATGTTGTATTTTGTTTAAAATGGATTTAAAAAAGGATTTTTGGTGAGTGTTTGGGGCGTACAAATTAACTATTACTAAAGGCTTGTTATTAAAGTGTGCTGAGAGTATTAGGTATCTGCCTCCGGGGTCATGTTCTATGTTGGAGACTGAAAGTGATACAGTAGAATGCAATGCTATCATTACTCCCCTTACTTTTTTGTTAGTGTGTGAGTGAAAAATATGTGGGTAACATTTGTGGGTGCATCGTGGTGGATTAATTGATGAGAGCGTTTCTTGAACACATAGTATATCAGAGCGTTGAGAGATCGCTTCCCTCCATAACAGGGAAATTTTGAATGGGCTATTTAGGCCCTTGACATTGAGAGAGGTGATTTTGATGGGAGATGAGTAGCAGGTGTCAAGGTGGTACTGGGGTTGATTGTATCCTGTAGTGAGAAATGCAGTGGTTAATTAAACTCTTTAAAGTTTATAATTAATTTACTATTAGGTGCAGTTAACAGAAAATAAAAAAATTCAACTGAAACTTCTATATCGTAATCAAGGCTGATCAAGGCTGATATAGAGGCTCTATACACTTAGTTGAGTAGATCCGTTACAAACATATAATAGTTAACAATAGTAGTAACCTGAAAAGTAATGCACACTATAGCAGTATGGCGTGGGGAGTTCAGTGGTGAAAGAGATGCTTGTCCACAATTTCATGGTGAATGAGGTCCAGCTGAGTGAGGGGACAACCTAAGGGGTTGTACTACTGCCTTCAGAGAATTAGGTTTTATCCTTTGCTACCCACTTATTGGGGATCCTGGAGGACCTTTTGCTCAAGGGGGTCGCTGGAGGCAGGTTAGGGACAATACTCAGTTTTGTAACTGCTTGATCCCATCTTTAGGGGTCAGAATTGCGACTTGCTGGCATTGGTAATTGATGATGAGCTTAGTAGGGAATCCCCATTTGTATGCCATTTTGTGCTCCATGAGGATCGATGTTACTTGCGCAAAGGCTTTACGCGCCTGTGAAGTGGCTACTGAGATGTCATTATAAAGTTGTATTTTGGAGAACGGTTCAGGGAGGTTGCGCAGAGACCAGGCAGCTCTCATGATTTGCTCCTTGGAGTGAAAAAAATGGATCCTAGCCAGGATATCCCTGGGTAGAGATTCGGGCAGGTGTTGTGGCTTATGGATCCTATGAGCTCTATGAGGAGGTCTTGCGGTGTCAATGTCGGCATGATTTTACTGAACAGTTGGTGGAGGTATGTGGTTATTTTAGGGGGTGTTATGGCTTCTAGCATTCCCCTGATTTTGATATTATTCCGCCTAGAGGGGCCTTCGAGGTTAGCGATTTTAAGGCGCAATTGGTGTATAGCCTCTGAGGGCTCATCTTGTATGTCAACCGTGGTGTTATGAGCGATAGTAGCTGCAAAGAGATGCTGCTCAATATGCTCAATACGCTCCTCCATGTCAACTACTCTGTCCAGTAAATGGTTAATTGATGACCTGTACTCCCTCTGCTTGTCAGCTTGCAAAGAGAGCAGCATGGCTTTTAATGTGTGTTCTGAGGCAGGGTTGTCTGTGGTAGTGTATGCAGCCAGTGAGGCAGTGGATTCATCTGCTGCTGTAGCACTACAGGTCTCAGTACCATGCTGCCTCTTCACAGGGGGAGGCTTTGTGAGGGAGTGCGCTGGAGAGATGGCAGATCTCTTACCTCTGTCTGCTGGAGAGGGAGTTGTCTGCTGCTGGTGGTCCCCAGAGTCTTCCATATCAGAGAGAGGGTCATCTGTCAGCGCTGAAGCTGTTTGTGTTGCCTGTGGCGCGGGATCTCCATCCCGGTCAGCGCCATCTTGGGCAGGGGTTCTGGCAGGCTTCATGTAGAAATGAATTAGTTTCCGCGTTCCATGGGCGTTGGATCTGCTGCGGGTCATGTCCCTGTGGATGTGAGGAGTTCGCTGTCCCTCAGTGGAGTGAGGAGAGCTGTGTTTTAGCCCTGGATGCTGCTGGGTTGCTCTGTGGACGAGCGGAGCTCAGCGCTTAAGCGGCCATCTCCGTGTGTGGCCAGGCCATGCCCTGTTTTCTTTCCTTTTTATTTGTTTTTATTTTGGTATTTAATAATCTAAGAACTCCTTCTTTTTCTTTTGTTCTGCTATATATGTATATAATAATCTTTTTTGCTCATGATTTGCCTGTGTTTTTGTGCATTTTTTGCTGCATATTTTGATGTACACATTGTCACATGGAGTCTCGGTTCCACTGGTTGTAACTTGGTTTAGTTGCTATACTTATACCTTCACAAAAGATCAATTTGTGTTTGGTTGTTACTCACCTGTCATTTTGTCTTACTGCTTTGAAGCGTCATATGTAATATAAGACATATACATACAATTTTGCCATTTGCCTCTAATGATTAGATCTGTCTATTTTGTAATTTCTTTCATTTAAATATTTAGCTTAGCCACGCATGCCCGCAACGGAAAAGACGCTCTTTTTAGATCACCTTTTGGTAGTGGCTGTCTGCAGACATTTCCCCCTGCCACTTTTTGCTCCCATAGCGACCGTTCTGTTGGTCTCCCAGAAACTCTTCCATGCCGGTGGGACACACACGTGTGTGCGTATGATGTTTTGATGCACATGCGCGACCTGGAAACATGATGCGATTGCAAAACAGGGTTCCTTTCACAAGCCCCGGGCAATTTCCAGCCACACGTAGCTCTCCCCAATCAGGTGGGCGGTGTTGCAGAAATTAGCAGGCATTTAAATACTCTAGTCTTTACTTCCATGGTGTCATGGCCACCAGGAGGATGAGCTAGAGATGCTTATCACATATTGAACATTAGCAACAGTGAGCAATTTTGGGAACCCTGTATACAGTACTCACACTCACCACTTACCTGTTATTTTGGGTTTATTATGATGATCCTTATTACATATATTTTTTATTCTTCTTTGTAGGATCCTTTTTTTTTAGCATCTCCGGGCCCTGCTCCCATTGGTCTAGATGTCACTTCACATGTTAGGGATGTGTTACCATCAAGCAGCCTTCTGTTTCTATGGCTGTATATATATGGCTGTATATATACACTACACATATATGTGTTTATATGTTTATTTGCTCTTTTTCGCAGGACTCCCTCTTCAGGCCCCAGTATCCATGGTTTAGCCTTATTTAGGGATCCATCACACAACTCCAATCCTCCTTTGGTTCCCCTTGGAGGGCGGGGTGTCAACCCTTTATCAATTTTTCCATCAATCTTGAGGCATTCGTATCGCAGATACTCTTTGCAAACAGCTACAACATGGGCAGGGCTGCTGAAGACACCACGTGACACTGTTTTTAATATGAACATGGATTTTTCTCATGTATATACAACCAAATAACATGTGAGTTGCTAATAGCTATTAAATGTGGCTTTCCCATTCCTGTATGCCATTGAATAGATGCATTAATTTACCTTTAACTATCTGCATTTTTTATTTTATTTTTTTACTTTTTATTGATTTATTGATTTTCATATTGACAGATTTAAAAACATACATTGTCACAATATAATATAACAAATAATACAAAAAGTAATTGAAAAAGAGCTATTATTATTTTATACTCCCTTTTCCACCCGCCCAGCCCACCTAAACCCAACCCTGCACCACACACCACCAAATCCTAAGAGGAGACAGGGCAGAGGGGGGCTATATCCCGCTCTCCGCCATCCCCCCACGAAAAGCAGCCTATCTCCCTCAAACAAGGACTCCACAATCTTACAAACTTCTTTAAGTTATTTTGCCTAATATACATCGCTCTCTCACTCCAGATCATTAAATTTATAGTTTCAATCCAGCGCTTCACAAAAGGGGGAGACTGAGCCTGCCAATTCTGTGCTATTAATCTCCTCTCAGCACCGCCACTTTAGTATCAGGCGGAGCTCTGTCTTCCTCCAAGCTCCCTAATAGGCAGGTCTTAGCCTCAGGTTCTAATGTAGTTCTGAAGATTTTGTTTATCCTATCAACTATCTCTACCCAATAACTAAACAACTTTGGGCACTTCCACACCATATGGATAAGATCTCCTGTCGCCTTACATCTAGGGCATTCATCATTAGATTTCCAGCCAAGTTTAAAAAAATTTTTAGGGGTATAATAGACTCTGCGAATTAGGAACAGGTGAGAAACCTTTTGCGAGGGGGAAACCGAGACCAGGCCTCCTTGTTCTAAAATCTTGTCCCATTGTTCTACCATTATTGGCCCTACATCTCTCGCCCACCCTAATCTACTCTACTCTTAAGGGGTCCCTTTCCACTCATCATTCTATCCCCCAGGCTAGCATATAACTTGGAGATTAGGCCTTTCGTTGAGGCTGCTCAGAGTATTGGAGTCCACACCCATTCAATGGTTTGGGACCTGAATTGGGCTTGAATGGCATGCCTAATCCTATGGATAAATGAGTCTGCCTCTAATGTCTCCACTAGTAAGTTATGAGGGGCTCCCATTAGCATCATTCTATTACTGGAGCTCCCGCCCCCTAAAACTCCACCACCCGCCAAGTGCTGGAGCTGAGATGACAAAAATATCATCTCTAAATATGTCTATAAAATCTCAGGTGTGGGATAGCCATCCCTCCTTCTTTAATCGGGAGTTGCATAGCTATCTGGATCCTAATTTTATAGATTATGTACATCATGTTAACCCCTGATGAAGGAGACAACAGTTATCTCTGAAACGTGTTGGGTATTGGATATTGTATCTGCCTTTAAAGTCCCACCCTCAGAGGCTCCCTTTTCTCTTAATTCTTGGTGTTAGGACCAGCTGGGGACTCACATAAGTGAGTATGATTGCTTGTTTTGTTTCTCTTTTAAGATATATATTTCCTGAAGGCATTGTAAGGCTTAATATTCACATTTTTGCTCCAAGTGTACCTTTAAAGGGCATGTTCAGCCAAAAATGTTTTTTGTTTTGAATTGAACAGGGAAGAATTAGGACTCCTGTCATGTCCCTGTTGCATGCATTGTGTCTGGTGAAAGCAGTGCCAGCAGGACAAGCATAATGGAGCACTGGATAGAATTGTTATCCTTATCCGCTCATACAAAACTTGAAAAAGCTTTTTACATAGTTAATCAGGTTGAAAAAAAGACACAAGTCCATCTAGTTGAACCTATAAAAAGGAAAAAAAAACGATATAATATACAATCTCATATACACAATCCTCTACCCACAGTTGATCCAGAGGAAGGCAAAACCCCCCAGCAAAGCATGATCCAATTTGCTCCAGCAGGGGAAAAAAAATCCTTCCTGATCCCCAAGAGGCAGTCGGATATTCCCTGGATCAACCTTACCTATAAATAATAATATCCAATCATAGTATGTAAACTTAGAAAATAATCCATCCAGGCCTTTTTTTAAAACAATCTACTGAGCTGGCCAGAACCAGCTCTTGAGAAAATCTATTCCACATTTTTCACAGCTCTTACTGTGAACCTTTCTGTATTTGGAGATTAAATCTCTTTTCCTCCAGATGTAAAGAGTGTCTCCTTGTCCTATATGATGACCTTAAAGTGAAAAGCTCAGCACCAAGTTCACTCTATGGATCCCTTATGTATCTGTACATGGTGATCATATCCCACTAATATATTTTTTTCAAGAGAGAACAAATTCAGTTCTTCTATTCTTTACTCAAAGCTGATTTCCTCCATGCCTCTTATCAGTTTGGTTGCCCTTCTCTGCACTTTCTCTAGTTCCTCGATATCCTTTTTGTGAATCGGTGCCCAAAACTGAACTACATATTCCAGATGAGGTCTTACCAGGTTTGGACTGACAGCACTTAGGGCCCTCGGACCAAATAAAGCAAGGGCCCCTGTCAGTCCCCGCCCATGACCCACTCCTGACCTCGCTTCTATATTTTGCACAAAGTAAAACTTCTAGCTTTTTTTTTTTTTTTTTAATGGGACCTGGAGGGGGTCTCTCTGTAACGGTGTCCATTAGACAGTCTGTTAGAAAGCATCCCCTCCAGGCCCCTTTAGAGTGTACAACAGAGTCTAATGGGACCTGGATGGGGATCTATCTCTAACAATATCTGGCAGAGAGAGACCCTCCCTCCTTGACCCATTAGAGACCCATTAGAGACTAGAAAGGAGTATAATGAGACCTGGAGGGGGACCTCTTTCTAACAGAGTCTACAGTGAACACCTTCATTCACTCTGATCCTCACAGGACCCCCACATTGTGACATGGCTCTCCCCCCTGCCCCAACCTCTCACAAAGTAGATATAAAATTGGCACTGTGTAGCGTTCCTCTTACTTTAACTATGGATACTGTAGCTGTCACTGGTTCTTGCGTCTGCCTCCGAGGTAGCGCCGGGGCCCGCGGCCAGAAGTCTTTTGTCCCTGGACCCCGGACCGACCCAGAATATTCCAGAAGTTGGCGCTGGCAGGCCCCCCTTTAGTGACCAGGCTCTCTGACCACGGCTGAAGTGACTGACTGGTCAATCTGCCCCTGGGTCTTACTAATGATTTGTACAAGAGCAAAATTATATCTCTCCCTCTGGAATCCATACCTCTCTTAATACAGGACAGGATTTTGCTCACTTTGAAAATCGCAGTTCGGCATTGCATGCTATTATTAAGCTTATGATCTACCAAAACCCCCAGATCCTTCTTCCCTATGGATTTCCCCAATTGTACTCCCCCCTAGTATGTATGATGCATGCATATTCTTTTGACTTGGCATATACTTTAAATATGACAGATTGGTAGATGTTTGTGATTTAATCTACCAGGTACTATTGCTGAAAGCTGTTACAAGACTGTGTAGAGCTTAGGAAATATTCCAAATATTTGAGTACTGCACAGTGTTAGGGCTAGTTAACACCACAAAAACGCACTCCAGATGCATTTGCATTTTTGATGTGTTTTACTGTGTTCCAGTACAGTCCAGTGCAGGAAAAATGCAGCATGTTCTACTTATTTTTCTGGAACTGGAAAGCCCTGGAACTGACTATACCGATGTGAGCTATGCCATTGGAAACCATATAACCTACTTTCCATGCGTTTTCGATGCAGAAAAAAAGAAGAAAAGAAAAACAACGCACTGGACTGCATGTGATGTGAACTAGCTAAAATAGTGGATGTAAATCTGATTCATGAAATTTAAGCTTGGCCCATATATCTGCAGTGCTTTCTTATCTCTTGTCAAAGCACTAGGTCTGGTGGCTTTCTCCTGCTCAGTAGCTCTTTTATCAGCCTGATAACTTCTGACAAGGTCTCCCAGATGGGAGCCTGAAGTTTGTGTCAGGGAGGGAGCTATAAATAGATTAGCACAAATCTGAACTATTCACGGGCAAGATCTGCATGTGTGGGAAGGGGGTGTGTACCTTTCCTCCAATCAGCTGCCTCACAGTGTACAGCAAAAATCCATACCCACAGGTGAATCAGGAAGAGAAAATTCTAACACAATGTGCACTTTCTAACAGTATATAAAGATGAAGACAGCAGATATACAAGTAAAACTTATATTTGCTTCATCTCTGTGTATCATCTGAGGCTGGTCACTGCACTGGGCATATGTGAGGGTTTACATCCACTTTAAAGCAGTCTTAAAGTAATATTCCAGCCTAAACTGAGCTTTCCTTAAAATGTCCTTCCTCTCTCCTAACACCCATGCTGACTTACCTGTTTAAGAAAGATCTGAATACTTAGCTATTTTCAACCCGTTCTGGTCTGGTCACATGGACCAGCCTCCCTATGTAAGCCAGTGCCGTCTGCAGGGGAGAAGAGGGAGTACTGACAATAAATGAGCCAAAGGAGTCTATGGATGATGTCACCACTCCAGGCTTTACCAGCCATTGTTGAACACCTCTCCCCTGCAGCTGCCCCTAGCTGACACAGAGAATCATGTGACCAGACTGGAAAGGACTGAAAATAGGTAGATATATACATCTTTCTTTGATTAGTCAACTAAGGCATTAGAAGGCTGAAGTGGACCTTTTAAAGGACAGTCATGTTTTAGTTGGAGTTCCACTATAAGAATTCATTAAATAGCATCCAAAATGGCAGCTATAGACAGCTGTCCATTGAGTACTACATAACTCATTTCCCCTTCCTCCTTTTTGGAAATTCTGACTTTAGTATGTTACAATTGCACCTCTTGCTAACCAACCTAATTATACCACAGACTTGCTACATTTAGCACCACAAGTAAATTCAGTATTTAAAGTAGTTGACATACTAAAGTGTGAAAATTAATTTTGCAAAGAATACCCAATCACATGCAAGAAAAAGAAAAAAATCCCTTGCCCCTGATGATGGAAGTTAACATAGCTTCACGGCAAAGTTTCTATCAAAAACTGATAATTTTTTTGAAAAATTAACAGCCTATTTGCCTTTAATAAATCAATCCCAATGGCTCAGGAAGTCAATACCAAAGGATAATATCCCCCAAACCAAAGTCTTCTGACTTTTTAAAGGTTAACAGATAAGCTTGAAAGTGTATATCTTAGCAATCAACTGCATCACTTTAGAAGTGATTTATTTTCAGTCCCCACATCAGATATCAATATATTTTATTTAAGATATACACAGACCATGATCACCACCTTATCCCACTCTCTCCAGGAACTCTGCCTAATCTCAACTATCACTGCACTTTGTTAAAGCTATCATCCTATGAGAAAATAAATAACTTCTATGACAGGCGGCAGTTAACAGTCTCATCTCTCTTCCTCATAGCAACTAGAGATATCTGTGAAAAATAGTTGTTAAAATGTGATTCCTGGACTCAGTTTCAATTAAGGGAAAAACAGTTATTCAGCTAAAATTTTCATTCAAAAGTACATTCACTGAACACAGTAATACAGTAGTAGGTGTTATGTTTCCTGGTCCATGTGCAAAGGCACATTTTAATGTATTAGCATTGTCTCTGATGTGTTATAGGCTCAAACCCTGAATAGAACCAAGTTAGACAGAATTAAAATGTGTGTTATGGGCTAATTTTCACAAGGTGGAGGTGGTAAACATCTATTTTTTTTCCATTTAAAAAATAAAATAAAATTAGTTTCAGTTGTTTATATTAGTGTTTTAAAAATGATTAAAAGTAACAAGAGCACTGTGCAGCGCAGCGAACAATCCTCTCAAGCTCTCTATAGACAATGGTACAGAAGTGGGGGAAACATGGGAAAATCTTGGCAATCAGGTGAGTATTCGCTAAGCTCACAAGTGAACATTTGATCACTATCAGAAGGTAACCAGAACATATTTTGTGTTAGAACATGGGTATAAAACATCAAAACGATTGTGGACCACTAGGAAGTGGTCTTCTGTACGATCACCCCTTGAATAATAGCGTGGGACAACAAAACACAAGATATCAAGGTCAAGACCATCTTAAATCGTAATCCCTGCAAGTTGGCCCAACATGAAGTAAAGTCCATGTCCAGCGACCACGGTTCGCAAAGAATTACTCATTCCCAAGCATTGTAATGGTTCTACAAAAGGACTCCAGACCCCCAAATATGAACATCAAGAACTTAAATAAGAAAGAAGAAAAAGCTAAGAGGACGTGATGCCAAGGCTTGCCAAAGTTAAGGGAACAATAAAAGAAAAAAAAAAAGAAGAAGAAAAAGTGAAGAAGAAAAGAAATGTATCCGTCTGGGGGTCCAGCATCAACTTATTCATACTATAAGATTGAATCATTCGGAACCTGTAAGTAAGTAAGCCGAGGGGACCATATTTTGTCAAAAATTGAATGTTTATCTCATAAAACACTAACTATTCTTTCATTCAACATGATCCATGCGAGCTTTCATTTTACTATTGAAATGTCTATGATGGGGCTTCTCCACGCTGTTGCTATTGTGATTTTGGCTGCTAGAAATATAAATTAGATCAAGGTCTGAGTATGTCGTGGAGCATTTTCAACGGGCTTATTTAGTAGGGCAATACTTGCATCTTTAGTGATGTTGACCATTGTGACTGAGAAAATAAATGAATGAACCCTCATCCAAAAATGACGGACCTTGGGACATAACCATGCAACAGTGAACCTATCTGGTCACAGCCCCTGAAACAGGTAGCCAAGGTGCTTGGGTACATTTTTGACAGGCGCTCCAGCACTAAATACCATATAGTGTTGACTTCATAACTTGCCTCAATCAAGGCAACAATAAGGACCGCTTTATGGATTTTGTACTTTTTTTTTATTGTGTAAAAAATATTTTTTTCTATTTTTAGATTTGACATAAAATAGGGTCAAAGAACAATTCCAGGTATGGATATTTTATACACATACACACACACACACAATAAAAAAAAAAAAAATATATATATATATATATATATATATATATATATATATATATATATATATATATATATATAACCTGACCATTATCCTCAGAATCTGGAAATCACTGAAGTAGACTTACAAAGCATTTTTTCTAATTGGATGAGGGGAAAAGGCAGGGCGGTGACATCACAATCTCCATCTTTTACAATCAGAGGATGCTTTGCATGGGACCCAGAAGCAGGTGAAGACCACTGGAGGTTTTTGTGTGTAAAAACTCCTGTGTTGCTACCTTCATTCAACCCATATATACCACCAGTGGCAAGCTAACACTAATATGAGATTCATAAAATTCATGAAATTAAATGGTGTAATGTAACAGTGCAGCAGTACTTTAATCGGTTTCAAATGAAAACATATAAAAAAAACATGTTCTGAAAAAACATAAAATCATGAAGTCCAACTGTGTAATCTGGAAGGTAAACCAATCCCATGTGCAAATATAAATAATTTAGACAATAAATGGAAATATTCTCTGTGCACATCTGCTAGTAAAGACTTGACCTTTGTTAAATTGTTGCTGCTCACTCTATAATGTGTTTCCCACATCAATATAAACTAAACAAAAAATAATAATAATAAAATAATAATTTGTGCATCTATGTAGATTGATGAGTGACAATAACACTTATTATACTTAAAGTGACAAAAATAATACAAATCACATAAACATGTCCATCACATAAGTCCCTTCAATTATGCTATCTCCACAATTATGAAAAATATTTCTTCTTTAATCCTTCACAGACATCAACAGTACCCACCTTCATTCATCATGTGCTCTCATCTGAACTTGTGGACCTATTAGTGTAATCAATAGTTCAAATGCGCCTTCCCCTTTAAGGGGTTTATTTCCAGGGCTTTACCCCTCTCTCCCTTCTGTGGATCTCTCCACTGGCAACTGTGTGAATCACCCCCAATATGCAGCCTCCACGTGTGTCTCTGAGAAGGAATAGCATATTGCTGTTATAGCATAACGCCTAATGTATGTACACTCACAAGATAGGTGCACCAAAACAGCAGTGCATCATTTTAAAGGCTTGCAACAATATTTGGGTATAGTGTCCTCTTAAGGCTAAATCTTGGCATCACCTATTTCCAGCAATCCAGCGGCACATACAGGTTGACGCGGTGATGGCATAGGCCCTGCCCTGACATGTTTCGTCACACATTATCAAAGGATTATATTCACTTTGGTAATGTTACGGACTTCATTAGCCTTCTAATCCTTAGCCTCTGTTCACAAAAAAATAGTTATTGTAAGGACTAGATAATCCAGTCCCCTCACTATAAAAGGGTGGACTCACAGGAGCCATATTGTTATTGTGTATTGAAGCTGTTATGAAATACTGACTAAACAGTTCTTTTCTGTGCTATACTGTGCAGTATTGCTCTATACCAGTGATGGCGAACCTTGGCACCCCAGATGTTTTGGAACTACATATCCCATGATGCTCATGCACTCTGCAGTGTATTTGAGCATAATGGGAAATGTAGTTCCAAAACATCTGGGGTGCCAAGGTTCGCCATCACTGCTCTATACTATGGATTGTAAAGATGGGCTATGTAACCTTTGGTACAATTATACGGCACGACTGTGAACTAAAAACATAGTGTATTTTCTAAAGCAGTATGATCAGGCAACAGAGAGAGGAGGCTGGTATGAGATGGGTATGAGAGGTAGTGTCTAAATTCCAAAGAGTATTGAACAACAACTTGTTTAAAGCCTACAGGACCTTTTGAGTCACACCTCAGGCACAAGTAAAATATGCAAAAATGCATTTACATTGATTTAAAAACATCAAGTCATACATGTATAGCGAAGCAAAGATAGAAGTACATTCTAAATACTGTACAGTTCAATTACTAAGACTTTTGCATATAACCTATATGGTCTGTATTGATATCCGCCATCAGCCTGGAAAATCTGTGCTGGTATTCTCAATGCGTTTTGCAAGTTCAAAACCTTGCTTCCTCAGGAGAAGCACAGAGAATATAATTATGAGAGTTGTGGCCAAATTCCACCTTAATATAATAGTATGGCAAGCAGATCATTAAAATCAAATGTCTTCCAGGTGTGTACAAAAAGGAGAAGCCAGGATGAAACAGCCCAGAATTCCACTGTTTTCTAACCTGGGAGTTGTGGACACTCAGGGAGAGGAAGCCAAGCACTTCCAGGGTGAGCCCCCAGGCATGAGTATCAGATCCAAAAAAAGATACCCAAATCTTTGTTCCAAAGCAGCAGAAAGGTTCAACCAGCCTGGTCTTATCCACAAAGGTATAGCAGGCACTCTCCTCATAGTGTACTATAGTATAGTATAGTATAGTATAGTATAGTATAGTATAGTATAGTAAAGTCCATTAATCCCTTTTTGGTACCCCACCTGGGTATCCACCAAGAGGGAAGTTAAAGCAGAGTTACTTGTGGCTAAAGTTATTCTTGCATTTCCCTTTCCATGGGCCCAGCTTGGTTGCCTCCTCTTTATAGCCCCCACATCCAGAAGCCAGCACATTAACCCCTTCCTGATTTCAGCGCAGCCTGATAGACAAAACACACTAAGCATATTTACTCAGATAAAATGGTGCAGACATACTTTACCAGGTTCTACCTCATGTAGTATGTACAGTACTTCCCAAGTAGGCACCTGCCTACATGCACCTGCACCTATATCATATTTTTGGAAAGTAAGACAGGGGAAACCAGGGTTGGTTTTTTTTTTGGACAGGGGGATAAGCTTCATCATGTACTCTTTCAATAAGGAGGAGTGGGTGGGTTGGTATTTTCAGGAAGCTACCTACAGTGTATCCATCTTATCAAGTATCTGCCAGACACCTGCATCATACTTGACCATATGAGGCATAGTCAGCAATAAGCTTTGTTGGCTGTGGATTGATCCTTGCTGGGTAATCCTTCTGCTTTAGTGCACACATGTATTAACCAGCATTCTTTTTACACCCTCAATCATTTATTAAACTACTGTATATGGATGTGGCTGTGCACCAGTTTGCACCAGCCCAAGGTCTTGATGGTTCCAGATCCATTTTTAAAGTTATACTTTACCTATATTAGTGTTTATTAGCTCATTTGTGTAACTACTATGTGCTTTGAAATGAGTTTAAATGCTGACCTTGCTTACCCTATCATGACTTTGCTGTGTTAATGTTTTCATTTTGTGATAGTTTTGATTTTCAGCTCTTCTTGCCCTCAGAAATAACCTTTTGCTACACTTCTGCCTAAATTTTGGTATCAGGTTCTTGCACTACTTATGTCTAAATAGATATATCCCTTGGCCTTTTCCGGATTATGGATGTCTATAATCAATGGTACTTCTTAATTTGTCCACTGCCAGTTTCCACCAGTGAAGCCATCATAGAGACATTAGTATGGAAGTGCTTTTTGTTCCTATCCTACCACCAGTTGCTCTACTCTCTACTGAAGAACAGGTACTTCCAGTGCCTGCACCAGAGTGAAGCCTATTTCCTTACTGATGGTGATGCTGATCAATTTTAGTTATTTTAGCTAGTCTGCAAAGACCCTAACCACCACTCAAGGTCCTTGTAGGCATCAACATGATGCTGGGCTTAAATCTATAGCTCTCCAAACATTTGCACCTAGCTGGTAGAGTTCAAAAGGGGATCCATACACTTTATTTTTTTTAAGATTGGCAGATAATGCAAACTCCTAGAGGAGCTGGTTTTGAATGATGTATTCTTCTTTATTTAGCACTTTTTGGTCTAGTCTCTTGGAGCACATGGGCATTGAATTAAGAAGGGGTGGTTTCACCAAGGATAAGTAAAGACACTGGTACTGAGATATGATGAGAACCTTATTATAACAGGAAAGATGTTAACATGCGCAAAATATGGAGAACTACAGCAATCTGCAACATCACAGCAGCTTGTAACTGCCCCGGGCTGCTTCGTACGCTTCCCATATTGCTTTTAATTTATGTGATCACTATTTTATTGTTATTTTATTATTATTTGTATTTTTAGCATTTTTTGCAAATAAAAAAGCCATTTTGTACTCTCAGAATTACACTATTGGGAGTTTGTTTTTTCATGTTTTTTACACATTACTTGCCCTTTGGGCCTTTTGAGTGACCGGAGAAACATACATCTCGAGCTACCAGGGGCCTGAGCTGTGGATTTCAGAAACATCCAGATGACTTCTGACAGCAGGAGATCCTACACAACCAGTTCTTTTTAAGCGATTTTCGCTTCATGCTTCTTTGATCTGGTGTCGCTGACATACAGGTCCACCAACTCTGGTAAGAGTATTTCATCCTTTTTCGATTTCTGTGGATGTCACTATTTCATCTAGTAGAAGTTGCCTACTGATTTTCTCCTTCCAGGATTGCTTTTCAAGCCTTGATGGCCCACCATGGTCTAGGAAAGACTTTTCAGTGGACTTTTATTTGTGTTTGCATATTATTTGTTTTCACTTTTTAGCGCTACATTTTATTTCCTTGTAACTTTTTGGGGGTCATGCTTACATTTTATAAACGAGAGCACATTACAGCACAGCATCATTGTTAAAAATTGTTCTCTTGCTTATTGTTGGAAATAATTACTGTGCAATAGTTAGGAATAATATTTTTAGCATTTATGAGAATGAATACGGTAACACCGTAATACTGTTAAGAATAATGGTGCCATTCATGTGAATAATCACCGTGGCATTGTTGGATGTAATCACTAGCTTTCATGGCTATAATCAATATGGAACACAGGTGTTACCATTTTTTATATGAATTGCAAAGTAATTCTTGTTTCAAAAGCATTCTTTTTATACTGCTGTAGTGTTTTCCTTTAGTAATTTATGTTTTTGTGTCATGGCAACGTATACAGTTTGAAAACAACTGTTTTAAGTTATTGTATACATTTCCATTCTGTCATGTTAGAAAAATTGGGTAAACAGAAATGTAAAGGTAAAGACCAATTGAAGTCTTGAATTTTTTACTTGTTGTATAGTCAGGCTTTAACTACAGTGCCGCGAATGAATGAGTACACCCCAACCGATTTGTCAGAAAATTTTCTATGGGACACTATAGTACAAAATACTCCCACAAATGCAGGCCATTAATTGCAATCCAAACTTGTTAATTTACACACACAAAAAAGTATTGTTCCTAACAAATTAATTCAAGACCATGTTGTAAAAATGCATACACCCCAATGAAAGTCTTAGGAGCAAAGCTAAATTTTAGACAGCAAATTCCCAATTAACACAAATTCAACTACAGGTGAGTCTAATTATTCATTAAACAGGTTTCCAGCAGACAGTTGATTATAAAAGGGCTTTACTTAAAGAAAAGCCCTTCCCATTTCATGCTGTCAGCAATGGCACCACATGGAAGAGAAATGTCACAAAGCCTGAGAAAGAAAATAATTTCTTTACATATGAAAGGTGAAGGCTCCAAGAAGATCAGCAAAGCTTTACTTATCAGTCAGAATACTGTAGCAAAAATTATTTAATTTTAATTTTTTTTTTTAACAAAGATGGAACAGGCAGTCATCTCACAGAGACGTCCAGGCCATCCATAGCAGTTAACACCTCGACAGGAGCATCTTCTGAGAGTTGAATACAGCACTTACCTTTAAACCATTCCTTTAGAGATGGAGTAGTACTGGGATCCCAATAATATGCCATTGCTATATTCCTAAATTGAGTGAGCCCGAGCCATAGCGATATGGCAAGATATTAGTTAAATTATTTTTATCAGATAATAAATATATGCTATATATGAGAGATATATGCCCTATTTGTGTTGTTGATTACTGTTGTGTTGTCTCTGAGCATCGCATGGATATTTCTTACTAATCATCTAGCATAATTTTATGGTGAGACATTTGGGTGTCCCTGGGGAAGAGGGGTCTTCACTATTCTCCTCGGTATCTGTCCAATGTAGTTCCCCTCAGTGGACAGGAGGTGCTGCCCATGTCCCTTTGCCAATTTGCTGGTCCTCTGGGCTGTGCGGATCGGGAGGGCTCTAGTGTGCATGCGCACCTACAGGGTACTCCCACCGGCTATGACATCAGTGAGATGCGTGGCTAAGTCATTTCCGGCTAAATCATGCCTATGAGGTAGCGGCTGTTGCTACTTGGACATGGATTCCGGCGGCGGAGATGAGCAGCGGTGAGGCTAGTACGAACAGCATTTAAAGGCTACAATATCCACCTATGTATGGTTCATCTTCTCTGAGGTGATTGTTCGTGGATTTAGTATGCTTATGTCGGGTCACTGTATGAGAAAAGGTGATTGGTTGGGTGCTTCTGGGGTATAAGGCATCAGACGGTGGGGCTGATGAGGGGGGTTAGAGGTGATGTGTATATGGCCATATGTATAGACTAGGATGTAGTTATGTGAGTATCATGGTTAGTCTGGTAAGTTGGGAGTAGTGAGAGGCCAGTTTCCTTGGATGTCTATAGATAAAAGTAATGGGTTGGGACTATGGTGGCTTTTAGGTATTGTTTACTGTAGTGGGTGGGCATCTGTGTGGGTGCTCCAATATGTAAATTGTAAGTTATGGATGTGGGTCACATGGTATTGGTCTATGATTGCATGCTATTCTGGTTGGACTGCATTGTGTTCCGGTTTATTATTTGTTAATGTGTGTGACATATAGGTGTGTATGCCCCTCTTTTATACCCTGGGGGATGGGCTGCCTACTTCTTCATTTTCACAGTGAGTGTATAAGTTGATATATGCTATTGTAAGTTATTAGAAATCATTAGAATCTGTGATGATGGTTCTCTCGCATTTTGATATCCTAAATTTTTATCGTTTTATCGTTTGATCCCTACCTTAAGCCACCTTGATCATGATCCAATGTCCAATGCCTAGGCTAATAGCTCTGACACTATTGACCGTCAGTCAGATGATGGCTCGTTTCTCTGTGATGATGGAAGCAATACACAGTTAATGTTTTGTTATTGGTGAGCACTAATGTTTATATACATTTCTGAGAAACGTTTAAGATGTGTAGAATGATGTAAATGTGATTATAATGATGTTTTCTGTAATTTCATTGACAAATTTAGATGCATTTAGAGTTGCTCTTAAGAAGCAGACTTGAGGCTCTGCGAAATGCATCAGTCTACTCCATGCACAAGCACTTTTCAAGTTTTAATTGAGATCTAAGTATCTTATTGGCAACTGCCATATGTGGTTCATAGAACTGTTTGCCAATTTTTTTATGATATTAATTATGAATTTTATCAATAAAATGTTATTTTTAAATACAATTTTCCCTGTGCTTACCTCAGTGACAATGTCACATCCCTGAAAGTCCTACTGCAACTATGGGATAGTGGTTTCTCCAATTTCTTTTAATAAATACTTAAATTAAGGATGTGGATGTGACTTGTCCCTAGAACTGGTCTTAAGCCGCGTACACACGGGCGGACTGTATGGCCAACTTAGTCCGTCAGACAATCCGACGGACAGTCCATCCTACTTTCGAATGAACGGACTTGACCACACACGGATGCACAAACAGTCCATCGAAAGCTTGCGCGATGACGTGTACAGCACGTACGACGGGACTAGAAATAGGAAGTCCAATACACAGCAATGCAACCTTTCGCCGTGTAAATCCTTTCTGAGCATGCGCCATACTTAGTCCGTCGAACTAGCCTACTCACGAGCGGATTGTCCGCTGAAACCAAAGTATGACGGACAATATTACGGAAATTCCGAAATACTTAGTCCGCCAGACTGCACGCTGAAAAAGTCAGCTGAAGCCCACATACGAGCGGACTGTCCGCTGAAATGTGTTTCGACGGACTAAGTTGGCCAGACAGTCCGCCCGTGTGTACGCGGCTTTACAATTCTATACATATTACTCTATCTTTTGGTCTGTAGTATCCTTATTCCAGTGCCCCATTCCCGGGGTTATGTATACTTCCTACTGGTCTTCAAAATAAACCATTTCAGGGGTCCTCACTGGTAGGGAGGAGCGGAACACCCTCCAGGTTCGGTTCACACTAGAACTTGCGAACAGGCAAAAAATTCAAAACAAACACGCAAACACCTTTAAAGTCTATGGGATACGGACATGAAAAATCAAAAGTGCTCATTTTAAATGCTTATATGCAAGTTATTGCCATAAAAAGTGTTTGGGGACCTGGGTCCTGCCACAGGGGACATGTAACGATGCAAAACAAAAGTTTTAAAAACAGCAGTTTTTTTCAGAAGCAGTGATTTTAATAATAATTAAAGTGAAACAATAAAAATGAAATATTCCTTTAAATATTGTGCCTGGGGGGTGCCTTTAGTATGCCTGTAAAGTAGCGCATCTTTCCCATGTTAATAACAGTACCAAAGCAAAATGACATTTCTAAAGGAAAAATGTAATTTAAAACTCGTGACTGTAATGTATTGTCCCGGTCCCGGCAATATAGATAAAAAAGCATTTTTTTAAAAACAGCCCTTTGGGTCTGGTATGGATAAATAAAAAAAAATTGCATGGGAGTCCCCTCAAAATTCATACCAGGCCCTTCAGGTCTGGAATGGATATTAAGGGGAACCATGTGCCAATTTTATTTTTAAAAATGGCGTAGGGGTCCTCCTCAAAATCCATACCAGGCCCTTCAGGTCTGGTATGGATTTTAAGGGAAACCCGAGCCAAATTATTTAAAAAAAATGGCGTAGGGATCTCCCCAAAATCCATACCAGACCCTTATCTGAGTACGCAACCTGGCCGGCCTCAGGAAAAGAGGAGGGATGAGAGAGCGGCACCACCTCCTCCTGAACCCTACCAGGCCACATGGTAGGATGTTGAGGGCCTGGTATGGATTTTGGGGGGGGGCAGGCAATTTTTTTTTAATTTAGGTGCTGGGTTCCCCTTAATATCCATACCACCAATGAACTGGGGGGGGGGGGGGCAATACCGTTTTTTTCAATGATTTTTATCTATATTGCTGGATCTGACAATACATTACGAGTAGTTTTAAATTACCGTATATACTCGAGTATAGGTCGATCCGAATATAAGCTGAGGCCCCTAATTTACCACAAAAAAACTGGGAAACTTATTGACTCGTGTATAAGCCGAGGGTGAGACATGCAGCAGCTACTGTTACAGCTTAAAAGAGTGGAAAAGAGGGTCAGCAATGCCCATCTGCAGCTGCATACCTCCCTGTGTCCATCCCTGTGTCCATCCCTGTGTCCCTACCTGTGTCCCTCCCTGTGTCCCTCCCTGTGTCCATCCCTGTGTCCATTGCAGCCTACCTGTGCCAATCTGCAGCCTCTTTGTCCTTCTGCAGCCTCTGTGTGCCATTTTGCACCGATCTGCATGTATAAAAAACATACGGCAGCCATGCCAGGTTTCAAAAGCCGCACCTCTCCTCCTCGTCTGTGACAGACGGCGGCCATTCCACTGTTCAAAAGCCGCGCCTCTCTGTCTGTGATAGGCGGAACACTCAATTTCCCAGCAGTCAGTGTTCCGCCTATCACGGACATCCTCTCATCCTCGTCCGTAGTATGAGGATGAGCGGATGTCCGTGATAGGCGGAACACTGACTGCTGGGAAATTGAGTGTTCCGCCTATCACAGACAGGGAGGTGCGGCTTTTGAATAGTGGAATGGCCCGCCGTCTGTCTGCACGACACGCAGATCAGGTAGGCAGACGGCGGTGACTCGAGTATAAGCCGAGGGGGGCACTTTCAGCCTAAAAAAAGGGGCTGAAAATCTCGGCTTATACTCGAGTATATACGGTAGATTTTTTTCCTATAGAAATGAAATTTTGCAGTATTATTCTAAACACGGGGAAAATGCGCTACTTTAGAGGAATACTATAGACACCCCCCAGGCATGATATTTAAAGGAATATTTCAATTTTTATTGTTTCACTTCAATCATTATTAAAATCACTGCTCCCAAAAAAAACAACTGTTTTTAAAACTTTTTTTTGCATTGATACATGTCCCCTTACGTTTGACTTGAAAATTGGGCTTATCCATACTCCTTGAAGACTTCAAGTGGCAACGTCATGGAGACTGGTCAGTGGACATATATGGATGCTTCCAATAACTGCAGAGGCACTGAGGATCAGCACCTGACAGCCAATTCAAACACGGCGTCTTTTTTTTTTCAATTAAATTGCTAGAGGGTGGGGGAGAATCAATGGGTTTGTTTCCTCCCAAGAGATGGGACTTAAATAGGGGTTGCAGAGTAAGTAACTACCCTACCATGCAGATCTCTTCCTGATCAAATAACCCCTGCTGAGTAAGGCACATACAGTGAACATTTTACAGTATTTTACCTATTGGTGCAGAAAAAAACATCAAAAGGTATGATAACTTTCAAACAAGAAATATAACCCACAAAGACAAAATAACTTTACAGAAGTAGCAAGCCAACAGGTCTCCATTTGCTCTCTATTGCTTATATTATGTAAGGGTAGATGGAACTTTGACGTATTTGTGTTTAGCATATTTTGCATTTTTAGTCTTTTTTCCTTTATTTTCACTTGGTGAAAAAAACACTTCCTTCCTTCATCTTTACAACATGGTTGGCACTCCTCTGTGGTCCTCTGAGAGAACTATGAGCAATACTAACTTATAACAGTCAGCAGATAGAGCAGGTAGAGCTTACAGGAAGTTACTAGCTCATACGATTTCTGACACAATCAACAGGTATTTTTTTTTTTTTTTACACTTCTCAAACAAGAATAAAAAACACCCAATGGTATACTTACCAAATGAAAATGGAGCAATAAAAGTTAATTGGTGTGGTTTACATATACTTTATTCAAGCCCTAACCAACAAACAATATGGCTAATGTCGCGTACACACGACTGGACTTTCCGACAGAAAAGGTCTGACTTTCTTCCCGATGGACTTTCGACGGAGTTCCGACGGACTTACGAATGAACAGACTTGCCCACGTATGAACAGACTAAGTCAATTCGAAAGTCCGTTCGCTTTGAACGTGATGACGTAAGACGGGACTAAAAAAGGAAGTTCAATAGCCAGTAACCAATAGCTGCCCTTGCGTTGTATTTGGTCTGTCGGACCTGTATACAGACAAACGGTTTTCCCGATAGGAATTGAGTCCGTCGGACAGATTTGAAACATGTTCTATTTCTAGGTCCGTTTTATTTTTATTTTTTAAAGGAAAACAATGGGACTATCCCACACACGACCGGACTATCTGACGAAATAATTCCGCCGAACCTAGTCTGCTGGAAAGTCCGGTCATGTGTACACGGCATTAGATTAGACTTTAAAGTGATACTAAAGCTTCCTGTTTATGTTTTCATTAAAATATCAAACATACTATACTTACATGTGCTGCACAATGGATTTGCACCGATCAGTCCGATCCTCCTCTTCTCGGGTCCTAGCACTCCTAGTTCCTCTCCTGGCAGCTTCCTATTGGGGCACTCATGCAGGCTCTCTCCTGAGCCGAGCTGTTTGTGTCTATTCAGACACAGAGCACAACTCAGCCCCGCCTCCCGCTTTCTGCTCACAGGTTTTCATTGACAGCAGCAAGAGCCAATGACTCTAATTACCCTCAGTCAAGCCTGTGAGAGCCAGAAGAGGGGAGACAGCTGCTGCAGACATGCACAGCACTGGACCCAGATTGGGCTTGGGTGAGTATTTAGGGGGGCTGCAAGTAAAAGGTTTGTTTTACCTTAATGTCAAGAATTCATTAAGGTAAAAAACCTTTTAACTTTACAACCACTTTAGGGTAAAACCTGAATGACAGGCATTAAAGAGCACAACCCCCCCTGGACCCACCTAAATATTACACAATCACGTACAGTCATGCTATTTGTATTTACATCTATGTATATCATATCCTACAACAAAAACTGTGATTTTTGTGTAATACAAACCACTTCTTTCAGATATATTTTAATGGAAATAAAGATCTGTAATACTTAATGTCATAATCAATTTCAACATTACCGCTCTGACATCCAAGTCAGTAAAATGTAACTACTGAACATTAAAAATGATCCCAGGGTAAAGAAATCACCCTACTCATCCTAAAAATCTAAAAATGTCACATTTCCATTTTAAATGTCATACAAGACAATTAAACGAAAACCACATATAAAATTCAACAAGAAAAATATCACAACTCTATAAATGTACTAACTTCCAAGGAGATTGAGTTGGGTAGATTGAGTTGGGTAGATTGAGGAATAGCATAAATGATTAGGTTGAGGATTATCCTTAAGCCTGGTACACACTGACATTTTTTTTTGTCGTTCAACCCCCAAGTGGGGGAACCTGGAACCTGACCGCATTGGCACTTTCTCATATCACCACTGGCCAGTTCCCTTGATGATGTTCTCTCCAGTGAAACCGGTCGGGCAGAGCCTTAGAATGTGACATTTTCACGCATAGAATCATTGATCACAAACAGGAGCACTTCGATATTTTAAAAGCTGTCTTACATGAGTTTATATATGAGTTTGCATTTTGGTTTTCAATACATTTGCGCTTTAGTGGTTTTATACTGTGGAGCTTGCTTTCTTTTTTTTTATGCTACTTTGGTTATGGTGTCAGATACTGTCTGCTGGTATTGATATGGAGTCGGGTGGCAATCCTGTTGATTAATCTTGTTGGTGGAGCCATTAACCCTTAGCCCTTGTACACACGTCGGAGATTCCGACAACCAAATCCGTCGGATTTTGTCCGACGGATTTTGTCCGAAACTGTTGCATACACACGGTCGGACAAAGTTGTCGGAAAATCCGCCGTGATTACGTTATTTCATTACGACGGGACTACGTTCACGTTAGTAGCCAATAGCTTTGGTGTAGGAATTTGATCTGAGCATGCGTGGCACTTTGTCCGATCGGAATTCTCTACACATGATCGGAGTATGTCCGATCGGAGCATTTTGTCGGAAAATTTTACCAACAAGTTGGAAAAGTTGGTCTGTCGGATATTCCGACGGAAATAGTCCGATGTAGACCACACACAGTCGGAATATCCAACAAAATGGTCCGATCGGACACATTCCATCGGAATCTCCGACCGTGTGTACAAGGGCTTAGAAGTGCAACATGCTTGTATGAAGAGTATAATCTTTGGTCATACATATCTGATAAGCAGCTTGATCACAGTGGTGCAGGGAGCAAGTCTTGTTTTTTTTAAGCACTTTCCAACATTTAAGAAGAATATTTGCACTTCATTTATTGACAACTTTTTAAATATTCATTTAAACTCATTGCTTTTTATTTTTATTTGTTTATTTCATTGAATTTTTGTTTGTATTTATATTATGTCACTGTTCTTGTGATTAGCTGTACTAATGGATGGGAAGGGGTTAACATCTACAGTGATTAAAGGGTTAAATGTAGCCAGTTTGTGTTTACTATGTGTGCTGCTTTTACCAGATGAAGTAATGGATTCTAGTCCCTGCTTTTTGCAGGAAAACAGAATCCATCCCTCCCTCCTGGCAGAACTGGGGTCTGCCTTCTTTACATAGACAGATCCCCGTTCTTTGTAGTTTACCGATAATTGGCAGGTGCCAGAGAACATTGAGTGGCCGGCACCTACGCATCAGCTGCGGCTGTTAGTTATCACAGCAAAAGCGGCCCGCTGGCAATGCATATGTGCCGCCTGCAGGTGGAGGTCCAGAATCATGTATACCGGTATATACGTGATCCGGCGCACAGCTGTTGCCCTGTAGCAGCAAAACTGCAGTTAAGTTCCTTTGTAAGCTTATATGTAATCTCCTTATTATCTTTACTCTGGAGTTCCCCTTAAAATTCCTTCTTGCTGGGGCAGCTCCAGCTGAGACCAGTATATGTTCATTACCTACTATCCAGTTCCTTTCATTGTTTACCAGTTGTATTCACCAAGTTCACTTATATGCTTATATGTCATTTTATTATTTCTAGTCTTGAGTTTCCCCTTTGAATTCCTCCTGCTGGGAAAGCTAATACCAGTATATCCTCATTACATTTTCATTACCCTCTCCCCTTCCTTTCTCTGTTATATATAAGTCACATAGCCCTCCTGTTTCCCTTTATGGTCTGACAAAGGAGCGTTGTAGAGCTTTCGAAACATGTTACCACCCACATCCTACTGACGCCATCATGTCCGACGTCAGTTCCAATTCTGGCCCCACTACTGACTTGCATTCCAGTGTGATTACAGCTCTCATTGATGGACACTGTTCAAGCCTTGCGTCCCTCCTCGGCTGGCACTACAAAGTTACTTTCTGGTTCAATTTTCCAGCATTTTTGTCGCTTTCCATCATGCCCTGCTAGTGACAAAAGACTGATGATTAGCCTGTCTTTCCTCTACTCTTGTGAGTGTATTTTATCATTTTTAAACAGTTTTTACTAAACTGATACACTTAGATCAGGGGTGCCAAACTCAAATTCATCGGAGGCCGCATCAGCAGTTTGGTTGCCCTCAAAGGCCCGGTTGTATGTGCACTCCACCATGTTCTGTCTGAGCAGTCTCCAATAAAATTTTCTTGTGGTTGATACCAGCCTTCCTTTTCAACTGGCATGAAATTGTATAATTCTCATAATGATTATAAGCAGATATCCAGAGCATCCCACCCATCATACAACACCATCAGAAGTAAAGAGTATGCTACGTGCAGAGTGAATGGTTCAAGAGTGCACTACATACTGAGTGCAAGGTTCAGGAGTGCGTTGCATACAGAGTGCAGGGTTCAGGAGTTTTTTGGATACGGAGTGCAGAGTTCAGGAGTGCATTGGGTATGGAGCGCAAGGTTTAGGAGTGCGCTGCATACAGATCGCAAGGTGCAGAAGTGCACTGCATAGGAAGCACCGGGTCCAGGAGTGCACTGTGTAGGGAGCGCAGGGTTCAGGATTGTTCTGTGCAGGGAGGGCAGGGTTCAGGAGTGCACTGCATAGGAAGGGCAGGGTTCAAGAGTTTGCAGTGTAAGGGCATGGTTCAGGGGTGCTCTGCTTAGGGAGCACAGGGTTCAGAAGTGCGCTGCATAGGAAGTGCAGAGTTCAGAAGTATGCTATGCACAGTGTGCAACATCTGATTTCCGCCCCTCCTCCTGGGTTATATATATATATATATATATATATATATTTGTGCAATCAGAAGACACTGTAACATTGCTACAGTGAAACTGTTACCCTCTAGTAGCAGCAAAGACTGTGTCATCACATCCTGCTAGCAGAAAGGAATACCAGGAAGGAAAGCATACAGGGAATTGTAGTTTCAGGACTCAAGTTTCACATTGGGATTTCACTGTTTATTAACTACAATTTCCAGACTGCAGAGGAGAGAAGAACAGACTGCTGGGGAGACTATAAGAGGGAGGGATGGATTGAGGTCTAGATCTCTCTCTTGGGATGCCATTTGACTCTGCTACCAGGAGATCTGTGTGACAGGGAAATGCTGTAAGGCCGCGTACACACGGGCGGACTGTTCGCCCAACTTTGTCCGCTGAACAGTGTTTCAGCGGACAGTCCGCTCGTGTGTGGGCTTCAGCGGACAGTTTCAGCTGATGAACAAAGTTTTTCGGAAATCCTGTAAAACTGTCCGCTGAAACTTGGTTTGAGCGGACAGTCCGCTCGTGTGTAGGCTTGTTCGTCAAACTAAGTTCCGCGCATGCTCAGAAAGGATTTACACGCCGAAGGTTGTATTGCAGTGTATAGGACGTCGTTTTTCTAGTCCCGTCGTACGTGCCGTTCACGTCATCGCGCACGGTTTCAGCGGACTGTTCGTTCATCGTGTGTGGTCAAGTCCACTCATGCTAATTTTGAGCGGACTGTTTGTCAAACTGTTTGACGAACAAGGTTGGGCGAACAGTCCGCGCGTGTGTACGCGGCATTAAAGTTGCGGACTACATGGACAGAATCGCTTCTTCCCTACAGCAGTGGAAGTCCAAACCCTTACAGAGGGCTGTTGCCTCTGTTGTTGCCTCTAAGCGACCTAATGTCTTACTCCCTTTGTCACATACAGCCCGGCATCAGGAAGTCAGTGCACACCAGACTCCCCAAGCTTAACGGAAACTCAAGCCGGATTAGACTTTCTGTAAGAAAGGAGCAGGGATGCAGACCATCAAACAGATCAAGGCCACCACTCCTTTTAAGCTCCCTGCCAAGCTTGTGGGACCTTCTCCAGTTGTATCCATCCAAGTGGAAATAATCTACACCAAGGCCCGCCTAGATACTGTGGCACAAGTGACTCTTCTCTACAGAGACTTCTATCTCAAGCACCTGCCATTGCAAAAGTTGCCAGAGTTAGAGATTTGGGGCATTGGAACACAGATCTTCCCTTAAGATGGCTATCTGCCTGTCAAGCTGACCTTTGACCCCTCTGTAGCTGGAAAGACGGAGACCTTCTACACACTGGCGGAGGTCTGTTCTTGCCTGCCAGGGGCCAACAAGGGTTCCCTTATCACGTGGATCAATACTGATCTAGTCAGAAGGCTGCTGACACCCCTTGTTTTGGAGTCAGAGACTTCAACTACAAGTGTACACCCCATGCTGAAATAAGCCTACCAGCGCCTGGTGCAGGAGCAGAATGCTTCAGCTGAGGGAGTAGACAAGATCTGGCACCTAGACCGGTGTGAGAAAGGGTTACAGCCTGGTAATGCCGATGTAAACAGCATCTCCCTGTTCTGCCTACCAACAAGTGACACTGAGCTCTGCTCCCTGTGATTGAAGCAGAGATCAGTGTTCTGTAAATCACAGCCACCCTCCCCACAGTTATAAACATGCCCCTACACTGCCACCTCCTGGTTAACCCCTTCACTGCCAATGTCATTTACACAGGAATCCATGCATTTGTATAGCACAGATTGCTGTATAAATGACAATGGTCCCAAAAATGTATCAAAAATGTCCGATGTGCCCGCCATAATGTCGCAGTTACAATATAAATTGCTGATCACCGCCATTACTAGTAAAAAAAAAATTATTAATAAAAATGCCATAAAACTATCCCCTATTTTGTAAATGCTATAACTTTTGCGCCAACCAATCAATAATCGCTTATTGCGATTTTTTTTACCAAAAATATGTAGAAGAATACATATCAGCCTAAACTGAGGAAAAAAATATTTTTTTATATATTTTTGGGGGATATTTATTATAGCAAAAAGTAAAAAATAATGTGTTTTTTTAAAAATTGTTGCTGTTTTTTTGTTTATAGCGCAAAAAAAACAAAAACGCAGAGGTGATCAAATACCACCAAAAGAAAGATTTATTTGTGGGAAAAAAAGGACATCAATTTTGTTTGGGAGCCACGTCGCACGACCACGCAATTGTCAGTTAAAGCGAAGCAGTGCTAAATCGCAAAAAGTGCTCTGGTTTTAAGCCATCAAAATGGTCCGGGGCTTAAGTGGCTATAGGACGCTAAACCGAAGGACCATTCCTGACCAATATACCATCCCAAGGATAGAAGATGCCTGACAGAGCCTGTCAGGCATCTTCAGGCCTCATTGACACTGTATACAGACATCTGTATTCCATACTGCTGGTATTTACAGTTCCTCTGGATAAAATACCTTTCCAGCAAGCAGTCACAGGGCCACCTTGTGTTTAGCTTGCACAGGAAGATCCAGCATTCTTTTCTGGTTAAGTTCATATCAGCTCAACTGCTTCTACCATTCAGGATTACAGTTTTCTTAACCACTTTCAGACCGGACCATCTTGCTGGTCAATGACCAGAGGTCTTTTTACAATTTGGCACTGCGCTGCTTTAACTGGTAATTGCGCGGTCATGCAATGTTGTACCCAAACAAAATTTGCGTCCTTTTTTTCCCACAAATAGAGCTTTCTTTTAAAGGTATTTGACTGACTCTGCGATTTTTATTTTTTGCGATATAAACGTAAAAAAAACGCAAATTTTGAAAAAAAATTATATTTTCTATTTTTGTTATTAGAAAAATCCAACTCAATTTTAGTCATACATTTAGGCCAAAATGTATTCAGCCACATGTCTTTGGTAAAAAAAAAGTCAATAACTGTATATTTATTGGTTTGCGCAAAAGTTGTCACATCTACAAACTAAGGTACATTTTCTGGAATTTACGCAGCTTTTAGTTTATGACTGCCTATCTCATTTCTTGAGGTGCTAAAATGGCAGGGCAGTACAACCCCCCCCCCAAATGACCCCATTTTGGAAAGTAGACACCCTAAGGAAATTGATAAGAGGCATGTTGAGCCCATTGAATATTTTATTTTTTTGCCTCAAGCGATTGAATGATGACAAAAATGTTTCTTTTTTTTTTTACACAAAGTTGTCACTAAATGATATATTGCTCACACATGCCATGGTTATATGTGGAATTGTACCCCAAAATACATTCTGCTGCTTCTCCTGAGTACGGGGATACCACATGTGGTCGACTTTTTGGAAGCCTAGCCCCGTACGGGGCCCCGAAAGCCAAGCACCGCCTTCAGGATTTCTAAGGGCATACATTTGTAATTTCACTCCTCACTACCTATCACAGTTTTGAAGGCCATAAAATGCCAAGATGGCATAAAACCCCCACAAATTACCCCATTTTAGAAAGTAGACACCCCAAGCTATTTGCTGAGAGGCCTATTGAGTCCATGGAATATTTTATATTTTGCCACAAGTTGCGGGAAAATTACAAACTTTATTTATTTTTCACAAAGTTGTCACTAAATGATATATTGCTCACACATGCTATGGTCATATGTGAAATTACACCCCAAAATAAATTCTGCTGCTTCTCCTGAGTACGGGGATACCACATGTGTGGGACTTTTTGGGAGCCTAGCTGCGTACGGGGCCCTGAAAACCAAGCACCGCCTTCAGGCTTTCTAAGGGCGTAAATTTTTGATTTTACTCCTCACTACCTATCACAGTTTTGAAGGCCATAAAATGCCAAGATGGCACAAAACCCCCACAAATGACCCCATTTTAGAAAGTAGACACCCCAAGCTATTTGCTGAGAGGCATATTGAGTCCATGGAATATTTTATATTTTGCCACAAGTTGCGGGAAAATTACAAACTTTATTTATTTTTCACAAAGTTGTCACTAAATGATATATTGCTCACACATGCTATGGTCATATGTGAAATTACACCCCAAAATAAATTCTGCTGCTTCTCCTGAGTACGGGGATACCACATGTGTGGGACTTTTTGGGAGCCTAGCCGCGTACGGGGCCCTGAAAACCAAGCACCGCCTTCAGGCTTTCTAAGGGCGTAAATTTTTGATTTCACTCCTCACTACCTATTACAGTTTTGAAGGCCATAAAATGCCAAGATGGCACAAAACCCCCACAAATGACCCCATTTTAGAAAGTAGACACCCCAAGCTATTTGCTGAGAGTCATGTTGAGTCCATGGAATATTTTATATTTTGCCTCAAGTTGCGGGAAAATTACAAACTTTTATTTATTTATTTATTTTTTTCACAAAGTTGTCACTAAATGATATATTGCTCACACATGCCATGGGCATATGTGAAATGACACCCCAAAATAAATTCTGCTGCTTCTCCTGAGTACGGGGATACCACATGTGTGGGATTTTTTGGGAGCCTAGCTGCGTACGGGGGCCCCGAAAGCCAAGAACCGCCTTCAGGCTTTCTAAGGGCATACATTTTTGATTTCACTCCTCACCACCTATTACAGTTTTGAAGGCCATAAAATGCCAAGATGGCACAAAACCCCCCCAAATGACCCCATTTTAGAAAGTAGACACCCCAAGCTATTTGCTGAGAGGCATGTTGAGTCCATGGAATATTTTATATTTTGCCACAAGTTGCGGGAATATTACAAACTTTATTTATTTTTCACAAAGTTGTCACTAAATGATATATTGCTCACACATGCTATGGTCATATGTGAAATTACACCCCAAAATAAATTCTGCTGCTTCTCCTGAGTACGGGGATACCACATGTGTGGGATTTTTTGGGAGCCTAGCCTCCTACGGGGCCCCGAAACCCAAGCACCGCCTTCAGGATTTCTAAGGGTGTAAATTTTTGATTTCACTCCTCACTACCTATCGCAGTTTTGAAGGCCATAAAATGCCAAGATGGCACAACCCCCCCCCCCCCCCAAATGACCCCATTTTGGAAAGTAGACACCCCTAAATTTAGGGGTACACTAGTGAGACTCACAGGTAAAAAAGCACCTAGGCTGTCAGCGACTGTATCAAAATGCTACAAAAAAAACTGTTAGCGATCGCAGGGATCAGGCCTGACTCTGCGAACGCTGCAGTTATGTGTGTTGTGTTTTGTAAGTGACAGTGATCGATCGATACTGCACTTGGGTGGGCTGGACTGGGCTTGGCAGAGGGGCTAAACGCAGGTCCTAGCAGGTATCTGGGCTGATCCCGATAACAGTGCGTTTTGGGAACCTAAACTGCTGGCGACGCTAATATAGATCTGATCAGATACTATATTACTAAGGGAGGTGTATGCTTTGCGCTTGGGTGTTAGCGGTACTGGCACTAACCTGACGCTGCCTGGGGCGACGCAGACCTTATCTGACCCTCAAACTTATATCACCCGCCAGGTGATCAGGGGGTTAAACCTTTATTAGGTAATAAATGGCGGGTGCCCTTAAACTATAAAAAAATAACTAACCAATCAGCGTCACCTGTAACAGTTATATGGTGAGCACTGGTGAAAGGGTTAACTAGGGGGCAATCAGGGGGCTTTATGCGGTAGCATATGGGGGTCCCTGGAGCTATAAAAAGCTGCGGCGAACCTAAATACCTACCTGCCTAGCTAGCGTCACCTGTGACACTAATACAGCGATCAGAAAAACGATCGCTTATTAGGCTGGGTTCACACTGGAGCGATGCGGGAACGCCGCAAATCCGCGGCGGGTTCCCGCATCGCATGCCTCCCGGCGGCAGTTCACACTGCCCTATGCGAACTGCTGGGAGTGTCAGTGAAATGTTAATGACACCCCCAGATCAGTTCGCATATCACAGTGCGATCTGCAAACTCGGACAGGAATCGGATCGCATGGTGTGAACACCCATGCGATCCGATTCTGCTGTGGACCAAAAAAAGGGTCCCGTGCGAGTTTGCGGCGGGTGCGATGCGAATTCAGCCATACTATCTGTATGGCTGAACTCGCATCGCACAGAGTTTGGATGTGATTTGCACTGCAGTGCGGTGCGAATCACATCCGTTCTCATAAACCGCTGCAATGTGAACCCAGCCTTAGTGACACTGGCAAAGGGGGGTGATCACGGGGTTAAACCTTTATTGGGGGGGTTAGGGGGTACCCTAGAGCTAAAGGGGGCTAACCCTAACTGCCCTAACAGTTATTGCAGTCACAAATGACACCAAAATAAAAAAAAATGCAATTGGTGTCACTGTGACTGGGGGTGCAGGGGTGATTGGGGGGGTGATCGGGGGGGGAAGGGGGGGTGAAAGTGTGCCTGGCGTGTTCTACTGTTAGTGTAGTGTTAGGTGCAACTCACCGATCCTCTCTCCTCGGTGCCGGAACGAAAAAGACCGACACGGAGGAGAGATTACATCACTTTCTCTGCCTGTGTTTACATTACAGGAGAGGAAGTGATGTAGAGGAGGGATTTCATTCGTCAGGAGCGATCGCGAGGGGGTGGCCATGAATGAATGTCCGCCCCCTCATCCCGGATCGCTCCTGCACGGAATCCGACCGCCGCTGGCACCGGCGGGGGGGGGGGGCCCGAAAGGGCCCCCCCACCCGCGGGAAGGCAGGGACGTACATGTACGCCCATATGCCTGCCCGTGCCATTCTGTCGACGTACATCGTCATGCAGCGCTCGGCAAGTGGTTAAAGTGCTAGCTGAAGACTACAAGATTCATCTTTACTACAGAGTTACATTTAACCCATTTTGCTCTTCCTTATCCTTTCACAACAGACTATTGTTGCCTAATAATGGTGATCCTTCAGGGAGCTGCACTCTGTTTAGAAGGAGGCAATCAAGCCATGGTTACATAGTTACATAGTTAGTCAGGTTGAAAAAAGACACATGTTCATCAAGTTCACCCACAAAAAAAAAATGTAATTATAATAATATCATACAATCCCATATACCCAATTCTATACCCACAGTTGATCCAGAGGAAGGCAAAAAATCCCAGCAGAGCATGATCCAATTTGCTAAAGCAGGGGAAAAAATTCCTTCCTGATCCCCCGAGAGGCAAACGGATTTTCCCCAGATCAACTTTACCTATAAATGTTAGTACCCAGTTATATTATGTACACTTAGGAAATAATCCAGGCCCTTCTTAAAGCAATCCATTGAGCTGGCCAGAACCACCTCAGCAGGGAGTTATAATTGTTTTTACTAAATGTTTGTTATTTGCCTTGGTGTGGGTCTGTGGGTTGAGGTACAGGGAGGAGAGGTTTGTCACAGCTAAAAGGTTCAGTCCTCTGCCTCTCTACTACCTGTTCACATAGTTATCAACGGTGTGAGCTGAGGTTCTGTTGTGTTTAACTGTACTGTGTTTCCCTGAATCATTAATAGTAAACTGTCACTTAAAATAAGATTTTCTGACGTAAATGTTTTATGCTATATATATATATAAATTTCTATCTATATATATATATATATATTTTTTTTTTCTCTCTTTGTGTCACCTTTGTCTCAGTAAACATACCTTCTGGTTTATCACAAACAAATGTGTTCCTCTTATGGGACTTTAAAGGGAAAAAGCTACTCTGTGGTGATTATGAGTATAAAGTTTTATTAGAAAATGTAGATATGCACAGATTTACATAGCAAATAGAAAATACAAAAGAAAAATATAGGATGCGTGACACATTGAAACATGCAATGCACTACATAAGGTTACAATCATTTACTCCTTTGTATATGGAACACACATACGGGCAGCACCAAACGCGTTTCAAGTGTTTCTCTTCTTCAGGGGTGTATGATTGAGACCAGCACGATAAAAACATGTCTATAATTAAAAAGACAGTCATGAGCAAAAGGTAGGACGGCAAAAATAAAATAGTTAACACAAATATATATATAATACCATCCAAATTTCAAGCATATTCATATAGGTATTGACCATACAGTATTGCTTAAAGACATCATATGTTACTGCATCCACTTTGAAAATCTATGGGAGGCAGAGTGCCACCCTTCCCTTCCTTCCCTCCAGATTCTCATCATATCCCTCTTCACCCAGGTTGCCAACACCAGACCCCACCATACCTTTATGTCATCATTAATGCTTTTCATGAGTTTATTTTGTTGGGTATTTATGTTATGTGCATTGTGGTTCATATATTGTTCCATACGTGTATGTATAACCTTCTACCTCATATTATGTGCACATATATCAATTGATCTTTTTTTTTATGATGAATGTTATTATGTCATGGATGTATTTGGAATGTAGTGAATTGATATTTGTTTTTACCACTGCTGTTAACTTGGCCACTATGCCGGGTAACGCACATTTATTGTTGTTCCTAATTGGTTACACAGCATTATGTAATTAATAAATTAAAGTTTTTTTAAATTTTCGTGTGAACATATGCCTACTCTCTCCCACCTCATTTTAAAGTCCTAGGGCGATCTATCCTTTTCTTTCACCATACCTTTATGTGGGCTCTGGTATTGTGGTGCCTACAGCACCCTCCGGTAGCACCGTCATGTTGCAAGGCAGGATCCATTATTTCTGAACCAGGACACCTCAGCAGGTATAATTTTTCATCCCTTTTTGTTAGTGCATGTGCGTGTGGGACCTGTGTCCCTTATGGTTACATGCACCTCTGGCTTCTGTTTAGCCTAGAATACATTTTGTGTACCTCATGATTTCCCACAGTGACTGGCGTCTCGCATCTTGGGCAAGTACCACACTGAAAGGTGTCCTTGCTCCCTCTGTTGGGGAGTCTTTTCCAGTGGGATTGTATGCCCGGAATGCGTGGCCCACCTACTCTGGATCAGGCGTTGGCACAGAACAGTGGCATTCTGCCCTCCCCCCCCCCTTAGATTTTAAAGTATTTAAAGTGGATGCAGTAACATATGATGTCTTTAAGACATACTATATGGTCAGTACCTATATGAATATGCTTGAAATTTGGATGGTATTATATATATTTGTGTTAACTATTTTCTTTTTGCCATCCTACATTTTGCTCATGATTGTCTTTTTAATTATAGACATGTTTTTATCGTGCTGGTCTCAATAATACACCCCTGAAGAAGAGAAACACTCATAACGCATTGGGTTCTTCCCGTATGTGTGTTCCATATGCAACGGAGTAAATGATTGTAACCTTATGTAGTGTATTGCATGTTTCAATGTGTCACGCATCCTTTATTTTTCTTTTATATTTTCTATTTTCTATGTAGATCTGTGCATATCTACACCCTTTTCTAATAAAACGTTATGCTCATAATCACCACAGAGTAGCTTTTTCCCTTTAAAGTCCCATAAGAGGAATACATTTCTTTATGTATTGGTGATGTGGGTTAATCCTACTCTCTAGACCAGTGATGGCGAACCTTGGCACCCCAGATGTTTTGGAACTACATTTCCCATGATGCTCTTGCACGCTGAAGTGTAGTGGAGCATCATGGGAAATGTAGTTTCAAAACATCTGGAGTGCCAAGGTTCGCCATCACTGCTCTAGACCAACTCAGCACCACCCCTCCATTATCACTTCTGGTTTATCACAGTTGTGTTTCGCACTAATATTGCCAAGGAAGTGTACCAGAGGGGTTGCCACTGTTCTTGGGGTTGAGAGGCAGAGTACAGAACCAAATAAACATTAAGCGGCTCCTCCCGGGGTAGCGATACAGATATATCAGTCTGAATGTCACACCACTTCCTCAAACATTAATGTATCCAAAACTAAACTTATCATTTTTCCTCCCCCGTGTGTCTCTTCCCCTGATCTCTCTGTCAAAATCAATGGCACAAGTATAAATCCATCCCCGCATGCCAAGGTCCTAGGTATAGTTATCAACTCTGAACTCTCTTTTAAGCCCCATGTCCAATCACGGCCCAAATCTTACTGCCTAAACCTCCGCAACATCCAAAATACACCCCTTTCTAATGAATGACACAGCAAAGGTCTTAATTCACTCCCTGGTCATCAGGGCCCTCTAATTCCTGTTTTCTCCTTTTGTTTCTGTTCTCGAGGGAATTCCATACCTCAACAAGGAGCTGCCATCTTGTGTGTTTTCTGTCCAGTCACCAGGGCAGGACTTAGGGTGGTGGGGGCCCCTGAGCTTGAGTCACTTTCCGTCTTACCTTCTATACATTACCGTATTTAACACGCACCAGTGTATAACACACACCCCAAGTTTAGGAGGGAAGTTTAAGGAAAAAAACTTACATTTAAATGCCCATCAATGCAGCCTTATTAGTGTCCATCTGCAGCCTTGCCCATCCATCTGCAGCCTTGTCTGGTGTCATTGCAGCCTTGTCAGTGTCATTTACAGCCTTGTCAGTGTAGGCTTGTCATTTGCAGCCTTGCCCCAGTGTCATTTGCAGCCTTGTCATTGCAATCTTGAAGTTTAAAAATGGCGCCCTCCGGCCCCTGGGCTCGAACCCAGTCAAACCCAATCGTAAGTCCAGCCCTGCCAGTCACCACGTGCTGTTTTTTTTCCATTGGCCTTGTCTTCCTGTGGTTTCACTCATTGATGGACTACATGGACTTGATTCACTATTATAATTTATTTTCTGTTCTTATTAGTCTGCATAGTTTTATCTTTATTTTTATTTCAATCGTATTACATATAGATCTCACTCAAAGTCAGTGAACGCTGACTCACTTACTTTCAATTGGTGAATTGTTTGCATAAGGATGCATGCAGACAGTAGGCCTGTGGAGCAGCCTATTGTTGTCATTCTGTAGTTGGTTTATGGGTTTGGGGTTTAAAACTTATTTTTCATTTCTTCACACACACTTTTTTTTGTATTCACCAGCCCAGTTTTCACATCTTTTTAAATAACAGAAAACATACCCAATCAATCTAAATAAATCAGTTTTGTCAAGATTCATGTTTTCTTTATAAATAGCCTAAAGCCGCGTACACACGTGGCGGACTGTCTGGCCAACTTAGTTCGTCAGACAATCCAACGGACACTCCGTCCTACTTTCGAATGAACGGACTTGCCCACACACGGCACTTTTTGAGCGGACTAATACGGCGGACTAAGTCCGCCATACTATCTGCCCTACTTTTGAAATGAACGGACTCGCCCACACACGCGGAGGAAAGTCCGCTCATTTCGAGCGCGTCTCCAGGTAGGCGGGGCCCGCGAAGGAGACGTCGCTGACCCCGCCGCCTGGTATGGACTTAAAGGGGAACCCCAAAGCCGAAAAAAATCGGCGTGGGGGTCCTCCCCAAGTCCACAACAGACCCTTGTTCGAGCACGCTACCCGGCCGGCCAGGAAATGGGGGCGAGCGAGCGCCCCCCCCCCTCCTGAGCCGTACCAGGCCGCGTGCCCTCAACATGGGGGGTGCCTTGGGGAAGGGGGGGCCGCGCGGCCCCCCACCCCAAAGCACCTTGTCCCCATGGACAAGGGCCTCTTCCCGACAACCCTGGCCGTTGGTTGTCGGGGTCTGCGGGCGGGGGGCTTATCGGAATCCGGGAGCCCCCTTTAATAAGGGGGCCCCAGGATACCGGCCCCCCACCCTATGTGAATGAGTATGGGGTACAATGTACCCCTACCCATTCACCTGTGAAAAAAAGTACAAAAAAAACACAACACACGAGATAAAATACTTTATTGCACAGCTCCGGGGGTCTTCCGTCTTCGGGGGTCTTCTCGCCGGACTCCTCCGCTATCTTCTTGTAGCTCTTTTGCTAGCGGAGGAGTCCGGCATTCTTCCTCGCCGCCGGCCTCTTCTCCCGACTTCGGGGGTCTTGTCCCCCTCTTCGGTTCTTCTGCCGGGCCACCGCGCCTTCTTATAGCTCTTTTACAGGCGGTGGCCCAGTCTTCTGTCGCCGCCGTCGCCGCCGCCTTCCGTTCTTCTTCTTCTTCTTCTTCTTCTTCTTCTTCTCCAGGAGATATTGCCTCGACGATCTCTCCGGCCGGAATGCCAGAGCCGCGCTGCGTGGCCACTTATATAGTGACAATGGGGCGGTGTCACATGGCTTTATGTCACATGGGTTGGTCACATGGTGACCCCGCCCCCTTACGATGTCATAGTCCCCATGTGACATCAACCCATGTGACCAACCCATGTGACATAAAGCCATGTGACACCGCCCCATTGTCACTATATAAGTGGCCGCGCAGCGCGGCTCTGGCATTCCGGCCGGAGAGATCGTCGAGGCAATATCTCCTGGAGAAGAAGAAGAAGAAGAAGAAGAAGAAGAACGGAAGGCGGCGGTGACGGCGGCGACAGAAGACCGGGCCACCGCCTGTAAAAGAGCTATAAGAAGGCGCGGTGGCCCGGCAGAAGAACCGAAGAGGGGGACAAGACCCCCGAAGTCGGGAGAAGAGGCCGGCGGCGAGGAAGAAAGCCCCGCAGACCCCGACAACCAATGGCCAGGGTTGTCGGGAAGAGGCCCTTGTCCTCATCAACATGGGGACAAGGTGCTTTGGGGTGGGGGGGCCGCGCGGCCCCCCCTTCCCCAAGGCACCCCCCATGTTGAGGGCACGCGGCCTGGTATGGCTCAGGAGGGGGTCGCTCGCTCGCCCCCCTTTCTTGGCCGGCCGGGTAGCGTGCTCGGACAAGGGTCTGTTGTGGACTTGGGGGGGACCCCCACGCCGATTTTTTTCGGTGTTGGGGTTCCCCTTTAAGTCCATACCAGGCGGCGGGGTCAGCGACGTCTCCGTCGCGGGCCCCGCCTACCTGGATACCCGCTCGAAATGAGCGGACTTTTCTCCAGGCGGGAAAAGTCCGCTCATTTCAAAAGTACGGCGGACTGGCACACACACGGGCGGACTGTCCGCTGAAATGCGAGTCCGACGGACAGTATTTCCAACATTCCGAAATACTTAGGCCGCGTACACACGAGAGGATTGTCCGTCCAACTAAGTCCGTCAGACAATCCGACAGACAGTCCGTCCTACTTTTGAATGAACGGACTTGACCACACACGATGAACAGACAGTCTGCTGAAAGCTTGCGCGATGACGTGTACAGCACGTACGACGGGACTAGAAATACGACGTCCAATACACTGCAATGCAACCTTCGGCCGTGTAAATCCTTTCTGAGCATGCGCCATACTTAGTCCGTCCAACTAGCCTACTTACAAGCGGACTGTCCGCTGAAACCAAAGTTGGACGGACTGTATTACATAAATTCCGAAAGACTTAGTCCGCCAGACTGTCCGCTGAAAAAGTCCGCTGAAGCCCACACACGAGCGGACTGTCCGCTGAAATGTGTTTTGGCGGACTAAGTTGGGCAGACAGTCCGCCCGTGTGTACGCGGCTTAAATGTGCATTATTTACATGGAAATCTTTGAAACTACAGACACCTTCACTTTATATTTTCCAGTTTGCTTTTGCCATTTATCTGGGCTCAGAGTATTTTGCTCCTTTCCTAGTACAAGAACCTTTAAGATTTTATAGACATTGATTGTCTCGGTTCCATCGGACATTTATTGTTGCTTCTATGGAACTGCAAGAAGTGGTGTAGATATAGCCTTTTTAGTGTCATTTACAGCATTTTACGAGATTTGTGGCTTTCAGCTGGAAGTAGATTTAAGTGATTGTAATGATTACGCTGTCATTCACTCAGTTTTGACAGTGGTAATTTTGTTGTGAGAAAACTGGCTTCAAGCACATGGCCATTACTGAAACATTCAGTCTACCTGGAGTACAAATGGAAGCATTGAGCTATAGCAGATGAAAACCATTTTACAACCTGCAAAGATGACATTAAGGAAAACAAACCAATGATTTGTTATACATTATAGTGAACAATTGCCTTTGCAATTACAAGAGAACAATTAAATGTGTTCTAGTCTTTAGAATACAGCAGAAGGTATTTATATGTAATTTTTGTGCTTGCGAAACCAGCAATATCACCAATATTAGGCTATGTCTGTTCTATAAATCAGTTGGTTTTTAATTAACTGAGGATTCAAAAGAAAATGTTTGCTTGGCTCTGCCCGTCTCTGAGAAGTAAACTTCTTATATCTTGGATATATGATGTAAGTACTTATTGTAAATATTAGGGCTCTGCACTGGTTCACAAAGGTTTAGTGGAGGGGTTTTCAGTTCTCTTTGTTTCATCACACCTTGACTGAGTATACCGTCTTTAAATTAGGTCATTAATTTTATGGACGTCTTTTTCAATATTTTCTGATTTCTATAATTCTTTTATTTTTACCTGCTTCCTTACAATAATTAGGAGACAGCACAATCATCTAGCAAACAGGCAGTGCAGAGATATGGCTTAAATCAGGCGGTCCAGAGTTCAGGATTCAAGACAAACAATGTTCAAGACAGGATTATTCAATGAATTATCCAGGGGACTGTCCAGGATTCCAGCAACAATAGATGTTCCCTGACACGGCAGAATTTCTGGGTTCAAATTCAGGCCCTGGTGTCTGGTCTATTAGAAAATACTAAATCTAATAAAGCTTTTCTTGGGTTGTTTTGGCTAAGGTAATTGTGTTGTACAGTGGATACAAGTTATGTGTTCTTTACTAGAAGCAGGGGCTTCAATGATGGCTGCCATTGATTTTTGGATAGTTGAAATTGCCAACAATAAGGATTGTATTTCAGATTTTTTTTTTAATTTGCAGAAACATCTGAGTTTCAGCATCATTTATGAGACTTGGCTTATACCAGATTCCAAGTACATTACCAGTATAATAGACTTAGTCTATTTTTAGTTTTAAGTTAAGCTCCAGAAAAAAAAAATCATATAGATAAAATACTATGTAAGGCCCCTTTCACACTGGGGCGGTGTGGGCGTCGGCGGTAAAGCGCCGCTATTTTTAGCGGCGCTTTACTGTAGTTTTAGCGGAGGCCTGTGGTTTTTCACCCCCGCTAGCAGCCAAAAAAGGGTTAAAACTGCCCGCAAAGTGCCACTGCCCCATTGATTTCAATGGGTAGGAGCAGTTTAGGAGCGGTGAATACACCACTCCTTTCACCGCTCCAAAGATGCGGCTAGCAGGACTTTTTTCACCGTCCTGCTAGCGCACTGCTCCAGTGTGAAAGACCTTCGGCTTTCACACTGGAGTGAAAGGGGCTGTTTTTTTCAGGCGCTACACAGACGCTATTTTTAGCGCTGTAGCGCCTGAAAACCACCCCAGTGTGAAAGGGGCTTAATTTGGTTGAGTAATAAAACTAAGTCCTGCACCTGCCTCCAGCCTGTGATTGAACTCTGAAAGAGAAGAAGCAAATGAGCTCATCTCTCTGTCACTCTGCTGTATTCTCCTGTCAGCATGTTCATTGTTAGCACATTAACACTACAGCCTTACCTTCCAACTTTTTGAGATGTGAACTAAGGATACCCATTACCAAAAGAATGTAGGCATAGGACACACCCCCTGCCATGCCCTCTTAACCACTTACGCCGATATACGTCCTAAGTTTGAAGAGGAATATCATTGTTATGGCAGCAGCTAGCTGCCATAACCCTGGTATCCTCTTCTTTGTTCTCCATACCATTGCAGGGCGGACGTGACGTCAAAATATCACTTCTGCCCATAGCTCTTAAAGGGCCTTTTTATTGCATTTTTGTGTAAATATGAGATCTGAGGTCTTTTTGACCCCAGTGCTTGTATTTAAGAGGTCCTGTTTTTTTTTTTTTTCTATTTCAAGGGATGTTTACATTCCTTGTAATGGGAATAAAAGTGACACAATTTTTTATTTTATTTTTTAAAGAACAAGGTAAAAAATAAAAATAAAAAAGGTAAAATAAATAAGAATAGCCCACCGAGCTCGTGTGCAGAAGCGAACGCATATGTGAGTAGCGTCCAAGTATGAAAACGGTGTTCAAGCCACACATGTGAGGTATTGCTCCTCTGTGACACAAAACATGCAACCTGTAGAATTTTTAAAACGTCGCCTATGGAAACTCTTGTAACTGTAAAAGTGCTCCGATGCAGTGGGAGTGTTCTTGTATGTCAAATGGGAGTGCGTTAAGCAGTTTTACTTTCCTGATCTTCTGCTCCCATAGGCTCCTCAGTGCTGCTAGACTGGTTCCTACAGATGTGAGCATGCCAAGAGGCAGTTCAATGCCAGAGCATGGGGGGAGCACCATTTGCTGGGGCAGTCAAGGATCTGGTAAGTAAAAGTGCTTTTACCCTCCCCTAGACTAAACAGGCATTTAATTCTTGCAGTAGGGTCATTTCTTTCATTTTCTTTCTTTCTTTCATTTCTTTTCCCAGAGTTGGGCTTTAATACGTGACACAATGCGGATGCATTAACACAATACACAAAAATGGCAATGGGGTTGATTTACTAACAGCAAAAAGACTTTGCACTCTGCAAGTGCAGTTGCTCCAGAGCTTAGTAAATGAGATAAAGCTTCACCTTGCAAAAAGTACCCAATCACTTGCAAGAAGAATAAAAATATCAGCATTTTTGCTTGCACATGTTTGGATGATGGAAATCTGCAGAACTTTTGCTCATTTACTAAGCTCTGAAGCAACCGCACTTGCAGATTGCAACTGCACTTAGCAAAGTGCACAGTGTATTTGCCTTTAGTAAATCAACTCCATTGCATGCTAGGCTAATAAGAAAGCCCAGCACTAGCCCTGTCCTTACTGACTTTCCTGCAAGTTGAAGATAAAAATGAGGATAGGGGTGTTTTTATCTTCTCTGAGTCCTTCTGGACATGGAGTCTGTGTCCTGCGGTGATTCTAAGGTCAGTGGGAGAAATTACTGAGCACAGTAGGGAGCCAAAATAATCAACACTCATGAAAGGAATAATCGACCAGCAGACTTCAGTAGAGGAGCACCTTGAATGGAACTCTTGAATGGAGCACTGTTCTGGTAGCACGGGCATGGCAAAGGTACATTTCTACCCTTCTTTTTTTTTTGCAGTTAGCTCTTTTTTGGAATGTTTGTTTTTCTGGCAAGGTCACTTTAATACAAAAAAAATGTATATGGCTAAAATACACTCCATTCCTTTTAAGAGGAACTGTTCTCTCTTTCAAATTTTTATGTCGGAAACCTGAAGTGTAGATTCCAGTGATGGTGCTTTGGTTTTATGGAGCATGACACTTTCCTCCTATAGTTTCAGAACATTTTGAGAACTTAGTTTAACTTGGTTTTGCTGATTATGCTGTTAAACAGCAGTGTCTATTGAAAATGCTACACTGGCAAACCTTTTTTGTACCTCATTAAAAATATTATGTCTTTCTGCAATATTATTTTTATGGACTATCATAATGCACATTGCATGTTCTGCTTTTACTTAATGATACTCAACACTGTGCTGTTTCCCATAATGATTCAGCCTGAAGACACCAGTGGAGTGAAATTTGGTCCATTATATCAAGAAGGTTTTGGATAAAATGAAAGTTTTTTTTTTTCAAGCTATATTATGCTGTAACACTAAAAGGTATCATTGACTAGGAAATGTTGCTTAGTCATTTAAAAATATCAGAAGGGCAAACTTTTATCTTTTCTGAAAAATTGTTGACTATAGTGAAGAGTGGATTACAAATTGTATGGTGTGCAAACTTTGAAGTGGAACTAAACTCTGTCAATCAACATTAAGTATTTTAACCCTTATGCTGCTAGCATTAGTAAATAGAAGGTGTACTATATTTACATGTTTTAAATTTTCAACTACTGTATTTGTCGGCGTATAACACGCACCTCAAGTTTAGGAGGGAATTTTAAGGAAAAAAACTTTTAGGAGGGAAGTTTAAGGAAAAAAAAAAAAAGATTTAAATGCCCAGCAATGCAGCCTTATCATTGTCCATCTGCAGCCTTGTCCACCATTGCAGCCTTGTCAGTGTCATATGCAGCCTTGTCCACCATTGCAGCCTTGTCAGTCAGCCTTGTCCACCATTGCAGCCTTTTCAGTGTCATATGCAGCCTTGTCCACCACTGCAGCCTTGTCAGTCAGCCTTGTCCACCATTACAGCCTTGTCAGTTTTTTTTTAAATGCCGCCGCCAAGATACAGAGCCGGATGTCCTGTGTATCTCGACGGCGCGCAGTAGTTCTCGGCAGTCTCCGGCCGCCTTCGGCTCTTCTCTGCAGTTTTCCGCTGCCTTAGGCCGTTTTCTGCGGCTTTAGGCCGCTTTCTGCCATTCTCGCCAGCTTTCGGCCGCCGAGAATGGCCGGAAGCTGCCGAGAACAGCCGAAGGCGGCCGAAAGCCACGAGAATGGCCGAAGGTGGCCGAAAGCCGCCGAGAAGAGCTGAAGGCGGCCGAAAGCCTGCTTTTAAGGGGAAAAAGTGTGTGTTATACACCGATAAATACGGTACATCCCAGGAGTATTAATGGGCATTTTTTACTTTGCTCTGCATGAGGGGAGGGGGGATTTCTATTTAAGCACAGCCTACTTTTGGTAGCAGCTCGAGTGTGTGTTTCAGCTTTGTGGAAGTCCACTATACCTCCTTCAAAGGATGTGGTTTAACAGAGTCAAAAAACCCCTTCAGTCTATTATGAATGCTGCTGCCAGACTAATACACCTCACTAATCGTTCCGTGACTGCTGCCCTTCTCTGCCAATCCCTTCACTGGCTTCCCCTACCCCACCGTGTAAAATTCAAAATGCTAACCATAACATACAAAGCCATCCACAATATCGCCCCCATCTACATCACCAACCTCATCTGCAGATATCGCCCAAATCATCCCCTCTGCTCCTCTCAGGACCTCCTGCTTTCTAGCTCCCTTGTTACCGCCTCTCATACTCGCCTTCAGGACTTCTCCAGAGCCTCTCCCATCCTCTGGAACTCCCTGCCCCAGTCTGTCCAATCACCCCCTACCCTGTCCACCTTTAGGAGTTCCCTGAAAACTCATTTATTCAGGGAAGCCTATCCCACACCCATCTAACTGTCCCCGAGCCGCCCCATCAAATCATTCTCTGCAGCCATTACCTTTTGTACCACCACCCCCTCCCTTTAGAATGTAAGCTCTACGAGCAGGGCCCTCCTGTACCTTTTGTATTGTACTGTAATTGTGTTGTCCCCCCTATACATTGTAAAGTGCTGTGCAAACTGTTGGCGCTATATAAATCGTGAATAATAATAATAATAATACAATTTTTTATGATGGAGCAGTTGTCCGCCACCCTCCGCAATTAGGAGAAAAAAATCCTCAATAGCTGGTCTGGATGGGTAGCATTTACTAACGCATTGTTTTATCAGGATAAAATGCATTCCAAGATTTAATTCTTTATTAAGTAACAGCAAGGCTAGGTACTTAGATCCCACAATGGTTTTTGCTAGAGGCTCTTTTGGAATACAAGCATAGAGCTATGCCATGGGCCTGTACTAGAGGTGGCAGCCCCCTTCATGCTGATTGGTCAGAGGCATGTAAACATATATGAATTAATACTTGAAATAGAAAAGAGTGTGGTGAGTCTCCATTTCTCATGCACATCTATGGTGGAGCACTTTAATTTCTTTTGAATGACAGTGATTGGACTTTTTTTGTTTTTTGCACCTTGTGAAGATTTATGAGGAGTTTGTATTTATTATTCATCTCATTGCACTATACTGCTCAAATTGTTGAAGGATGTATATGGATTACTCACATCTTTTACATATTTATATTGATCTTTGAGGTAGCGCCACACTATTTTCTATTTCAAGTATTTAAAGTATTAATTCACATTTGAGTGGTTTATCCGCTTTTAAAGGGGCAGCTTCACTCATTATATATTAAATGTCTGGCGCCACTTCTTATCACTTTAAACACCTACTATTTAAACATATATGCATATATGTGTGATTATATGTACAGTATCTCACAAAAGTGAGTACACCTCTCACATTTTTGTAAATATTTTATTACATCTTTTCATGTGACAACACTGAAGAAATTATACTTTGCTACAAAGTAAAGTAGTGAGTGTACAGCTTGTATAACAGTGTAAATTTGCTGCCCCCTCAAAATAACTCAACACGCAGCCATTAATGTCTAAACCGCTGGCAACAAAAGTGAGTACACCCCTAAGTGAAAATGTCCAAATTGGGCCCAAGGTGTCAATATTTTGTGTGGTCACCATTATTTTCCAGCACTGCCTTAACCCTCTTGGGCATGGAGTTCACCAGAGCTTCACAGGTTGCCACTGGAGTCCTCTTCCACTCCTCCATGACGACATCATGGAGCTGGTGGATGTTAGAAACCTTGCACTCCTCCAGCTTCCATTTGGAGATCAGCAGATGATCAATAGGGTTTAGGTCTGGAGACATACTTGGCCAGTTTATCACCTTTACCCTCAGTTTCTTTAGCAAGGCCGTGGTCATCTTGGAGGTGTGTTTGTGGTCATTATAATGTTGGAATACTGTCCTGTGGGCTGGACTCCAAAGGGAGGGGATCATGCTCTGCTTCAGTATGTCACAGCACATGTTGGCATTCATGGTTCCCTCATTGAACTGTAGCTCCCCAGTGCTGGCAGCCTTCAGGCAGCCCCAGACTATGACACTTCCACCACCATGCCTGGCTGTAGGCATCAGACTAGTTCCAGTAATCCATTTCCTTAGTCTGCTTGTCTTCAGCAAACTGTTTGCGGGCTTTCTTGTGCATCATCTTTAGAAGAGGCTTCCTTCTGGGATGATAGCCATGCAGACCAATTTGATGCAGTGTGAGGCATATGGTCTGAGCACTGACAGGCTGAACCTCCACCCCTTCAACCTATGAAGCATTGCTGGCAGCACTTATACAGCTATTTCCCAAAGACAACATCTGGATATAACGCTGAGCACATGCACTCAACGTATTTGGTCGACCATGGTGAAGCCTGTTCTGAGTGGAATCTGTCCTGTTAAACCACTGTATGGTCTTGGCCACTATTCTGCAGCTCCATTTCAGGGTCTTGGCAATCTTCTTATAGCCTAGGCCATCCTTTTGTAGAGCATACATTTTTTTTACAGATCCTCAGAGTTCTTTGCCATGAGGTGCCATGTTGAACTTCCAGTGACTAGTATGAGATAGTGAGAGCAATAACACCAAATTTAACACACCTGTGCCCCATTCACACCTGAGACCTTATAACACTAACGAGTCACATGACTGCGGGAGGGAAAAATGGCTAATTGGGCCCAATTCAGACATTTTCAATTAGGGGTGCACTAACTTTTGTTGCCAGCAGTTTAGACATTAATGGCTGTGTGTTGAGTTAATTTGAGAGGACAGCAAATTTACAATGTTATACAAGCTGTACACTCACTACTTCATATAGTAGCATAGTGTAATTTCTTCAGGTTGTCACATGAAAAGATATAATAAAATATTTACAAAAATGTGAGGGGTGTACTCTCATTTGTGAGATATGTATGTAAGTAATTCTTTTTTCTTTTTCTCTCCCTTTTTTTTTCTTTTTTTGTGTCTCCTTTTCTTTTTGTTTCTCTGAACAGTATGTTACTGACTATAGAGTAAGTGCAGCTTTTGGGCCAGATCTAGGACCCAAGACTACAAGTTAAAAACATACAGCATGGTCCTTTGGGTGTTATTTTCTTTGTCTCCTTTCTTTTCTTCTCATCTCTCTTTTTGTTTGTAAGTGGGTAGACAGGCCTAGAGTATACAGTATTTGCTTATTGCTTCTGATGAGTCGGATTGTATTCGTCTCCTTACCAGCTCGTGCTGTATATATTGTATATATTGTATGAGTACATGTTTGTTTGAATAAATAAAATTATTAAATAAAACATATAAATAAAAGTAAATCCAGTGAACCCCTGCAATAGAAGTTACAGTGCTGCAGCCTGTACCCCCCCCCCCCACTCTCTCCTTGTTGCTTTCAGTGCTGGGCTGACAGAAGTAGTGATGTTGTTGTTGTCACTACTCCTGTCAGCCTTATAGTAGAAGGAATTTGTGGTGCTCCCATCTCTAAAATACACGCAGCACCCAGGGCAGCCTCCCTTCTGCCCATCCCTTGTCCCAGCCTTGATCTTCATGAAAATTAGTGCTAAAGAAAATGAATGCAAAGGAATTTGATATTTGCATTACTCCTCCCCAGAGCCATCCCACTGCTTGCCTCTGAGGCTCTTGAGAGCAGGGTGCTGTGATTATTTCAGTGCGATATGTACAGCACCTTGCCAGCGCCTCCTACCATCTATAATCTGCCTGCATTACATAGAGGGACACAGAGATCCATTGAGGATATCACTGAATCTAAAATAATGAAAATTAAAAGGTTTTATTAAAAAACAAATAAAACAAATTGCCACGCTGAGTGAATAGTAATGTAGTACAAACACATTCAATTAACAAACATCAGTCCAAAATAATGTTTTCATATGAGTAAGTGGTAAATACAAAATTCTTTGAAAACATGTTCAAAAGATAATAAACAACCATTCACCCGAGTGCACCTTCACCGTAATTGAGTAAAATGTACGCTTACCTGATCCCTAGACTGCACGTTATAGGAGTCTAGATAAGCATGGCATTACAAATCATGGCAAATCCATCCATTTAAAACCGGTAAGAATAGTGTCACGGCAGACCATGCTGATTCTTAATCGCTCATAATGGATGTCCCATAAGGAAAAGAAGGGTATCCACATAGTGTAAAACGTATGCTGGTTTATTAGAAATAAGCGTTGCTAAAAACGTACACAGATCAAGTAAAATTCTGCATATAGATAAAAAGATTCCTGGGCTGGGACCCCAACTGGTGCAGAGTTCAAGCATGCGTGGCATTGATAGACATAGACTCCGTCCTACATGTTTTGTCAAATATGACATCATGCCCCCGATGCCCCCTTGTTTCTAATACACCATCATACGGTTTTACAATATGTGGATACTCATTGTCATAAACCAGATGTGACAAGAACTGTGTGGCTGCGACAGAGTGAACCAGACATAACCAGACATAAATAGGTGAAAGTAAATACATTTATTATTAAAGTAAATGCATATAAATGTGAACACACCACCAATACAAACAGAGTGAACAAACTGAACAACCAGTGACAATAAACCAACTACCTCGGACACAGCCAATCACAGCGGCCATTTAGCACTCGATCAGGCTATCCAATGAGAGGTGATCTCATATGTAAACGTATCTCTCATTGCCCGGTTCCCCTCCTTACACAGAGACAGCGTGTGAGGAGGGAGAGCTTCCGGGCTGCAGCTGCAGCGTCTGTGACTGTGAGTGTACACACAAACACACACACACACACAGTAAAACACACACACACACACACATGCCCACCTGTCCCCAGTGCCACCTATCAGTGCCATCTGTCCCCTGTGCCACCTATCAGTGCCATCTGTCCCCAGTGCGACCAGTCCCCAGTGCCACCTATCAGTGCTATCTGTCCCCAGTGCCACCTGTCAGTGCCATGTGTCCCCCGTGCCACCTCTCAATGCCACCTGTCCCCAGCGCCAGCTATCCATGCCATCTGTCCCCAGTGCCACGTGCCACCTTTCCCCAGTGCCACATGCCACCTGTCCCCAGTGCCATGTGTCCCCAGTGTCGCCCATCCCTAGTGCCACGTGTCCCCAGTGCCACCTGTCCCTAGTGCCATGTATCCCCAGTGCCACATGTCATCAGTGCCACGTATCAGTGCCACCTGTCAGTGTCACGTGTCATCAGTGCCACGTATTAGTGCCATCTGTCATCAGTGTCAGGTGTCATCAGTTCCACGTATTAGTGCCATCTGTCATCAGTGCCATATCAGTGTCACGTGTCATCAGTGCCACAGATTAGTTCCATCTGTCATCGGTGTCAAGTGTCATCAGTGCCACGTATTAGTGCCATCTGTCGTCAGTGTCACATCAGTGTCACGTGCCATTGGTGCCATGTATCAGTGTCATCTGCCATCCGTGCCACATCAGTGTCACGTGTCATTGTCCTGGTGCTCCAGGGCCTTCAAAAGTGTAATAGGTAGTCAACAAGTTAGATGTGTAATTTATGCTCCTAGAACACGTGATGGCGCTCTCTGCATTTTGGGCCTCTCTAAGTGGCCAGGCTGTAAAAAAGTCCCACACATGTGTGCATCATAATACTCAGGAGGAGTAGCAGAATTTATTTTGGGGTGTCATTTGTGGTATACACATGCCATGTGAGAGTAATAACCTATTACAATGACAATTTTGTGGGGAAAAAAAATAAAAAACAAAAAAATCTTCATTTACAAAGAATTGTGGGAAAAAATGACAACACCAAAAACCTCACTATGCCTCTTACTAAATACCTTGGAATGTCTACTATCCAAAAAGGGGTCATTTGGGGGGTATTTGTACTTTCCTGGCTTGTTCGGGTCGCAAGAAATGAGATAGACCACCAGTACATCAGATGAGATCAATTTTGTGTGATTCGCACCACAGCTTGTAGACTCTCTAACTTTCACAAAGACCAAATAATATCCACTAATTTGGGTTATTTTTACCAAAGATATGTAGCATTATAAATTATGGCCAACATTTATGAAGAAAAATTAATAATTTGCATAATTTTATAACAGAAACAAAGAAAAATGTGTTTTTTTTTTCAAAATTTTCGGTCTTTTTTCATTTATAGCGCAAAAAATAAAAAACCCAGAAGTGATCAAATACCACCAAAAGAAAGCTCTATTTGTGGGAAAAAAAGGACAAAAACCTAATTTGGGTACAGTGCTGCATGACTGAGTAATTTTCATTCAGAGTATGAGAGCACTGAAAGCTGAAAATTGGTCTGGGCAGGAAGGGGGTTTAAGTGCCCAGTAGGCAAGTGGTTAAAGACTTTTGCATTTCCCACTTTCTCCTATATGGAAACTTTTTTTGGACTGATGTCTGTTATTTAATGTGTTTGCACCACATTATTATTCACTCAGCATAGCAATTTATGTTTTATATGTTTTCACACAATTTGTTCTGTTGTGTTATTGCCAGCAGCTTTTTGGCCATTTATATCTTTTGTTTTCACCTGCGAAATAATAATTTTCCACTTATCATAGTTTTATAAAAAAAACTATCATTAGCATGTTGATGAGTTGGAAAGTGAGGAATCAGTGAAAGCAAAATATAAGTAAATTAACTTTAACACACCATAACAGACCACAAAAGTATGAATTGGCTCTGATAGTTTGTCTAGATGAAAGGAAAAAACACAATACCTTTCCAACATAAAGTTTGTAAAAACTGTAGTATTTCCTGCATTTCTTTTCTGTGCGTCAGACATCACCACTAGGAAGACTAGCTACTGACAATAAAGTTGTTCAATCACGCTGCCAACATTTCCCATCATGTAAAATAAACAGGGAATAAGAAAATTTTAAATGAGACCCTGAAGGCAGGATAAAACTCTGTGTTAATAGTCATGGGCGATAACATGGAGAAGGAAAATGAATACTTCCAGTCTGAAAAGTGGAGTCTCTGAGGGATAAAAGAATGCTTTTATTGATTAAAAATAGTCAACTGCCAACATATTTGAAGCAATGTTTCTATGCAGGTGTAATCCATAGTCCACCATCAACATTTTATTCCTATTACATATGATGTGAAGTTATTAATGCAGAAAAAGGCAAGGAATGAGTATGACAAACTGTATTTTCAAGTCAAATATCATATACAGGCCACATTTTTATTGAAGTAGAATTATAGGAAAAACTTTTTTTATTTTTTTTATTTTAACAGACAGGAGTTCTAATCCCTCTCCACTCTATCTAAAACAACAAAAAAAGGCTTTGCCTTTAGTTAGACTTTAAAGAAAAGGGTGATACTAGCTAAAAGTGTAATTTAACACAGGGAAATTATTCTTCAAAATATATCATGAAAAGAGAAGTGTAAGGCCGCGTACACACGCGGGGACTGTTCGCCCAACTTTGTCCGCTGAACAGTGTTTCGGCGGACAGTCCGCCCGTGTGTGGGCTTTCAGCGGACAGTTTCAGCGAACAGTTTGCTGAACAAGGTTTTTCGGAATTTCCGAAAAACTGTCCGCTGAAACTTGGTTTCAGCGAACAGTCCCCTCGTGTGTAGGCTTGTTCGTCAAACTAAGTTCCGCGCATGCTCAGAAAGGATTTACACGCTGAAAGTTGTAATGCAGTGTATAGGACGTTGTATTTTCCGTCCCGTCGTACGTGCCGTTCACGTCATCGCGCACGGTTTCAGCAAACTGTTCGTTCGTCGTGTGTGGGCAAGTCCGTCCATGCTAATTTTGAGCGGACTGTTTGCTGAAACTGTTTGACGGACAAAGTTGAGCGAACAGTCCCCGCGTGTGTACGCGGCCTAAGAAAAAACAATTGGTCCATCGCTGCCTCTAAGATTGGGAACTGAGTGATCAAAGACTGCTGATCACTCAGTTTGCAGTCTTCAGTGAGTAGAGAGCAGTGACTGTCAGTCACCGCTCTCTACTCTGCCCTTCCAGTGTTCACTGGAGTGCTGGGCTGTGCTTAGGCACTTAGTGATAGGCTAAGCCAGCTGCCTGTCAGGCATTTGGATGGATCCTGACATTAGTTGGGATCTCTTCAGAGTCTGGATTGACCAGCTTTAGCCTGCTGTCAGCTGAATATGGGTCACAGGAATCCGGAACAACGTGCACTCTTGTGATCCCCAGAAGAATTAGGGCTGAAATAGCTTTGACCCAACTTCTCTTTTAAAGTAAACTCTGAGAAAACAGATGCTGCCATTGCCGAGAATTTAATTTAACAAATGCTAGGGGTCTGGCTGTTATATGAGATGTGTCTGCTGTACCATGTACTTATATGAGAAAGTCTCCTGTTCTCTTTGTGGGAAATCCCTGGTATTCCTGCCACTCCATTTGCTTTCCTATTAAAACTGACCACACTAAGCAGGAGAGCACACCATGGTCAGTTATCTAGCTATGCTGGGAATTGAAACACCATCGATGCACAGCTATTCACTGGGAAGATCAGTGTACAGGCATACCCCACTTTTAAGTACACAATAGGGTTTATTTACTAAAGCTGGAAAGTGCAAAATCAGGCTCACTTCTGCATGGAAACCAATGAGCTTCTAAACCCAGCTTGTTCAGTTAAGCTTTGGTAATAACACCTGGAAGCTCATTGGTTTCTATACAGAAGGGAGCCTGATTTTACACTTTCCAGCTTTAGTAAATAAACCCCATTGTGTACTTAAAAGTGGAGTACGCCTGTACTGCTGCTTCTCCTCCCCCCAGCTCAGCTGAGAACAGAGGGAATGGGATCATTTATAAAAAAAGGGGAAAAATATATTTTACATTTTTTATATCTATACACAAGGTTTTGCATTTCTATTCTATTTTAAACTTAATGGGCTGTTTTACAATGTAATCGTTTGCAATCACTTTAATGCTTTTAGTTAATAAAGCAAAACAAGCATGCAGATACAGTCCCAGTAGAGTTTGTATTCCATTGAGAGGCTCTTATTGTCTGAAATGCTAGTTTTATGGCACCTTTTTGGTAGTTTATTAGTAGATGACTTCCTCTAATAAGAACTTTAGTTATTCATGTACACATGCATTAGTCTCATAAGCCAAATGCAGTTCAAGTGTTTCTGATAGGCTTTGATATGCGTTTGAGTTGCTTTGAATTACATTTTAGATGCGCATTGAGTTGCTTTTATCTGTTTAAGTCATTTCAAGCTGCCTCTCTGTCGCATTGAGCTGCAAGGAGTTACATATTCTATTATCTTGGCTTGTATGTAAAAGAAAAGCAGCCCATATACAAACAAAAGCCAGTATATATGAGTCTTTAAGGGTTGCATAATATATACATATAACAAACATGTCTGAAAAAAAAGTTAAAGTCTATGGGACAGGAACATGAAAAATCAAAAGTGCTAATTTTAAAGGCTTATATGCAAGTTATTGTGAAAAAAAGTGTATGGGGACTAGTATCAATGCAAAAAAAGTTTTTAAAACAGCTGTTTTTTCAGGAGCAGGGATTTTAGTAATGCTTAAAGTAATGCTTAAAGAGAAACAATAAAAATGAAATATTCCTTTAAATATGGTGCCTGGGGGGGTGTCCTTAGTATGCCTGTAAAGTAGCAAATTTTTCCAGTTTTAACCACTTCCCACCCGGCCAATGCACATATACGGCCGGGTGGGAGCCGTCTACTCCTGATAGGACGTTCAGGAACGTCCATCAGAAGGAGCGGGATTGCGTGCGTGCGGGATCGCGCAGCGGCGTGATCCCGATGCGCCTGTGTCACCTGGACACGGCGCATCTCAGATCGGCAGGAGGGCTCTGTGATTGGCCCTCCTGATCACATGACGGCCGTGTCCAATCACGGCCGTCATGTGATGTAAACAAACAGCCGGTTGCTAGGCAATCGGCTCCTCCTCTCCTCACACAGAAGTCATCGCTGAGGAGAGGAGAGCAGATTGCTGCAGCCGGCTGATGATCAGTGAGTATGAGCTGTTTTTTTACAGCTTTTTACTCACTGATCACCAGTCTAGTGTACACACAAATCACCACACAGTAAACACACCACACAGTATAAACACAATGTCCCCACACATGTCCCCAAAACATACATGTCCCCAAATAATAAAAACACATGTCCCTAATAATAAAAACATGTCCCCCACATATGTCCCACTAAAATCACATGTCCCAATGATTATCTGCACACATATGTACGTGATCACCTGCACACATATGTAAATGATCATTTGCGTACATATGTCCGTGATCACACAAACCAATTATTATACACTTAACAAATTTTTTTTTACCAAAAACATGTAGCAGAATACATTTTGGCTTAAATTTATGACAAAATTTGATTTTATTGGATTTCTTTTAAAAATAGAAAAAAGAAAATATTGTTTTTTTTCCAAATTTCGGCTTTTTTGCGCTTATATCGCAAAAAATAAAAAACGGAAATAAACTAAACACTAAAATAAAGCTCTATTTGTGCGAACAAAATGATAAAAATTTCATTTGGGTACAGTGTAGCATGACTGCGCAATTGTCACTGAAAGCGCTAGAGCGCTGAAAGCTGAAAATTGGGCTGGGAAGGAAGGGGGTGAAAGTGCCCTGTATTGAAGTGGTTAAGAACAAAACCAACCACAGCATAAAAATGTAATTTAAATGTAATTTAAAACTACTCGCGTAATCTATTGTTGAGTCTCTGCAATATAGATAAAAATCATTGAAAAAAATGGCATGCCCCCCCAGATTTTTTTTTAAGGGGAACCCTGCGCCAAAATTAAAAAAAATGCTGTAGTGGTCCCCCCCCCAAAATCCATACCAGGCCCTTCAGGTCTAGTATGGATTTTAAGGGGGACCCCTAGCCAATTTTTTTTTAAAAATGGCATAGGGGTCCCTCCCAAAATCCATACTAGACCCTTATATGAGCACGTAAACTGGCAGGCCACAGAAAAAGAGGAGGGATGAGAGAGCGCCCCCCCTCATCTGAAACGTACCAGGCCTTGTGGCCTCAACATGGACAGGATGCTTTGGGGTCCCCCCCAAAGCACCTTGTCCCCATGTTGATGGGGACAAGGGTCCCATCCCCACAACCTTTGCCCGGTGGTTGTAGGGGTCTGTGGGTGGGGGGGCTTATCGGAATCTGGAAACCCCCTTTAACAAGAGGACCCCCAGCTCCTGCCCCCCCCACATGAATGGGTATTGGGTACTTTGTACCCCTACTCATTCACCAGAAAAGAAAAGTGTCAAAATGTTAAAAATGACAGTAGACAATTCGGGATTTCGGATTTATTTAAAAAAAAAGTGTCTCACGATGTCCATTCATCTTCGATCACAGCGCCTGATGACCGATTAAAAAAATATATATATATATATATATATACGGAAAAAACTCTGCCTCCATGGGAGGCTCCCTTTGACTGCAGGCTCTCTGCAATGACAGCTCTTACATAACTGAGGGCGGGGACGTAAATGGGTGGCCCTGCCCCCCCTCATGATGTTACGTGATGGCACACAACATCAGAGGGGGCAGCATATTTCGAACGCTGCATATTGTTTGCTGTTCGGCGAATGGGCAAACACCCAATGTTCGAGTTGAACTTACGTTCGACTCGAACATCGGACTCATCCCTATTCCTGAGTAGTTTTGAAATTTCCTTTAAGATCCAAACCATTCAAGTCTTCCATAAAATGATCTGGGGTTGTGAGAAAATATTTACTTCCAGCCTGCAGTAATAACCTTATTTTGCATTTACAGGTGATTTATTCATATATTTAAAGGGGCAGCCACATTTAATATAATTTTTTTAACACAATTTATAATTTTTTTACAATTTTTAGGGCACCATTCTTTGGTATTATTTTCTTGACCCTTTATCCTTAAGCAGAAACAGTTTAGGAGACAGTGCATAACTTGAGCTCAGATGAGAATATTTAATATGAAAATCCAATGTACAAACTTTAGTAACCAATAGCAATTATATTCCATCTCATCATTTCACTACACAAAAGCATAGGTGTCAGTACTAGGATCCCTTTAGGACCCAGCACAACTCACCTGACACAGCCTTTGCTTGGGAAACAACAGTGATTGGCCAGCTCACCTTTAAATCACCTGTATCAGCATTCAATCAGTGCTCGTATTAGAGTTTACCTATTGTGTGCCACTGTTTGATCAAGCTGATATCTGCTCTGTATATTTCATGTATGACCCCGCTCGTTTAACCCTGCTTCCTCGCTTCTGATTCGAATGGTTCAAGAAATGGTTCAATAACCCAAGGAGTCTATGTTAAGTGGAAGTTTTTTGGACTGTGTTCCATATTGATTACCATTCTTTTTTATAGACCCTTTTCCGAGATCATATAAATTTTGTTTTTTGTTTTTTGTGGAAATAAACGTTTTTTTAATATTTTATCAGCATCTGCTTTAAAATAATTTTTATACATATTACACTATGGAGACTATATTTTTTTTCCTATGAGGGCAAAAATTGAATTTTCTTCTGGATACGAATGACCATACAGCATATGAGCCAAGGAGCTGGATTTCCTTAAAGCTGGTTTAAAAGCGAAGTACCCCTGTAGGTGTATTCTTCTGGTGAGTGGGGCGCCTTGTGGGGGAGCACGGAAGTCACTTTGAAGAATTTACAACAAGCACTAAAGTCACCTTATGAACATTTACTGTTGGATTTGCCCAATTGAAGATTTTTGACAGTGGACACTATATAACTTTTTTTGGGGGGGGTTTTTGGTTTTTTGGTTTTTTGGTTTTTCCTTTTCTTTTTCTTTTTATAATTAACCCTTTTTTTGCTTGTTTTTTGCTTTGTGTTTTTTACTTGCGTTTTTATTTTATTTTTATTTTTATTATTTTTTCATTTTTTATTTTGTGGGTTTTTATTTATTTCTATTTTTATTATTCATTTTTGTGATTCACTTAGTTGGGTATTTTTTAGGAATATTTGTTGTGATATATGTTTACAGTATTTTGCACTTTAGAATTTTAATTTGAATTCCAATTGTTTTACTTGTATCTAATTGCACTTTATACACTTTTTTATATATCTGCACTTTCAATTTAGACTTGTTTACAAATTTAGCTGATGAGTTGTTGGATAAGTCACATTATCAATACTCATGCGATTTTAAGGTTATGGTCGCATTGAGTATCACTTTTGTTATTTAGATTTTTTTCACATAATATATATATTTTTTTGGTAAATTATATATTCTTTCAACACGGATGTAAAAAATATACTAGATAAGGTCACACTTATTATATTTGTGTCCGAATCGCAAAAGGTCAATCTATGCGATTTTAGCAGAGGTTACCGTTCTGTCTAATTTTGTACAGAATTAGAGTTAGTGGGTTCTATAGCATTGTATTGTATTTCCTTTGACAAGGAGTCAATATCTTCATGTGGTGGTAACTGGATATATGAGATTATTTTTTGAGAGACAGGATAGCTCTTAGAATAAGTTGGTGCGTTACTGGACTTGCTAGCATTATTAGGGTTTCCCACCAAAATACACTCTCCTTTTAAGTGTTTGAAATTATTAATTATTATTTTCTGATAAGAGGTAGCGCCAGATACCCCAGTTTTTTAGGTTTTACTTTCAGGACGTGTTTTCTAATTGCTGACGGTTTACCTCCTCATTGCAGTTATGATTTTCCCATTGACCTCTTGCCTGACACTACACCTCCTCGAGGGAGGGTCTTTCCACTGTCTGAGCCAGAGAATCTTGCTTTGCAAGAATACATCCAGGAAAACCTAGCTAAGGGTTTCATCCGTCCCTCCACTTCTCCCGCAGGAGCAGGATGCTTCTTTGTCCCGAAGAAGGATGGGGGACTAAGGCTTTGTGTTGATTACAGAGGTCTAAATAAAATAACTGTTCCCAATCGGTATCCTCTTCCTCTCATTACAGAATTGCTCTCTCAAATCCAGGGAGCAAAAATCTTCTCCAAACTAGACTTAAGGGGAGCCTATAATCTAGTGCGCATCCGTGCAGGAGATGAATGGAAGACGGCCTTTAACACCAAGAATGGCCATTACGAATGTCTTGTCATGCCTTTCAGTCTCAGGAATGCACCAGCTGTATTTCAGAACTTTATGAATGACATTTTCCATGACTTTCTGGGTCCCTTCATGCTTGTATACTTAGATGATATTTTGATATACTCTCCCAAACTTGAAATGCTTCAGAGGCACGTTTGCTCAATATTGGCCCGATTAAAGGCTCATTCCCTTTTTGTTAAGCCCGAAAAATGCTTATTCCGTGTCAAACAAGTACCTTTCCTGGGCTACCTAATCTCTGACACAGGCCTAACCATGGATTAACTAAAAAGATTAACTACTTGCCACCCAGGCCAATTCTGACATTTCTCTCCTACATGTAAAAATCACAATTTTTTTGCTAGAAAATATGTTTTTTTAGCAAAGACCCTGGAGAATGCAATGTTGTTGCAACTTTTTATCTCACATGGTATTTGCGCAGCAATTTTTCTAACCCGTTTTTTGGGGGGAAAAAACTGTTTTGTGCTTTAAAGAAAAAAACTGTAAAGTTAGCCCAATGTTTTGGTATACTGTGAAAGATGAAGTTATGCCAAGTAAATAGATACCTAACAAGTCATACTTCAAAATTGCACATTCTTGTGGAATGGCGTAAAATTTTGCTTGAAATTTCTTTACTGGTTACATGTTTTGAGTTACAGAGGAGGTCTAGGGACAAAATCATTGCTCTCACTCCAACGTTCACGTCGATACCGCACATGTATGGTTTGAACATCATTTTCATATGTGGGCAGAACTTACGTATGTGTTCACATCTGTGTGCGAGCACATGGGGACAGGGGCATTTAAAAAAAAAATTAATTGTTAATTATACTTTCTCTTTTTTAGTTTGACACTTTTTTGATAAAAAATAAAATTGATCACTTTTATTTCTATAACAAGGAATGTAAATATCCCTTGTTTTAGGAATATGACATGACAGGTCCTCTTTACAGTGAGATATAGGGTCAATAAGACCTCACATCTCACCACTAGGCTGGGAAGTCTGAAATAAAAAAAAAAATAAACCGATCACAGCTTCCCAGCCGAGGCAGCGCCTTATTTTGAATACAGAGGCCGGGCGTGACCTCATAACATTGCCCCCGGCCTCCGACGATCGTAGAGACTCCAGCGACCATCTGGTTTGCCGGAAATCTCTATGATCAACATCCGGGGCTGGCGTCTGTCTCCGATCATATCGGTGAGTGGGTAGAAGCACCAGAGGGCGGCGGGAGGGGGGGGGACATCTCCTCTTGCCTCCTGTAAGAACAATCAAGCAGTGGAACAGCCACTATGATAATTCTTATGGTGTAGGGAATTGCTGGCTGATAATGGCAATATCTGAATGATGTCTGTAGCTACAGCCATCATTCAGATATCCCCGCTCAAAGTCCATCACGTCATATGACAGTGGGCATACGGCAACAGGTTAAATACCACCAAAAGAAAGCTCTATTTGTGTGAAAAAAGGACAAACATTTCATATGGGTACAGTGTTACATGACTGAGTAATTGTCATTCAAAGTGTGAGAGCACAAAAGCTGAAAATTGGTGTGGTTAGGAAGGGGGTTTAAATGCCCAGTGGTAAGTGGTTAAAGGGCTCCATATTCCTTTTTTGTATAGGTTCCTTCAGCAGTCCTTATCTAGTACTGCAAGGCAATATTCTTTTATCATACACAGTTGACTGACTTACGCCCTGAAGTTAAAAAGGGCAAACTATAAAGTAAAAGAAAGTATGCTATTGAATTCCAATCTTCTGAATTATTAGTTCTTGACAGCACTGACAATTTACATATATAGCTTGCGCTGAATTAATTAGCACGTTTTATTGCTGTATTAATTGCAGAACACATGTCTCTCAAGCTGTGTGCAGACTTTTAAAACCTGAAATTTTGAAATGAATGAATATGTACTGACATTGGAAACAGCAGAGCCTAAAATAAGTTTTAACAAATTGTACCTACTCAATATTCTGAAAGTAAATATCTTGGAACAGATATTCATATGTGCATTGCAAAAAATAAAGTGCAGCGCTAGGTATAAACACAAGATGGTCCTGTGCAAAAAAGCATATACAGTATGAAAGTAAATATATCACTGTATTATTAAAGTGCAATATGACCATAAACATGAAATAGCCTAAATTCAAATAAAGTGCAACTATACAGTACACATATGATAAATTGTATTATACGCAACCAAAATATTTAGTTTTAGTGCTATCCCATGCGACAAAAACAAAATTGCATAAAAAAACGCACAAAAGTGCAGACAATATGCAAATTGTAAAGTGCAACACTAAGTTTAGGCACAAAAAGACTCTATGCATGAGAGCATATGTGAAGAAAATATTTCGTTTTAGCGCGATCCCATAAGACAAATGCCAGATGAAAACAAAGTTGCATAGAAAAACGCCTAAATGTGTAAACAATATGCAAATTGTAAAGTGCAACACTAAGTTTGAGTAAAAAAAAGACTCTGTGTAATGTGTAATGTGACCATAATCTTAAGTAGCATAAATTCAAATAAAGTGCAACTAAACAGTGCAAAAGTGGTAGATTGTGTTATATATAACAAAAATATTCAATAGGAAACCAAAGTCGCATAAAAAAACGCACAAAAAATTCAAACCGATATGGATGAAAAAAAATTGTTAATAGATTGCTGAAATCCAATATGTCACTTCGCAGTGCAGCAAATAACGTGGATTGAGTGCTCGTCACCATGTTTCACATCACCTCATTAAGATAAAAGGCTTACCAGAAAGCCTGCAACCTCCCTTATGTAGGGAGGTCAAACAGCGCTTTTAGTTAAATCCAAGATTTACCAATGGAAGACTTCAGAATTCCTCTCCAGAAAGATCCATGGATATCCACTCGAATCCCAATGATGTGAACAGCAAGATAATATAAAAAAGATAAAAAGGCTCCAATGGTGTAGAATGTCTTCTCAAGACATTTTATTAAAAGACAGGAGTTGCAGTACAAAAACTCCAAGGCAAATATATAAAAATTGCAGTAATATTCCATGCAAAGGAAAAGTGGACATACAGGTCTGCTTAAAATCCAATTGTGCATGTGCAGAACATGTGTTTGCGTAGTGTCCCGACAATCGTTTAGTCAAATACGACATCATCAGGGGTACGCCCACATGTCTACACCTGCGCATTAAATACATCTCTGGCATAACGGGCAAGCACTGCCATAGGTCACACAAAATGGGGTATAAGAGCTCATTGGGTGTGTTAATAACCCAGGTGAAAGGAATATTTAACTAGAGGGATGACTACTGGTGTGTGTAAATACCACTCAATTACCAAAGACAAAACAGCACATACTCCCATCTTGTGGATAAACATGGTAATCCAAGTGAATTTTGTACCTAAACAAAAAATATATATAAAATAGCTGTGGCTAGCCAGCTGCCCTGTGTTGCCACAGGTTTATATAAGACAAAAAAAAATACCAATTATAAACAAGTGAGACAAACCAAAATAGTGCTGCAAACCAAAATAATATATTCATGAAAAACTAACATATAAATAACCATAAGATAAATTATAAAAATATATCAATTCAACAATAATTATTACCTGAATCACAATACAGAACATATTCATTGATGTTAAATGGCCCAAGGGACAAAAATTATAGTCCTTAGGGAAAAAACCTCTTTATGTTAATTATTTGTTAATTTGCTGAAAAAAATATTCACTTATTAAAGGAGTATAGAAATGGGAGACTCATACAAGCAGTGGAGGGGACATCAATGTTATTGATAAAACAGTTGATGTCCCACTCCACATTTAAGCCATTCAGCACATGGGACCCCAGTTTATATATACAATTTGTTTCAGATCTGGATATGATATGTCTTCCTTTGCTACCCCCCAATGCGGTATATATTTCACAAGTGCAATGAAAGTAGTGCCCTGGAGTCTCTGTTATGCTTTAGGTCATAATGCTTTGAAACATTGTGCTTATCAAAACCTTTTTGAATATTGGCTATATGTTCTCCCAGCCTGGCATGTAAAATCCGAATGGTGTGCCCCCCATATTCAAGCCCACAAAGACACCTCAAAAGGTAAAAAACACATTTAGTTGTACATGTAATGAAACATCTAATAGGGTATTTAACTCCCGTGCCAACTGAGGTGAATTCTGTTATTTTTTCTACCATTGTGGGCATTGATTTTGCACACTTGGCATTTTCCACATAGGCAATACCGCTTTAGATTTCCAAAGAAGGTTGGTCTAACTGGTGAATCGTGAATATTAGGTTCTATAGAGTGCCTGAAGTTAGGAGCACCCCTAAAGATGACAGGAGGTTGGTCAGACAGTAGCGGGCCTAAGACACGATTGTTCTTAATGACCAGCCAGTGTCTCTTAATAATTCTTTTTATTGCCTAGTGCTGGCTGCCTAGTAAAGAAAGCCAAGCCAAAATCTCCTTTGTTATTCACTCGAGGGGGTCGCTCAACTAAGAGTTTCTGACAATCTCTATTACTAATCTCTACTATCAAAGAGTCCAGAGTCTTGCTGTCATATCTTTCATTTAAGAATCTTGTTCTCAGAATTGAAGCCTCTCTAGAAAACTCATCCAAATTGATATAGTTAAGTTTTAGGCGTAAAAACTGGTCCTTGGACCGCAGACAGCCAGGAGGGGTGGTGACAGGAGTCCAAGGGAATATACCCATTCCTGTCCATTGGTTTGAAGAAAGTAGCTGTTACAATTCTCTCTTCCCGAATTGAAATTCTCAGATCTAGGAAATTTATTTCAGTGGGATTTATCTCATAGCTGAGAAGTATCCCCCTGTTGTTATTATTCAAATATAACAGGAAGGCATGGGCAGATTGAACATCACCATCCCAAATCAGGAGAACGTCGATGAATCTTTTCCATACGTCAATGCTCCGGACATCTGTCACATAAAACCATGTCCTCTACCCACTTAGACATGAAGAGATTGGCCATGCTTGGAGCAAACTTAGCTCCCATAGCCACTCCCTTAGTTTGCAGATAATAGGCCCACTATACCAAAAATATATGGATCATTGAGAAATCCAACAGTTTCATTATAAAATTACTTTGCGTAACTGAAACAGTGGAATCCCAAAACAAAAAATGCTGTACTGCCTCATGTCCTAATTGATGTAAGATCGCTATATTTAGGGATGCTACATCTGTCGTTATCAACAAATATCTCGGTTTCCTTTCGACTGTACTTAGAATTTTTATAAAATATTTTGTATCTTTTAAGAAGGAAAGAGTACCCATCACCAGTGGTTGTAAATAATGGTCCATATATTTTCCAATGCGTGAAATTATAGAGTCATTACCACTAATGATGGGTCTTCTAGAGGGATTAATCAAGGTTTTATGAATTTTTGGCAATGAATATATCATTGGTAAATGAGGGGCTAGAGGCACCAAATGTTCCCTCTCTTTTTTGTTTCGAATGCCCATATCAAAGCCGTGCATTGCTATTGCAAATATTTTAGTCCAGAGGTGAACAATCCCAATTGTACAGATTGTGGTGCTGTGCAGAGTCCCCAGGTGACCATGGCTTGGCTTGCTTACCTTGGCTTGGCTTGTTTGCCTCTGATTTTACTGCTGACTACCAGAACCCCTCCACCGTGAGACCAGTACCAAGCCAGATCACTGAAAAGTGGATAGAAATGTCATTATGACAGATAACAACGTGAAAGGCACATAAAGATATGACAGAAAACTCAGACATGTGCTATAGATGGACCATGGATATGGGGAAATGGCAGAGATAGAAAGCAAGACAGGTAGTCACAATTAGGAAGAACTTGAAGATACAATGCCTGCCACCAAAAGACCACAGTGGTAAGATTTCCCTTCAGTAGTTTGTGTCTTCCTCTGGGCTTTATTTCTTATAGGACATTTGTGTACCTGTGGTGTGGGTAGCAGTGTCACAAATTTTTAAACTGTGGTTTATTTTTCTTTATTTTCCTCTTTTCTGGTGACCTCTGGGCTTTTTTAGGTAAATCTAGAAAATGAACTGTAGGGAGGAGGGTGCGGGATTTAGAGGACTCACAAGATTTTACAATTCAACCATTGTGCAAACATGTGCCTTTTTTTGTATAATTGACTGTACACCTGAATAGCACCATAACTCTGCCCATAGGCCAGTATTGATCATAGATCAGCACTCTTAGATTCTGTTTTAAGTTTTCCAGTAAATAATGCAGTGACAAAAAGGGTGGAACCTATACAAACAGCACCATCGTTTGTGTTCCTCAAGCTTTTCTATCACTGGGTTAAAAATATGTTGAAAAGCACCAAATGCAAAAGAAGATTCTTGGAGATCATCTCTCCCTCCCCTCATTCTTTTAAACATTGCTCTTTTGGAAAGCACCTTCCAGGCCCCTTTGTTATCACAGGACACAGTGGAGATGCAGGGACCAGTGGAAGGAACCACAGTGGACATCGAACACAAAAATAAATGTCCTTTTCATTTGAACATACTGTACTATGGCCATTTATAGTCTATCTTTTCCGAGCTCCAATGGTCGCTCTCATGGCTGCAGTATCTTTCAATTTGTTTTTAATCTGGATGCAATAATTTGTGGCAAATCCCTATGCAATGTGCAGGGTTAGTGTTTTTTTTTTAAATTGTGAACATAGCACTAGCGAATTATTCAATCATTGTTGTTATTTCAATGTTATGATTATGTATTTTTTCAATTATAGACGTATTATCGTCTTGATGCAACCATTTACCCCTGAAGAAGAGAACTATTACGATAGATTTGAAACGTGTTGGGTTATCTCTCTTTTTCACTCTTTGTTATATTGCAGCCATTTGCTAAATTCATGTAAGTTAATTTTTTTCCTCATTAATGTACACACAGCACCCCATATTGACAGAAAAACACAGAATTGTTGACATTTCTGCAGATTTATTAAAAAAGAAAAACTGAAATATCACATGGTCCAATGTATTCAGACCCTTTGCTGTGACACCCATATATTTAACTCAGGTGCTGTCCATTTCTTCTGATCATCCTAGAGATGGTTCTACACCTTCATTTGAGTCCAGCTGATTATACTGATTGGACTTGATTAGGAAAGCCACACACCTGTCTATATAAGACCTTACAGCTCACAGTGCATGTCACTGAACAGATGAGAATCATGAGGTCAAAGGAGCTGCCTGAAGAGCTCAGAGAAAGAATTGTGGCAAGGCACAGATCTGGCCAATGTTACAAAAAAAGTCTGCTGCACTTAAGGTTCCTAAGAGCACAGTGGCCTTCATAATCCTTAAATGGAAGATGTTTGGGATGACCAGAACCCTTCCTAGAGCTGGCCGTCCGGCCAAACTGAGCTATCGGGGGAGGAGAGCCTTGATGAGACAGGTAAAGAAGAACCCAAAGATCACTGTGGTTGAACTCCAGTGATGCAGTCGGGAGATGGGAGAAAGTTGTAGAAAGTCAACCATCATTGCAGCCCTCCACCAGTCCGGGCTTTATGGCAGAGTGGAACGACGGAAGCCTCTCCTCAGTGCAAGACGCATGAAAGCCCGCATGGAGTTTTCTAAAAAAACACCCAAAGGACTCCAAGATGGTGAGAAATAAGATTCTTTGGTCTGAAGAGACCTAGATAGAACTTTTTGGCCTTAATTCTAAGTGGTATGTGTGGAGAAAACCAGCACTGCTCATCACCTGTCCAATACAGTCCCAACAGTGAAACATGGTGGTGGCAGCATCATGCTGTGGGGGTGTTTTTCAGCTGCAGGGACAGGAAGACTGATTGCAATTGAGGGAAAGATGGATATTCTGGACGAAAACCTTCTCCAGAGTGCTGAGGACCTCAGACTGGGCCGAAGGTTTACCTTCCAACAAGACAATAACCCTAAGCACACAGCTAAAATAACGAAGGAGTGGCTGCACAACAACTCCGTGACTGTTCTCGAATGGCCCAGCCTGAGCCCTGACTTAAACCCAATTGAGCATCTCTGGAGAGACCTAAAAATGGCTGTCCACCAACGTTTACCATCCAACCTGACAGAACTGGAGAGGATCTGCAAGGAGGAATGGCAGAGGATCCCCAAATCCAGGTGTGAAAAACTGGTTGCATCTTTCCCCAAAAGACTCATGGCTGTATTAGATCAAAAGGGTGTTTCTACTAAATACTGAGCAAAGGATACTTAGGACCATGTGATATAAAAAATTTTTCTTTTTTAATAAATCTGTCAACAATTCTGTGTTTTTCTGTCAATATGGGGTGCTGTGTGTACATTAATGAGGGGAAAAATGAACTTAAATGATTTTAGCAAATGGCTGCAATATAACAAAGAGTGAAAAATTTAAGGGGGTCTGAATACCTTCCGTCCCCACTGTAAGTGTACAAAAAAGTGCATGTGTACACACAACAAAAGTGCACTTAACGATTTGTCTCTTGCCCACCCCCCAAAGAAGTAGGACCTTGCCCCAAACCCACGAGGCAATAGGCTCCTGACAGGGACACAGTTAAAATGTGGTCCATCTGGCCAAAAAGGCCTGGTAGACCCCTCTCCTCATGGTCAGCTGAACTGACCAATGAGTACTAGATGAGGGGCTCTTCCAAATAAACACCCTCCCCCTAGACACCCTCCATCCAGTGAAATAAAACACAAACAAAAGTGCAAAAAGTGACAAATGTGAGGAGAAAAATAAATAAATAAATAAATAAATAGTAGTTGTGTATGTGCACTGGCATGGTCTTAGACTATCTTAGTATTTTTGTCTATTGGTACCATTGGACACTGCAACTGGAGTTATTTGCAAGGAAGTGCGAGGAGAGTGATATACTAATTTCAAGAGTAAGGGTAGATACTGAAGGAATTCAATAGTTGCATTACGTACATTATTTTGGGAATGCATGTCACTGGTTAATAAGGCTCTAAGCACATAACGGAAACGGGAGCACATTTATATAGTTTTAGCCCTTGTACACATGGTCGGAGATTCCGACAACCAAATCTGTCGGATTTTGTCCGACGGATTTTGTCCGAAACTGTTGCATACACGCGGTTGGACAAAGTTGTCGGAAAATCCGACGTGATTAGGTTATTTCGTTACAACGGGACTACGTTCACGCTAGTAGCCAATAGCTTTGGTGTAGGAATTCGATCTGAGCATGCGTGTCCGATCGAAATTCTCTACACATGATTGGAGTATGTCCGATCGGAGCATTTTGTCAGAAAATTTTACCAACCAAGTTGGAAAACTTGGTCCGTCGGATACTCCGACAGAAACAGTCCGATGTAGACCACACACAGTCAGAATATCCGACAAAACAGTCCGATCGGACATATTCCGTCGGAATCTCCGACCGTGTGTACAAGGGCTAATGGCTACTTATTTTATAACGTACTACACTATATTTTGGTATTTTGTTCTTGTATCTTCTAAAGGCTCAGGTACATACAGACTAGGTTGACCCCTGGCTGCGTGAAAATGCAAGTAGCTGCAAAATCATGGCAAAAGTTTGCTGCAATTTTTATGTGGTTTGAGGCAGTCAAAACGTTCTTATCCTGAACATGATTCTTTCACATTCAGGAGAGGGAGGTTGAAGCTTCTAAACTCTTGTAAAAGCCTATGTGTGCATGGAAACATAGGCTTTTATGGAGTTGAGCTTAGGAGCTTTGGTAAAACAATGCCGAAAGCTCCTAAACTCAAGTTTAAAAGCTGTACTGTACATAGGCCTTAATAGTGCATGCAAAGGGAAGAGGATTATTCTGGAAGGAAGAATCAGTGGTTTTATATCAAGCGTGATTGATAATCCAGGGGGTAAGTGTAGATATTTGAGAACTAAGAGTTGTCACAGGAGGATGCATGTTTTGGTAAAGCATGGCACTCAATCACATTGACTAGTGTTTTGTTTGGACATACTACACTATATGTAGTTTTTTAAAAAAAAATTTAATGTGTCACCAGCGGGTATAGAAGCAATAGGATTTATCTGCAGAATTGCATCTTGTTTTTCACACATGCACATTATTCTGATTTATGAATAAAGAGGCATTGTGAAAACATTTTGATGGACTTTTAAGTTCAATTGACATTTTCTAAGCGCCAGTTGTTGAATGTATACTCCTGGAAGTTGCAAAGTGAAGATTCTTTGGGTAGCTGTGAGTATGAAGGACCTTCTATGATAGAGTCACTTTAAGCCTTGGTCTTCCTCTCATAAGGCCAAAAGGAAGGTGTAAGGCCAGCCATACACAGTTCAAATGTCGGCCGGTTCAGCAGGAACCGGCCTACTTTTGAACCATTAATGGGCAGGCTGAATGTACGGAGTTGATCGATATATATCAACTTGTGTACAACTAGCCTGCCGTATTTGCTTATGTTTATCGCAATTGCCCGCTATTAGTGATGGACGAACTTCCGACGGGACGTTTCGCGAACGCGAAACGCGAACGGACACAAACGTTCGCGAAAACGACCGTTCGCCGCGGGCTCCATTGACTTCAATGGGAGGCGAATTTCGCAAACCTTTAGGTCGAATTTGCGGCCACGGGGTAATTATTAGGGGGTAGCACGTAGTCCCACCACCTGGACAATAGCATAATACATGTATGAGGTGAATTTGGGATCGATAACTACAAGCATTTTTTTTTTATTTGGGAAATTGTTCTGACAATTCAGGACTATGGAGCTAATGAAGGCAATGGAGGAGAGGGAAGGTCAGGGACCAGGGTAGGCAAACAAGAGGGTGCAGGAGATACAGAGCACTGACAGCAGCACCGTAATACAGAGCACTGACATCAGCACCGTGACATACAGCGCTGACAGCAGCTCCGTGACATACAGCGCTGACAGCAGCTCCGTGACATACAGCGCTGACAGCAGCTCCGTGACATACAGCGCTGACAGCAGCTCCGTGACATACAGCGCTGACAGCAGCTCCGTGACATACAGCGCTGACAGCAGCACCGTGACATACAGCGCTGACAGCAGCTCCGTGACATACAGCGCTGACAGCAGCTCCGTGACATACAGCGCTGACAGCAGCTCCGTGACATACAGCACTGACAGCAGCTCCGTGACATACAGCGCTGACAGCAGCTCCGTGACATACAGCGCTGACAGCAGCACCGTGACATACAGCGCTGACAGCAGCTCCGTGACATACAGCGCTGACAGCAGCTCCGTGACATACAGCGCTGACAGCAGCTCCGTGACATACAGCACTGACAGCAGCTCCGTGACATACAGCGCTGACAGCAGCTCCGTGACATACAGCGCTGACAGCAGCACCGTGACATACAGCGCTGACAGCAGCTCCGTGACATACAGCGCTGACAGCAGCTCCGTGACATACAGCGCTGACAGCAGCTCCGTGACATACAGCGCTGACAGCAGCTCCGTGACATACAGCGCTGACAGCAGCTCCGTGACATACAGCGCTGACAGCAGCTCCGTGACATACAGCGCTGACAGCAGCTCCGTGACATACAGCGCTGACAGCAGCTCCGTGACATACAGCGCTGACAGCAGCACCGTAAGCAGCCCCAGGAGGAAGTCAGCACAGCACAGGGATGGTGTGATCCCCTCATAATAAGAACCCCCAGGAGGAAGTCAGCACAGCACAGGGATGGTGGGAGCCCCTCATAATAAGAACACCCAGGAGGAAGTCAGCACAGCACAGGGATGGTGGGAACCCCTCATAATAAGCAGCCCCAGTAGAAATATGACACCGCTCAACCTCTTCAAAGAGGAGGGTAGGGGCATATAGTACGGTGTGCTTTTTTGGGTCAGGGAAGTGAGCCAAATGAATTAAGAAGGTCTGTGTGCTTGATTCCAAAAATTGTTTATAGACATATACATGGTCTACTGATCACATGTGTTGAATTCCTCCGAGATCCATGCCTCATTCATTTTTAGAAATGTGAGGTAGTTAACACTGTCGTGAGCTAGGCGAGTACGCTTATCGGTCACAATCCCCCCTGCTGCGCTGAACGTCCTTTCGGACAGGACACTGGATGAGGGGCAAGCCAACAGTTCGATTGCAAATTGGGCAAGCTCTGGCCAGAGGTCAAGCCTGCCCACCCAGTAGTCTAGGGGTTCATCACTCCTCAGAGCGTCCACATCGGCCGTTAACCCAATGTAGTCGGACACCTGACGGTCTAGGCGTTCCCTGATGCTGGATCCGGATGACACCTGTCGATGGGTCGGCTGAAAGAATGACCTCATATCCGAAGTCACCAACACATCTTCAAACCGGCCTCTTCTTGCAGGCGCTGTTGGATTGGTACCCGCAAATCCTTCTCTGGGAGTGGGAATTGCTCCTCTGCCAGCGCACGCAAAAGCAGAATGCAGCATTTCTCGAAGCAAGGCCTGGAAGTGCTGCATTCTGACAGCCCTCTGCGACGGCGGTAACATTTCCGCCATTTTGTGTTTGTACCGGGGATCTAAGTACGTTGCCACCCAGTACTGGTCCTTGACCCTCATGCTTTTTATACGGGGGTCCCTATTAAAACACTGGAGCATGAAGGCCCCCATTTGCACTCAAGCGGAAGGTATGTGGTGGTGGTGGTGTTGTTGGTGGTAGTGTCTTTGGGGGTGCACATAGCAGAGAGTGAAGAAGAGGGTGCAGATCGAGAGGATGAGGAGGGTGCAGAAGAATAAGGCTGAGTGAGCCACTCAACCAAGTCTGGTGCGTCCTTTAAAGTAATTGAACGCACCTTCTGCAACTTCCCACTTTGGCTCAAGGCTGTTGCTCCTGCCCTACCCCTACCACCCCTGCGGAAGGGCCTGCCTCTTCCTCTGCCTGTCATTTTTTAAATCACCCTGTGACAAAACTCTTAGTCCCTATACCGCTGAAGGACTGCTGCAGTATAGGGCAGCGGTCAGCAGTAGTGCACGTCAACCCTATGTATTGTGGACCGATAGCGGTCCTTACAGAACAGCAGACTGTACTGCACTCAGGCCTATGTACCGTAGCACCCTATACCAAGTTACCAGTCCTTATAAGAACTTTTGTGGACCAAGCAGGTTGTGTGTTAGTGTTTAGCAGACTGTGCGTCAGTCCCTATACCAATGAAGGACTGCTGCAGTATAGGGCAGCGGTCAGCAGTAGTGCACGGCAACCCTATGTATTGTGGACCGATAGCGGTCCTTACAGAACAGCAGACTGTAACGCACTCAGGCCTATGTACCGTAGCACCCTATACCAAGTTACCAGTCCTTATAAGAACTTTTGTGGACCAAGCAGGTTGTGTGTTAGTGATTAGCAGACTGTACGTCAGTCCCTATACCAATGAAGGACTGCTGCAGTATAGGGCAGCGGTCAGCAGTAGTGCACGGCAACCCTATGTATTGTGGACCGATAGCGGTCCTTACAGAACAGCAGACTGTACTGCACTCAGGCCTATGTACCGTAGCACCCTATACCAAGTTACCAGTCCTTATAAGAACTTTTGTGGACCAAGCAGGTTGTGTATTAGTGTTTAGCAGACTGTGCGTCAGTCCCTATACCGCTGAAGGACTGCTGCAGTATAGGGCAGCGGTCAGCAGTAGTGCACGGCAACCCTATGTATTGTGGACCGATAGCAGTCCTTACAGAACAGCAGACTGTACTGCACTCAGGCCTATGTACCGTAGCACCCTATACCAAGTTACCAGTCCTTATAAGAACTTTTGTGGACCAAGCAGGTTGTGTGTTAGTGATTAGCAGACTGTACGTCAGTCCCTATACCAATGAAGGACTGCTGCAGTATAGGGCAGCGGTCAGCAGTAGTGCACGGCAACCCTATGTATTGTGGACCGATAGCGGTCCTTACAGAACAGCAGACTGTACTGCACTCAGGCCTATGTACCGTAGCACCCTATACCAAGTTACCAGTCCTTATAAGAACTTTTGTGGACCAAGCAGGTTGTGTATTAGTGTTTAGCAGACTGTGCGTCAGTCCCTATACCGCTGAAGGACTGCTGCAGTATAGGGCAGCGGTCAGCAGTAGTGCACGGCAACCCTATGTATTGTGGACCGATAGCAGTCCTTACAGAACAGCAGACTGTACTGCACTCAGGCCTATGTACCGTAGCACCCTATACCAAGTTACCAGTCCTTATAAGAACTTTTGTGGACCAAGCAGGTTGTGTGTTAGTGATTAGCAGACTGTACGTCAGTCCCTATACCAATGAAGGACTGCTGCAGTATAGGGCAGCGGTCAGCAGTAGTGCACGGCAACCCTATGTATTGTGGACCGATAGCGGTCCTTACAGAACAGCAGACTGTACTGCACTCAGGCCTATGTACCGTAGCACCCTATACCAAGTTACCAGTCCTTATAAGAACTTTTGTGGACCAAGCAGGTTGTGTATTAGTGTTTAGCAGACTGTGCGTCAGTCCCTATACCGCTGAAGGACTGCTGCAGTATAGGGCAGCGGTCAGCAGTAGTGCACGGCAACCCTATGTATTGTGGACCGATAGCAGTCCTTACAGAACAGCAGACTGTACTGCACTCAGGCCTATGTACCGTAGCACCCTATACCAAGTTACCAGTCCTTATAAGAACTTTTGTGGACCAAGCAGGTTGTGTGTTAGTGATTAGCAGACTGTACGTCAGTCCCTATACCAATGAAGGACTGCTGCAGTATAGGGCAGCGGTCAGCAGTAGTGCACGGCAACCCTATGTATTGTGGACCGATAGCGGTCCTTACAGAACAGCAGACTGTACTGCACTCAGGCCTATGTACCGTAGCACCCTATACCAAGTTACCAGTCCTTATAAGAACTTTTGTGGACCAAGCAGGTTGTGTATTAGTGTTTAGCAGACTGTGCGTCAGTCCCTATACCGCTGAAGGACTGCTGCAGTATAGGGCAGCGGTCAGCAGTAGTGCACGGCAACCCTATGTATTGTGGACCGATAGCAGTCCTTACAGAACAGCAGACTGTACTGCACTCAGGCCTATGTACCGTAGCACCCTATACCAAGTTACCAGTCCTTATAAGAACTTTTGTGGACCAAGCAGGTTGTGTGTTAGTGATTAGCAGACTGTACGTCAGTCCCTATACCAATGAAGGACTGCTGCAGTATAGGGCAGCGGTCAGCAGTAGTGCACGGCAACCCTATGTATTGTGGACCGATAGCGGTCCTTACAGAACAGCAGACTGTACTGCACTCAGGCCTATGTACCGTAGCACCCTATACCAAGTTACCAGTCCTTATAAGAACTTTTGTGGACCAAGCAGGTTGTGTATTAGTGTTTAGCAGACTGTGCGTCAGTCCCTATACCGCTGAAGGACTGCTGCAGTATAGGGCAGCGGTCAGCAGTAGTGCACGGCAACCCTATGTATTGTGGACCGATAGCAGTCCTTACAGAACAGCAGACTGTACTGCACTCAGGCCTATGTACCGTAGCACCCTATACCAAGTTACCAGTCCTTATAAGAACTTTTGTGGACCAAGCAGGTTGTGTGTTAGTGATTAGCAGACTGTACGTCAGTCCCTATACCAATGAAGGACTGCTGCAGTATAGGGCAGCGGTCAGCAGTAGTGCACGGCAACCCTATGTATTGTGGACCGATAGCGGTCCTTACAGAACAGCAGACTGTACTGCACTCAGGCCTATGTACCGTAGCACCCTATACCAAGTTACCAGTCCTTATAAGAACTTTTGTGGACCAAGCAGGTTGTGTATTAGTGTTTAGCAGACTGTGCGTCAGTCCCTATACCGCTGAAGGACTGCTGCAGTATAGGGCAGCGGTCAGCAGTAGTGCACGGCAACCCTATGTATTGTGGACCGATAGCAGTCCTTACAGAACAGCAGACTGTACTGCACTCAGGCCTATGTACCGTAGCACCCTATACCAAGTTACCAGTCCTTATAAGAACTTTTGTGGACCAAGCAGGTTGTGTGTTAGTGATTAGCAGACTGTACGTCAGTCCCTATACCAATGAAGGACTGCTGCAGTATAGGGCAGCGGTCAGCAGTAGTGCACGGCAACCCTATGTATTGTGGACCGATAGCGGTCCTTACAGAACAGCAGACTGTACTGCACTCAGGCCTATGTACCGTAGCACCCTATACCAAGTTACCAGTCCTTATAAGAACTTTTGTGGACCAAGCAGGTTGTGTATTAGTGTTTAGCAGACTGTGCGTCAGTCCCTATACCGCTGAAGGACTGCTGCAGTATAGGGCAGCGGTCAGCAGTAGTGCACGGCAACCCTATGTATTGTGGACCGATAGCAGTCCTTACAGAACAGCAGACTGTACTGCACTCAGGCCTATGTACCGTAGCACCCTATACCAAGTTACCAGTCCTTATAAGAACTTTTGTGGACCAAGCAGGTTGTGTGTTAGTGTTTAGCAGACTGTGCGTCAGTCCCTATACCGCTGAAGGACTGCTGAAGTATAGGGCAGCGGTCAGCAGTAGTGCACGTCAACCCTATGTATTGTGGACCGATAGCGGTCCTTACAGAACAGCAGACTGTAACGCACTCAGGCCTATGTACCGTAGCACCCTATACCAAGTTACCAGTCCTTATAAGAACTTTTGTGGACCAAGCAGGTTGTGTATTAGTGTTTAGCAGACTGTGCGTCAGTCCCTATACCGCTGAAGGACTGCTGCAGTATAGGGCAGCGGTCAGCAGTAGTGCACGGCAACCCTATGTATTGTGGACCGATAGCGGTCCTTACAGAACAGCAGACTGTACCGCACCCAAGCCTATGTACCGTAGCACCCTAGACAGACCAAGTTACCAGTCCTGATAAAGAGCTTTGTGGAACAAGTGAGTTGTGAATGATTAGCAGACTGCAGCAGAAGGGCAGCAGTCAAGTATAATATTCTTTCTATATTTGGAAGAAAGAATATTATACGTGTACAAGCCTATTACCGTACCACTGATACCAGTCCTGAAAAGAACCTTTGTGGAACTAATAGTAACAGCAAGTCTTTAAAATTATCCTCACTGCCTGACACACTGCTTCCTGCCTGTCCCTATACAAATTGGCAAAAAAGAGTAGGCTGGAACGATTAGCTGGAACAGCTCTTTTGTGGACCTGATAGTAACAGCTAATGATGATGATGATGATGATGATGAAGAAAGACTAATCTGGCTGAGCTGTCCCTAAAATAGCAGCATACAGCGCTCTGTCCCTTTATCTAAACTGACAAAAGAAACTCAGGCTGCTGACCTAACACCTATACCAGTCCTGAAAAGAACTTTTGTGTACCAAATAGCTAGCGTTTTCTCTGTCCCTACTCCACACAGGATCCTTTCCCTACAGTGACAGAAGAAAGAATGTAAAATGGCCACCGGATCGGGTGTATTTATAGGTTAGGGGGAATGTCCAAGTGTCCATGAGCTGTCATGTCTCAATTGGTTGTCCTGTAACACATGATAAACGTGTCACGAAAGGTTAAAGTTCTTGTATACATTAAACACGTAAGTCCGCCGGGGCGAACGACGGAAAAAGGCGTTCGAACCCGCGGACGGCGAAAGTCGGAAATTCGCCGCGAAACGACCGCCGGGCGAAACGTTCGTCCATCACTACCCGCTATAGCCACTAGCAATAATCACTGTCTTGGCAGGAGGAATTGCCGCATCAACACTGTCTGTTTTGGTGGGGGAATCTAGTGAATTTCTTTCCTGCAACCTTTGGTAAATTTGTTCCATGTATGACCAGCCCTACTCTCTTATAGCTGGATTTCCCAAACTGTTTATTCTTCATTATAGAGTATACAGACAATGGGAGGGACACCATCATCTGACCTGCAATAACTGGGAATCCTGAACAGTTGTTCTGCGAGATTCTCCGAGATATATAAAAAAAAATTGATTCAAACTGCCAACAAGCACCTACAACTGGAAAGCTACTTTGTGGCTGGAATTGGCCTTTAACCCACTTCTCCAGCAGCAAGAAAGGCATGAACCTGAATTCACACTTGTTTCGTCACAAAATGTCCATTTTCCTTTATCTTTCTTTCAAAATACAATTTAAGAATAGCTGATAACAAACAACATTCTCTGATTGTTTTTCCCATTTATAAGGCCTCAAACTTTAGAAATAAATGAATACTGATTATCATCTCGTGTGATATAGAGTGGGATTGCAGCTGCCGCAAGGAATGATGCAAGTACTGACCCTTCATGTGATTCTCTAGCATATGCTCACTCCTGTCTAGACGCTGTTTTCCCTACATACCATTAAAGTATTGATTTGGTATTCAGAAATTCAGACGAAAGCAGATTTAAGTGGTTCACAGTAGTTCAGGCATTTAATAATATGAGGCTAGTGTGATATTATCTAGAATGATAAAAAGCAAATACAAACTATGAATATATTTAGGAGTATGGGTAAAAACACGTTTCATTTTTCGTTTTTATTAGGAATGCAATAGCTTTCATTTAGGGCATTTTTTTATTTATTTTTATTTTCGACTTGTAATATGTTGTATGACAGAATAATAGAAAATACATTATTTCCCATATAATAAAATGAAGCTGTCAATACAAAAAAAATATTGAAAATTGTGCAAGAACTGGCACCATTGGAAGCCTTGGGGGCATTTTTTTTTTTTTTTAGGAAGCCACTTTCATAAATGTGAATCTATCTTTATGATAAGCTTATTAAATGAACCATGCACAGTAAGAGACCGATATTTATTGTAAGCTAAAATACATAGCAGTCCCAGCTCTCAGATCATAATTAGTATAGGATCCTTTTTAATGACAAAATATTCACATTTAAGGCTTATTAATACAATGTTGCTGCAAAGAGCTTGTCCAGAGCTGCACATCACTTTTGTGGGATTAAAAGCAACTTTATTATTCCAGCACACCCATAACCTTTCTTATGTGCTATCTGATTAAAATTCACAGCAAACTTAACCCAATTCTACAAAACCACTATATTATTTTTCCAATCCTTAAAAAATTAATCTATCCCTGAAGGAACCCCTAATGTCTTAAATTATGTTTATTACAAGCTAAAACTTGCCTTGTCTTGCACTCTTATATTGCAGCCAAAAAAAGGAGCTTACATCCTATCCAGCCACTGTAAAAATTAGTGGCTATTGTCGCTAAAATAATACAATCTAATTTATAATTCAAAATAATGCATGCCTTGTTTTTCCTTTTTACATTGTGGCCTAACCAAGTCGCTTGATTCTGAAAAAATCAAAAGTGTTCATTTTAAAGGCTTATATGCAATTTATTGCCATAAAAAGTGTATGGGGACCTGGGTACTGCCCTAGGAGACATGTATCAATGCAACAAAAAGTTTTTAAAACAACCGTTTTTATCAGGAGCAGTGATTTTAATAATGCTTAAAGTGAAACAATAAAAATGAAATATTCCTTTAAGGTTGAACATATTTTTTATTGTTACAAGATCAGTGCAAGTAAATAATACAAAATGGTAGTACATTTCCAAGAATACATAAACATTGAGGTACAGGTATATAGGCATAAAGAACTGCGAAAATAACAGAGCTGATTTATACCCAGTTTAAACATAAACAAATGAAGGAATCAGTTGATGGGGAAGAGAGGGAGGGGGTGCAAGAAGGAGGGGAAGGGGGCAGGGGAAGGCAAGGGAGAGGGAGAGAGGGAGACAGGAACCCCGAGACAGGAATCACTTAGATCAATTCTACAGCGAAATATTCCTTTAAATATCGTGCCTGGGGGTCCCCTTAGTTTGCCTGTAAAGTTGTGCATCTGTGCAATGTGTAGAACAGTGTTGCAGCAAAATTACATTTCTATAGTCAAAAATGTCATTTAAATTTGCACTGCCGTGTAATGTATTGCCGGCTCCCTGCAAATTTTTTTAAGAAAGTGCCATGAGTTTGTCCTCAAAATCCATATCCATCCACCCCCCCTCCTGAACCAAACCAGACCACATGCCCTCAACATGGGAAGGGTGCTTTGGGGCAGGGGAGCTCTGTGTTGATGGGGCAAGAGCCTCTTACTGACAACCCTGGCCATTGGTTGTCGGTGTCTGTGAGTGGGGGGCTTATCAGAATCTGGAAGCCCCCTTTAACAAGAGGGCCCCCAGATCCCTGCCCCCCTATGTGAATGGGTATCGGGTTCATTGTACCCCTACACATTCACCAAAAAAGTGTCAAAAAGTAAAAACCACAATAGACAGTTTTTGACAATTCCTTTAATAAAAAATAAAAAAAATAAAAAGTGTCCTGCGATGTACATCAATTGTCAATCACGCCACCCGATGGACCCAAAAAATAGAGAAAAAAAAGAAAAAACTCCTCCTCCATGGGAGGCCTCCCAGCGACTGCTGTCTTTTGGCTTTGACAGTTGTTATATAGGCAAGGGTGGGGCCACCCGCTGACGCAACCCGATGACCTTGCCCCCTCTTTGACATCAAATGATGCCAGAAGGGGATGGGGTCACTCGGTTACGTCACCGGGTGGCCCCGCCCTTGCCCATATAACAGTTGTCCCAGCCAAGAGACAGCAGTGGCCAGGGGGCCTCCCATAGAGATGGAGATTTTTTATTCTTTTTCAGTTCCAACAGTCAGCGTGATTGAAGATGGATAGTGGGACACATTTTTTTATTATTTTTTAATAAAGGAATTGTCAAAAACTGTCTGTTGTGGTTTTTACTTTTTGACACTTTTTTGGTGAATGGGTAGGTCAATGTACCCGATACCCATTCACATGGGGGGAGCGGGATCTGGGGGCCCCTTTATTAAAGGGGGCTACCATATTCCGATAAGCCCCCATTCCCAGACCCCAAAGGCACTTCCTGATGACGCGTGCTGGTACGCAAAATGCATAGAAGCTTGGTCTGACACGCACTCCTGTCACTTTTACTGGGGGGAAACCTAATACATAGCATACACCGTTGTCTGAACGGACTTCCACCGCACTAGGTGTTTCCGATATACTGATGCACTCCCCTGCTGGAAATATTATAAGTGACATTTTTAAATAATAAACAAATGATACTACACTATCTCTACCTTCCCTGGCTCTTTTTGGCAGAGCTTGATTTTCAGATGTGGGAGATTGGAGCGGAGGATAGATAAGAAAGATTTGATCTGGCTGTTCCCAGGTGTATTCGTGCAAGTTCACCGCACATGTGAACAATTGATTGGAAAAAGATTGTTGAATGGTTTCCAGGATTTAAGGGGATGTGGGAGATTGGAGCAGAGGATAGATAACAAAGATTTGATCTGGCTGTTCTCTGGCTTATTCGACCACGTTTACCATACATGTGAACGATTGATTGGAAAAAGATCATTGAATGGTTTCCAGGATTTGAGGAGGTACTTCATGTCTTATGGTCACTTGCTGTACAGGGCCATCTGGTGAGTGCAATTTGTTGTCACTTTAGATGAAAAGTCACAAATATTATTTGTAATGCGGATTTTATTTTTCCATGGTGTTTGGCGTGGAATCATTTAGAAAGAATTTTGGAGCTGTTTTGAACTTTTCATGATATATTTGTTTGAGCAATCATAAATATAGTAATTTTTTTTTTCTGAAATATTTGTGCACATGTATAAAGTGAAGCCATTCACTAATACACATTTATACATGGTTTTGAATGTATACATATTATTTTTATAAATCACTTTTTGTATTTTTAATGATTGTATTGGGAGCACCCTTTATCACAGCATTCACTCATTCGTTTTCAATAATTTCTGGTGCAGCAACCCTTCTTTCTTTTTTTGTTTCATTATTGGCGCCAGTTCCATTCATTTAATATATATATATATATATATACTAAACTGCCTGCACGCCAATAACTTACCTGCGTAATCCAGCTCAAGTTCTCTCAATCTCCTCCACATATCACAATACATCGTGGTGGGCGTGGACTTAGCCCCCTAAGCCATTATTGGCCAAAGGCACCCTGCCTTTGGTCAATCATGGCTCTCACAGCAGATGGAGCTGTGATTGGCCAAAGCATGCAGGTCAGGTGCATGCTTTGGCCAATCAGCAGCCGCCAATGCACTGCCATTTGCAATGCAGTATGGGGCAATCCGTGGTGCTCAAATTTGCCACAAACACCCTATATGTTCGGTTTAAGAGCCTTCCATTGACTTCAATGGGGTTTACAATGGGGTTTACAGCTGAATTCTGGTTTTACGGAGTTCACATCAAATGTGATGCAGTCCCCCCCCCCATATCTAAGTAGGGTTGGCACACCCCTGCTCTGTAAGGCCATTAGCTCTCAGCCCTCTGACTCAGCAGGGGGCCTGGCGGGGGACTCTACATAGATAGCTAGAATCTTTCTCTATTGCATGCTGGAAGGGTAAAGACTTTTTTACTCATGCGCGATCTGCTTTTTAAAGAAAATGAACTTTAAGGATTAGTATAGCTTTTGTTTTTATGTACCTACAATGTATTCAGTTGATTTATTCTGAAAGTTAATTTGGACTTTAAGCATCCAGCTCTCAGAATATGTGCATTTCACATTGTCGTCTTGCTACACCTTAACCTGATATGAACTCTCATTTATTTGTGGCTTATAAGATTTGTTAAAAAATGTTTGACAATATATATTAAGTTTAACTCATCTAAAGAAAGGTATGGGATTATGACAGCCAATTAAACCCCATCATTCCAGACACTTTTAGCAGTAACTGTTTTATTTTGTCTTGAAAAATTCATATCTTTTCCCTGAACTGTAATTCCAGTACAGAATAAAGACAAGCAAAATGCCATATATTTCCTTAAGCATTTGCAGCATACTCTGTAAACTGCTATTTTAGGCACTTAGAATTTGGTCGGCCTCAGAAAATCTGTCACGCAGAATTCAAACTGTGTCTTTATAATGTTAGATTGAATTATTTTATGGAAATGGAACAAGTACTCTGGTTTGAATACAGATATCTTCATTATATGCTGCACCAAGCCAACGTGCATAATTGTGATGTGTACCAAATTTTCTTTTTTATTTCAGCTTATCTTTCAGGCGGAATTTCATGGACCCTTTGAATACATTTTGACGGCTCTTTTTAAGATTATATCAGATGGGAGAATTAAAAAGTGCAACAAAAGATAGTCTTTGCTGGAATATGCAGAACAATGTAGAAGAAAAGCAAAGGCACAGAATAAAAGAAACAAAGTAACAGCAAAAAAAAAAAATTGTAATCGTTTTTTATTATCAGAAGACATTGCCTTCCTTTTAAAAAGCAGATTAGACCTTAACAACAAAATGCTGATTAGATCTGAAGTGTGTTATTGGATTTTTGGATGGTTTGCTGTTATTTATATCCATTGCAGAGCTATGCATATGATACTAACATTTATCTGATTTGTATGTAAAAATGAATAGGACCCATGAACTCAGAAGAAATATTAGGCAATAATACAAATATTCTTCTGGTTCTTTATATTTTATGGCTGGAAGTCCAGTCCTGCTAGTTTTTGGTGTAGAGTTTTGGCTTCAGAAACGTTAGAAAATAAGATCAGCACCTGAAAAAAAGTACATATATAAATGTATATATGTATGTGTGTGTGTGCCTAATAAACTACTTTAAAAACATGTGTAGTGTGTTTTTTTATTGACACTTTTCCCCCCAGGTAAATGGGTAGGGGTACAATGTACCCCATACTCATTTACATAGGGTGGGGGGGCCGAGATCTGGGGGCGCCCTTATTAAAGGGGGCTCCCGCATTCCGATCAGCCCCCCGCCGGCAGACCCCAACAACCAAAGGCCAGGGTTGTTGGGAAGAGGCCCTTGTCCTCATCAACATGTTTTAAATCTAGGTCCACCAGACTTTGGGGAAGAAAAAGTCAGCTGGAGCCCACACACTGTCCAATTGTCAGAGGGACTCTGGCCCACCGGAAAGTCTGATCGTGTGTACGTGGCATTAGAGTCTGCAAAAGACTTGAGATTGGGGTGGAGGTTCAGCTTTCAGCAGGACCTAACCGTACAGCCAGAGCTATAAATTAATGGTTTAGATCATATTCATGTGTTAGAATGGCCAAGTCAAAGTCCAGACCTAAATCCAAATGAGAATCTGTGACAAGACTTGAAAATTGCTGTTCACAGAAGTTCTCCATACAATCTGAAAGAGCTTGAGCTATTTTGCAAGAAGAATGGGCAAACATTTCACTCTCTAGATGTGCAAAGCTGGTGGAGACATCCCCAAAAAGACCCTCAGCTGTAAATGCAGCGAAAGGTGGTTCTAAAAAGTATTGACTCAGGGATGCATGCCACAATTTCAGATATTTATTTATAAAAAAAAAAAATTTAAAACCATTTATCATTTTCTTTCCACTTCACAATTGTGTGCCACTTTGTGTTGGTCTACTCTATAACATAAAATCCCAATAAAATACATTTATGTGTTTGGTTGTAACATGACAAAATGTGGACAATTTCAAGGGGTATGAATACTTTTTCAAGGCACTGTGTATATATATATATATATATGAAAGTACAACCTTCACACATTTAAAAAAAAATATTATATCTTTTCATGTGACAAAACTGAAGAAATTACACTTTACTACAATGTAAAGTAGAGAGTGTACAACTTGTATAACAGTGTAAATTTGCTGTCCCCTCAAAATAACTCAACACACAGCCATTAATGTCTACAACCACTGGCAACAAAAGTGAAAATGTCCAAATTGGGCACAATTAGCCATTTTCCCTCCCGGTGCCATGTGACTTGTTAGTGTTACAAGGTCTTAGGTGTCAATAGGGAGCAGGTGTGTTAGATTTGGTTTTATCGCTCTCACTTGGTCACTGGAAGTTCAACATGCCTCCTATTGGCAAAGAACTTTCTGAGGATCTGAAAAAACTAATTGTTACTCTACATAAAGATGGCCTTGGTTATAATAGGATTGCCAAGACCCTGAAACTGAGCTGCAGCATGGCGGCCAAGACCAAACAGTGTTTTAACAGGGCAGGTTCCGCTGAGAACAGGCCTCGCCATGGTTGACCAAAGAAGTTGAGTGCATGTGCTCAGCGTCATATCCAGAGGTTGTCTTTGGGAAATAGATGTATGATTGTTGCCAGCATTGCTGCAGAGGTTGAAGGGATGGGGGATCAGCCTGTAATTGCTCATACCCTACGCTGCACACTGCATCAAATTGGTCTGCATGGCTGTCTTACTAGAAGGAAGCCTCTTCTAAAGATGATACACAAGAAAGCCCACAGTTTTCTGAAGACAAGCAGACTAAGGACCTGGATTACTGGAACCATGTCCTGTGGTCTGATGAGACCAAGATAAACGTATTTGCTTCAGATGGTGTCAATCGTGTGTGGTGGCAACCAGGTGAGGAGTACAAAGACAAGTGTGTCTTGCCTACAGTCAAGCTGTACACTCACTACTTTACATTGTAGCAAAGTGTAATTTCTTCAGTGTTGTCACATGGAATAATATAATAATAATAATAATATATTTACAAGAATGTGGGGGGGGGGGGGGTGTACTCGCATTTGTGCGATACTGTATATATATATATATATATATATATATATATATATATATATATATATATATATATATATATATATATACATATATATATATATATATTGTGACAGTGCAGTTCCCTGTCCCAAATCATTGATATATCAATCAAATCATTCTCTGCAGCTATTACATTTTGTAGCACCACCCCCTCACTTTAGAATGTAAGCTCTACGAGCAGGGCCCTCCTATACCTTTTGTATTGTACTGTAATTGTGTTATCCCCCCTATACATTGTAAAGCGCTGCGTAAACTGTTGGCGCTATATAAATCGATAATAATAATAATAATTTTATATATATATATATATATATATATATATATATATATATATATATATATATATATATATATATATATATATATATATATATACTGTATATGTGTTAATAATATTATGATAATGTTAAACATAATAATAAACATAATATTATAGTGTCATGTTCATGCAGTGCTTTCTATAAAGGGAAATGAATGATACGGTTATAATACAATTCAAGACAAGAGAGGAGTATTCTGCTTGTGTGTGCTTACAATCTAAAAGAGAACAACAAGTTATATAAAAAGGTAATAACTAATAGACATGTGCATTCGTTATCGTCCGAATACATTTTTGTCTAAATTTCTGGAATTTTCATGTTTGTTTTAACAAAATTATAACAAACACGCAGAATCCAAAACCCGAAAGATCCCAAATAAAAAAATGCTTTATTTTCGTATCCATTATATTTTCCTATCGTTGCAAAAACAGTTCAAAATAGATGGATAGAAGATTCGACAATAGCGATCTGTGTCTATCAAACCTGCGATAGAATGTGCCTAACCTAACTCTATTAGTCCAAGATTATTCGACATAGAAAGAAAATATTTGACATTATAGAGACAATAGTAAAAGAGCTGTTAGTGGTCACTGCTAGAATGGGTGGGGGAAATAAAATGATGATGATGATGACTGTTATTGGCTGATTGGTGGTGCTGATGCTTCCTCCATAGAAGGGCCAGGAACCTCCATGGGGTTGAACTGTCTGGAGCCACCATCGGATGCTGCCATCGCCAGTGTGAACCAGAACCGTTAGGAGCGCAGAGCGAACAGGAAGTTATATGCTTTAATTTCTATACAACGCAATTCCTTTTTCTGTTGGGGTAGACTGTTCGACATGAACAGAAGCAAACAACTTTCCTATCATTCGATACGATCAAAAATATGTATAATACCATTCGATATGAAGATTCGACAAAGCAGCTAAAAACATACGATCGCCACAAGCGGACATTTACAGTCAAATGCTCCGCTCTAGGCTATAGAATAATTCTAATGTTGTTTGAATAGTAATAATAGTAATACTAATTAATAATTATAATGATTACTAGTCAAACAACATTAGAATTATACTATAGCTTGTGAGCGGAGCATTCGACCACAAATTTGCGATTTACCAATGTGGCGTCGTACAGTTTAGCTGCTTCATCAAATCTTCTTAGAACATCTGTCAGACACCATAAATCTTCATTTGACAGATTCAACCTTAAAATAATTTAGATTTTTGTACTTTTTATTTGTAAATAAAAACAAATTTTGGGAGTAACTAAATAAATGTATTTTTCAGACAAAACCAAAATTTGCGAAACAAAATATTTCAGTGTGCACATGTCTAATAACTAATAACTGTGTGGGGTTGAGTTGATATAGAAATTAAAAGTTCAGTTGTTTGGAAGAGGTGGGATAGACTTCCTAAAGAGTGGAAGATTAGGGAGTAGGGAGTTCCGGAGGATAGGAAAGACTACAGAAGTCCTGAAGATGTGCAATGTAGGAGGCAGTGAGGGAGCCAGAGCTCAGTATTTCTTAGCCCCCGTACACACGGTCGGACATTCTGCCACCCAAATCCGTCGGATTTTGTCCGTCGGATTGTGTCCGAAACTGTTGCATACACACAGTCGGACAAAGTTGTCGAAAAATCCGATCTTTCAGAACGTGATGACGTAATTTTGTTACGATGGGACTACATTCAGGCTAGTAGCCAATAGCTTTGATGTAGGAATTTGATCTGAGCATGTGTGGCACTTTGTCCGATCGGAATTCTCTACACATGATCGGAGTATGTCCTATCGGACCAGTTTGTCGGAAAATATTTCCAACAAGTTGGAAAATTTGGTCCGACGGATATTCCGATGGAAACAGTCCGATGCATACCACACACAGTCGGATTATCCGACAACACGGTCCGATAGGACACATTCCGACGGATTCTCCGACCGTGTGTGTTACATACCTGGGATGTGAGCCTGACGTGCAGAGGAAGGCCTCTCGTACAACTCCGGCTCGTGGACCACTGGTATTGATACAGCAGCCACAGGAGCACGGTGGGGTATGAGTGCCTGTAAACAGTTCAATAGTCCCTGTAGTAGTGGTGATCAGCAGGCAGGTAGTGGATGAACTCACACGAGCAGGACCAGATGCTGGTTTGCAGGGCTGGGAGCTGAAGCAGGCTGGATGAACGAGATGCAGGGTCAGACAGGCCAGGTCGGTAATAATCAGGCAGATCAGGCATAGACGGTAGGCAGAAGAGAGGTCAGGTCACAAGCCAAGTAGTACCGGAAGATCAGCAGACAGAATCAGCAGGCAGGATCAGAGTCAAAGGGAAGCCGGGATCAGAACAGGCAGCAGGCAATCACAGGTAACGACAAGCTGGGTCAGATTCAGAGGTCACACAGGAAACAGGATACAACACAGAAGCTGCAGACCAAACAGCAATGAACCTCTGTAGGAGCCCTGTTTAAATAGCCCGCCTGACTTCAGTATTAGTGACAGGTGTGTTTCTTAAAGTGCTAGTACCCATGCGTGCACGCCGGGATCTTACATGGAAAGCCCGTCTTCCCTGACAGTGTGTACGGGGGCTTAGCAGGAGCAAATAGAATGGTTTGGATGATAGTTTGAAATAAGCTTGATGATGTAGCTTGGGGTCAAGGGGTGGATGGATTTGTAAACTGTTGTTAGTATTTTCAATGTGGAAGTGCAGAAATTGGCAAGGAGAAGTGGCCATCACTGAGCGGTTGGTAAAGTGGGTGAGTCTTGTAGCAGCATTCGTGGCAGACTAAAGAGGGGATAGCCTGTGCGAAGACAGGCCAAGGAGGAGGCAGTTGCAATAGCTGAGGTGAATGATAACAAGAAAGTGAGTTAGTAGTTTTGTAGCATCATCATCAAAGGGCATATTTTGTAAATGTTACAGAAGTGAAGGCACCAAGATTTGAACAATGAATGGATCTGGGGCTGAAAGGGCAGGTCGGAGTACCAGGGAGGACAGGCACAGGGTGGCGATGAAGGGAGAAATGTTATGAGCTCAGTTTTGAGAATATTTTATTTTAGGAAGTGGTGTGACATCTATACCAAATTAGTGATGCACAAGGAGATTGAAGGGATGAGGTGAAGAGTAAAGAGATAGATGTGGGTGTCATCAGCAATGAGATGGTATTGAAAGTCATGTGAGGTTTTTAACTGAAAAGGGAGGAGGTGAAGAAAGAGAATAGTAGAGGTCAGAGGACAGAGCTTTGGGGGAGCCTCATAGGACAAGGAGATGCTTCATAGAAGCTGTATTATAGCGTCTTTGAATTTAACAAGTTCTATGAATAGAAGAGGTAGATCTTGCTAATATCCTGAAGTTGGACTCCCAAGCACACATGTGAAATAATAAACTTTGTTTTTCATAAAGGAATTTGTTAAAAATTGGTTTAAGAATTATTTTAATGAAAGGGAGTCTATCTCCAACTTTTCCAGTATGCAGGCACATTTATGAATAGTCAGAGTATTGTTTTATCAACACTGTGCCACAGGAGGAAGAATTTATGAACCCAACTGCAATCACATGTTACATCTGTCTCACAATAATTGCTCTTATTTTGTACTGGCTTGATGTGAAGCAAGTGTGATACATCTCTATACAGGCTTTACATTTCTATCCTTATTTAAATAGCTTCATTTATTAAGAGAAAGTATAATCGGATAGGTTATGGTGAGGTTAGCCAAAAGGAACCAAAATGCTGCCATTAAAGCACAGCAGAGCCTTAGAACAATAGAAGATATCTACATGTCTCGCTTCTATCACAACTATAAAAAAAAGAAAGGAGTTTATTCCTCAATTTGGCATAGTGGGCACAGCTTGGCTTTAGGTCTCTTGGCTAGGTGTACATCCAGAATCACAGATTTATAGTATAGACACAACCTAAAAGTATACAACTATTTATTTAAATCTGCATAGGGGTGTTTTTACATTTGTTGGCCATCAACAGTGCAGTCTTTGGAATGGCGTCTATGGAGAAGGGTTGTGGGACACAAAAAGAAAAACATAGGTTTGACAGAAAAATAGAGTAAAGGAATTCAGTAGCTTTTGCTGGAAGAAGTTTAAAAGTCTAGAAAAAGTATAGAAAAGGAGCTGAAAAGAATGACTCGATTAGTGAATGGAGAATATAGTGAGGAAAGGTAAGGGTAGAACTGGGGAGACGTAACTCAACCTAGATCTTGCCCTCTAAATTATCACAAATGTTTTTTTCTTATTTTTTTGTTTTCAGGCAGGGTTTTTTTTTTAACTTGGTTTTGCCACATCACAGGAAGTAATGGGGTGATGGGGGGGGGTGATCAAAGGGGGAGGACGAGGGAATGGGGGCGGTATGGGTAGTTTAAAACTAGCTAGATAAGCCTGGTGACCCCCTATTTCTGTTCCTGGGGGGAATATCTGCTAGAGTTTTTGCATTTAAAAGTGAGGTGTCTCCAGCTTTCATGCCACCTCTTGCCTCCTCTCAGGGGGAATAAACTGATAACTGATTACCAAATATATTTGGTAACTATGATAATGTTCTAGGAGATACACTTTTTATATATGTAGGTTATTGTATTTATGTTATGTTGTGTCTGAGATTTAATGTCTTTTGTAATTTACAATGTGTTTTAGGGTGTACTATGTTTTGTAATTGTCTGTTAAATGAATAAAAATTATTTAAACACAAAAAGTAGGTGAATATGTACTGTACGATAATGACTGGTAAGTGCATAGATAAAACACACATGCACTTTTCGGTGACCCTCATGGAAAACATAGGTTTGTTAGAAAACACAGGGTGAAGAATTCAGTAGCTTTTGCTGGAAGCAGTATTCATTTTAGCAGAAAATTTAAATTTAGTTTTAGTCTTAGTCTTAGGACTAAAATGGCATTTTAGTTTTAGTCCTATTTTAGTCTTCTGCAATTGTTTTAGTTTTAGTCGTATTTAGGCGACTAAATCTCCAGTACATTTTAGTCGACTAAAATCTCCAGTACATTTTATTCAACTAAAATTAAATTGTAGTTGTCTAAAATATAATGGGTGTAATTAAATTGAAGTGCATTATTTACATTTCTCTACAATTTCCAAGCTCATTATATACTTATGGAGTGAAACATCTCATATGTTATTATTTATGGTATTGAGGTATGAGCACTACGGACCAGTGTTAATTTTGAAGTCAAATTTCAATTTAGTTTTAGTCTTAGTCTTTTGACTAAAATGCCATTTTAGTTTTAGTCCCATTTTAGTCTTCTCAATTGTTTTAGTTTTAGTCATATTTTAGTCGACTAAAATAGTATTCATTTAGTCAACTAAAATGTTTTAGTCGACAAAATTAACACTGGCTGGAAGAAGTTTAAAAGTCTAGGAAAGGAGCTGAAAATAATGACTCTTGATCAGTGAATAGAGACCCTTGCAGCAAAAAAAAAGAAGATATTATATTTACATGCTGGGGACAATTTAACCAAGTCGCCCTACTAAGGTTAGATTTGTGCCTGCCTTAGTTGAAATAATCTTTTATGAGGTCTACTGCATATATGGATGACATTATTTGTTATGAAGTTATGGGAAGGTGTTGGTGTTATTTGCCATAAGAAAGTGTCGTCTAAGGTGTATGCTTTGAATTTCATGTAACTCATCATGTTTGTGAGACTGCAATATGTTATATACAATGTTGTATGATATACAAAATGTTGCCAATAAGGGACATTGCAGCTGTACTTTGAAAGGGGAAAAACAAAGGGGGGAGAAGTCCAAGTACAGGGTGATCCCTTAGGTGGTATTGGCCATGGTCCAGAAAGGATATTTTTATCTATATCTTGATACTGAATAACAATGGTATTTGTTGTAAATTACATTGCCAGTTGTTATCTGATTTTTTTCAAAAGATGGCTATAAATGACAAGCATTTCATATGTTTGAAATACTTTACAAGACTATGTAATGCAATCTCGTTGCATAACAACAGGGAAAAAAACTAATACATATGTATGGACCTCAGGTGTCAACTGTTAATATAATTTTTAACAGAGGACCAGAATGTTTATGAATAATATCAGTATAAGACATAAGTGAATCCAACATTAATCTTACACTGTAGGAAAAAAGCTCATTGGCTGATAGGACAAAGTACATGCACAACAGTGCCTCTCATCCTGACCTTTTGATGTACACGTAGCTTATGATAGCTAAGAGGTTATTTCATATCACCTTCCAGCTTGCAAATCCTTTTGGATTTATCCGATCTCTAAGGATGCAATAAGATAGTTTCAGTAAGTGTAGCACTGAACACGGTTCTTGAAACGATGTTATCTTGCGCATAAAAACTCCCATTAATGCTACAAACACAACATGAATAACAATAGAACTGCTATATATATATATATATATATATATATATATATATATATATATATATCACATGACAAATGTCTTATCGAAAATTCCTCCTGCAATTTCCATATGAAATAGTATGGCATAGGTTTTAAAAATGAGCTGCATATAACTGTGGGAAAGTCCTCAAGGCACGTCCTTACTCATCTTTAGGAAAGTCCCTCTTTCTATAGAGATTTCTATAGAAAGAGGACACAACATTGTGTGGTACAATTCAGTAGAGAACTGGTCATGCTTTTGATTGTCTTTGATCAGGATTTCTCCTCATGTTTTCTGTGCTACCCCATGGTGCTAAATTGAGCCTTTTCTATGCAGTTGAGTCCCTGGTTTTCAGTGCAGCATAAGCAGTCCACTGCAAAGGTTGTCCAACTAAAAAACATGAAAATAAAGGGAGACTATTACTTGTGTATCGCTGGCTCCTGATGAGCAGGCGCTATTGTTTTTGAAAAGTTAAGTTGCCTGAAGCCACAGTTGGGCTTTGGGATTCTTTCTCTTAATTTCTGGCTTCAGTACCAGTCCAGCTGGGTTGCACTGGGTTCTCCTTGACCGCAGGTGTTGCTGTCACTGCTAGCAAGAGTAAAAACGCAGTCTAGCTGGGTGCATTGAATGCCACTTATCTCTCAGAACCAGCCCAGTGGGAGTGTTTTCCTGCTGTGCATTCTGGGGGGTGGTATTTAAGGTGCCTGGGGTGCGGAACTATGCATCCTGTGTCTCGGGGCCGGCTGGCCCGAGGCGACGCAACTGCAGGAACAGGCCCGTGGTGAATTTCGGGGCCTACTGATCCAAGGATGGTCCGGTGCCGTCTCAACTGAAGAAAGAGGCCCAGCAAATGAAGAACCCCAGGGGAGGACTCTTTCAGGAGAAAACCGTGCACAAGACTGGTTTCTCTCAAGGAGCCTGGAGGCTTAGTTGAAGGACGCAACCTGGCTCAACACTCATATGGTATCGCCGGATCGGCTGAGAGAAACTGGTACCGTATGTCAGTTCTTTAAATTTATCCACATCCCTCAGTAATGCTCAAGTGTATCTCACAAGTCTGTGGCAGAGACTTTGTCCAGGACCCCACCGGCTGCTAGGCCTAGTGAGAGAGGTCTATCCGGGGGTTGTTAAATCCAGTTGTGAAACAGTTTTCATTCTCTGGATTTTCTCTCAAGACTTCCATCTTGCAATATAAGTGCCTGAACTCACTCTTAACCCTCTACCCTCTATTGAGAGACCTTGTTTTGTTCTAAATAAATAAACCAAAAGAGGATTCAGTGTCAGTTTCCACATTCTTTGGGCCATTCACCACGGGAACCCCAAGACGGAGAAGCAAGCTGGTGAGGTAACGGTAAGCCCTAATAAAACCAGAAGCTCCTTCGGGGGTCAGTGCTACACTTGATTTGTAAAGTTAAAAATTACAGCCGTTCATGTTTTTTTAGAAGGAACATTCCAGTAAAAACCTGAATATAATGTTAGCACTTCAGTGGGGGAATTAAAATGACATTTATAGCAAAGAGGTTAAGAGTGTACAGTCAGTCAGAACCACAGAAGATGCTACAAAGACCAAAAACCTTAATGGAGTTAATTACATCGTATGGCTTTCACATTGGGAATAGAAAATGTCACCCTCCCCGGGGGCCAAGAAAAATTAAGATAGGTTCTATTCACAGGGGAGAGACACTAGAGGAGTATTGATAAATCTTTGGTCTTGTGAAGACCAGGTTTTGATCAAAGAAAGCACAAAGTAAAAACATGTTCCAGTTATTGTATTGTTCCATAATAATAATAATAATAAATACCCACAATTTAAAAAACAAACAAACAAATGTAATCATCAGTTTAGGCCAATATGTATTCTTCTACACAATATTTTTGGTAAAAAAAAACAAATCGCAGTAAGCGAATATTGATTGGTTTGCTCAAAATTTATAGCGTCTACAAAATAGGGGATAGATTTATGGCATTTATGATTATTTTTTTTTTTTTTACTAGTAATGGTGCCGATCTGTGATTCTTATTGGGACTGCGACACGGCGGACAAATTGGACACTTTTGACACATTTTTGGGACCACGGACATTTATACAGTGATCAGAACTAAAAATAGCCCCTGATTACTGTATAAATGCCACTGGTAGGGAAGAGGTTAACACTAGGGGTCGATCAAGGGGTTAAGTGTGTCCTAAGGAGGTGTTTCTAACTGTGGGGGCAGTGTAGTGACCGGGAGTAGAGAGACATTGTTGTTTCTATTCACTAGAAACAGCAAATCTCTCTCTTCTCCCTGACAGAACGGGGGGGCCTGTCTATTTACATTGACAGATCTCCCGTTCTCTCTCTCTCAGAAGCAATCATGGGTGCCTGGCTGACATCGCGGCCGCAGGGCATTTGCATCAGCTCCTACATCACACGTTGCACGCACGTGTCTGCTGAGGTGATTTGAAGGGCTTACATACAAAAAATGTACTTATTTTTATTTTTTTTCCTTTTTAAAGTGAAAGTGTTTCCTATACTGGACATAGCAACATGTTTATGCTACTTTTTAAATATGCAAAACTAGTGCACTACCAGCTGTCTGTGATGTAATTGAAAAGAGATGTCAGCTGCTGCAATCACCTTATGTGTGTTCCTCACATATACTAAATCCAATGTCAAAAATTGTGTTGTGCTGCTATAGTAATAACAGAAAAAACTAAAATAAACGGTAATAAATATATTCAATGCAAAACACACCGATGTGCAATGAGTATGATAAATCCAAAGTGAACAATGAATATAAATAAATACATAGCACTGTTCCCAATAATGTGAGTAATACTCCTGTTGGGAGATGAAACCACACTCCCAGTGCTGCACACCAGTATAGTCCAGAAATAAATAGTAAAGTTCGATACCCTTTCCAATGCTGTGCCAATAATGCAATCAGTCAGCATTTAGATTACCCTTTATGGCAAACACCATACGAAGCAATCAAAAGTTAGCTTTCATTCTCTAAGGTACAGAAGAGATTCTCATTGGTCTATGTGGTAATTAGATTCACCATTATTTCCTACTTTTATAGAAAACAGCATCTCTGTTAAAATGACGGAGGTGTAAAATATTACCTTTAAATATAATCTAAAAGTCTAAATTATTCATTGGCAGAGTAATATTCTGCTGTCATTTATTATTAATGCACAATGGAATAACACAGAAATGTTGTATTTCATGGCAACAATTGAAAGAGTGACAGGTTTTCATAAAAAATCACCTAACACAATTGATCCAGATTATTAAATAAAAATATCGTAGATCTCTTTTTGCCATATGCCTATATCCATTTTCCAAAGCTTTCTGGAAAATATCTAAAATGCCTTGAAGCAAAACTTGCAGAATAATTCATTAGCTAAAAGTTCAGAACTATTGAGAGTCTTACCTCCTTAGCAGAAATGTAACTTTGGATCAGTTATTGAATAAATTGAAAATTAATTATGTGTCAAATACATTATAAGAATAGAGTTAATTTATAAAGTACTTGGTCAAGTTTGGTTAATGATTCGCCTGCATATTTTAAGCAATCTTTTTTTTTTTTGTAATTTTTTTCATCTCTTAGCCAATGATTTATTGTTTTCAATAAATTTATTGTTTCACTACTCCACTAAGTATTACTACTTTTAGCCCTTGTACACACGGTTGGACATTCCGACAACCAAATCCGTCGGATTTTGTCCGACAGATTTTGTCCGAAACTGTTGCATACACACGGTCGGACAAAGTTGTCAGAAAATCCGATCGTACTTAACGTGATGATGTTATTTCGTTAGGACGGGACTACGTTCAGGCTAGTAGCCAATACCTTTGGTTTAGGAATTTGATCTGAGCATGCGTGGCACTTTGTCCGATCGGAATTCTCTACACATGATCGGACAAAGTCCGATCGGATCATGTTGTCGGAAAATTTTATAGACAAGTTGGAAAAGTTGGTCCGTCAGAGTATCCAGTAAACAGTCCGATGGAGCCCACACACAGTCGGATTATCCGACAACACGGTCCGATCGGACACCGTGTACAAGGGCTTAGACTCATAAAATACTATAATGACAACAACCCTTTGTGAACAAAAGCACCTTTAAACATGGTGTTTATCATACACGATTATTTACCTGAAGAAGAATTTAAACCACATGTCCACTGCACACCTCAGTATATGATACCTGAGAAGATCTGAAACAGGAACAAAAAATTAGGAGCGTTTCTTCTTTCATCTGTTATGCTGCATTCACACTACAGCGTTTTGAACTGAGGGCAAATTTGCCATGGATCTGCCCAGGAATTGACAGTGCAGAGATGTGAATGATGCAAATGACGCGGGACTCGCATTCGAGATGATATTCATTTGAATGACACCTCAAATCGCAGTGCAGGTCTGCCACGATTGTCAAGCGATAAAACGTGCTGCAATCATGGCAACCCGCATTCCGGGATGCATGTCACCCAAAAATAGTTCAGGAGCTACTTTTGTGGGGCAACATGCGTCATGTGATTGCAGCGTGATTTATTGTGCGACAATCACAGCAGTCCCGCACCACAATTTGAGGTGCCATTCAAATGAATGGCATCTCCAATGTGCTTTTTGCTTTTTGTCAACACCTTGGCGCTGTCAAATCGTGGGCAAATCTGCCCGCGATTCAAAATAATGTAGTATGAATGCAGCCTTATGATCATACAATGGTGGAGGAAGGAACAAATGTAACACAACTCTCGTTGATCAGTATCAATTATCTTAAAGCTGAACTCCAGGCAGATATAAAAGGCATACATTAATGCAGCTCTGTATGCGATAATACATCATTAAAGGATTTTTTAAAAGCTTATGTCCAAGTTTAATATCCGTTTAAATTGTTTATTTCGGCCATCCTGGCTCAAACAAACTATTTACTGCATTAATAAATGTGCATGCTGGGCGCACTGTATTAACTGTATGTAGCCTATTCCACTCCAGATAGAGTCCATGTAAAATACAGAGTCCATCACAGGCTTTTTCCAGCAGCTGGTTTCTTTGTGGCGAACTGCGAGTTCTGTGACCTTTACAATACAACAATGGTAAGCAACACTCATATGCTTCTCATGGGTGCTGTTTTCTATCTCTATCCCTTACAGGCCCTGGACCTCTCTACTCTGGGACTCTCGGGCCCCGGGGGGCTCTTTGTATCAGACCACTGCCCCTCTTTTATATCAGAGGATCAGTGGGCCAGACCCAGATTAAACCCTGCCAAAAACCAGAACCGGGAAAGTATTAACTCTTACCCTCCGGTCCGGGACAGCCCCTAACTGTCTATTTCCAACCCGCTTACAAGCATGTAGAAGAGTTATGTTCCTGGCTGTGCAGTGTAACAGTTTTGAAATCATAAGACACAGTTACAAATTCCTTTGGCAAGTAAAAATTAGACATGCATGTATTTTAACTGTGTATTTAACTGATTGCTCTAAATTCCACTTCAAAGCTCTTTTCCTGGAAAAAACTAAAACCTATGTATCCCACTTCCAGATTGCTGTTCTGCACAGTACAAATCATAATTTTGTTCAAGCAGAATAGTGTAGCTTACACTGTACTTCTGGCTTGTGGCTCACGCTAGTGTTATTGAATCTTTCATAGAACACTTGAGATCCATTCACAACATTCAATGCTTTTTGTGAATGGACTAGTAGAGAGGAGGGCTTGATAGATTAAACTAGCGCGAGCCACAGCTGTTATTACTGCAATGGGCCAGAGGTATACATGATCCGGTGTAAACAAAAGTGCCTTTTTTGCAAAACCGAAATGAGAAAAGGCTCTCTGCTTGGCCTTCCACTTTAAAGCCAAATGATCTTTTAGCTCTTTCAACCAATGCTGTTATACTGCTTTTTATTCAAATACACCCAAAACACTAATGAAATATGAAATATAATATGCAAAATATGAATACAAATGACCACAAGTGATTGGCTTTGGCAGAAGAAGTGCAACCTTTAATTGCAACCTCATCTACAAATTACACATTGCAATATCCATTCACAGATTTACAAAATACATAAATAAATATATAAATGCTAAGAGATAATATTTCTATGCTGCTCACTTCCAGAAGCTGAGCAAGAGCTGTATTTCCTAGTGCTTCTCTTCCAGGGAAAACGCTGCTTTTATAGCCCAATAACTTTTTACAACATACTATGTTTATTTCAAATGCCTTGGATTTCAACAGCTCTTTCTCTGCCAGAGAAAAATGTTACCTATACGGTTCTGTTAAGAAGTATGTGAAGATTGGGGACAACTAGAATGACAGTACAGAAGCAATTAAACAGTTTATAGCTGCTTTTAAAGCAGATTTATGGCCTTTTTTTTCTTTTTTTAGATAAAATTACCCCCGTTATAGTCCCCGCTCGTTCTTTTACAATCAGCTATCTTCCAAAGTGTCCCCTTTTCCGTAGTTGTGCAGCATTGATCACTTAATTTGTTTGCCCACAGCGTGGCCATCCTGACTATGGGCAGGTGAAACCCGCTGGGTCTCTCTTCCGGGATTCAGTGCATGCTGGCTACCCAGTATGTACCTCCCAATCTTGAACATGCGTAGTGCAAAGGATGGTACCAGCCGGCGATGCCCATTGACTCCTGGGATTGATGACACGCATCTTCCAGGAGCCAATTCAAGGCCGGGAAATGACGTACCTCGCCATGGCGAGGTATGCAGGAAGAGGATCGATATGCCTTTTAAAATAAGGTAAATCGGCAGAAAAAAAATGCCACTGCATTTTAACATTTAATTATGAAATGGATGGCGCAAAGTTTGAAAAGTGGGTGGAACGCTACCTTAACCACTTCAATACCAGGCACTTCCCCCCCTCCTGCCCAGGCCTATTTTCAGCTTTCAAAGCTGTCGCTGTTTAAATGACAATTGCGTGGTCATGCTACACTGTACCACAATTATTATTTTATCATATTGTTCCCACAAATAGAGCTTTATTTTCTGGTATTTGATCACCTCTGCAGTTTTTATTTTCAGCTAAACAAATAAAAAAAGACCGAAAATAAAAAATAAAAATAAAAATGTTTTCTTAGTTTCTGCTCTACAATTTTGAAAATAAGTATGTTTTCCCCTTCACTGATGGGCACTGATAAGGCTGCACTGCCAGAACTGAAAGGTGGGACTGATGAAAACGGATGAGGTGGCACCAATGAGATGGCACTGATGAGGGGGCACTGATGGACACTGATGATGGGCACTGATATGTGACACTGATGGGCACTGATAGGCGGCACTGATGGGCACTAGTAGGTGGCACTGATATGCAGCACTGATGGACACTCATAGGCATCCCAGATAGGCACTCATAGGTGGCACAGATGGGCACTCATATGCGGCAAAGATGGGCACCGAAAGGCTGCACTGATGGGTACTTATGGGTGGCACCAATGGGCACTGATAAGTAGCACTGATGGGCACTAATAGGTGGACACTGATGGGCATAGATAGGCACTGATGAGTGGCACTGATGGACACTGATGAGTGGCACTGATTGACACTGATAGATGGCCCTGATTGGCATCACTGATTAGGAGGCACTGGCAGGTATTGCTGGTGGGCACTGATTGGCATCATGTGTGGGCACACATTGAAAATGGTATCATTAGCAGTAATTAGCATGGATTCATGAAGAATCATTCTTGCCAAACCAATCTATTAACCTTCTAGGAGGAGGCGAGTTGCCATCTAGATAAAGGAAGGCCCGTAGACGGTGGTGTATCTGGATTTTGCAAAAGCATTTGACACCATTCCCCATAAACGTTTACTGAAAACTGGCTACCAGAGTGAGTTCAGAGTGTGGTGATAAATGGGGAATACTGGTCAGGGATGGGTAGTGGGTAATCCAATTTAATTTGTTCATAAACGACCTGGAGGATGGGGTAAACAGTTCAATCTCTGTATTTGCAGATGATACTAAGCTAAGCAGGACAATAACTTCTACGTAGGAGGTGGAAACCTTGCAAGAAGATCTGAACAAATGAATGGGGTAGGCAACGGCAATGCAAATGAGGTTTAATGTAGAAAAATGTAAAATAATGCATTTGGGCGGCAAAAATATGAATGCAATCTATACACTGGGGGAGAACCTCTGGGGGAATCTAGGATGGAAAAGGACCCGGGGGTCCTAGTAGATGATAGGCTCACTAATGCCATGCAATGCCAAGCTGCTGCTAACAAAACAAACAGAATATTGGCATGCATTAAAAAAGGGATTAACTCCAGGGATAAAGCGATAATTCTCCCACTCTACAAGACTCTGGTCCGGCTGCACCTAGATTATGCTGACCAGTTCTGGGCACCAGTCCTTAGGAAGGACAGGAAGGATGTACTGGAAATAGAGCGAGTACAAAGAAGGGCAACAAAGCTAATAAAGGGTCTGGAGGACATTTTATGAAGAAAGGCTGCAAGCACTGAATTTATTCTCTCTGGAGAAGAGACGCTTGAGAGGGGATATGATTTCAATTTACAAATACCATACTGGTGACCCCACAATAGGGATAAGACTTTTTTGCGGAAGGGAGTTTAACAAGACACATGAACACTCATTAAAATTAGAAGAAAAGAGGTTTAATCTTAAACTACGTTGAAGGCTCTTTACTGTAAGAGTGGCAAGGATGTGGAATTCCCTTCCACAGGCGGGTCTCAGTGGGGGGCATCGATAGCTTAAAAAAAGGATTAGATAAGCACCTGAACGACTGCAACATACAGGGATATACTGTAATACTGACATATAATCACACACATAGGTTGGACTTGATATACTTTTGTCTTTTTTCAACCTCACCTACTATGTAACTATGTAACATTAGTGGGGACCTTACAAATACTGAATGGGCACACATTCCCCCAGACAAACTCCAAAGTCTTGAAAATCTTCCCAGCAGAGGAAAGGCTGTCATAGTCAGCTGGGGGGTGAGTGTAGGCAGATGCACTCTATTTTATGCTTTTATTTCGTAGCATGACCCACAGACAGCAGCATACTTGTGGTGTTGTATACTGACAATTTGTCTACAAAAAACAATCGTTTTCTACAAGAACACAGCTCAACTCATAGAACCAGATTTCATGCGGTATGTTTTCCAAAATTCTGAATGAGATCCTGAAAATGTCAATTCACTACTGCTTTATGCAGTATTTACTGCAAAAAGCAAAAATGCTCAGTAAATACTGCATAAAAAAGAATATAGTGAAAGTCAAGATCCAAAAAAAAAAAGAAAGAAAAAATGCATGTGGTAAATCAGTAGTGGTCCCGGCAAGTGATATTTAAGGAACCACTAGCCGCTGGCATCCTTAACAACCAGTAAACAACCTGGTTGTTAAGGAGTGGGCAGCCACCTGCTCCTTAACCAGCTAGTGACAACCTGTGGTAAGGACGCCAGCTACCTCCGGCAGTAACATTCCGCAGGCTTTCACTGCTAAAATACTGTATAACTTTATAACTCATGCAGTATTTTAGTTGGGGGCGCGGCTGTGTGGCAATCATCACCAGTATTGTGTAGCGTCTGGAGCTGAACGTGGAAGTAGTGATTCAAGTCTGTGTCTGGGCACCGAGGAGGGGGTGAGATTAACGCTAACAAGGTCGCACACCTTGGGTCCACAGTCCAATTTTGTGCTGTTCCGGAGTGAGGCTTGCTGTGACTTTCATATTTATCTGCTGGCTTTTGAACTGTGAAATGTGAGTGTAAAGGTTGAAGTTCTTTGTGCTTTAATAAATTGGTTTATACGTTTTTACACTATTGGAGCACCTTTATTATTATTCACAATGGATGATTGGAGCAACGATTCACTACTTGCTGTTTGGTTTATTAGCGCTTAAGCCTGATACGAAAGTGCAGGCATTGGGAGTCGGTGAGTGCATTTCTTAAGGGAAAGGAATCACTGATCACTTTGGTGTGGTGGATGGAATAAGAAGCTACATTATTTTAAAGGATATTTTGGACACTTTATGAATTTTATTTTGAATTATTTTTTATATTTAAGTGTTTGACACATTTATTTGGTTCACTTGTCACAGGGTGTTACAATTGTTGATTTTATACACGCTGTTTATATCATTTAATTGATGTCACTTTTTTGTGGAGTTAGTTATAATTCATAGATAAGCACCACTATTTTTTCCTTTTTCTGGTTCAGTTTTAAAGGTAGAATACAGTTTGCACTTTACATTTTTTCAAGTGGCAGCTCTAGTTAACTGTGCGGCACAGTGGTGTAGTGGTTAGCGCTCTTGCCTAGCAGTACAAAGGGTTGCTAGTTTGAATCCCAACCACGACACTACCTGTCTGGAGTTTGCATGTTCTCCCTGTGCCTGTGTGGGTTTCCTCCCACACTCCAAAGACATGCAGGTAGGTTAATTAGCTTCTGTCCAAAATTGGCCCTAGTATATGAATGGGGACCTTGGATTGTGGGCTCCTTAACCACTTCCCACCCAGCCAATGCACATATACGGCCGGGTGGGAGCCATCTACTCCTGATAGGACGTTCAGGAACGTCCATCAGAAGTAGCGGGATCGTGCGCACGCGTGCCCGCGCAGCGGCGCGATCCCGATGCGCTCGTGTCACCCGGACACGGCGCATCTCAGATCAGCAGGAGGGCTCTGTGATTGGCCCTCCTGATCACATGACAGCTGTGTCCAATCATGGCCATCATGTGATGTAAACAAACAGCCGGTTGCTAGGCAATTGGCTCCTCCTCTCCTCACACAGAAGTCATCGCTGAGGAGAGGAGAGCAGATCGCTGCAGCCGGCTGATGATCAGTGAGTATGAGCTGTTTTTTACAGCTTTTTACTCACTGATCACCAGTCTAGTGTACACACAAATCACCACACAGTAAACACACCACACAGTATAAACACAATGTCCCCAAAACATACATGTCCCCAAATAATAAAAACACATGTCCCTAATAATAAAAACATGTCCCCCACATATGTCCCACTAAAATCACATGTCCCAATGATTATCTGCACACATATGTACGTGATCACCTGCACACATATGTACATGATCATTTGCGTACATATGTCCGTGATCACACAAACCAATTATTATACACTTAATGGAATTTTTTTTACCAAAAACATGTAGCAGAATACATTTTGGCTTAAATTTATGACAAAATTAGATTTTATTGGATTTCTTTTAAAATAGAAGAAAGAAAATATTGTTTTTTTTTCCAAATTTCCACTTTTTTTATAAAAAATGGAGTCGTGAATAAATACCACCAAAATAAAGCTCTATTTGTGCGAACAAAATGATAAAAATTTCATTTGGGTACAGTGTAGCATGACTGCGCAATTGTTACTGAAAGCGCTAGAGCGCTGAAAGCTGAAAATTGGGCTGGGAAGGAAGGGGGCGAAAGTGCCCTATATTGAAGTGGTTAAGGAGTGTGCAATGTACAGGGATAGGGACAATTGACACTCACTCAGGTTGAACTGGATGGACTGGTGTCTTTATTCAACCTTACTGACTATCTAACTATGACTATGTAACTAGTTGAGGTAGCAGACTTTGTCTAGGTGCAGCAGTGGGAGTTTAAGTAAAGGGCAGAATATTTGAATCCCATCAGTTTGTAGTATTTTAGTAGCATTTTTTAGGGAATACAAAAAAACTTTTTGAAAAATGCTATGTGGTATTGTCACGTACCTTTAAGCAGAGCCCGGAGTGCAGGGAGTGGCCTCTCGTAGACCTCTGACTCGAGAGACCCTGGTAGTGGTGACAGGGGCTCAGGAGCACAGAGGGGCACAAGTGCCTGACTGGATAGCAGATGGTAAAGGCAGAAGACCGTTGAAGGAGGAGGTGTATTGTAGTCCGGTGTCTGAATGCAGGCAAAGGTGAGATAAGGTCCAGCAGACAGCAGAAGGGTTCCTGTAGTCCAGCAACGGCATACAAGTGATTGCAGGAGGTGACAAACAACGGAGGGGTATTGTAGTCCAACAACGGATGCAGGTGCAATGGATAAGCGGAAGCGGAAGAGTCCAGTAGTCTGTGGCCAAAGGTAGAAGGCTACAAACGCAGAAGGAGTACAGCCAAATATTGCGGAGGACTGGGAGGTGTCCTATAGTACAACAGCAAGCAACTTACAGTTGACAGATGGTGTAACAGTCCAGGTCAGGCACAGGCGGGCAGATCAGATACAGAAACGGAATCCAGAAGAGTAGTCGGGTACAAGCCAAAGTCGGAGGGCAGGCAGCAAACAGCAGAATCGGAAACAAGCCGGGTTCGATACGGATCAGGGTACAGGTACAGGTACAGGTACAGGTACAGGTTCAGGTTCAGGTTCAGATTCAGATACGGATCACCAGGACGCACAGGAACGCTGTTGATCAGGCAGCAAGGCAGTGAGGCATGGATCCAGTTTAAATAGCGCTATTGGCGCCAATTTGCGTCAAACGGCCGCGCGCGCACCCGCGTGCGCGCATGCGCACGCACGCGCGCACCGCCGATCGCGGTAACGCTCCTGGAACTGGGCAAGAGATCTTCTGCGACTTTCGCCGCTCGGACGTCCGTGAGGAGGATCTTCCTGACATTGCCCCCCCCCAATGGGCAGCCTCCGAATGCCCAACTGGGACATCTTACCTGGGTGAGATCTTTTAAATGCCAGAACCAACCTCTTGGCGTGGATGCCAGTCTCTGGTTCCCAGGAGTTCTCTTCTGGACCATACCCCTTCCACTTCACCAGATACTGTACCTGGTTGCGTCTCTTTCTGCAATCCAAAATTGCTTCTACTTCAAACTCCTCTTCACCATTAATAAGCACAGGTTCAGGAGGGCCCACGTTCCGATCGGTGAAGGGATCCTGGATTGAAGGTTTTAAGAGGGACACATGAAACACTGGGTGAATACGCAGCGATTCTGGTAATTTCAGCTCATAAGCCACATTGTTAATTTTCCTGGAAATTGGGAAAGGACCCACAAATTTTGGGCCCAGTTTCCTAGATGGGCATGTTAATTTTAGATTCAGAGTAGATAACCAAACCAAATCTCCGGGTTTTAGGTCGAGCTCCCCTTTCCTCTTTCTGTCAAAAACTGCTTTGTTGCGTTCTTGAGTTCTTGCCATCGTTTCTTGAAGCAACTTGTTATTGGTGCAGAAAAAGTCCAAAGTTTCTTGAACTGCTGGAACCGTGCATTCTGGGATATTGGCTGATAAGAACTGAGGGTGAAAACCATAGTTCGCAAAGAAGGGAGATTGATTAGTTGCAGAATGAACAGAGTTATTGTAGGAAAACTCGGCAAGTGGTAAAAGGGATACCCAATCGTCTTGCGAAAAAGAAGAATAACACCGCAAATACTGCTCAAGGGTCTGGTTCGTTCGTTCGGTCTGGCCGTTGGTCTGGGGATGATAGGCAGACAAGAACGAAAGATCAATTTCCAAGGACTTACATAAAGCTCTCCAAAATTTTGATGTAAATTGTACCCCTCGGTCGGAAACAATGTTCGCAGGTATACCATGGAGTCTTACAATCTCCTTAATGAAGATCCTTGCGGTCTCAGGGGCAGAAGGTGTACCCTTCATGGGCAGAAAGTGAGCCATTTTGGACAATCTGTCGACCACCACAAGGATAGTGGTGAAGCCTTCTGACGGAGGTAATTCTACAATAAAGTCTATGGAAATCATTTTCCAAGGCCTTTCCGGGATGGGGAGTGGTTTCAGCAACCCCCAGGCTTTGGTCTTGCTACTCTTGTTCTGGGTACAGGTAATGCAAGATTCAACATAAAGTTTACAGTCTCTTAGCAGCTGAGGCCACCAGAAGGTGCGTTGGAGAAGTTCGGCGGTCTTGTGTACCCCAAAATGACCGGCCAATTTGTGGTCGTGGCAAGACTTGAGAACAGCAACCCGTAGTTGTTGGGGCACGTAGATCTTGTTTTCATGCCATAACAAGTTATTGCTAGAGAGTAAGGTGGTGTTTGAGGGATGTGGAGCTGAAGATGAAGCCTGCTTAAGTTGGGATAGAAGATCTTCCTGGAGCATAAGGAAATTTCCGGGCGCAAGGATGGTGTCTGTGGGTTGAAGAACTTCGGGTTGGCTGAACATCCGGGATAGCGCGTCGGGTTTGGTGTTCTTTGATCCGGGCCTATAGGTTATGTGGAAGGAAAATCTTGTAAAGAACAGTGCCCATCTGGCCTGACGCGGCTTCAGCCTCTTAGCAGTCTTTAAATACTCTAAGTTCTTGTGGTCAGTGTATACCAGAATGGGATGGACTGCTCCCTCCAGGAGATAGCGCAATTCCTCAAGTGCGGCTTTGATAGCGAGTAACTCCCTGTCCCCGACATCATAATTCTTTTCCGCTTCAGACAATTTACGTGAGAAGAACGCCACTGGGTGCAATAAAGCCTTTGGGCCCTGTCTCTGAGAAAGGACTGCTCCCACTGCAACTTCGGATGCATCCACCTCAAGGATGTAGGGTAGCGCAGAATTAGGATGCTTCAGGACAGATGCTGATACAAATTGTTCTTTAAGGGAAGAAAATGCGGCCTGTGCCTCCGGAGTCCACTGGAACTTGATACCTTGTCTCGTTAATCTGGTGATTGGAGCGATGATTGTAGAAAATCCCTTGATGAATTTTCGATAAAAATTCGCAAACCCCACAAAGCGTTGAATTCCTCTTTTATCAGTAGGGGCTGGCCAGTCCAGGATGGCCGAAACTTTTTGCGGATCCATCTTGATTCCATCCACCGAAATAATCAGCCCCAAAAACTGAATGCTGCGACGTTCAAACTCGCACTTCTCAGGTTTTGCGTACAAGCCGTGTTGGCGAAGCCGAGTGAGAACCTTCTTAACGTGTTCCCTGTGAGCTGGCAGAGAGGGGGAGAAAATTAAGATGTCGTCCAGATATACTATAACAAACAGGTCGAGAAAATCTCTAAAGATATCATTCACAAAATGCTGGAAAGTCGCAGGAGCGTTGCATAGCCCAAAGGGCATTACGAGATATTCAAAATGTCCGAAGCGGGTGCGGAAGGCAGTCTTCCATTCGTCCCCGCTTCGGATACGGACCAAATTATAGGCTCCGCGAAGATCCAATTTTGTGAAGATACTAGCTGATCCAAGGCGCTGGAATAATTCGGGTACCAAAGGCAGTGGGTACCGGTTCTTGACTGTAACTTTATTTAAGTCCCGGTAGTCAACACAAGGGCGGAGAGAATGGTCCTTCTTTTCTACAAAAAAAATTCCTGCCCCAGCTGGGGACGTAGAAGGACGTATGAACCCCTTTTTCAGATTGTCGTCAATGTAAGTCCTGAGAGTCTCCAATTCCACTTCTGTTAAGGGAAATATTCTCCCGAAAGGGATTTCGGCTCCGGGAAGGATCTCAATTGGGCAATCGTAGGGTCTATGAGGGGGAAGTGTTTCTGCCCCCTTCTTGCTGAACACGTCCAGGAAGTCATGGTAGGTCTCAGGAACGTGCTGGCGAGTCTCAACATCGGTCTCCATGCACATTAAATGGGGTGAAACCTTAGTTGATTCTTGAAAGCAGTGTTGACGACAATAGGGGGAGAAAAAGAAAATGTTTCCGGTGGACCAGTCTATTTGCGGGTTGTGTGCCCGAAGCCAGGGCATACCCAGTATGATAGGGAAAAGGGGAGATTCAATAATGTCCAGGCAGAGTTGTTCCTGATGGTTACCGGAAATGGTAGCAGTCAAAGGACATGTCTCTTGTGTCACTGGTCCTGATTTGATAGCTGACCCATCGGCAAGGTGTACAGACAACCCTTTCGCCCTGGGCCGTAAGGGCACTTGGAACTTTTGGGCAAACGATAAGTCCATAAATCCACTGCACGCTCCAGAATCAACTATTGCGGGGACTTGAATGTTCCCTCCGGGTAGCTGAAGAGAGACGGGAACAGCCAGGTGAGTAGCATTACTAGGCACAGCAGGTAAAACAGGAGAAGATACAGAAGAATGCTTACGGAATTTGGCAGGACAGGATCTCACGTAATGTCCGGGTTCTCCACAGTAAAGACACAGATTGTTGAGCTGCCGGCGTTGTCGTTCCTCGGTGGTGAGCGTTGGTCTAAGTAAGCCCAGTTGCATGGGTTCAGGCGTGTCAGCAGCAGGATGTGCAGGGGGATTAGGTACACGGGGTAACATCCAGACTGGTCGGGACGGCCCGGCAGTGCGTTCTGTTCTCCGTTCTCTCAAGCGTCTGTCTATCTGGATGGAGAGGTTGATAAGGGCTTCAAGAGTTGCTGGAACACCCACCCGGGCCAATTCATCCTTTAGAGGTTCAGAGAGTCCCATGCGAAACTGGTATCGCAGAGCAGCATCGTTCCAGGTAGTATCGGAACTCCAGCGCCGAAATTCAGACGCATAGTCCTCTGCCGCTCTGCGGCCTTGCTGAAGAGAATATAAAGCTGCTTCCGCTGTAGCCGCCTGCTGAGGATCCTCATAGAGCAAACCCATGGCTTGAAAAAAGGTATTCAGGTTATTAAGGCAGGCTTCCTTTTGCTCCAAAAGGCGGTGGGCTCAAGCCTGGGGCTCACCCAGTAGGAGGGAGATAACAAAACCCACCTTAGTGGATTCTAGAGAGAAGGTTCTGGGTTGAAGTGCAAAAAACAATTCACAGGCATTGCGAAAAGCTCTATACTTGCTGCGATTTCCCGAAAACCTCTCCGGAGTTGGGACCTTGGGTTCAGGGGGTAACATAACCACTGATGGCGCAGAAGAAGTTCCCGACACGGTAGGGCCTGTGGTAGATAAGACCTGGACACGCTCTTCCAATCGAGAATAGCCTTCTTGTAGAGATTTAACAGCCTGGGTAAGTCCAGCAAGATGACGGCATAAATCATCCATGGCCGAATCTCCCTGCGTGGGCTCAGACATGGCTGCCTGATACTGTCACGTACCTTTAAGCAGAGCCCGGAGTGCAGGGAGTGGCCTCTCGTAGACCTCTGACTCGAGAGACCCTGGTAGTGGTGACAGGGGCTCAGGAGCACAGAGGGGCACAAGGGCCTGACTGGATAGCAGATGGTAAAGGCAGAAGACCGTTGAAGGAGGAGGTGTATTGTAGTCCGGTGTCTGAATGCAGGCAAAGGTGAGATAAGGTCCAGCAGACAGCAGAAGGGTTCCTGTAGTCCAGCAACGGCATACAAGTGATTGCAGGAGGTGACAAACAACGGAGGGGTATTGTAGTCCAACAACGGATGCAGGTGCAATGGATAAGCGGAAGCGGAAGAGTCCAGTAGTCTGTGGCCAAAGGTAGAAGGCTACAAACGCAGAAGGAGTACAGCCAAATATTGCGGAGGACTGGGAGGTGTCCTATAGTACAACAGCAAGCAACTTACAGTTGACAGATGGTGTAACAGTCCAGGTCAGGCACAGGCGGGCAGATCAGATACAGAAACGGAATCCAGAAGAGTAGTCGGGTACAAGCCAAAGTCGGAGGGCAGGCAGCAAACAGCAGAATCGGAAACAAGCCGGGTTCGATACGGATCAGGGTACAGGTACAGGTACAGGTACAGGTACAGGTTCAGGTTCAGGTTCAGATTCAGATACGGATCACCAGGACGCACAGGAACGCTGTTGATCAGGCAGCAAGGCAGTGAGGCATGGATCCAGTTTAAATAGCGCTATTGGCGCCAATTTGCGTCAAACGGCCGCGCGCGCACCCGCGTGCGCGCTCCCGCGCGCATGCGCACGCGCGCGCGCGCACCGCCGATCGCGGTAACGCTCCTGGAACTGGGCAAGAGATCTTCTGCGACTTTCGCCGCTCGGACGTCCGTGAGGAGGATCTTCCTGACAGGTATCTTACCACGTACTTGGATGTGGTAAGATACCGCTTTGTGACTGGAGCCCGATATTCTTTCCTATACCCCGGACTACCTAAATGAATGCATATTTTAATAATTTACAAAACCCCATGTATATCTTTTGGTGTTCTAAAATTGGACGCTGAGTCTTTATTTGATCCGGATATTCCTTGCAATAAACGGAGACTAAATATTTCAAAGTGATAATATATATTGCTGAAATTCTCTTTACGGTGGGCGAAGAAAAAATAAAATATACTTCTAGATTGTACGGTGTCAGCTCTTTAGTTAAAAACTGCTGCTTTTCCATCTTGGAATTAATGAGCACATTAGAGTTGTTTTGATGTCCCTCCGTGCCACCTCTCAGAGTTGAGATGTTTATGTGCTTTATCAAGAGTGAATTTTAAACTTACTAAATGTTTCCACTGAGCAAAATTGTATTTATCTGCTATACTTATGACAAAATGCTAAATTGCTGTCAGAAAACAGCAAAAGCAAAGGCATTTTTCAAATTGTGTTTGTAATTTGAAAGCCAACACTATTTGCTTGATGAATGTTAATGAATATGATTCCTGCACAGGTTTTTTTTTTGTCTTTATTTTCTCCTGAAATCATTGGCTTAATATATTTGTCAAAATAAAAATGTAATGATGGATACATGTCTGTAATTGTCAGTGGTAAAAAAAAAACTTGTATTGTACTGTACATAAGAAGGCATTTGAAGAAGCTATACACCAACTGTCTAATGGAGCTACATTATAGCCAGACTCCAGACAATATGGACCCAATAGGCTCCACAGTTGTGTAAAATATGCTTTTTAACCACTTGAAAACCTTGCCTTTTCTGACACTTTTTGTTTACATGTAAAAAAAACTAGGGCTGTGGAAATTAAAGAATAATTCCTCGATTAATTGTTAATTTTTTTTGATCAAACAAAATTCTTTTGACCGGTACTCACCTCTCCACTGGCTTCCGGGTCTTCAGGGAGTTCAGGGAGTTCCGTCGGAGATCTGGTGACATCACGGACATCAACGTCACCAGACTCCTACCCCCTTCCCCAAGTGCCTCTGTCTGCTAACGAAGGGAAGGGGGGAGTCCGGTGACGTTGAAGTTCTGATTGAACGTAACACGTATGGGGAAGGAGCTACGCATGACGTCACCCGTTGCTGCCCTATGGAACTAACACGATTGTCGGCTTTACATGTTGTGTTTTTATCATCTTTATGTGAGTAGCTTGTGTTTGAACACAAAAATTAAATCTTATACTTAAGCGGTGAGCACTTAGATCTTTTTTTTCTACCCATGACCTGACGTCCTTACTGAGATCTAAGGAAATGTGAGAGAAGTTTATGGTCCGTGTTAACCCTTTTGATACCCGCTTGCATGATCACCTGTTTGCACAGGGGTCCATGCCATAAGGTGAGAGTTATTAGTTAGACCGGAGGTGGAGGGATTGTCACACTACTGTGGAAAAAAAACTACTTACGTCAGTGCTACAGTTTGAATTTAAAACGTATTTGTGTGAACTGTGAAGTTAAGTCATGGATTGTGGAAACTAACTAGTGTCGGGTGATTGTATATAGTATATACCACATTTACTACTGACTAATGCAGAGTTCCAATGCAAGGAGATCAGCTAAAAGTAGTTGGATCTGTATGTGTGTTATAATTAATCGAAATTAGTTGATTAATCAATTAAAAAAACGATTAATCGGACACGAAAATTTGAATCAGCGACAGCCCTAAAAAAACAGTATTTTTTGATAGAAACACTCACTTTTTCCCCCTTAAAGTCAGGGGAAAATTGTGGGTACATGTTATACGCCGATCCTCCGCCGTTCCTTTTCTTCTCTGCCGTTCTCGGCGGCTTTTGTCTATTTTTAGCCGCACTCAGCCGTTCTCTGCTATTTATGGCAGCACTCGGCCGTTCTCGGTGGCTTTTGGCACTCAGCTGCTCTCGGTGGCTTTCGGAAAGCCGAAAGCCACCAAGAACATCCGAGTGCGGACGAAAATAGCCAAGAATGGCCGAGTGCAGCCGAAAATAGCCGAAAGCCGCCGAGAACGGCCGAGTGCTACCGAGCGTCGCCGAGATACACAGGACATCCACTCTGTATCTCGGCGGCGCCATTTTTAACCACTTGAGATCCGCGCTATAGTCAAATGACGGCTACAGCGTGGATCTCAAATTCCGGGACTACGTCTATTGACGTCGTCCCCTTTAAGAGCTCCCCGCGCGCTCCCGGGAGCGCGCATCGGGGAAAATCTGTGTTGGCCGTGTCCCCTGGACACAGCCAATCACAGATCGCTGTAAACGGCCAATCACAGTGGCCGTTTACAGCATGATCGCCGCCTCCAATGGGTGATGATCTCAAATGTAAACAAATGAGATCATCACCCATTGCTATCGCTGTGTGAGGAGAGAGATACTGTGAGTTCAAAAAAGTTATGAGTTATAAGTTAAAAGTGCCCAGATATACCCTGCCAGTGCCCAGATCTACCCTGCCAGTGCCCATCTCTACCCCACCTGTGCCCACCTGTGGCCACCTGTGCCCACCTGTGCCCACCTGTGCACTGCCAGTGCCCCATCTGTGCACCGCCAGTGCCCGCCAGTGCCCATCTGTGCACCGCCAGTGCCCGCCAGTGCCAATCGGTGCCCATATGTACCAATCGGTGCCCATCTGTGCCGCCTCAGCAGTGCCCATCTGTGCCGCCTCAGCAGTGCCCATCTGTGCCCATCTGCTGCCTCATCAGTGCACATCTGCAATAAATCTGCACATCTGTGCAATAAATCAGTGCACATCTGTGCCGACCCATCAGTGCCCATCTGCCGACTCAGCAGTGCCCATCTGTGCTGACTTAGCAGTGCCCATCTGTGCCAACTCAGCAGTGCCCATCTGCCGCCTCAGCAGTGCCCATCTGCCGCCTCAGCAGTGCCCATCTGCCGCCTCATCAGTGCACATCCGTGCAATAAATCTGCACATCTGTGCAATAAATCAGTGCACATCTGTGCCGACCCATCAGTGCCCATTTGTGCCACCTCAAAAGCGCCCATCTGTGCCACCTCAAAAGCGCCCATCTGTGCCACCTCAAAAGCGCCCATCTGTATAATCAGTGCACATCTGTGCCACCTCATCAGTGCACATCTGTGCCACCTCATCAGTGCCCATCAGTGCTACCATGGCTAAACAAGTCTTTTCCGCTGAGGAGGCGTACCAAATTATTTCCACGGCCGACGAGAGCAACGGGGAGCTCTCCTCTTCAGATTCCTTTTCAGATTCGGATTCTGAAGCCGACATAAATTATGAGCCAGTCCTCAGCAGTGAAACACTGACTGAATCCGAGGAGGAAGATATCCGGCCCATCAAACGAAGGCGTTCTAGTGAGGCAGTGCCGTCCACCAGCACCGAAGTGCCGTCCACCAGCACCGCAGTGCCGTCCACCAGCACCGCAGTGCCCCGGCAAGAAAGGCCAAGTACCAGTGGGGTGTCATCTCAGCCCCAAAGGGTTAGGAGCCATGCTGGCCTTCCCTATGCCCTTCAGAACCCCTTGTGGCTTCCTCCTAATTCAGGAGAGGCCAATGTTCCCCCTTTCACCGCCCAGTCAGGAGTCCAGGTGGGCACAGAGAATTTTACCCCAATAGATTTTTTTAATTTAATTTTTACGGAGGATATGTTGTCGTCAATTGTGGCCCAGTGCAACCTGTATGCACAACAATTTATTTTTTAAAATCCGACCTTTTATTATGCCCGTCCCTACGAATGGAGAGACCTAACGGTGGAGGAGTTCAAGGTTTTTTTAGGCCTCACATTTAATATGGGACTCAACAAAAAAAATCAATTAGGTACCTACTGGTCAACCCACCCCCTCCACCACTCACCGCTCTTCTACGCGGTAATGCCCAGAACCAGGTATCAGATCGTCCTGAGGTTCTTACATTTCAGCGACAATTCCCAGTGCCTTCCACGAAATGATCCAAATTATGACCGGCTTTACAAAATTAGACCAATACTGAATTATTTTTCAGAAATATTCCCCAAATTGCTTACCCCGGACCAACACATATGTGTGGATGAGTCCCTTATTAAATTTAGCGGCAGGCTTAGAATGAAGCAATTTATGCCCAGCAAAAGGGCCCGCTATGGGGTGAAGGTCTACAAATTATGCGACCGAGCCACAGGGTACACATATTCATTCATGGTGTACGAAGGGAAGGACACCCAGCTGCAGCCCCCTAATTGTCCGGACTACTTGAGATCCAGCGGAAAAATTGTTTGGGACCTCATATACCCCCTATTGGATAAAGGCTACCACCTGTATGTAGATAACTTCTACACATCTCTGCCCCTGTTCCACAACCTTCACCGGAAGGGCTTTCCTCAAAGTCTTGTGAACAAGAAGCTGCGAAAAGGAGAAAACGCAAGTCTGAGAAACAAGGAGGTTCTGGCAGTGAAGTGGAGGGACAGAAGCGATGTGTATATGTTATCTTCTATCCACAACGATACCTTCGTGGAAATCCCCAGAAGGAATGGCCCCGTAAAGAAACCCAAATGCATTTCCGAATACAATTTGTTCATGGGAGGAGTCGACTTCAACGACCAAATGATGGAACCATATCTTGTCACAAGACGGACATACCATTGGTACAAAAAAGTAGCAATTTATTTTTTTCAATTGCCCATTTATAATTCCTATGTCATTTACCGCAACTCCACCCAAAACCCCAAACGTTTCTTTGGCTACCAGGAGGAAGTTTTCACTGCCCTTATTTTCCCAAACGGTCCACCAGAAAATATCCGATCAGACGTTGTTAGTCGACTCTCCGAGCGCCACTTTCCCAATAAAATCCCCCCCAAACCAACAGACCAAAGACGTCAAAAAAGATGTAAGGTGTGTACCAGAGCAGGAGTCAGAAGAGACACATCTTATTATTGTGCACAATGTCCTTCCCAACCAGGCCTCTGCATAGGCGACTGTTTTCGGCGTTACCATACTTCAATAAATTTTTAGTGAAGTATGGTAAACATAATCCTCAGTTCCTGCCTTCATACACCTTCACACCCCTTATTCCACTGCCTGCTCTGTAACTGACCCTGGCTTGTTATTTGACCACTCTTATGCCTGCCGATTCTGTACATACCGCTGCCTGACCTGGAACTGACCCTGGACTGTTATTCGACCATGCTTCTGCCTAACGATTCTGTACATACCTCTGCCTGATCTGGAACTGACCCTGGACTGTTATTCGACCATGCTTCTGTCTAATGATTCTGTACATATCTCTGCCTGATCTGGAACTGACCTTGGACTGTTTGACCACGATATTTGCCTGCCTCTTGGACTGATCTTGTATTCTGCAACTGGACTAGTGGGATTCAACACGGGGTCTCACATATGTGAGGGGCTCCAGTATAGTTTTTCTGGAAGAAGAAAACAATTTTCTTTGTTTTCTTATTCCTAGATTAGGGTCTGGAGACTCGGAGGCTTCAAAGAGATTTGGGAGGGAGAAGCCTCTACCCCTATCCCCATTCTGTCCTGAACAAGGCTCTACTTCTGTCTGCTGCCTGTAGGACTTACTGCCATCATGCCACACTGACCACACTACAAGGACCTGTCTACTACCAGGACCAATATTTTTGGCACTGCTGACATCTCTGCACTGACCCTGGACTGTAATATGTACAGTATCCCTGCCTGCTGCCTGAAAAACTGTGTTCGCTGTTGCTGACCAAGTCCCTGCCTGCTGCCTGGACCAGTGATATCCTTCTGTGGACAACTGCGCTTCTAAAACCACAGGTAATCTTTTCTTTACCCTTTGCTCAGCATAATGTATTTGGGGGTGTAATTCTTGGTATGTGCAGGCTATGTGTCCCTGGAACGCCGACGGTGTTTCTTACAAGTTGCGCCTCTGTATGTGGCCAGGCTGTGTAAATGTCTCACACCTGTGGTATTGCCATACTCAGGAGGAGTAGTAGAATGTATTTTGGGGTGTTATTTTTGCTATGTAAATGCTATGCGTTGGAAATATCTTATAAACGGACAACTTTGTGTAAAAAAAAAATGCGTTTTCATTTTTTTCCACATTTTCCAAAAACTTATGGAAAAAAATGAACCATAGAAAAGACTCATTATGCCTCATAGATTATACGTTGGGGTGTTAGCTTTCCAAAATGGGGTCATTTTCTGGACGTTTCCATTGCCCTGGTGTTCCAGGGCCTTCAAAACTGTAATAGGTGGTTGAGAAATGAAATGTGTAATTTATGCTCCTAGAATGCCTGAAGGTGCTACTTCAAAATTAGGCCTCTGTATGTGGTCAGGCTGTGTAAAAGTCTCACACATGTGGTATTGTTATACTCAGGAGGAGTAGGAGAATGTATTTTGGGGTGCTATTTTTGCTATGTAAATGCTATGTGTTGGAAATATCTTATAAACGGACAACTTTGTGTAAAAAAAAAGTGTTTTCATTTTTTTTCACATTTTCCGAAAACTTCTGGAAAAAAATGAACCATTGAAAAGACTTATTATGCCTCATAGATTATACGTTGGGGTGTTAGCTTTCCAAAATGGGGTCATTTTCTGGACGTTTCCATTGCCCTGGTGTTCCAGGGCCTTCAAAACTGTAATAGGTGGTTGAGAAATTAAATGTGTAATTTATGCTCCTAGAATGCCTGAAGGTGCTACTTCAAAATTAGGCCTCTGTATGTGGTCAGGCTGTGTAAAAGTCTCACACACGTGGTATCGTTATACTCAGGAGGAGTAGGAGAATGTATTTTGGGGTGCTATTTTTGCTATGTAAATGCTATGCGTTGGAAATATCTTATAAACGGACAACTTTGTGTAAAACAAAATGCGTTTTCATTTTTTTCCACATTTTCCGAAAACTTCTGGAAAAAAATGAACCATTGAAAAGACTCATTATGCCTCATAGATTATACGTTGGGGTGTTAGCTTTCCAAAATGGGGGTCATTTTCTGGACGTTTCCATTGCCCTGGTGTTCCAGGGCCTTCAAAACTGTAATAGGTGGTTGAGAAATGAAATGTGTAATTTATGCTCCTAGAATGCCTGAAGGTGCTACTTCAAAATTAGGCCTCTGTATGTGATCAGGCTGTGCGAAAGTCTCACACATGTGGTATCGTTATACTCAGGAGGAGTAGGAGAATGTATTTTGAGGTGTTATTTGTGGTATGCATATTCCGTGTGGGAGAAATAAGCTATTACAATGAAAATTTTGTGGGAAAAAAAAAAAAAAAATCGTAATTTTGCAAAGAATTGTGGGAAAAAATGACAACTTAAAATAACTCACCATGCCTCTTACTAAATACATTGGAATGTCTACTTTCCAAAAAGGGGTCATTTGGGGGGCATTTGTGCTTTCCTGGCTTGTTAGGGTCTCAAGAATGGAGATAGGCCTTAGTACATCAGATGTGATCTTTTTTTGCAAATCTTTATGATTTGCACCATAGCTTGTAGACTCTATAAATTTCACACAGATCATATAATATGCAAAAATTTGGGTTATTTTTACCAAAGATGTGTAGTAGTATAAATTGTGGCCAAAATTTATAAAGAAAAATTGCTAATTTGCTAAATTTTGTCACAGAAACGAAGAAAAATTCATTTTTTTTCAAAATTTTCGGTCTTTTTTCATTTATAGCGCAGAAAATAAAAAACCGAGAGGTGATCAAATACCACCAAAAGAAAGCTCTATTGGTATGAAGAAAAGGACAAAAAAATCATTTGGTTACAGTGTTGCATGACTGAGTAATTGTCATTCAAAATGTGAGAGCACTGAAAGCTGAAAATTGGTCTGGGACTGAGGGGGGGTTTAAGTGCCCAGTAAGCAAGTGGTTAAATGGCAAGCCGGCAAAGACACTGTGACAAGGCTGCAAATGACTGACAAGGCTAAATGGAAGGCTGCAAATGACTGACAACTCTAAATGGAAGGCTGCAAATGATTGACATGGCTGCAATGCAAGGCTGCAAATGACACTGATAAGGCTGCATTAATGGGCATTTAAATGTAAGTCTTTTCCTTATACCTCCCTCCTAAAAGTTTTTTTCTTTAAAATTCCCTCCTAAACTTGGGGTGCGTGTTATACGCCGATAAATATGGTACTTTGAACCCTCACACATTATATTTTTTTTTTAAAGCAGAGACCCTAGAGAATAAAATGGTGGTTATTACAATTTTTCAAGTCACACCGTATTTGCACAGTGGTTTTTCAAATGCAGTTTTTTGTGCACAAAAACCCAGTTAGGTAAAAAAATAAAAGATGATGTTACACCGAGTAAATAGATACCAAACATGTCACTATTTAAAATTGTACATGCTCCTACAACTGCAACAAACTACGTACATTTTTATTATCCATAGGCAACACTAATGCCCCATACACACGGTCGGACATTCCGACAACAATATCCGTCAGATTTTTTCAGACGGATTTTGGCCAAAACTTGTCTTGAAAATCCGATCATTCAGAAAAAAAGTGCAAGGACTTTTTTCCCCTGCGCTGAAATTGGAATTGAAAAATTCCTGTGAGCATTTACAGTTCACACTGTGATCTGTGAACCGATCTTGGGGTGTCACTAACAATGTATTGACACCCACAGTGGTTCGCAGGGGGCAGTGTGAACTGCCTGCAGGAGAGATACGATGCGGGAACAGGCTCTGGAATCACACTGGTGATTGAACCTAAGCTAAGGGTTTGTTTACAACTGGCGAAACCAGGAGTGACAAAATGCTTGTCGCTTCTGGTTTCTTAGACCATAGTGATGATCAGGGCTGTTCTGGGGTTGACGGAACCACCGTCTGAGCAATTGGGCCTCCAGTGGGATAGGAGAGCCCGGGAGAGCCACTGAAGTGGGGGGGGGGGGGTGCGGACATCCCCTCCTGCAGCTTTTAAAAGCAATCTAACAGCTAATTAGTCATAACTCACTATGACTGTTATGAAAGCCAACAGTTGGCTGTAAAAAAAAATACTGGGATGATGCCATTAGCTGCAGGCATCATCCTGACATGACGCATTGGGGTTGATTTACTAAAGACCAATAGACTTTGCACTTTGCGAGTGCAGTTGCATTTTGCAAAGTGCAGATGCTCCAGAGTTTAGTAAATTAGATAAAGCTTTACTTTACAAAGAATACCCAATCACCTGCAAAGGAAATAAAAAAAATGAATTTTTGCTTGCACATGATTGGATGATGGAAGTTTGCAGAGTTTCCTCTCATTTACTATGCTCTGGAGCAACTGCACTTGCAAAGTGCACAGTCTAATTTGGCTTTTGTAAATCAACCCCATTGGGTCATCTCTCAGTCTCCTGTAGTGGGTAGCCCTATGACAGTGATGGCGAACCTTGGCACTCCAGATGTTTTGGAACTACATTTCCCATGATGCTCAGACACTCTGCAGTGTAGTGGAGCATCATGGGAAATGTAGTTTCAAAACATCTGGGGTGCCAAGGTTCGCCATCACTGCCCTATGAGATGCAACGATCAGCACTGATGTGATGATGTGAAGCCTGCTCCAGTTTCGAAAAGAGTATTTTTAGGTTGCATGTAGACCCTTACTTCAGTAGGCTTGCTTTGGGTTTCAACTGCACCTTCTAAAGCTGTTGCATGAAACTCTGAGCAGTCTTGGTGGAAATCACTTTGCCAGCCAAGTACACTACATAAATCAAACATGTAATCAATACAGTGGTCTCTGAAATATTCCAACAGAGATGAAGGAGATGGGGGGGCAGGGCTGAGCTGCACTATCTATGTCTATGGATGCAGGCAGTGCACCTCGTGATTGAGCCCACATGAGTGCCTCTAAGCAGCTTGCTGTGGGGCACTTGTGAAAGAGGAGGAGCCAGGAGCACCAACTGAGGAACCCTAAAAGAGAAGGATCAGGACTGCTCTGTGCAAAACCAAGTGGTTCTAAAGGCAGAAGGGTTTTTATCATAATGCATTCTATGGATTAAGATTTAAAAAAACTTCTGTGTGCAGCAGCCACCCCTAATACTTATCTGAGCCTCATCTCATTCCAGGCATGTTGCAGGATGGGGCAACTCTCCCTCCTTATTGGCTGAGACAGCAGTGAGTGTCATTGGCTCCCGCTGCTGTCAATCAAAGCCAGTGAGCCAATAAGGAGAGAAGTAGGATGGGGTCGATCTGTGGCTCTGTGTCTGAATGGCCCGGGTGCCCCCATAGCAAGCTGCTTGCTGTGGGCGGCACTCAGCAGGACAGAGGGGCCAGGAGTGTCGGCAAGGGACCCAAAAAGAGGAGGATCCGGGATGCTCTGTGCAAAACCACTACACAGGGCAGGTAAGTATAACATGTTCGTTATTGAAAAAAAAATGAGACTTTAATTACACTTTAAGGTTTAGAATCACTTTAAATGTTCGTTATGTCTAGGGGAGAGATGAAGAAGCTTTATCACTTAACTTATACCCTGCACCAGTGCTCTCCTCTTCTGCCTGAAGCTCCACTCTGTGGGCAGAGCCTTGACATCATCACATATAATTAAGGGACATTAACCCTGTATGATACACTGAGGAGTCTGGAGTGTTACCAGAGCCGGTTAAAGTGGAAGTAAACCCATGGATTTAAACAGTTAAAAAAAAGGCATGCCGGGAATGTTAACTGCACATTGGCTGTGCTCTCAGCCAAACTATCAAACCATCCAATGGCTGGTGTCATAACGAATCACATGTGCAGCACCATAGCAGTTGAAGATTAAACAGAGGCAAAGATGGCAGCTTCCTTGGCTGAAAACGATAGGGGAGTTTACTTCCACTTTAAGTCTTCAAGACCAAGCTGCAGGGGACTGGTTGCATTCCTGAAAGAGAGAGCCTGCTGGAATAAGGAATATAGAAAATATTTACTCCTTCATATTCAGCCCTAGACTAAATAAGCATTTAACATTTGCAGAGCAGTAGGCGGGGGCTGCAAGGGTCAGTCTTTAAATTTTTCTAGAGTTGGGCCTTGAGGACAACATTTTAACCCCTTTCAGATCTGCGCTATAGCCGAATGACAACTACAGCGCGGATCTACTTTGCCGGGAGGCAGTCAATAGACATCATCCCCTTTGTACGCTCCACAAGCGCTCGCTGTGATCGCCGAGTCAATGAAACTTGGGTGATCACAAATCGGGGGATCAGCCCCTTACCATGGGATCAGCTTTTAGCCAATGACAGCTGATCACGTGATATAAACAGAAGATCGATAATTGTTTTCTTTTTCTCCTCACGCTGATAGTGTGAGGAGAAAAAAAAGCCAATCACTGGATTCAGTGCAAGGGACATCAGTCCCAAGAGGAAGAGGCAAAGCTGCCTCATCTGTGCCCACCAGTACCGCCTTCCAGTGCCCACACAGTGCCACGAGTCAGTGCATAAGCGCCAGCAATCAGTGCCATCTATCAATGCCCATGAGTGCCACCTATCAATGCCCACCAGTGGTGCCAATCAGTGCCTCATCAGTGCTACCTAGGAGTGCTGCCTATCAGTTTCGCCTACCAGTGCCCATCACTGCCACCCATCAGTGCCCATCACTGCCATCTATCAGTGCCACGTATTAGTGCCCTTCAATGCCACCCATCAATGCCCTTCAGTACCGCCCATCAGTGCCACCTATCAGTGCCATCCATCAGTGTCACCTCTAAGTGCCCACCAATGCCACCTATCAGTGCCCACCAGTGCCGCTTTATCAGTCCCCACCAGTGCCGCCTATTAGTGCCCATCAGTGCTGCCTATTAGTGCCCATCAGTGCCACCTAATCAATGCTCATCAATGCAGCCTATCAGTGCCCATCAGTGCAGCCTATCAGTGCCCATCAGTGCAGCCTCATGAAAGAGAAAAATTACCTGTTTGCAACATTTATTAACAAAATGTAAACGGTTTTGTATTTTTTTTTTTTTATCTGTCTTTTTTCATTTTTTTAACAAAAAATAAAAACCCCAGAGGTGATCAAATCCCACCGAAAGAAAGCTCTATTTGTAGGGAAAAAAAGATAAAAATGTAATTTAGGTACAGTGTTGTATGACACGCAATTGTCATTCAAATAGTGACAGAGTTGAAAGCTGAAAATTGGTCTGGACAGGAGGGGGGTTTAGGTGCTCAGTAAACAAGTGGTTAAATGCTGTTTTGTGAGATACACAACAATGCCGTGTGCAATGTATCTGTTTCCTTTGACCGTTCACAATGTAAAAGAAAACACTATAACTTGGTCCATTTGCTAGCACAGTATGTGATAATTATGTATAATGAGTCTTTCCAGTTGCTATATTTTGTTGACATGAGTTAATTGCCTTGTTTAAGACAAAACATATTACAAAAGATCCTATATTCATTCAAATTACAAATCTAAAGAACTTCATTCCTCTGTTCATAAAACATTATGGTTATGATCACAAACTACAACAAAATGAATAGCTTCGGCTATCCATCATTTACAATGGATGAGAGCACATGATCACTGGATTACACACTCTATGCACGGATACTGATTTGACTTCCCATCCCGGCCATCATTTATTCAAATTATTGCCATCTGTTAGATGTCATGGGAATATTAATGTAGGGACAAATATATTTAGAAAACACTTTTTTAAGAGGGAAATCAAAGCGATAAACTTGAATATCAAGTTAGGTAGCCAACTGCCAACTGCTCAGGCAAATCCACTTTGCACTGCAAGTGCACTTGGAAGTGCAGTCACTCTAAATCTAAGGGATAGATCTGAAATGAGGGGAAGCTCTGCTGATTTTATCATTCAATCATGTGCAAGCTAAAATGCTGTTTTTTATTTTCCTTGTATGTCTCCCTCAGATCTACAGCGACTGCACTTCCAAGTGCACTTGCAGTGCAAAGTGGATTTTCCTTTAGTAAATAACCCCCCTTGCGTTACTCGGGCCAGCAATTCGATTTAAAAACAGTTATCCATAACGTAAGGTAATTATTTTATCATTGAACTCCTGCCCAAGTAACACTCAGGAATAACACCATGAATTTAGGATGGCTGGGCTGGGAGAATTGGCAAAAGGTATTTGCCTATTCTTCCTCTTTTGTGAACCTGGAAGTACTTTATTCTGAGCACTTACAAGTTCACAGCCAACAAATTCTGCTGGCGGCTTGGAATGTAACCAAACTGAATACTGTTCAATTGCAAGGGAGATGGGGTCTAAAATGGCATAGTGAATATACAATTCACTATCGGGACCTACCGTGATTTTTTTGCAGTAGTGATTTTTACAGTAGGATCTACTCATTTTACAAGTCATTCAGCTGCTGAATTTGATGAAGGATTTATGCGCAGAACGCAGCGAAGGAAAAGAACAACGTTGACTCTGCAAAAGCTGGAAGCATTAGGCCGCGTACACATGGGCGGATTGTCTGCCCAACTAAGTTCGTCAGACAATCCGACAGACAGTCCGTCCAACATTTGAATGAACGGACTTGACCACACACGATGAACAGACAGTCCGCTGAAAGCTTGCGCGATGACGTGTACAGCACGTACGACGGGACTAGAAAAACGACGTCCAATACACTGCAATGCAACCTTCGGCCGTGTAAATCCTTTCTGAGCATGCGCCATACTTAGTCCGTCCAACTTGCCTACACACGAGCGGACTGTCCGCTGAAACCAAGTTTGGACGGACAAAATTACAGAAATTCCGAAAGACTTAGTCCGTCAGACTGTCCGCTGAAGCCCACACACGAGCGGATTGTCCGCTGAAACACGGTTCAGCGGACTAAGTTGGGCAGACAATCCGCCCGTGTGTACGCGGACTGTTCGCCCAACTTTGTTCGTCAAACAATCCGACAAACAGTCCGCTCAAAATTTGCATGAATGGACTTGACCACACACGATAAACGAACAGTCCGCTGAAAGCGTGCGCGATGACGTGAACGGCACGTACGACGGGACGAGAAATACGACGTCCAATACACTGCAATGCAACCTTCGCCGTGTAAATCCTTTCTGAGCATGCGCGAAACTTAGTTTGTCGAACAAGCCTACACACGAGCGGACTGTCCGCTGAAACCAAGTTTCAGCGGACTGTCTTACGGAAATTCCGAAAAACTTTGTTCGTCAGACTGTCCGCTGAAACTGTCCGCTGAAGCCCACACACGAGCGGACTGTCCGCCGAAACACTGTTCAGCGGACAAAGTTGGGCGAACAGTCCGCCCGTGTGTACGCGGCCTTAGAAGCTGTGTTTGCTCAAACTCCCTATGCTAATGTCTTCACCAGAGAGGAGCTTGCCATGAAAATTAATTTGAAAGTAAAGTCGCTGTAGATCCGAGGGGGACATGAAAGGAAAATAAAAAACAGCATTTTAGCTTGCACATGATTGGATGATAAAATCAGCAGAGCTTCCCCTCATTTCATATCTACCCCTTAGATTTAGAGCGACTGCACTTCCAAGTGCACTTGCAGTGCAAAGTGGATTTGCCTTTCGTAAATAACCCCCACGGTGTTTTCCCTACACTTGGGGTACAGATTTGAGATCCACAGATAAGCACCTGTATTAGTGCCGGTTCACACAGGGGCGACACGACTTGCAGCGCGACTCACAGACACGACCTGCACACGACTTCAGCAGCGACTTGCAAAACGACTTCTGTATAGAAGTCAAAGCAAGTTGCCTGAAGTCGCCCCAAAAATAGTACAGGAACCTTTTTCTAAGTCGGAGCGACTTGAGTCGCTCCTATTAGAACGGTTCCATATTACAGAATGGAGCGCGACTTGTCAGGCGGCTAAGTCGCCTGAAAAGTCGCTGTAGTGTGAACGGGTACTTACTGTTTCCTGGAATTGATCTTGAATGACACTCTTTGTTGTTGAACTTTTTTTGGACAAACTTTTCATTAATTATTTTTGTAAAACTTGAACCTTTCACCTTTCATGCCATGTGATTAAGGTTGTTTTTACTGTCTGTGCTAATCACTAGTTGCACATTTAGAATAATTTTCATCGGGTTTAGCATGGCATCTCACTATGAATAATTTCAGGATTGCATGCAATATTTATGATAGCTGGCAAGAAGCAGTGGTAAAAAATAAATAAATAAATAAATAAATAAAAATAAAATATCAGTTAATAAAAAAAAGTTTCTTACTTATATCCTTTTAGAGGAAAACAAGAGAATTAAGGGGAATAACAAAAAAAAAAAATTTAAATTGCTCAGCAGACTGGAAATGGGAGGGGCAACACAAAAGGCCAATCAACTGTGCTTAATGCAAACATGCTGGCAAAGAACATGCTGGACATGAGGAGAGAACAGAGTGATTACCCATCTGTATGTTGCTGTTCACTTAATTTTCAATCTTAGGCTGAGAAAGGGATGTCTCCAGATTATATGGCTTCATTTCAGTAGTAAAAAGTCAGGTTATCAAACTTTCTTTCCTTCCTGGTAGGGCTTCATGTATCTCAGGACTCGAAGAACAAAACTAAAAATCTTTGGCAGGTAAAACAGCCTGTAGGCAGGTGCAGTCTGTATTCCGCCCTGCAGGTGATGCTCAACCACAGCAGCAATTCAGTTGGGGGAGGAAGTCAAGGGAACTTGGTTCCTCTATGATTTCCTTGGTCACAAGGGGTTTGCTATCTGTTTGGACATGGGCACCCCATGTGACTCTGGTGGCCATCTTGGTTCAGACAGAGTCTATTTAAGACTCTGGCTCCCAAGCTTGGTGCACTTTATGCAAGTGGCTAACGTAGGGAAGGGTTCCCTCTCTGGCAGAGACAATGTTTGGAGATAGAGAAAGGTTCCTGAGAAGTAAGGACAGTGCAGGGACTACATATACCTCTCAGGAAGCCTTCCCTTTTTGGTGTGGACCAGCCAGGCCACATTTCGTCCTTGTGACAGAAGCTGGCGGCATCTTCTATTCTTCAAACCACTGTTCTACCATTGTCACAGTTGTAAGTGGCCCGCATGGGTTTGCTTTACCGCTGGACCAGTGTGTCTTGCTGAACTTTTCTACAATATATTGCTATTTAACCACATATGCATTCCAATGGTATATTTAGCTCTTTGCTTGGAGTTCAGCTTAACATTAAAAACGACATGTTAAACATTCAAGTATTATTTAATTCCTGCTTAGTTTTGCATTTCAAGATCTTGTGCATGGCAAAAAAAGGTCATAATGGAATCAACAAATTTAGTAAATTTCTGCATGCAACTTTTAAGATACAGCTTTCCTTTGTCCTGAAGTTTTATCTCAGAAATGGACCCTAAAAAGATACATTATTTTGCAGAAAAGCAAATAAGCCATTATTTTCTCTATCTCTTGTAGAATTACGGGGAAGTTGCTCCGGGCATGTCTCCAGTTTTCCCACAGCTGAAAGAACTGGCACACAGCACAGTTTCAGGCCTGGTAATGCTTTTGGAACCTCTCACAATGTATCATTATCAATCACTAACACTTGTCACCAGCCACCGAAATCAAATTCAATAAATAAAAATAGGGAATCATTTGGGAGCAGTTCTGCTGTAGAGTTCTAGCTTATCTAGTGCTTTAGCCAGACAGAATTCAAGCATCGTGAAAACCACACAGGATACAAAAATAATTTCATTTTTACCTCTATAGTGTGTGTTCTCTGGCAGAGTCCTGTGGGTTTTCACATTCAACAGCAAATGGCTAATCTATCACCTAGAATTAATTAATGCAGCATTAGTAACATAATAAAGGCATTTTGCAGTTTTGTCTCAGACATCCCCCTCGGGATATGGTAGCAGCTACCGTGATGTATTTTTCAATATGTAGGCAAATAGATAACGTTCAATAAACACGTATTGCTCGGCATATTTCATTTGGTTATTTAACAGCAGTGGGTATAGCATTTTTTTATGTGTAAAAAAACAGATAATAATTGAAAATATTTAAAAAGGATTTTATATATTAGAGCAGAGCATGGATCAAGGCAAAATACTTTTTTCAAGTTGTTTACATTTTGTATTTTATGCTTTACATACTGTATGTACTCAGGAATTCCCAGTGTTAAAAGAGAAGTATGGGTCACAGGAGTGCACTTAATTCTGCACTCCTGCAACCCAGCCAGTGCAGGCTCTCAAAGGATCCCGACTTTAACATTGGGATCTACCCAGATGCCTGACCGGCAGCTGACTCGGCCTCTCAGTGCACCTCTGAGAGTCCGAGCCGGGCACTCCTTCCCATTCCCCAGCCCAGAACTCCACTGATCACTGGAGGGGCAGAGCAGCCTGCAGAGCAAAGAACGGTCAGGGCAGACCGAGAGAACTGAGAGATCAGTGGTTAGAACGGGTGGGGGGGGGGGGTGCAGCTTCAGCATCAGATCAATGTTGCAGCCATTTAGGTGAGTATGTATGTTTGTTTTTTGATAGCCCACACTTCTTTAAAGGTAAGGGGTTGTTCTGGTGGTGTGTTAAGAACCTGGTGGTGGTAATTTTTTTTGCACAGGGTTTTCAGCAATAAAAATAAGTGGTTAAAAAAAAGAAACCTACATCCATAAGCCCTTGTTGGAAAAAAAAGCTGCACACCAAAATCTGTCCAGCAGGTTTATTGAAAGACTGCCACCAGGCTTATAACAGCAGACCAAGGGGTGTCGACTTTTCACACATACATTGAAATGTATGTGTGAAACTTTGTCACCCCTTGGTCCGTTGTTATAATCCTGTCATTAAATCTGTTGGATAGATTTTGGTGTGCAGCTATTTTTTCTACTTGATCTACAGGTTCATGATTGTGAGCCAGCGCTAGCACCCAGCCCTTCCTTTTTGGTGGATTATCATACTCACCTGAAGCAGTGTTCTGATTCATTGTTCTTCCCTAAGCCCTTACCTTAACCTGACCTTTACTCTACACTCACCCATCCTTTTTTTTTATCCCCTTAACATGCTGCTGGTCACAGGTTTGGGCAGGGACAAGATCTGTGTGTGATACTGAACCACAGCAGAAACAAAATCAGGTCTCCTGTCCTGTAACCTAAAGCCTCGTACACATGATCGGCCAACAAACACGAACGTAGTGATGTATTAGACGTACTACGAGTCGATAAAGAGGAAATTAAATTGTCATGCACCACCCTTTGGGCTCCTTCTGCTAATTTCATGTTAGTAGAAGGTTGAAGTTTGCTGAGTGTTGATTCGCGCTTTTCATTTCACATTTTTTTTGTTTTCAATTCGTTTCTGACTGGCCATTTGTTAACCAGACATGTTGCGGAATCGGAGGAGATAACGTGTTATTTATTATTGGCCCAAGTCCAGTCCAGGAACCAGAGGAGGAGGATTTCTTGGACAAAAAATTGGTTGCTTTATTAATTATGCCTTTGCTGCGAGAGCTCCAGGAGAATAATCCGGATGATTTTGGGAATTATCTCCGGATGACTGACCCCTGCTTTCGCTAACTCTTGGAATTGTTGACCCCCTATATTAAGAAGCAGGATACATGCATGAGGCTTTTATTTATTTTTTTGGTTGAATAATGATTTCATTTGGTATATGTTCTATATTTTTGGATGCATAGAATGCACTTTTTGGTTAAGTTCTATTGGCAGATAGCATGTCTAAATTTTATTTGTTTTCTTTTTTTAATGTGTTTTACTTCAAAATGACAGTGGTAGTTACATTTAATAAAATACAATGTAAAATGAAAACGAACAAAGGACACCAACATAGTTGTATCTTTGATCTTAAAAAACAACGGGATAATGGTGTTGTGGAAACTTGCCCAAAAAAAAAAAAAGCATAATAATATTATTCTTGATATCACTAGAAAATAAAAGCCTTTTAAAATATGTTTGGCAGAACTCCATCAGTATCACCAGAAAAGCAGCTTCATTATTATCCCATTAAAGAAGAAGAGAATGTGCGCTGCATTTCAAGATTTCATAATTTGCCGTGTCACGAATGTTAATTCTCCATTACGAGCGCTAGTTTACAAGACCGACTGCTTCCAACACAAATCCCCTCCCCCACAATCCCCACCTCACATGATACCACAGTGCCCAGGGCAGCCTCCCCTCCTGCCCACCCCTTGTCCTGGCCCTGCTGGCAACATCATACAATTTTAATTGTAATTGTGTTGTGTTTGCTCTCTGTGCTCCAGAGAGGTTGATAAGCACTCTGCCACCTTTATACTAACTTCACAAGTTCTTATTTTTAAATAACAGGGTCACTTTAAGTACAGATGTGACATCTTTTTTAATTTACAATCCTTGGGCTCACCCAGCTGTATGTGCCTGAAATAAATGTTGATTATTTCTAGCAGTGGTTCCTCTCTACTTGTCAGGAGACTCCCAAGTTACAACTGAACACTGACAGAAGATTAATGGAATGTAATAGGAAATTACATTGTGTACCTTCTGGTACAAGAGCTGGGAGTCAAAAAAAAATAACATTTTTTATTTTGTTAGACTTTACTGAGTGCTAGATCTGTGTTTCCTGCCTTTCTTTATAGCAGAATATTTATATTTCAATACTAATACTAATGCTAGTCATTATTATCTATAATATATGAATTAAAATTAACCTTTAGCTTCTATCGCGCACAACTGTGAAGCACAATAGAGTTTTTCATAATAGAAGGAATCTGCATGTTTAATTTCCATCATAAATCCCCCCAAAATAGAGATTTATTCCTTAATTAAAGATAGTGGCCAGCATTATGCACATCATCACTTAATTGCCCCTGGGCCAATTGTTCATCCAGAATGGCTGGTACAGAGATACAGCCTAATATTATAGCCAGTGGTTCTAAATGTAACGTTAGCGGGAAGTTGGTTCATATCACTGTAACCCTTCTCGTTATAGCCTGTACTAGGACAAAGACAGACCTATTAGCGAGGGAGCTATTGGCATTGCCATAACAGTTTACTTGAAAAATGCACCGAAAGTCCACAACTACCCTTTTAATATTATGTCTCTTCTAAGGCACATCAATAGCAATAATTTATAAAATGTTGGAAAAGTAAAGTCTTTCATTTTTATATTACAGGCTAGAAAAAAGAGGCTGATTTCTAACTGGCTGTATGAAGCAAAACCTTCAATTACAATCTAACCCAAGAACAAAAAAATAATATATTGCAGCTTACCAGTTCCTAGATGTGGTGGCCACGTTCATTTTTTATTTTTTTTGCAGGTTTTTTCTTTTCTTTATCCTAGTGATCATGCCAGTAAACACTTTCTGCTTTAGTGTGACTTTACTTACTCACTGAACTTCACTCACTGAACTGTATGTATGAAGGAGCGACATTTTCATAAGAAGCATATTAGGGCTGCACAACACCTTCCTCTTCATATCCTTAGCATAGGGTGAATGATCTGTAGTTCATAGATGTGAACCTGGTATATCTGATAACACAGCTTGAGATAACAGGATTTCTAGTATTTTTGTATTTAGCAAACAGATATAACAAAATATTAACAAAATATTAAAACATAACTTTAAAAAACTCCAGCAGTGCTTCTCCAATATCATCTAGATTACATAAAAAAAAGCCGTGGTGACCTATGAACAGATCCAGTCTATTAATCAAATAATTAAAAAGTGTCTCTAGAAGAGTGACATCTAGGGATGAGCTACGAGTTTGAGTCAAACTCATGTTTGACTCGAACATTGCCTGTTCGCCCGTTCGCTGAACAGCGAACAATTTGGTGTGTTCACCTCAAATTCGAAAAGGAAACGTAACATAACGGAAACCTGCGTTACATCAGAGGGGGGCAGGGTCACCCTCACGTCACTGGGGAAGCCCGGATTTCCCCTTGCGTCAGAGGGGGACGGGGTCATGTGACGGGTGGCCCCGTCCTCAGCTAAGAGACCTGTCAGGCTGCTGGGATTCCCACAATGTCTCCGGTGGAGACAGAATGCTCTGCACTGGACATCATCATTGGACCCTGAACCTGGAGAGGAGAGATCATCCATCGCTGGACCCCGGAGAGATGATCACCCATCACAGGATACAGAGAGTGGATTGCCACTGCTGGAATCTTTTTTTCTATTTTTTTTATTTTTAATAAAGGACTTATCCCAACGGTGTCTGTGTGTTTTTTTACAATTTTTTACACTTTCTTTGTGAAATGGTAGGGGTACAATATACCCGTTACCATTTCAAACATGGGGAGGCCGGGATCTGGGGGTCCTCTTGTTGAAGGGGGCTTCCAGATTCCGATAAGCCCCCCGCCCACAGGCCCCAACAACCCCTGGGCAACGGTTGTGGACATGAGGCCCTTGTCCCCATCACCCTCCCAATGTTGAGGGGATGCGGCCTGGTACGGTTCAGGGGGGGCGCTCTCTCATCCCCCCTCTTTTCCTGCGGCCTGCCAGGTTGCGTGCTCAGATAAAGGGTCTGGTATGTATTTTTGGGCGGATCTCCAAGCCATTTTTTTTTTTTATTTGCCATTGAGTTCCCCTTAAAATCCATACCAGACCTGAAGGGTCTGGTATGGATATTTGGGGGGAAGCTTACGTCATTTAAAAAAAAAATTGCCACAGGGTTCCCCTTAATATCCATACCAGAACTGAAGGGCATGGTAATTGAATTTGGGGGGACCCCCCCATGCATTTTTTTATATCAATAACTTTCAATGACTGTTCTCTGTATTACCGGGAGCTGACAATTCATTATAGCCGTGAGTGCTTTTAAATTACTTTTTTTCCTTCAGAATTTACACTTTGTGAATGGACAGTTCTAAGCATGGGAAACAAGTGCTACTTTACAGACATACTATACACACCCTTCAGGTATGAAATTTAAAGGAATATTTTACTTTTATTGTTTCAATTTAAGCATTATTAAAATCACTGCTCCCGAAAAAGCGGCATTTAAAAAAAAAATTTGCATTGATAGGACCCAGGTCCCCAAACACTTTTTATGACAATAACTTACATATAAACCTTTAAAATTAGCACTTTAGATTTTTCATGTTCGAGTCCCATAGACTTTAATGGTGTTCGGATGTTCGAACAAATTTATTGCCTGTTCGCATGTTCTGATGCAAACCGAACTGGGGGGTGTTCGGCTCATTCCTAGTGACATCCAAAAGATGATAAACTGAAATCTTGATGTTCCGTGAATCCAATCATCAAAGAAACACCAGGTGAGTACCACTTCCCTTAGACACCACACTCACCGGAAAGCTTTCATCCAGAGGCTGGTAATGCAGGACAAGGTATACATCAAGCAAAACAATCTTTAAAATAAGTGTTTTCCATTAAATCAACAAATTACAAAATCAGATTTCCACCATGAAGTATGGATTGGCATCTCATCACACTCACTCCATGCTGCTATAGCAGTGTATGTCACATCTGTTGGCATGCTGATGTCACTTCTGGCAGCCGTAAGGTCTGATTTTCATCAATACAATTTTGTCTGAGGGTGTGGACATACGGCGCAGTTGACCAGCTGTTTTTAGAAAGCCTTCACAAGAGCTTAACTCTTCATGTTGCCATGCATTCAAGCTTCAAAACCACAGCTCTACAGGCTGAAGTCTAGAGATACCTGCAGTGTGCCAGCATTACTACAACTCAGTCAAACCAAACTCACGTTAAACTGGTACTTGGCTTACGCTTAGATAGTGTTATGTAACAAGTACTAATTTATCACATTCTTCTCCATGTGCTCTGAGTGTTGTGTCTCCAAGTATTGGGGCACTTGTTTTTGTGTTGTTGAAATATAACAAAATGCTTTCAATGTACTAGACCAAAATAAGAAAATAAGATAAGCTCATTATTATGGTTAAGATACACTGTTAACCAATAATTAAAAAAGTGAGGAGACTGATGGCATACAGGCTTAAAATGAATTTAGTTTTCTACAGTCAAACCAGTGACAGATAAATGCTAATCAGTTATTTTTGCTTTCAGAACTTTTCTTATTGCTCCAAACCTTGTTGCAGGATCAGGCAATAATGTTTCAATCATGATCTACCTGTAAACCACTAATAGGTCCCAAAGAGAGCACAGGGTTGCCTGAGTTTTTGCAAATGATGGAATATAAGTAGAAACTGCACAGGCACTACATAGTGGCCAGTCTCGATACTGTATACTTTATGTGCATTGGTGGAAAATAGCTGGAGCTAAACCCTGTAAGTGTTAAAGATATCATTTTATTATTGCTATGTATCCAAAACAAAGAAATTTGTACTTTACTGGTGCAAGTGGGATAACGCTGGCATATGATAAAAATTATACATCATTCTATTATTCCTTAAAAAATGTTTATGTAAAAAAAAAAACTATAATTTCCATGATTCACAGTATCTATTCATAGTTGGCAACAACCATTGATGAATATACAATCTTAGTTTGATATACAAGGTATATATACTGTACATTGGGGTTGATTTACTAAAACTGGAGAGTGTGTCACCACCTCCGCCACCCCAGATGTCTTGATGCATATTTATCCACAATTACAGTAATTATGAAGATTGTATGTAGTGTTTTTATATATATATATATATATATATATATATATATATATATATATATATGTTTAATAAGTTGTTTTTTTGTCTAGTTATCAGCATTTCCCTATTGGATCCTCGGATGCTCCTGAAGAAGCTGTATATGAGAAATGCATTGGCTTAAGATATAAGTTATGTGACTTATGTATACGCTGTATAAATATAAATATATATATATATATATATATATATATATATATATACCTTGCATTTAAAACTTAGATTGTATATTCAACAATGGTTGTTACCCACTATCAGGATATACTGTGATTCATGGAAATTGTAGTTTTTATTAAACATTTTTAAAGGAATGATAAAATGATGTGAAATTTGTATGATATGTTAGCGTTGTTGTACCAATAAAGTCGGCTTTTCTTCTTTTTGGATACATAGCGAAATTTTGGATCAGGTAAAGTTGTGGAGGCCCTTATATGCTATTCCTTTTAATTTTGAGTAAAATGAAAAAGATATAGCACCCTGTAAAAGATGCAGCTTAATAGTAGGGACTTGGAACCCTGAAGTGATGATTTCCTCCAGCTCATTGGATCTCTCCGACAGCTGTGTCCTGCATGTTGATGTGGCAGCCCAGGCTTTCTCTGACATTGTGCTGAATACTCATGGGAAGACTGCCAGACTGCTTCTCTTTCCTTTTTCTCCTGCTGCAGCTTTCTGTCCTCCTGGGACTTGTAGTCATCCAGTCCTTAGCTTGATAGAGAACTGTCTCCTAGGGTCTACATCCCCCATAAACTAAAACAAAATAAGGATGCAGCGCTACAAATTGTTTCATATAAGAGTCCATTCACACAGGGGCAACTCCTGATCCGACTTCAGGTCGCCCCTAGTCGCCTCAGGTCGCCTCAGGTCGGACATTTAAAAAGCAATGTAAGTGAATGAGAGCCGTCTTAACTACTGAAGTCGCTCCGACTTCAGAAAAGGTTCCTGTACTACTTCTATCCGACTTGTAGGCGACCGGTACCCATTGATTTCAATGGAGATCGCCTCCAAGTCGGATCTCCGTCTATACGGAGGCGACTCTGACAGAATTATCAGCTCTCAAGAGGGAACTCCACGCCAAATTTCTGCAAAAAATTTGGCGTGGGTTCCCCCTCCGAGAGCATACCAGGCCCTTAGGTCTGGTATGGATTCCAAGGGGAACCCCCTACGCCGAAAAAACGGCGTGGGGGTCCCCCCCAGATCCACACCAGACCCTTATCCGAGCACGCTACCCGGCCGGCCAGGAAGGGGGGTGGGGACGAGCGGGCGCCCCCCCCTCCTGAGCCGTACCAGGCCGCGTGCCCTCAACATGGGAGGGTGCCTTGGGGGAGGGGGGGCGTGCGCCCCCCCACCCCAAAGCACCTTGTCCCCATGTTGATGAGGACAAGGGCCTCTTCCCGACAACCCTGGCCGTTGGTTGTCGGGGTCTGCGGGCGGGGGGCTTATCGGAATCCGCGAGCCCCCTTTAATAAGGGGGCCCCCGGATACCGGCCCCCCACCCTATGTGAATGAGTATGGGGTACAATGTACCCCTACCCATTCACCTGTGAAATAAAGTACAAAAAAAAACACAACACAGGGTTAAAATATTTTATTGCACAGCTCCGGGGGTCTTCTGTCTTCGGGGGTCTTCTTGCCGGACTCCTCCGCTATCTTCTTGTAGCTCTTTTGCTAGCAGAGGAGTCCGGCTTTCTTCCTCGCCGCCGGCCTCTTCTTCCGACTTCGGGGGTCTTGTCCCCCTCTTCGGTTCTTCTGCCGGGCCACCGCGCCTTCTTATAGCTCTTTTACAGGCGGTGGCCCGGTCTTCTGTCGCCGCCGTCGCCGCCGCCGCCTTCCGTTCTTCTCCTTCTTCTTCTCCTGGAGATGTTGACTCGACGAGCTCTCCGGCCGGAATGCCAGGGACGCGCTGAGCTGCCACTTATATAGGGACAATGGGGCGGTGTCACATGGGTTGATGTCACATGGGTTGGTCACATGGGTTGATGTCACATGGTGACCCCGCCCCTTACCATGTGACATCAACCCATGTGACCAACCCATGTGACATCAACCCATGTGACACCGCCCCATTGTCCCTATATAAGTGGCAGCTCAGCGCGTCCCTGGCATTGCGGCCGGAGAGCTCGTCGAGTCAACATCTCCAGGAGAAGAAGAAGGAGAAGAACGGAAGGCGGCGGCGGCGACGGCGGCGACAGAAGACCGGGCCACCGCCTGTAAAAGAGCTATAAGAAGGCGCGGTGGCCCGGCAGAAGAACCGAAGAGGGGGACAAGACCCCCGAAGTCGGGAGAAGAGGCCGGCGGCGAGGAAGAAAGCCGGACTCCTCCGCTAGCAAAAGAGCTACAAGAAGATAGCGGAGGAGTCCGGCGAGAAGACCCCCGAAGACGGAAGACCCCCGGAGCTGTGCAATAAAATATTTTAACCCTGTGTTGTGTTTTTTTTTGTACTTTATTTCACAGGTGAATGGGTAGGGGTACATTGTACCCCATACTCATTCACATAGGGTGGGGGGCCGGTATCCGGGGGCCCCCTTATTAAAGGGGGCTCGCGGATTCCGATAAGCCCCCGCCCGCAGGCCCCGACAACCAACGGCCAGGGTTGTCGGGAAGAGGCCCTTGTCCTCATCAACATGGGGACAAGGTGCTTTGGGGTGGGGGGGCGCACGCCCCCCCTCCCCCAAGGCACCCCCCCATGTTGAGGGCACGCGGCCTGGTACGGCTCAGGAGGGGGGGGGCCGCCCGCTCGTCCCCACCCCCTTTCCTGGCCGGCCGGGTAGCGTGCTCGGATAAGGGTCTGGTGTGGATCTGGGGGGGACCCCCACGCCGTTTTTTCGGCGTAGGGGGTTCCCCTTGGAATCCATACCAGACCTAAGGGTCTGGTATGCTCTCGGAGGGGGAACCCACGCCAAATTTTTTTGCAGAAATTTGGCGTGGAGTTCCCCCTTGAGCTCATTCTCTGCTTGGCCACGGCAAAAGTCGCCTGGCCTGGGGCGACTTGTAAGTCGTCCCAAGTCAGGTTGAAGTCATCACAAGTCGTGTTGAAGTCGTCCCAAGTCGCGCTGTGATCTTAACTTAAGTCGTGTACAAGTTGCCTCACTCAAGTCGCCTACAAGTCGTGTTGCCCCTGTGTGAATGGAGCCTAATACAAGGTGTATTATCATGTATTATCATAAATATGTGAGTGTATCAAAATGGTAATCAAACAATAGTAAATAGTCCAACAATAAAATAATGTAACTACAGGTCATAAATGTAAAGTATATGTGACATCCACTTTAAAAGTCTTCCAACCTCTTCCCAATCACCACAGTGCCCTCACCTTAAAAAATACACACATGTATAGTGATATTCAGTAGGCTTCTCTCTTGTCAGACTCTGATGTATGACCTCCTACTCACCAGGGAGCTCTTATCCACTTTAGATGTTGCTCCTTAGTAATGGGGTTGTGTTCCCATTAAGAATGTGAGGTCCATGTAGTAGGACATGCTCACATACCATGTGGGGAAGAGAGAATAGCCCAATAGTGCAATATGCATAAAAAAGCGCTTTTATTTATCGTAAAAAATGCTGCTTATTCATGCTTACATGAATAAAAATGTTACAAGCATATCAGAAGTACCATTCGTCCTGGTGTGATGTCACTTCTGGTCCACATTCCTACAGGCTTTGTCCTACGGATTACATCACACATCACGTGACTTTATCAATCCCTCCTTATTTTTTTTCAGTTTTTGTGATTGGTTACACACCATTTGATGCATGCAGCAACCCACTATTGATGTTACACTATCCATATGTATGGTTAAAACGGTTGTATACCGCTGCTCATTATGAAATACTTCCCTTAGAACAAGGCCCCGACATCTGGCCCGATCCACTCCGAGGGAGCTGACACGTTCCCTCAGCGTTTCTTCCGGGTATCGTGGCTCCGGCGCTGTGAGTGAGCATGCGCACGGGAGATTTCTTTCCGGCAGGGTCCAGCGTCTGCCGGACTTTCAGCTGAGAATCCCCTGTGCGCATGCACTGCTGCAGTCAGCGGCGCATTGCGAGGGGAATATCTCCTAAACCGTACAGGTTTAAGAGATATTTTTCTTACCTACTTTCTTACCTACTCTTATTATAGGCTTTCCTGTAGGTTAAAGTCCAAAAAATGACTATACAACCACTTTAAGGTTTATTTGAATTAGAGCACAAGTGGTAGCACAAGAGTTATACACCATTATACACTTTTTACTACATCTCCCATAGTTCCATGTGGCTTCTGGCAGTCTGTTTTCTCTCCCAAGTTCCACAGCGGCCAATCACAGTGTCCTTTGCTGTGCCAGGTGGTGGGTCAAGCATCCTTCAGGTTCTCTGTGGCAACATCACAGCCCCAGCAAGATGTTCCACTCTCTCTCTCTCTCTCTTTCTCTTCCCACTCACTGTTAGTGGGAAGAGGGAGAAGACCTGTGTAGGTAGCTTCAGCATTAGAATGACAGGTGGGTGCAGGAGCACCATAGACCCGAGGCTACAGGTCTAATTGATTACCTGTTTTAATAATGCTGTTTGGATCTACTCTTTTTTATTCAATGCAATATACACACAATTTAAAAACCTATCTGTGAGCAGGAATGCTATCACCACAAACAGGTTTAGTTGAATGGACAAGATGCCTTGCTGGACAGCATCCTCCATCTTCAACTCTGTCACAATCGGAAAACCTTAGTTATGTGGCACCTTAGTTGCAATCACCAAACAAAATCTTATTCCTTTCTTCACAAAAATATGACATTCCTCTTGATTTTCATACGTTCTGGGGTAATAGGTTTCCTAATGAAACCTGCCATACCTGTAATAATTATTCATTCAAGAGAAGCTGAAGCTGTAGTCTTTTTTAAAGAAAGGTACATTAGGATTAAATTCAGATGAGAAGACTGTACAATTTATTTAGTGGTATGTGACATAATAACAATTTTTATGCTGGTCTTTCTTTGATACGCTACAAAGAGAACAACCAGGCAAAGCATAGTGAAATATTAACCTGGATTTTTAGTTCTTTGGATGTAGAATTAAATCACAGAACTGGGACTGATGTGTTACAAAGGTTTAGCTATCTCTGTGCAAATGATTTGGGAGCAGTGTCTGTTTAATTTACTAATTTCCAAAAATGTCAGTAATTATGTTTCGGCTCACTGACATCTCATTCGAACATTAATTGGGGAAAAAATACTCAGGATTCTTAGTTAATAGGGGCATTTAGGAAGACTGGTTTATTCCTGACAGATAATTAATAGCCCGATTCCAAACATGAAGGAATGCCTTTCAAAGCTTAAGTAAATTATGTTTTATAAACTGAAAAGTAGAGCAAGCAGAATAAGACTAGTTATATTGGTTCTTATCGTCCAACATCACTTGTCTATTAGTGAGACAGGTATCAGACAGACTGAAAACTGATAGGTGCATTCCCTACATGATACAGGCTGTTATTTATGGACAAATAATGTTGCACATCATGGATCATCTAATAAACAGTCAATCATGGCATGTGAATGATCACACAAGTGTAGGATGATAATGAATGCAATCTGAGGCCAACTGCAAAAGGGAGGCAACACTCAGGAGAGTCATTTGTAAGGCATATAAGGGTTAATATACTAAAACTGGAGAGTGCAAAGTCTGGTGCAGCTTTGCATAGAAACCAATCAGCTTCTATTTTTTTTATTTTCTTTGTCAAAGCTTAAGACTACTTTCACACTCATTTTAGCGGCCCTTTTGTGGCGCTTTTCAGCCGCTAGCAGGGCACTTTTACCCCCCCCGCTAGTGGCCGAAGAAGGGGTTAAAAACGCCCGTGTTGCAGCACTTCTGAAGCGATTTTCAGGCACTTTGGATGCGCTACCCATTCATTTAGATGGGCAGGGCATTTCAGAAGCTGCTTGCAGGACTTTTAGAATGTCCTGCAAGCGCACTGTCCCGGTGTGAAAAGTTACTGAAATGAATGGGAGGCATTATTTAGAGGCTATTTCTAGCCCTAAAATGGCTGAAAACCGCCTCAGTGGGAAGCCAGCCTGATAGAACAAGCTGAAGTTAGAAGCTGATTGGCTACCATGAACAGCTGCACATCAGTTTTGGTAAATCATCCCCATAGTGGCTTGATTCTCTCAGGCGTAGCAGCCGCTGTAAAGGTCCATTCATTGTATACAGTGCAATGCAATAGGATAAATGAGCCAAATATGGCGGATCGCATAGTTCACTTTTTTTTTTTCAACAAACTGTATTAAAATGCCACACAGTGAAATGTGTTCAGAAAAACACCCCTAGGCTCATCTGCCCTCTATCTATCCATTAGAATGCATGTGCTTCCACTGCGGAGGCTCTCATAAATGTACAAGAGTTAGAACTGCATAAATATTGCCTTGGACATATTTGCAAATGTGTGCTAACTAATCCCCTGTTTTTAACCCAAACTGTTAGCCCTTGTACACACGGTCGGACATTAAAACGGAAAATGTCCGATCGGACCGTGTTGTCAGATTATCCGACTGTGTGTGGGCTCCATCGGACTGTTTCCGTCGGAATATCCGACGAACAAAGTTTTAGAGCTGGACTATAAAACTTTCTGACAACATGATCTGATCGGACTCCGATTGTGTGTAGAGAATTCCGATCGGACAAAGTTCCATACATGTTCAGATCAAATTCCTAGACCAAAGCTATTGGCTACTAGCCTGAACGTAGTCCCATCGTAACAAAATAACGTTGTCACGTTACGTACGATCGGATTTTCCGACAACTTTGTCCGACCATGTGTATGCAACACAAGTTTCGGACAAAATCTGTAGGACAAAAGCCGGACGGATTTTGTTGTCGGAATGTCCGACCGTGTGTACAAGGGATTAGACAGGATAATTTGGTTGGTAGCAGACTGGCTGGCGAGTTGAGCTTGAAAATTTCTTTGGTTTTGTTCTGCATGTGTTGCCCTTCCATGTGCTCCTTGCTGTGAAGGCCAATTATAGGTAGGACAGTGGCCAGTTGTTTGTTTTCCTGATTGGTGAGGGGACACACTGGACACCTTTGCTGCCATTGTGCTGTGTGCTGGGTGTCCAGCGTGCTTCTGTGCCATTAAGGAGGACTGGGCTACCTCCAGGCTCACCTGCCCTCTATCTATCCATTAGAATGCATGTGTGTCCACTAAGGAGGCTCTCATAAATTTACATGAGTTAATACTGCAGCAATATTGGGGTTGGAGAGACTCAGCAGCTTACGCATGTATTTGCAAATGTGTGCTAACTAAGCCCCTGTTTTTAACACTAACTGTTAGACAGGATAATTTGGTTGGTAGCAGATTGGCTGGCGAGTTGAGCCGGGAATTTTCTTTGATTTTGTTCTATCTGAGCATTAGACGCCCGGCACCGCCCTGTGTCTGCATTGGGGCAGCATGTATTTTTAGCGTTTCAGGAAAGTATGTGATTTTGCTGCGTGTTCCTGCAATGCACTGATGTCAACAACGACTAAAAAACAGCACATTGCTCAAATCAATGAATTCAGTATCCTCAGAACACAGAAATGCGCAGCAGTGGTGTACCTAGGGTATGGCAGCCATTGCAAGTGCCATGGGTGCCATGGGGGGGCAACAAAAAAGCCGCCCCCGCACAAAAAATAAATTCCAACTGAACGACTCCCGCACTAATCTAGTCCCGGACGCCATGACTGGCTTGCTAGAGCGCACCGCCCGCACAGCACACTGGCGACAGGTGCCTGGGAGTCCCCCATGATGGCCGATCAGTTGGCTCTGGCCAGAGTGACCGCCCGGGTTGCCTACATAAAATTGAGTAACTGCCGGAGGCAGTGAGCAGAGTGAGTTGGCTCTGAGCAGCGGCTTCACCTTCTCTTCTGTGGGGTCTGTGTGACGTGCTGAGCCTGACGCTGGATGGTGCTGTGACGAGTGACGTGAAGGAAGGAGAACATGGAGGCTGGAGACCACTCAGACCAGGCATCAGTAGAGATAAGAGAAACCATTGGAACCCCCCCAAGCAGCAGCAGCAGGTACTATTACAGCAGCAGCACAATCTTGATCATCATCATGTGCATCATGTGTACAGTCAGTGTACCAGTAACCAGTACCATCTGCGAAGCAAATATAGTGCTCAATATGGATTAAATAAATATGCTTATCTATAGATATCATAAAGTGCAATAAAGTAGTAGCTGCTGTTGCACAAATCACTTCATTACACTGTATTTATGATATCTATGGCTATGCATATTTATTTAATCCATATTGAGCACTATATTTGCTTTGCAGATGGTACTGGTTACTGGTACACTGACTGTACACATGATACACATGATGATGATCAAGATTGTGCTGCTGCTGTAATAGTAGATTGGCTACTTGCTTCTGCTTGGGCCTGGCACACACACACAATCACACATGATGATGACTTAGGCCGCGTACACACGCGGGGACTGTTCGCTCAACTTTGTCCGTCAAACAGTTTCAGCGGACAGTCCGCTCAAAATTAGCATGGACGGACTTGGCCACACACGACGAACGAACAGTCCGCTGAAACCGTGCGCGATGACGTGAACGGCACGTACGACGGGACTAGAAAACGACGTCCTATACACTGCAATGCAAACTTCGCGTGTAAATCCTTTCTGAGCATGTGCGGAACTTAGTTTGACGAACAAGCCTACACACGAGGGGACTGTTCGCTGAAACAAAGTTTCAGCGGACAGTTTTTCGGAATTTCCGAAAAACTTTGTTCAGCAGACTGTCCGCTGAAACTGTCCGCTGAAAGCCCACACACGAGCGGACTGTCCGCCGAAACACTGTTCAGCGGACAAAGTTGAGCGAACAGTCCCCGCGTGTGTACGCGGCCTTAGACCTCTTTACCACCGAGCCACCCCGGGCATCAGCAGTAAAGTGGCGCTATTTTTAGCCCCGCTTTAATGTCATTTTAGCAGCACTATTCTGCCAAAAAGGGGTTAAATCCACCCGCAAAATGCCACTGCAGTGGCGCTTTGCCGGTGGTATGGCGGCGCTGCCCCATTGTTTTTAATGGGCAGGAGCAGTGGAGGAGCGGTATATTCTCCACCGCTTCTCCATCGCTGCAAATAAGCTGCTGGCAGGACTTTTTGTGACGCCCTGCCAGCACAGCGCCCCAGTGTGAAAGCACTCAGGCTTTCACACTGGGTTTGCAGCTGAGGCTTTTTTCAGGCGCTATGCTGGTGCTATTTTTAGCGCTGTAGCACCTGAAAAATGCCTCCAGTGTGAAAGGGGTCCTAAAGTCATCATGTACGACTCTGCATGTGTGCCAAGCAGACAGGGCCGACGCTACCACTAGGCAAACGTGGCAGCCTAGTGCACCCAGTCACTGGTAATCCTACTCCCTCTCTACCTCTGTACAGTGTCAGAGGCACTGGCACAGCATTTTTGGGTGCTGGTGAGGCCGCATTTATGGGTGCTATTGCTACCACATTTATGGGTGCTATTGTTGGCGCATTTATGGGTGCTGATGTTACCACATTTATGGGGGCCGATGTTACCGTATTTATGGGTGTTGATGTTACCGTATTTATGGGGGCTGATGTTACCGTATTTATGGGTGCTGATGTTACCGCAATTATGGGTGCTGTGGTTACTGTATTTATGGGTGCTGGTAAGGCCGCATTTATGTGTGCTGATGTTACCGCATTTATGTGTGCTGATGTTACCGCATTTATGGGTGCTGATGTTACCGCATTTATGGGTGCTGGTGTTAACGTATTCATGGGTGCTGATGTTACCGCATTCATGGGTGCTGATGTTACCGCATTCATGGGTGCTGATGTTACCGCATTCATGGGTGCTGATGTTACAGCATTTATGGTTGCTGATGTTACTGTATTTATGGGGGGCGGATGTTACCGCATTTATGGGTTCTGATGTTACTGTATTTATGGGGGCTGATGTTACCGCAATTATGGGTGCTGATGTTACTGTATTTATGGGGGCTGATGTTACCGTATTTATGGGTGCTGATGTTACTGTATTTATGGGTGCTGGTAAGGCCGCATTTATGTGTGCTGATGTTACCGCATTTATGTGTGCTGATGTTACCGCATTTATGGGTGCTGATGTTACCGCATTTATGGGGGCTGATGTTACTGTATTTATGGGGGCTGATGTTACCGCATTTATGGGTGCTGATGTTATCGCATTTATGGGGGCTGATGTTACTGCATTTATGGGTGCTGATGTTACAGCATTTATGGGTTCTGATGTTACTGCATTTATGGGTGCTGATGTTACCACATTTATGGGGTAACATGACTTGTAATTTTGTTAGCTGTTTTTTTTTGTTAAGGTTATCTGAAAGATGGGTTTCTAATGTGTTGAAAGGGGCGCAGTTTTAGTTCTTGCCATGGGCGCCATTTTCACTAGATACGCCTCTGATGTGCAAGCACCAGGATTTTCATGAGTGTGCCATCTCTTGCAGCGTCTCAGTCCAGAAAGTAGAAGCTAACCCTAAATGGTGTCTCAAATAAGATGACACCATTGTTTTGGAAACAAAAGCAAATAAATGTGGTAGTAACTGTAAGAGCAATACAAAAGATGCATACAATAATTGGACAATTGTAGCTGACTGAGTATTAAGTCCATGGTAGTAAAACTGACAGTCCAACGGTTAAAATGTTATCTGTCAGTTCAGGGGTTTAAAACAAAGTATAATGGCTGATCAGAAAGGTGGCTGCTGTCCTTAGAGAGCTGGCTCTGTAGTAAGCAAGAGAAGGGTAAAAATGGAAGTGCCACCTGAGTGCAGTATTAAAATGTAGGTTTTAATGACACAACATATGATTACACTTACAAGACAACAAAGATAAAAAGGCTCATCTGCTATTCAGTGGTCCATGGAGATCTCCTCAATTCCCAATCCGGGTGACGCTGCAGAGATGTGGGGCTGCAGATGGATGATTATCGGCAGAGAGTACTTCCTGTGGCCATCAGGAAGACTCTGGGGCCGGCAATGGAACACTTTCAGGGGAGGGCTTCCAACAAAGAGACAAGCTGGTATATTTGTTTATACTTTGATTATACCTTTATTGTTGCTCTAGGCCTCTTGGCAGCCTTCTTTTTGTAGGATGTGACTAAGAAAATGTCAGGAAAGACCTACTAGAACAGCTGAACTTTATTTGAGGTTAATCAGAGGCACTTTAAATAATGGCAGTGTACTGACTCCTATTTAACATGAGTTTGAATGTGACTGCTTAATTCTGAACACAGCTACATCCCCAGTTATAAGAAGGTGTGCACACTAATGCAATCACATTATTTAATTTTTTTATTTTTTATTCCCACCTCTAATGGATTTCAATTAGTTTTTAATTTGAATTGTACAGTTTATTGATCTCATTAAAGGTGGGGAAAGTTCTGAAATGATTTATCTTTATTTGTACTCCTCACCTGGTTGCTGCCACACACTTGACACCATCTGAACGGAATAAGTTTATCTTGGTCTCACCACAGGAAATTGTTCCAGTAATCCATGTGTAGCACTTACCCCCGCAGGAGCTGCTGGTTTTTGTTGGGCTTACCATTACCTCACCTGCTCACTGTGTCCGTCTTAGGGGTCCCATTGTAGAGTGGATTAAAGAATGTTAGCTCAGACACTTAGTCCTTTTTTCCAAAGATTCATTTGAACATGAAGTTTTGCAATAGAGGGATAGAGGGTTAGGGGAGTTCAAGTACCTTGCAATTGTGGGTGAGAGGTATTTTCTTGATCCAGAGGACAAACAGCTTCCACAGGCTGGATCTAGCAACTACCGGATAGGCCTATCTCACTGACCTAGCAGCCGGTGAGATGCTCGAACAAAGTCTCTGCCACAGGCTTGTCAATTCAATCAAATCGTTGTGCAATCCTCTGCCACAGGAAAGCACATCCAGCAACTTGTTGAGAAATTAAAGAGTTGTCACAGAGTACCAGTTTCTTTCAGTCAATCGCGCTATACTGTGTGATAGGTGACCTGGGATGCGTCCTCCAAATGAGTCTTCAGGTTCTTCCAGAGATACCAGCCTTGTTGCTTGGTCCTCTCCAGAAAAAGTCCTCCCCTGGATCCTCCAGGCACTTGGCTTCTCCCCACAGGCAAGACAGCACAGGACCACCCCTGGATCAGTAGGTCCCAAGACTTTTGGGCCCACCCATTCAGCTACAAAGCCCCCGGCCAGCCGGCCTCGAGGCATAGAGACAGCACACACCTCAGGTCAGGAGGGCCATGAGGTCGGGATAGCAAACCCCAAAAATATGGCACCTGTACCTTAAGTACCCTTACCCAGAATGCACAGCACCACTCCCACTGGGCTATTTCTGAGTAAAAGGGGTACCCAATGCATTCAACCTGTTGCATTTCCAACACTTACCGGTGGTGACAGCGACACCCACGGCCAAGTGGAAACTAGCACAACCCAGCTGAACTGGTACAGAAACCAGAACTTTGACATAATTAGTCTGAGCCAAACTGCAGCTTCAGACAAACTTAAATTCACAAAAACAATAGTGTCTGCTCATTAGGAGCAGGGCGCTACACATGTCATTAGTCTGCTTGTCTTCAGCAAACTGTTTGCGGTCTTTTTTGTGCATCATATTTAGAAGAGGCTCCCTTCTGGGATGAAAGCCATGCAGACCAATTTGATGCAGTGTGCAGCGTATGGCCTTAGTACTGACAGATTGAACCCCCACACCTTCAACCTCTGCAGTAGTGATGGACGAACTTCCGACGGGACGTTTCGCGAACGCGAAACGCGAACGGACACAAACGTTCGCGAAAACGACCGTTCGCCGCGGGCTCCATTGACTTCAATGGGAGGCGAATTTCGCAAACCTTTAGGTCGAATTTGCGGCCACGGGGTAATTATTAGGGGGTAGCACGTAGTCCCACCACCTGGACAATAGCATAATACATGTATGAGGTGAATTTGGGATCGATAACTACAAGCATTTTTTTTTTATTTGGGAAATTGTTCTGACAATTCAGGACTATGGAGCTAATGAAGGCAATGGAGGAGAGGGAAGGTCAGGGACCAGGGTAGGCAAACAAGAGGGTGCAGGAGATACAGAGCACTGACAGCAGCACCGTAATACAGAGCACTGACATCAGCACCGTGACATACAGCGCTGACAGCAGCTCCGTGACATACAGCGCTGACAGCAGCTCCGTGACATACAGCGCTGACAGCAGCTCCGTGACATACAGCGCTGACAGCAGCTCCGTGACATACAGCGCTGACAGCAGCTCCGTGACATACAGCGCTGACAGCAGCACCGTGACATACAGCGCTGACAGCAGCTCCGTGACATACAGCGCTGACAGCAGCTCCGTGACATACAGCGCTGACAGCAGCTCCGTGACATACAGCACTGACAGCAGCTCCGTGACATACAGCGCTGACAGCAGCTCCGTGACATACAGCGCTGACAGCAGCACCGTGACATACAGCGCTGACAGCAGCTCCGTGACATACAGCGCTGACAGCAGCTCCGTGACATACAGCGCTGACAGCAGCTCCGTGACATACAGCGCTGACAGCAGCTCCGTGACATACAGCGCTGACAGCAGCTCCGTGACATACAGCGCTGACAGCAGCTCCGTGACATACAGCGCTGACAGCAGCTCCGTGACATACAGCGCTGACAGCAGCTCCGTGACATACAGCGCTGACAGCAGCTCCGTGACATACAGCGCTGACAGCAGCTCCGTGACATACAGCGCTGACAGCAGCTCCGTGACATACAGCGCTGACAGCAGCACCGTAAGCAGCCCCAGGAGGAAGTCAGCACAGCACAGGGATGGTGTGATCCCCTCATAATAAGAACCCCCAGGAGGAAGTCAGCACAGCACAGGGATGGTGGGAGCCCCTCATAATAAGAACACCCAGGAGGAAGTCAGCACAGCACAGGGATGGTGGGAACCCCTCATAATAAGCAGCCCCAGTAGAAATATGACACCGCTCAACCTCTTCAAAGAGGAGGGTAGGGGCATATAGTACGGTGTGCTTTTTTGGGTCAGGGAAGTGAGCCAAATGAATTAAGAAGGTCTGTGTGCTTGATTCCAAAAATTGTTTATAGACATATACATGGTCTACTGATCACATGTGTTGAATTCCTCCGAGATCCATGCCTCATTCATTTTTAGAAATGTGAGGTAGTTAACACTGTGGTGAGCTAGGCGAGTACGCTTATCGGTCACAATCCCCCCTGCTGCGCTGAACGTCCTTTCGGACAGGACACTGGATGAGGGGCAAGCCAACAGTTCGATTGCAAATTGGGCAAGCTCTGGCCAGAGGTCAAGCCTGCCCACCCAGTAGTCTAGGGGTTCATCACTCCTCAGAGCGTCCACATCGGCCGTTAACCCAATGTAGTCGGACACCTGACGGTCTAGGCGTTCCCTGATGCTGGATCCGGATGACACCTGTCGATGGGTCGGCTGAAAGAATGACCTCATATCCGAAGTCACCAACACATCTTCAAACCGGCCTCTTCTTGCAGGCGCTGTTGGATTGGTACCCGCAAATCCTTCTCTGGGAGTGGGAATTGCTCCTCTGCCAGCGCACGCAAAAGCAGAATGCAGCATTTCTCGAAGCAAGGCCTGGAAGTGCTGCATTCTGACAGCCCTCTGCGACGGCGGTAACATTTCCGCCATTTTGTGTTTGTACCGGGGGTCTAAGTACGTTGCCACCCAGTACTGGTCCTTGACCCTCATGCTTTTTATACGGGGGTCCCTATTAAAACACTGGAGCATGAAGGCCCCCATTTGCACTAAAGTGGAAGCGGTGTGGTGGCCTGGCTCCTGCTCATCATCCAGGATAATGTCGTCCTCTTCATTCTCCTCTCCCCATCCTCGCACAACAGGGATCCCAGAAAGGTTTAAAGCATGCTCTTCTTGCTCCTGCTCATCCGCCCCGGCACCATCCTCCTCTGACTCCTCATCAGACTCCTGTTGTTGACTTGTCTCAGATAGAGTAGCCCCCCCTGGGAATTCATCCAGCATTGCGACTTCCTCATCTTCCCGCTCCTGCTCCTCCACAGCCTGATCAATGACACGACGCAATGCACGCTCCAGAAAGAAGGCATAAGGTACCATGTCACTGATGGCGCCATGGCTGCGACTGACCAGTTTGGTGATCTCCTCAAATGGCCGCAGAAGTCTGCATGTGTCGCGCATGAGCAGCCACTGGCGCGGTGAAAAAAAACCCAGCTCCCCAGAACCGTTTCTTTCGCAGAGTTCATACAGGTAGACGTTAACTGCACGTTTCTGCTGGAGCAGCCTATCAAGCATATAGAAGGTTGAGTTCCATCGCGTCGGGCAATCGCAAATAAGACGTCTGACCGGCAGATGGTGTCGCCGCTGAATGTCAGCAAGGCGAGCCATGGCCGTGTAAGATCTTCTGAAATGGGCCGAGATTTTCCTTGCCTGCCGCAAGATGTCCTGGACCCCAGGGTATTTGACAAGGAATCGCTGCACGACCAAGTTTAAGACGTGTGCCATGCACGGCACGTGCGTGATTTTGCCCTGTTTCAATGCGCTAAGCAGATTGGCACCGTTGTCACACACCACTTTACCAACTGTCAAATTGAGCGGTGTTAGCCACTCATCTGCCTGTGAACGCAAAGCTGAAAGGAGTGCCGGGCCAGTGTGGCTCTTTGCTTCCAGGCACAACAGACGCAGCACGGCATGGCAACGTCTCACCTGGCATGTGGAATAGGTTCTGGGGAGCTTGGGCGGTGCAGTGGAAGAGACGCTAGCAGCGGAAAAGGAGGAGGCAGCTGAGGAGGAGAGGGAGGAGGATGGAGTAGGAGGAGGAGAAGAAGAGTCAGGCCTGCATGCAATCCGTGGCGGTAAAACCAAATCTACACGGGTGCCACGGGTTACATGCTTGACGGCCGTCAGAAGGTTCACCCAGTGGGCAGTAAAACTGATATACCTTCCCTGCCCGTGTTTGCTAGACCACGTGTCTGTGGTCAGATGTATCTTGGCACCGACACTGTGTGCCAGAGATACATTCACTTGCCGCTGAACATGGCCATATAGCTCTGGGATGCCCTTCTCTGAGAAATACTTCCTTCCTGGGACCTTCCATTGTGGTGTTCCAATGGCCACAAATTTGCGAAAGGCCTCCGAGTCCACCAGTTTATATGGCAGTAGTTGGCGGGCTATGAGTTCTGACAAGCCAGCCGCCAACCGTTGGGCAAGAGGGTTATCCGGCGTCATCATTTTTTTACGCTCAAACATTAGGCCCACGGAAGCCTGCCTTTTTGCAGAAAAATGTGAGCTTGGCGTGATGGAAGGTGGAGTGGAGGACAATTGTGAGGAGAGAGGAGAAGGAGAAGTAGAAGACGAGGCTGGACGGTGAGAGCCTGCAGTGTGGCTTTGTGTGTTCCGTTGCTCCCACTGGGCTCGGTGATGGCTGCTCATGTGCCTTCTTAAGGCGGTCGTCCCTAGGTGAGTATTGGGCTTACCGCGACTAACGCGTTGACTGCAAAGATTGCAGATGGCAACGCTATTGTCAGCAGCGGACACGTTAAAAAAAGCCCACACTGCGGAGCCATGTGCCGGTGTCCTGGGAGCGCCAGATGTGACCGTACATGGTCGATGACTCGCTCCTGATACATTTGCAGTCTGCTTTGTCCCTGCTGTGCAATGTAAGTCATTGCTGCTTCTCCTCCCTATCTGCTGGTCCATATCTCCCTCTGAACTCCCCTCCTCTTCCTCTCTTGTGGGCACCCACGTGACATCACTAGACACGTCATCATCAACGTCACCTTCCCCACCGCTATAAGTAGAGTAGGCAGCAACACCGGGGACCAACCTCCTCCTTGGGCTGATCTGGGTACTGGCGTCAGACTGCTGAGTAGCGCTTGTTGCTACCTCCTCTTCCTGATCCAATACCAAGAGTGGCTGCGCATCAGAAATGTCCTCTTGATATGGATCGGAAAATAATTCCAGTGACTCAAGCGGAAGGTATGTGGTGGTGGTGGTGGTGGTCGTGTTGTTGGTGGTAGTGTCTTTGGGGGTGCACATAGCAGAGAGTGAAGAAGAGGGTGCAGATCGAGAGGATGAGGAGGGTGCAGAAGAGTAAGGCTGAGCGAGCCACTCAACCAAGTCTGGTGCATCCTTTAAAGTAATTGAACGCACCTTCTGCAACTTCCCACTTTGGCTCAAGCCTGTTGCTCCTGCCCTACCCCTACCACCCCTGCGGAAGGGCCTGCCTCTTCCTCTGCATGTCATTTTTTAAATGACCCTGTGACAAAACTCTTAGTCCCTATACCGCTGAAGGACTGCTGCAGTATAGGTGAGCGGTCAGCAGTGGTGCACGTCAACCCTATCTATTGTGGACCTATAGCGGTCCTTACAGAACAGCAGACTGTACCGCACTCAAGCCTATGTACCGTAGCACCCTATACCAAGTTACCAGTCCTTATAAGAACTTTTGTGGAACAAGCAGGTTGTGTGTTAGTGATTAGCAGACTGTACGTCAGTCCCTATACCGCTGAAGGACTGCTGCAGTATAGGGCAGCGGTCAGCAGTGGTGCACGTCAACCCTATCTATTGTGGACCGATAGCGGTCCTTACAGAACAGCAGACTGTACCGCACTCAAGCCTATGTACCGTAGCACCCTATACCAAGTTACCAGTCCTTATAAGAACTTTTGTGGACCAAGCAGGTTGTGTATTAGTGTTTAGCAGACTGTACGTCAGTCCCTATACCGCTGAAGGACTGCTGCAGTATAGGGCAGCGGTCAGCAGTGGTGCACGTCAACCCTATCTATTGTGGACCGATAGCGGTCCTTACAGAACAGCAGACTGTACCGCACTCAAGCCTATGTACCGTAGCACCCTATACCAAGTTACCAGTCCTTATAAGAACTTTTGTGGAACAAGCAGGTTGTGTGTTAGTGATTAGCAGACTGTACGTCAGTCCCTATACCGCTGAAGGACTGCTGCAGTATAGGTGAGCGGTCAGCAGTGGTGCACGTCAACCCTATCTATTGTGGACCGATAGCGGTCCTTACAGAACAGCAGACTGTACCGCACTCAAGCCTATGTACCGTAGCACCCTATACCAAGTTACCAGTCCTTATAAGAACTTTTGTGGACCAAGCAGGTTGTGTATTAGTGTTTAGCAGACTGTACGTCAGTCCCTATACCGCTGAAGGACTGCTGCAGTATAGGGCAGCGGTCAGCAGTGGTGCACGTCAACCCTATCTATTGTGGACCGATAGCGGTCCTTACAGAACAGCAGACTGTACCGCACTCAAGCCTATGTACCGTAGCACCCTATACCAAGTTACCAGTCCTTATAAGAACTTTTGTGGACCAAGCAGGTTGTGTGTTAGTGTTTAGCAGACTGTACGTCAGTCCCTATACCGCTGAAGGACTGCTGCAGTATAGGGCAGCGGTCAGCAGTGGTGCACGTCAACCCTATCTATTGTGGACCGATAGCGGTCCTTACAGAACAGCAGACTGTACCGCACTCAAGCCTATGTACCGTAGCACCCTATACCAAGTTACCAGTCCTTATAAGAACTTTTGTGGAACAAGCAGGTTGTGTGTTAGTGATTAGCAGACTGTACGTCAGTCCCTATACCGCTGAAGGACTGCTGCAGTATAGGTGAGCGGTCAGCAGTGGTGCACGTCAACCCTATCTATTGTGGACCGATAGCGGTCCTTACAGAACAGCAGACTGTACCGCACTCAAGCCTATGTACCGTAGCACCCTATACCAAGTTACCAGTCCTTATAAGAACTTTTGTGGACCAAGCAGGTTGTGTATTAGTGTTTAGCAGACTGTACGTCAGTCCCTATACCGCTGAAGGACTGCTGCAGTATAGGGCAGCGGTCAGCAGTGGTGCACGTCAACCCTATCTATTGTGGACCGATAGCGGTCCTTACAGAACAGCAGACTGTACCGCACTCAAGCCTATGTACCGTAGCACCCTATACCAAGTTACCAGTCCTTATAAGAACTTTTGTGGACCAAGCAGGTTGTGTATTAGTGTTTAGCAGACTGTACGTCAGTCCCTATACCGCTGAAGGACTGCTGCAGTATAGGGCAGCGGTCAGCAGTGGTGCACGTCAACCCTATCTATTGTGGACCGATAGCGGTCCTTACAGAACAGCAGACTGTACCGCACTCAAGCCTATGTACCGTAGCACCCTATACCAAGTTACCAGTCCTTATAAGAACTTTTGTGGAACAAGCAGGTTGTGTGTTAGTGATTAGCAGACTGTACGTCAGTCCCTATACCGCTGAAGGACTGCTGCAGTATAGGTGAGCGGTCAGCAGTGGTGCACGTCAACCCTATCTATTGTGGACCGATAGCGGTCCTTACAGAACAGCAGACTGTACCGCACTCAAGCCTATGTACCGTAGCACCCTATACCAAGTTACCAGTCCTTATAAGAACTTTTGTGGACCAAGCAGGTTGTGTATTAGTGTTTAGCAGACTGTACGTCAGTCCCTATACCGCTGAAGGACTGCTGCAGTATAGGGCAGCGGTCAGCAGTGGTGCACGTCAACCCTATCTATTGTGGACCGATAGCGGTCCTTACAGAACAGCAGACTGTACCGCACTCAAGCCTATGTACCGTAGCACCCTATACCAAGTTACCAGTCCTTATAAGAACTTTTGTGGACCAAGCAGGTTGTGTATTAGTGTTTAGCAGACTGTACGTCAGTCCCTATACCGCTGAAGGACTGCTGCAGTATAGGGCAGCGGTCAGCAGTGGTGCACGTCAACCCTATCTATTGTGGACCGATAGCGGTCCTTACAGAACAGCAGACTGTACCGCACTCAAGCCTATGTACCGTAGCACCCTATACCAAGTTACCAGTCCTTATAAGAACTTTTGTGGACCAAGCAGGTTGTGTATTAGTGTTTAGCAGACTGTACGTCAGTCCCTATACCGCTGAAGGACTGCTGCAGTATAGGGCAGCGGTCAGCAGTGGTGCACGTCAACCCTATCTATTGTGGACCGATAGCGGTCCTTACAGAACAGCAGACTGTACCGCACTCAAGCCTATGTACCGTAGCACCCTATACCAAGTTACCAGTCCTTATAAGAACTTTTGTGGAACAAGCAGGTTGTGTGTTAGTGATTAGCAGACTGTACGTCAGTCCCTATACCGCTGAAGGACTGCTGCAGTATAGGTGAGCGGTCAGCAGTGGTGCACGTCAACCCTATCTATTGTGGACCGATAGCGGTCCTTACAGAACAGCAGACTGTACCGCACTCAAGCCTATGTACCGTAGCACCCTATACCAAGTTACCAGTCCTTATAAGAACTTTTGTGGACCAAGCAGGTTGTGTATTAGTGTTTAGCAGACTGTACGTCAGTCCCTATACCGCTGAAGGACTGCTGCAGTATAGGGCAGCGGTCAGCAGTGGTGCACGTCAACCCTATCTATTGTGGACCGATAGCGGTCCTTACAGAACAGCAGACTGTACCGCACTCAAGCCTATGTACCGTAGCACCCTATACCAAGTTACCAGTCCTTATAAGAACTTTTGTGGACCAAGCAGGTTGTGTGTTAGTGTTTAGCAGACTGTACGTCAGTCCCTATACCGCTGAAGGACTGCTGCAGTATAGGGCAGCGGTCAGCAGTGGTGCACGTCAACCCTATCTATTGTGGACCGATAGCGGTCCTTACAGAACAGCAGACTGTACCGCACTCAAGCCTATGTACCGTAGCACCCTATACCAAGTTACCAGTCCTTATAAGAACTTTTGTGGAACAAGCAGGTTGTGTGTTAGTGATTAGCAGACTGTACGTCAGTCCCTATACCGCTGAAGGACTGCTGCAGTATAGGGCAGCGGTCAGCAGTGGTGCACGTCAACCCTATCTATTGTGGACCGATAGCGGTCCTTACAGAACAGCAGACTGTACCGCACTCAAGCCTATGTACCGTAGCACCCTATACCAAGTTACCAGTCCTTATAAGAACTTTTGTGGAACAAGTGAGTTGTGAATGTTTAGCAGACTGCAGCAGAAGGGCAGCAGTCAAGTATAATATCCTTTCTATATTTGGAAGAAAGAATATTATACATGTACAAGCCTATTACTGTACCACTGATACCAGTCCTGAAAAGAACCTTTGTGGAACTAATAATAACAGCAAGTCTTTAAAATTACCCTCACTGCCTGACAACACTGCTTCCTTCCTGTCCCTATACAAATTGGCAAAAAAAGAGAACGATTAGTGGTTACTGGAACAGCTCTTTTGTGGACCTTGATAGTAACAGCTAATGATGATGATGATGATGATGATGATGAAAGACTAATCTGGCTGTCCCTGTAGCATACACCGTCCTTTCCCTTTCTCTAAACTAACAAAAGACACTCAGGCTGCTGCAAGAATCAGCAGCACAGCAAACCTATCAACACCTAACACCTATACCAGTCCTGAAAAGAACTTTTGTGTACCAAATAGCTAGTGGTTTATCTCTCCCTACTCCACACAGGAACCTGTCCCTATCTTAACAGAAGAAAGAATGTAAAATGGCCACCGGATCGGGTGTATTTATAGGTTAGGGGGAATGTACAAGTGTCCATGTGCTGTCATGTCTCAATTGGCTGTCCTGTATCACATGATAAACGTGTCACCAAAGGTTAAAGTTCTTGTATACATTAAACACGTAAGTCCGCCGCGGCGAACGACGGAAAAAGGCGTTCGAACGTGCGGACCGCGAATGTCGGAAATTCGCCGCGAAACGACCGCCGGGCGAACCGTTCGGCCATCACTACTCTGCAGCAATGCTGGCAGCACTCATATGTCAATTTCCCAAAGACAACCTCTGGACATGATGCTGAGCAAGTGCACTCAACTCATTTGGTTGACCATGAAGTGGCCTGTTCTGAGTGGAACCTGTCCTGTTAAACCGCTGTATGGTCTTGGCCACCATGCTGCAGCTCAGTTTCAGGGTCTTTGCAATCTTTTTATAGCCTAGGCCATCTTTATGAAGAGCAACAATTATTTTTTTCAGATCCTCTGAGAGTTCTTTGCCATGAGGTGCCTTGTTGAACTTCCAGTGTCCAGTATGAGAGAGTGAGAGAGCAATAACACCAAATTTAACAAACCTGCTCCCGATTCACACCTAAGACCTTGTAACACTAACAAGCCCCATGTCACTGGAAGGGAAAATGGCTAATTGGGCCCAATTTGGACATTTTTACTTAGGGGTGTACTCACTTTTGCTGCCAGCGGTTTAGACATTAATGGCTGTGTATTGAGTTATTTTGAGGGGACAGCAAATTTACACTGTTATACAAGCCGTACACTCACTACTTTACATTGTAGCAAAGTGTCATTTCTTCAGTGTTGTCACATGAAAAGATAGAATAAGATATTTACAAAAATGTGAGTAATTTGGGGGGGGGGGGGGATGGGGGTTTGTGCTATCTTGGCATTTCATGGCCTCTGAAACTGTGACAGATAGTGGGGAGTGAAATCAAAAATGCACGCCCTTAGAAAGCCTCAAGTCTCACACGTGTAATATACCCGTTCTCAGGAGAAGCAACAGAATGTATTTTATGGTGTAATTCCACATATACCCATTGCATGTGTTAGCAATATATCATTTCAGTGACAACTTTGTGTAAAATATTTTTTACATTTTTTTCATTTTTCAATTACTTGTCACAAAAAATTAAGTATTCAATGGGCTCAACAAGCCTCTCAGCAAATTCCTTTGGGTGTTTACTTTCCAAAAAGGGGTATTTGGAGGGGTTTTTACTTCCCTGCCATTTTAGCACCTCAAGAAATGAGATAGACAGTCATTAACTAAAAGCTACGTAAATTCCAGTAAATGTACCATAGTTTGTAGACGCTATAACTTTTGAACAAACCAATAAATATACGTTTATTGTTTTTTTGTTTTTTAACCCAAGACATGTGGCTGAATACATTTTGTATTTTTTTTATAACAAAAAGTACAAAATATATATTTTTTCAAAATGTTCATTTTTTTAAATTTATAAAATAAATAAAATAAAAATCCCAGAGATAATCAAATACCACCAAAAGAAAGCTCTATTTGGGAAAAAAAGAAGGATGCAAACTTTGTTTACAGCATTGCATCACCATGTAATTACCAGTTAAAGCAACGCAGTGCTCCGGTCATTAAGGGGGTGAAACCTTCTGGGGCTGAAGTGGTTAAGCCACGTGGCAATGGGTTAGCATCTTTCCAGCACAAGGTAATACAAGCTTTGGTGGCATTAACCATATGACCACAAACTGATTTCTTGTATTTCTTAAGAGGAATTTGTGAACAGTGAAGCAGGAAGAAGGCCGGATCCTCTGGAATTGGAAAATTGGTAAGTTGTTGAATAATCTTTTTGACATCCAACCAGTACTGTTTAAGTTTTGGACAAGTCTAAAAAATATGGAGCAGGGTCCCCTGTTCCTCACTGCACCTCCAGCAACGATCTGAAGCTTCTGCAAAGTATTTACATAGAAAGGATGGGGTGTAGATTAGTATCATGTACATCTTAGACAGAGGGTGGGGAAGAGGATCACTGTCCTCACAATATGATTCAAACATTGTTAGACGGTGGCGTAAGTGTGCCGGAGGACCTAAGGTTTGAAGATAATGATGCACCTGTAGAGCTTGCCAAAAATGTTACCCGTATCGTCCATCCGGCTGCATTAGTGTAAAAACCGAGGGCCAATCATCAGAGCTCAAAAAATGAGAGGCTTGAGAACAACCTTGTTTATTCATGCATATTTCTCCTCACATTTTCCTCCTAATGATTAATATTGGAGTGCTTCTGCCAGTGTATTTTTCAAGGTTATGCTCTCATTTCTGTTGTAATACTTTAGATTAAAGGTTTCTTGGATGTAATAGCACCAAAAGATTACAAAATTTAAGTTGCATTGTTCTATCAGGATTTTTATTTTTTTTATCATCTTTAAAGGACTTATTTATCTTTGCTTTCCTTGTTCTTTAAGTTTATGAATATCTTTAGTGTAAAGGTACCTATATGCATATTAATTATTTACAAAATGAGGTTATTTAAACCTTGATCTGCTCATACATGCTGTAGATGGGCAGTTAATGACTGTTAATAATGTACATGAATATTCACAGATGCACAGGTGTCACAGTAATACAGGTATGTAGTCCTTCTTGGAGCTCTGCATATACGAATGGTCTAACATTGGTACCAAATATCTGTATTAAGGGGAGTGTCCAAGATGGCAACGTGAGCAATCGCATTCCCCACGAGCTTCGCTAGCTTTACTTAATTTCCCCGCTTTTAAGGCACATATTCCCAATGATACTGTCTGGAGACACCTGGATGCGGTGGTGAACCCCTCGTGCACAGTCCAGTAAGGAAAAGAAGCTGAAATTCCCCCCGACATCGGCGGAAATGCTGCCACCCCCTGGCCCGCACGTGGAGACACGTGCCAAGCACTGCTCGCACATGGCATCCCAGATTCTCCCCATGGACCCCCCTGACTCCAGGCCACCCTGGCTGGCAGAGGTGATGGCGGCTATCACAATGTGTCAATCGACACTTTCCACCAAGATAGAAGAGGTGCAGCTGGATGTAAGCCTCATCTGTCAGGACATTGACAAACTCCGCTCCAGAGTGACGGAGACGGAGCAACGAATAGGTCCCTCCCACAACCTCCATACTAAGGGGAAGGCTCTGGAATTTAGAGCGGAGGATGCCGAGAACAGAAACAGGAGAAATAATCTCCGGATCATTGGCCTTCCGGAGGTAGCAGAAGGGGGAGACCCGACGGCTTTTGTTGAATCCATGCTGAGATCCCTCCTCCCTGATGCACGTTTTTCTCCCCACTACACTGCAGAGAGAGCGCATCGGGTCCCACCAAAGCCGCCCCCCCCGGGGGCCCCTCTGAGGACCTTCACCCTGCGAATGCTCAACTTCTGTGATAGAGACAAGGTTCTTTGTGTGTCCAGACTACAGGGGGAACTCCGATACCAAAACGCCAAATTAATGGTATTACCGGATTACTCCGTCGAGACCTAGAGGCTACGCAAATCCTTTGACCAAGTCAAGGGGGCACTAAGAGCTGTGTTATTCCCAGCATGGCTTCGAGTCCAGGATGGAGAGACTTCTTGTTTTTTCCACACACCTAAAGAGGCCTCAGCCTGGCTGCATTCCTTGCCACCATACCGTTAGATACACTGACTGTGAGTATACCATTTTATGTTTAACACTGGGTCACCTGACCGGGGGCGAGGCTGACTAACCCCGTTGACCTATTGCCTTACCCCCTTACCAGCTGCGGAACCCCACTTTCTCCTGCAGTAATCTTTTCCCCTGGCCTTTTTCCCTCTTGCAATGCTGGTGACAAACCTGAACTGTTTGCAGGGCTGATGCACCCCCCGGTACTGAATGCTTGAGAGAGAGACTCATGATAATGGGGTTGGGTGGCACTGACACACCAGGGCCTCGGGCCCCCTGCTCCTGGGGACCCAGTTCAGTTTATAAGGAGCCTCTCCCTTTAAGTTTATGTTTTGTTGCTGTAACATAAGTGTTCTGCCCCTGATGAGATCAGAAGACCTCGGCCACACAACTTAGACAATATGTCGGCCCTTAATATTATGTCTTGGAACACCAGGGGCCTCAACTCTCCAGTCAAGAGGTCACTGGTGTTCCAATTTATTAAAACACATAATCCTCACATCTGCATCCTCCAAGAGACCCACTTAGTGGGCAGCAGGACCCTGGCTCTCAAAAAGCCATGGGTAGGTAGTCACTATCACTCCACCTACTCCACCTTTGCCAGAGGCTTAAGTATCTTGGTAAATAAATCAATAGCCTTCAAGCTTCTGGACATGGCGTTGGACTCAGACGGGAGATATATTATTCTTAATGCCAGAATCCTCTCCCAAACCTGGTCCATAGTGGACTTATACTTGCCTCAACCGGCATCGTTGAAATTATTGAACAAGATAAAGGCTACATTGGCAAACTATGCCTCGGACCATGTGATAATGTTGGGCGACTTCAAAATGGCCCCTGAACCGTATGACTGGCAGGTGTGGGTCCCAACTGCCTGAGGTTGAAAGACTGGGCTGAAACATATGGCCTCACTGATGTCTGGAGGTAGAGACACCCTCAGACATGGGCCTATACCTGCCACTCCGCTTCACATGGTTCCTTCTCCCATATTGACCTAATCTTTGCTGCACAATCAGTACTATCCAAGGTTAAACATGTAAAAATACTACCCAGGGGAATTTCAGACCATGCTTCCCTGTTAATGAGCATAGGTGACCCCAGGTACCCCAGCTAGGCTGTGGAGACTCTCAAGATTCTGGATTTCGGATCAAGAGGTGAAACCCCAGTTTAGCAGGGAGTTGGAGGGCTACTGGGCTGATAACGTGGACATGGCATCGCCTATGGAGGTCTGGGATGCCTTTAAAGCTTTTACAAGAGGTCAATACCAATCCATAATATCCAAAACTTGGAGAGATAGATGGTCTGCCCTGGTTAAAGGAGGCACTCTATATGAGAACACGCGACCTCCAACAGTATGTTAGTCTGCAAACCTTGACCACAGAGGTTTTGTCCCCCCGTACTTCCCTGACTCAGAAAAAGTTACTTTCACAATCCCAACATATATCTGAGAAGGGGGAAAGGTCAGGTAGACTTCTTGCCTGGCTCTCTAGAGAGCAGTCAGGGGGGATTAGTGTCCCTCATATGCTTGGCCCTAATCGGGAACTCCTCTACACCTCGGAAGAAATGAATCGTTGCTTCGTCACCCATTACCAAACATTATATACTTCACAGGTGACATTCAGGGACGACAAACTATCTTCTTACTTAGACGAGGTTGATGTCCCTGTCCTGACTGTAAAGTACAGGAAGGGATTGGACAGACCTATCACCTTGGAGGAGAAAATTAAAGCACTTAAATCCATGCAGCCGGGCAAGACCCCTGGACCTGACTTAATACCTGTAGAGCTGTACAAACAATACCCTGACGTTCTGGCCGATAGACTTCACAAAATGCTGACCGCAGCTGAAGACCTACAGACACTCCCACACTCTATGAAGGAGGCAGTCATAATTGTCACCCCAAAACCAGGTAAAGACCCCTCTATGTGCACCTCCTATAGACCGATCTTGCTGCTAAATGTTGACGCTAAAATACTGGCAAAGATATTGTCAGATTGAACCAAGCTGGTCCACCCCGACCAAACAGACTTTATGCCGGGTAGAGGCACCAACATAAACCTCAGGAGACTGTTCACCCACATAGCCAGAGTGAACACAGAAGGGGAGGGACTGGTAGCCTCCCTAGATGCCGAGAAGGCATTTGACTCCATTGAGTGGAGATACCTATGGGCGGTCCTGTCTAAATTTGGTTTTGTTGAAAAATGTATCTTGTGGGTGAAACTGCTATATATGGCTCCCCAGACTAGAGTACATACCAATGCCTGTCTCTCGGACCCATTCCCGCCGGCTGGGGGTACGAGGCAGGGCTGCCCTCTGTCTCTGGGCCTGTTTGCTCTGGCTATAGAACCTCTGGCCGCCTTAATCAGAGCGGATACGGAGGTGAAGGGTATACAAGTGGGTGACATCCACCAAAAAATCTCGCTATATGCCGATGACGCTCTACTGTATTTGGCTGACTCATCCACCTCCCTTTGGAAAGTATTGGCCCAATTCAATCGATTTAACGACTTCTCGAGAATAAGAATTAATTGGGACAAATCTGAGTTATTCTCACTGTATCCCTTGGTAGCCAAACCTAACACCCTGATGCAACTTAAGTGGGTAGAGGAGGTCAAATATTTGTGGATAAAAATAACAGCGGACTTAGGGCAATACATAACCCGAAAACCTCCAACCTCTAATGCAGCAGGTCACTACCAAATGTGCAGTGTGGCGCTCGCTCTCCTTGACACCTGTCAACCTGCTGAAAATGGTGATCCTGCCAAAGTTTCTATACGTCTATAAAAAACACCCGGATTCACATTCCAAAGGATTTCTTCAAGAGACTAGAGGGACAGCTGGGGAACTTTGTCTAGGCTGGAAGACCTCCTAGAGTAGCAAAACAGATACTACATCTCCCCCTTTCCGGAGGTGGACTGGCTCTCCCTAGTTTTCAAATGTATTATTGGGCTGCCGTCTTGGTCACTGTTCGGTGGTGGTTCTGCCAGCCCATACAGAATCCGGTGGTTAGATTGGAGGTGGCCACTCTGGGATCATACGCCGTTCTCAGCAACCTTGCGTTCAGAGGCAAATGGGCTGCTCCCTCAGTTGCTACCCCCATGAAAACTACAATACGGGCGTGGCAGGAATCCAAGGCGATATATGCAAAACCTTTCCACATATCCCCACACACACCCTTATGGGGCAACCCTCTCCTTCCTCACTTTAACTCCTTACCGGATCCCTCAGAGTGGGCTAAGAAAGGGATACTGACTTTAAAGCACATAGTTAACCACTTCAATACAGGGCACTTAAACACCTTCCTGCCCAGACCAATTTTGAGCTTTCAGTGCTGTCGCACTTTGAATGACAATTGCGCGGTCATGCTACACTGTACCCAAATGAAATTTTTATCATTTTTTTCCCACAAATAGAGCTTTCTTTTGGTGGTATTTGATCACCTCTACGGTCTTTATTTTTTGCGCTACAAATAAAAAAATACCGAAAAATTTGAAAAGAAAATATTTTTTTTTTGTTTCAGTTTCAAAACTTTGTAAATAAGTACGTTTTCTCCTTCACTGATGGGCACTGATGGGGCTACACTGATGGGCACTGATAAGGCGGCACTGATGGGCACCAATGAAGTGGCACTGATGAGGTGGCATTGATGCACACTGATAGGCGGCACTGATAGGCGGCACTGATAGGCGGCACTGATAGGCGACACGGATGGGTGACACAGATGGGCGACACGGATGGACACTGATAGGTGGCACAAATTGGCACTGATAGCTGGCACAGATTGGCATGGATGGGCGGCAGAGATGGGCATGGATAGGCGGCACAGATGGGCATGGATAGCGGGCACAGATGGGCATGGATAGGCGGCACAGATGGGCATGGGTGGGCACTGATAGGCGGCACAGGTGGGCACTCATAGGCGGCACAGGTGGGCAATCATAGGCAGCACAGGTGGGCACTCATAGGCGGCACAGGTGGGCACTCATAGGCGGCATTGGTGTTATACTGTACTAATGGATGCCAATCAGTGCCAAACAATAATGCATGCCAATCAGTGATGCCCATTGTGGGCACTGATTGGCATCCATTATGGGCACTGATTGGCATCCATTGTGCTGACTGGTATCCCTGGTGGTCTAGGGAGGATTACCTTTTCCCTGGTGGTCTGGTGGCATCTCTGGTGGTCCAGTGTGGGAATCCTCGGGGGGGCTGTGCTGATAATCGATCAGCACAGACCCCCCTGTCAGAGTAGCAGCCGATCGGCTCTCCTCTACTCGCGTCTGACAGACGCGAGTGAGGAAAAGCCGATCACCGGCTCTTCCCAATTACACTGTGATCAGCCGTGACTGGACACGGCTGATCACGTGGTAAAGAGTCTCCGTCGGAGACTCTTTACCGAGATCATAGTTGCCGGGTGTCAGACTGACACCCCGCAACAACGATCGCCGCGATGCGCGCCCCCGGGGGCGCGCAGCGGCTCATAATCCTGAGGACGTCATATGACGTCTGGTCAGGATTATGAAACCACTTTGCCACCGTCAATTTGTAATAGGGCGGGCGGCAAGTGGTTAAAGAAGGTAGACTAATGTCTCTCCAGTACATGACATCCCTATACTCGATACCAGAGAACTGGACATTTCGATATTGGCAGCTGAGTCATGCCTTTAGAACCCTATTTGCACAGAAAATAACTTTGGAGTCAGACTCAGTGGAGTGACTCTTGACCTCCAACACAATGGGATGACCTCTATCCTTCCTCTATCTCTATCTGACAGTAGCCCACAATCAGATCCATTGACAAATGGAAAACTGATATACACACCCTAGATGACGACATGGGAGGAATGTGTTTCCACATACATCCCATCAATGATAGCCACAAGGGACAGATTTATACAGCTCAAATTTTTACATAGGGCCTACTTTACCCTGCAGAGATTAGCCTGGATATTCCCCCAAAGAGACCCACTCTGCCACAGATGTAGACAGGAAATTAGGCTCATTCTGGCATATGGTCTGGTCATTTCCCAAGATCTTACTCTACTGGGAGCAGATAGCCGACAATTTGGCCGAGGTGTCTGGAGTTCGGATCCCGGTGGACCCCCTGACCCTCCTCCTGAGCCATTTGGAGGAGATCCAGGGAGACAGATACAGTTATTTTTGACATTCTCACTTTTTTTTTTGCCAGAAGAGAAATTCTCCTTAAATGGAAGTCAGTCGACCCACCCAGCCGAGAGTCCTGGTGACTTTCTATTAAAGCAGGACTGCCTCTTTATAGACTCACTTATGAGAGCAGACAATGACCTGCAAAATTTGACAAAATATGGTCGGGGTGGATCGATGCAAATGGCTGAATATGTATAGAAAGGTAACCCAGATCCACTCATACCTATGTAATTACTAACTCTGACCCTATTGTGCAGGTGCCAATCAGGAAGCAGACATGTATAGTTCACATGGACCATTACTGGGCAAGCCCAGACAAGTTCTAACTAGCTATTGAATGTTATGGCCCCTTTAGAGGTGGTCTTCAAGTATATGTAGTAGGTGTAGCCCCACATTGGAAGGCAACATTTTAGGTAGGGTAAGGTGATGGGATAGTCGTCACATCCTCCATGTTCACCTCCTCATTGGGCACTAATTGTGGGTCTCATAGGAGGCTTACCTCAGGGAGGAGGAGCTCTACTGGGCTACGTTAGACACTTTCGATAGGGTCATTGCCTTACAAACAGAAAGAGTCTGTAGTCTGCTCAGGAAAGAGTCCATCTCTGGCAGTCTATAGTGGTGGTATCCAGTATTGGCATCTTCAGAGCGGACTGCAAGTCCCAGCAGTTTATTCAGGCTGTCACAGGGTCCTAAGGGCAGATGCACACTCATGGTCACTCCAGGCTCAGCATGTGCACAATTGTGCGCTTATGCTTCCTTTTTTGCTCTCTCTCCCTCCTCTGGTCCACACCCCTGTCCCTTTTTAGAATACACAGGACCAGGGGGGCGGACCCAAGAAAGCCCGCCAAGAAAGAAACAAGAAACATAATTAACACTTATTGCTCCTGCCTGGGGCAGCATAAACTCCACCTGCCTATAAGTTCTTAACTATTACCACCCTCTCTTTTTTTGTTTCCCCCTCTTATCTGTATTGCTTCATTCTTTTCAAACTACCTACTCATCAGCCCAGCAAAAGCAGCATCATCCACTGTTTGGGGGGCATCGACAGATCCCCCCACCATCCTCTTGGTCCTCTATAGCTGGCTGCCTCTTCTGAGTTCAGGCAGCCAGTTGCTGATGATGTGCCAGGCCTAAGATCTGCTGGGAAATGTGATCCCGAGAGGCTGCAGGATCAGGCATAAATTGGTCTGGCTTAGGCTAGAATGGTGGGGCAGTAGGTTCAGGGTTTCGAGGCCATGATAAAAATAATAATAATAATATTAATAAAAAGAAACACACTCACTTATTCACTTATTTCTATTACAAGGGATATTTACATTCCTTGTAATAGAAATACTAGAGATTAAATTTTTTTTAAAAGAGACAGTGTAAAAATAAACAATAAAAAGTAAAATAAATAATAATAAAAAAAATGTAAAGCACCCCCATCCCTCTGTGTTCGCATGCAGAAGTGAACATATATGTCAATTGCGCATGCATATTTAAACGGTATTAAAACCCCACATGTGAGTTATCACCTTGAACATTAAAGCAAGAGCAATAATTCTAACACTAGATCTCCTCTGTAACTCTAAACTAGTAACCTATAAAGGGGTCAAAAGTGTCGCCTATTTAGATTTTTAAGTACCGAAGTTTGTCCGCATTCCACGAGCGAGCACATTTTTAAAGTTTGACATGTTAGGTATCTATTTACTCAGCGTAACATCATCTTTCACATTATACAAAAAAAAAATGGGATAACTATTGTGTTTTATTTATTTTTTAATTCATGTGTATCTTTTCCAAAAAAAATTGAGTTTGCAAAACCACTGTGCAAATACCGTGTAATATAAAAAATTGCAATGATCGCCATTTTATTCCCTAGGGTCCCTGCTAAAAAAAAAGTTATACTGTTTGGGGGTTATTAGTAATTTTTTAGCATAAAATACTGTTTAAACTTGTAAACAAGTGGTTTGTTTTTATGGCTTTGAATTGTTTTGCTCATTTGAAAAGCTCTCATTGGGGGTTATTTATGAAAGGAAAATCCACTTTGCACTGCAAGTGCACGTGGAAGTAAAGTCGCTGTAGATCAGAGAGGGACATGCAAGGAAAATAAAAAACAGCATTTTAGCTTGCACGTGATTGGATGATAAAATCAGCAGAGCTTCCACTCATTTCAGATCTTCCCCTTAGATTTAGAGTGACTGCACTTCCACATATAATGTAATAAAAAAGTAACATTTTAGGACCTTCCCCACATTAAAAAAAAAAAAAAATGTATATAGAATTTATATTTTTGTATATATCTATATCAATATATATCAATATATAGTATAGTTTTCTTTTTTTACCTTTTTGTAAGGGGGGGGTGGTCAGATTAGACAACAACAAAAAGTGGAGTTCAAATAGAAACTTTAAAAAAAATGACAGAGACTGTGAATTTTTTTTTCTCCTTAAAAGGTGTATTTTATTGTTATATGTAAAAGGTGTTGTAAACCCTTGTTTAAAAAAAAAAAAAAATATGTTATACTTACCTCCACTGTGAAGTTCGTTTTGTACAGAGTGGCCCGGTCCTCCTCTTATATGGTCCCTCAGCGGCGCTGGTGGCTCCTCCTCGCATTGAGTGTCCACATTGGAAGAAGCGCTCTCCTTGGTGGACACCTGTGGCCATTCACACATAATGCAGGACTCTGTTCCGACCCCCGGTGCTGCGTCATTGGCGCCAATGGCTGCGTTGCTCTCAATCTACCCAATCAAGACATGAAACGCCAGGTAGAGCTGGTGTGCTCTTTCCCGGCCAGAGAAAGATCGGGTTCAGGTGAGTAAAACGGGGTTTCGGGGGTGGTGGACCACTGAAGGTTTTTCATCATGAGGGTTTACAACACCTTTAAGTAAAAAAAAGGAAAATATCAGTTTAATACTGGGCAGTGGGCACATGATTGTGCTAATAAACCAATACACACTACCGGCCCTGAGTTGGAATTTGCTGCAGATCTTTTACAGTAACCAGCTTAGACAGTTAACAACTCAACTCGGCAGTGCATTCTAAAAAGTCCCCAGCAACAAAACTGAGTGCAAAAAAAGCAAAATCCTAAATAGCCAAGTCTGGTAATGAGTATACACAGGCAAGGTATTCAGCTATATCTATTATGGCAGTCAAGTGTCTTGCTTAAAATTCAATAGTGCACAGAAAAACCTCCCACATTATCACCACATGAGCAGCTGTGATCATTAGCTACAAATTTTAATACATGCCAACAATGTTCTTGATCTTAAATTCACATAAAGATATAATGGCGTCCATCTGGTTGCATAATGGTAGAAATCATGAGGCATTAAAGCAGTAGTTTCAAATACGTTATCATATTCTTTAAGGCCATTTTAAAATTATATGAAAAATAAATTGTTACACAGTTGGATTTTGCCAATGAATGTTATTGAAAAAAAAAAGAAAAAAATGAGCTACATTGCATTTTAGATATGGAGAATATATTAAAAATAAGCATGCAGTTCCCTGTCTAAGTCTAACTGTGAGCAAGCTGAGTCTCTGAATAGCTTTCATTTAATTCAGATTAAATATACAGCAGGAGGAAACTCCTTCTCATTGTACTTTTCTCTCAATGGCATTGTCCTTTCACGTTTCACCTCCTTTTCTGTAATTGTTCTCTTCAATAATATTATTTCATCTTTACACCCACTTCCTTTAAGTTATCTCATGTTGATTTATATTCTGCTTTCATCTATTGACACCTGTCATTCTTGCTTATGAGAACTGGCTCTTGACTGGAGGACAGAATTGTAATAGATTTTTTCATTGCGCGGAAGCATGGTTTAGATCTTAAAGTAAATTGTGTTCACTTTTACATGACTACATCTCCTGCTGATGCAGAAAAACTCATGCCCAAAAGTTCCTGCAAATACCTTTAGGCCGAGAGTCCCCTGGAAAAGAAAGTGCTATTTTGCAAATAATTTCATTACCTGAGGTTAAGACCTGCCCTATTCTCCCTTCCAAATGTCACTGTTGGTCCATTAGTGCAATAGGTAGCCTTGCTGACCACAAGAGAGGTAACCTAAAGTTTGACTTAAAAAAAATGAATGAATGCAAGGATTTTGGCAAAAATTATATCGCCAAAACTAGAAAATTTTAATTCCACCCATTAAGCTGCTTGGGGAAAATTAGTTTGGAAAATAAAACATGATCCCTTAATTTAGACGGTGTACATTTATGGCTGTATTGCCTCCATTTTTCTGCATATTTACACAAAAACAACAACATTGGTCAAAGGACTTTAAATTAAGCAAATTACTTCCAAACAGAACACATAATTGTAAATTTATTGCATACTAACATATATCATATTGACAATTTAATAGACATGATAAAATACCAACAAAAAGTAATTGTACTGAGCTGATCCATAACATGTAAACATAATACACTATAAATTCATACAACATTTTGGATATTTGTATACATTACTTTTTCTGATGGAGATTTAAGCAGATGGACTTACATGAATGCAAAATACATAGCAATCCACAAATTTCTTGCCATCCTAAAATTCTATGTGTTTCATGGATCAATGTCCACTTCCTCAGGACTGGAGTAGATGCAAGAAAATTATAGACCAGCTCAAAAGAAGGGGGAAGATAAATGCTTTTTCTGCTGGTGGACATGGTGAACCTTCTACCCTACTATGGATCTTTACGTATTATTGCTGGCTAATGGTGCCATCACTTATGTACATAAGCTATGGATTCACCTGCTATGGAAACTTGGTCTGCCCTCCGTTTGCTCTCAAGGTCCATTTGGGTCACATCGCCACAGCCTACGGGGAAGACATTCCCTGCCCCCCCCCCCCCCCCCACTTACAGGGCTGGTTCTTTCTCTCCCCCATTTTTTGAGCTGACCTATAATTTTCTTGCATCTACTCCTGAGGCAGTGGACCTTGATCTACGAAACATGTAGAGTTATAGGATGCCAAGAAATTTGTGATTTCGCTATGTATTTTGCTTTCATGTATTCCATCTGCCTAAATCATGTATCTCCATTTGAAAATATCATGTATACGAATAGTACAAATTTTTTTCATGAAATTACAGTGTGTATTATGTTTACTCATTATGGATCATCTCTACACAATTTATTTTTGTTGATATTTTATCATGTCTATTAAATTGTCAACATGAAATCTGCTATTGTGCAATAAATTTACAATCATGTGTACTAATCTGTTTGGAAGTGATTTGCCTCATTTAAAGTCACGTGACCAATGTTCTTGTTTTTGTTTAGGGATGGAGGCTTATTACTCATGGTGCTACAGACCACATCAAAATAAAGAAATCAGCCTATTTGGTGGACTGTTACTTAACATTTTTTACTTTTTCTTTTTCACTGTCTATTTTTTTCTTTAGGTTAAAAAAACTCAACTAATGAGGTTAATTAGGAGCCTTTTTTTTTACATGTGAACAGGCCCAGAGTAGTTAAAAGGAGCGTTTGTAACCAGTTGCACACTAAAAAAACACTTTTTGATTCACATTCTCAAATGACTACTATGCAATTTGAAAATAATACATTTCTCCAAACTCTTCTGATGTTTTGGATAAATGGAAACCCTCATATTTGCTCATCTCTATTTAGGACTGTAAATTGCTATTTACAAAATGAAACACCCTGAAAGATTTTATGTCTTCTGGTAGGTAGTTTTAAGAGAACACAGGATAAGAAAAAAAGTGAGGCAACTTTCAACTTATGCTCCCGGTAAGGCAAAGATCCTTCTTGACTCCATCAATAGCAATCTTATTAATTCCCTGGATCAATCACTCCTTTGATGAATCTTCCTAATTAATGGAGATTACAGTTTCCAGTTAGAAAGGCATCCAATCCACCGATGAATTCACTTATGCTGCCAGCTAACACTAGTGTCAGATCATTTCAAAGTCTGACCACCCTTACGATTGGAATGTGTTTGCTAAGCTGTGGATGAGATGTTTCTCTTCAAGTCAAAGAGGAGGTACCCTTGTCACTGACAGAGTGCTTATGATGAAAAGCTCATTATAAAGTTCCTTGTAATGACTTCTAATAAATTACTGGTAATTTATTCTTCTTTGGGATGCCTTTTTAAAATAGTCAAAAAAATATTGAGATTGGTTTATTAAAGGCAAACAGGCTGTAGACTTTGCTAGGGATTTTTCCCTCTGCTTAGTGAACGTGGTAGAATTTTATTTTACAAATAATAACTAAACAGGAAAATAAAAAAGCAATATTTTTGCTTGTACATAATTGTATAATGGAAGTCAGCAGAGCTTCACCTTATTCACTAAGCTAAGGAAAAATTCCCTTTCAGATATTTCACAAGAACAATCATACCATAAATGTATGGTAGCCAACAAAATTTCACACCTTTCTGATGGATGTAAAGATGACAGAATTACAATTTACCCTACACACAAAAACTGATTTACTAAAACTGGAGAGTGCAAAATCTGGAGCAGCTCTCCATAGAAACCAATAAGCTTCCAGTTTTTATTGTCAAAGCTTTATTGAACAAGCTGAAGTTAGAAGCGGATTGTCTACCATGCACAGCTACACTGGATTTTGCACGCTTTAGTTTTAGTAAATCAACCCCCATGCTTATTCTCTCTTGACACGTCAAAAAATTGACAAACCTTCATCTATGTGTGATGTCATGTTATGTGATCCAGATGAACCCCTTCCCGCCTGCCCTGACATCCCTTTACATCCCATGACATCCCTTTAAACACTTAGGCACACCCAGGATGTATGAGGGATTGGCAATGATGTGACCACTGTCAAAGTAGTCTCATGATCAGAAGCCAGTCCCGCCGACTACTGATCTTTACCCCAAACCAAGAGCTATCTTTGTGTTGGGAACATGAAGTGAGAGCACACTCAGCACATAAACATTGGCTGCCCAGGAATGCATCTGTGCAGCATGTGGGCATTAAAGCCCACTCTTTTTCCACCACACATACTGCATATGTTGGACGGACATAATGGGGTTAAATGACCCGTGAACCATGACCCACTGAAAAATATATTTGGATTACGTGAAAGGACTCACAGTTATATTTGAATTATATATACAAAGGAATTTATAAAGAGTGTCTAAGATGCGCATTAGAATTCCAACATGCCTCCACAAAGCAAATGTCATTGCAAGCTACAGATTCGTGTACCTGCTTTAGACAGGTACATGAATCCAGGGCAAGTACCACATATGGAGGCATACTGAGGCCAGATGGTCCAGATGTATGTAACAGATGGTCCATATGGACACTCCAGCCTTATTGCAGACCTGAGAGAGGCTTACCTGATTGGGAACTAGTGTCTCAGCTTTTCCATCAGGTCCCATCTACTGCACCAGTACGGGGTGTTTGGAGACTTTTGCTATGTAGCAGACAGAGTTCTTAAGAACCAGTGACAGGGAGGGGGTAGGGCCACTCTGCTACACTGCATACAGGGACAAGTACTCTGCCTGTCTCTGTATGCCAACTAAGCCCTTGTACACATGGTCGGAGATTCCGACGGAATGTGTCCGATCCTACCGTTTTGTCGGATATTCCGACTGTGTGTGGTCTGCATCGGACTGTTTCCGTCGGAGTATCCGACAGACCAACTTTTCCAACTTGCCGGTAAAATTTTCTGACAAAATGCTCCGATCGGACATACTTCGATCATGTGTAGAGAAGTGCCACACATGCTCAGATCAAATTCCTACACCAAAGCTATTGGCTACTAGCGTGAACGTAGTCCCGTCATAACAAAATAACGTCATCACGTTGGATTTTCCGACAACTTTGTCCGACCGTGTGTATGCAACAGTTTTAGACAAAATCCGATGGACAAAATCCGACGGATTTGGTTGTTAGAATCTCCGACCGTGTGTACAAGGGCTTAGAGTTGATCTTAATTACCTCCAGTTTCGTTATCTACAAACTGGTGGTAACTATTTTTGAAATGAGTGTCACTTTGCAAAAGTGGAGCTCTTAAGAACTAACTGAATCTGCAAAATGTGTTGCTAAGGTTAGCATAACGGGCAGCAGGTATTTTTTTAATCTGGCACTAGCTATTTTAAAGGTCCATAGCACCAGAAAAGAAGTTGTTGAGGCAATTGAAACCGTGAAGTCTACAGTCTAGAAGACAAACATGAGGAGTCATTAGGATTGCTAGTCAATGCCCCCCTCCCTGTAGCTTTATCACCTACCTAGCATACCTAGGGAAGCAGGGGGAATGGCAGGATCACCAGATATTTTACACAAAGGAAGCAATGCAAACAGAATAGGATACCGTATTTATCGGTGTATAACACGCACTTTTTCCCCCTTAAAATCGGGGGAAGTCGTGGGTGCGTGTTATACGCCGATCCCCACTGTCTGTGAGGCAAAAAGACCGAGCGCCGCCGAAAAATACCGAGTATGGGCGGGACTGCAAGCTGAGCCGAGCCGAGTACACAGTAGAGTCGGCTCGGTCTTTTTTGGCAGCGCTCGCAGAAACAGCAGGGAGGCGGGACTACGAGCGGAGCCGAGCAGACGGCTCGGTCTTTTTCGGCGCCGCTCTGTATTTTTCGGCGGCGCTCGCTCAGTCTGTCTCGGCAGCGGGATATTTAAACGTGGAAGGCTGCAAACGGCGCTGGGCGAGCTGGAAATGACACTGGCAAGCTGCAAATGACACTCTGCAAGGCTGCAAACAGCGGTGGGCAAGCTGCAAATGACACTGATCATTCTTCAATGATGGACAAGGCTGCAGATGCACACTGATAAGGCTGCATTGACGGGCATTTAAAGGTTTTTTTTCCTTTAAACTTCCCTCCTAAAACTTTTTTCCTTAAAATGCCCTCCTAAACTTGGGGTGCGTGTTATACGCCGGTGCGTGTTATACGGCGATAAATACAGTACTTTTTAATACAAGTACATGGTACAGCAAACACATATCGGGAATATGAAATGTTGGGGGTAACATATTCTTTAATTCTATGCATTTCTGCTATTCCTTGATAAATTCTATCCACAGCACTGGTCTCTAGTAGTGTACTAACAATGCTAAGAGCTCTTATTCTACCGATTCTTGGTTTTAGCATTTTTTATGTTGAGAGAGAGAAGGACACCAGTGGATCCTGTCCACACTTTAATACACTTTTATACACTTTAACCACCTCGCGCCCGCCCTATAGCCGAATGACGGCCGTAGGGCAGGCGCGTTCATCCGGGAGGCCGTCCCTGGACGTCCTAATGTTTACTTTCGCAATGCGCTCCGCCGTGGGCGCGCATCGCGGAAGTTCTGTGTTCGCCGTGTCCCCCGGGGACAGGCAAACACAGATCGCTGTAAACGGCCAATCACAGCCGCCGTTTACAGCACAATCGGCGTGTTCAATGGGAGATGATCTCATATGTAAACATATGAGATCATCTCTCAGCGCCGCTCTCCCTCCTCACACAGACAGAGTGTGAGAGGGGAGAGATGAAGCAGCCGTTCTGCTTTCCTTTGTTTTGATAAAAAAAAAAGTTAAAAAAAAAAGTGCCATCCTCCCCCAGCAGTGCCATCCATCCTCCCCCAGCAGTGCCATCCATCCTCCCCCAGCAGTGCCATCCTGCCCCAGTGCCATCCGCCCCAGTGCCATCCACCCCAGTGCCATCCACCCCAGTTCTACCTGCCCCCAGTGCTACCTGCCCCCAGTGCCACCTGTTGTCAGTGCCATTTGTCCCCAGTGCAATCTGTCATCAGTGCCACGTATAAGTGCCATCTGTCATCAGCGCCACGTGTCATCAGTGCCACATAGTGCCATCTGTCATCAGGGCAACGTATCAGTGCCATTTGTCATCAGTGCCACCTGTCAGTGTCACGTGCCATCTGTTGTCAGTGTCACGTGTCATCAATGCCACTTATCAGTGCCATCTGTCATCAGTGTCACGCGTCATCGGTGCCATGTATTAGTGCCACCTGTCATCGGTGCCATGTATTAGTGCCACGTGTATTCAGTGCCACGTATTAGTGCCACGTGTCATCAGGGCCACGTATAAGTGCCACATGTCATCAGTGCCATGTATAAGTGCCATCTGTCATCAGTGCCACATATTAGTGCTATCTGTCATCAGTGCCACGTGTCATCAGTGCCACGTATAAGTGTCATCATTGCCACGTATCAGTGGCATCTGTCATCAGTGTCACGTGTCACGTGTCATTATCCTGGTGCTTCAAAAGTGTAATAAATAGTCAACAAGTTAGATGTGTAATTTATGTTCCTAGAACACATGATGGTGCTACCTGCATGTTGGGCCTCTCTATGTGGCCAGGCTGTGAAAAAGTCCCACACATGTGGTATTGTAATACTCAGGAGGAGTAGCAGAATTTTTTGGGGGGTGTCATTTGTGGTATACACATGCCATGTGAGAGAAATAACCTATTACAATGACAATTTTGTGGAGAAAAAAAATGAAAAATCTTAATTTTGCAAAGAATTGTGGGAAAAAAATGACAACATCAAAAAGCTCACTATGCCTCTTACTAAATACCTTGGAATGTCTACTTTCCAAAAAGGGGTCATTTGGGGGGTATTTGTACTTTCCTGACTTGTTCGGGTCACAAGAAGCGAGATAGGCCACCAGTACATCAGATGTGATCAATTTTGTGCGATTCGCACCACAGCTTGTAGACTCTCTAACTTTCACAAAGACCAAATAATATCCACTAATTTGGGTTATTTTTACCAAAGATATGTAGCAGTATAAATTGTGGCCAAAATGTATGAAGAAAAATTAATAATTTGCATAATTCTGTCACAGAAACAAAGAAATATGCGTTTATTTTCAAAATTTTCGGTCTTTTTTCATTTATAGCGCAAAAAATTTAAACCCTAGAGGTGATCAAATACCACCAAAAGAAAGCTCTATTTGTGGGAAAAAAAGGACAAAAAAGTCATTTGGGTACAGTGTTGCATGACTGAGTAATTGTCATTCAAAGTGTGAGCACCGAAAGCTGAAAATTGGTCTGGGAAGGAAGGGTGTTTAAGTGCACAGTAAGCAAGTGGTTAATATGGGCCCTATGGTCTGTAGTTATAACCTTGCCCTTGCCCTTGCCCTATAACCTACTTGCCTCTTTTGAATTGTGAGCTGTATTGGATTTTCGTCAGACATATCGTTTGGTGTTCAGGCCAAATAATTTAATTTTAGTCTCATCTGACCACCTTTAATGCACCTTGAAGATTCTGAGGCCACATGGAAAAAGGTGAGATGAGACTAAAATTGAATTATTTGGCCACCTAATGATATGTCCAGCAGAAATCCAATACAGCTCCCCATTCATATAATACCATTCCTACAGTAAAGCATGGAGATGGCCCCTGTTATGGGGGTGTTTCTCTGCAGCAGGGACTGGAGCACTTGTCAGAAGGAATAATGAACAGAGCAAAATACTATCAAATTCTTGAGGAATATCTGCTGCCCTTTGCCAGAAAGTTGTCAATGGGAAGAAGGTTTACTTTCCAACATGACAATGACCCAAAGCACACAGCAAAAATGACCACACAGTGGTTGAAGGCCCAGACTTAAATTTTTCCATTGAAAATTTGTTGAATGACTTGAAGACTGCGGTCCACAAATGGTTGCCGTCAAATTTAACTGAACTTGAGCAGTTTTGCAAAGAAAAGTGGACAAATATTGCAAAGTCTAGATGTGCAAAGTCAGTAGAGACATATCCCAACAGACTAAAGGCTGTAATTAAAGCAAAAGGTGGTTCAACAAAATACCGACACAAGGGGTTGATCCTTTTTCTAATTCAGTGATTCTGTTTTTTTCTGACATGTTGGTGTTATATCTTTTACTGTGTTATAAGTTGCGCTAGTAAATACAGCTGGATAAAACAAAAACTGTGTCTGTCTTCATTTCAGACTGCAAAGCAACAAAATCTTATTATTTTAAAGAGGATGATTTGTTCCTATACCCACTGTATATTACATTTTATATAGCTGCTGGGAGAGGCATGTAGGGAAATGCTATAAAGAGAGTCACTTGAGTGACATTTTTAAGTCTGCTGGGGCAAGATGAAGGTGCCCAGCAGAAGTTCAAGGCTTTTAGATGTCTCAGAGGTGGCTTTACAGTTAAATAATGTGTAAAAGGGGGGTGTGGCTTAGCGGTTGATGTAGGAAGACGTCTGCGACTGGAGCTCCACCGGCCATCCGTGCATTTATCCTTCCAGCCTTGCCCACACAGCTGCTTTTGGAGCCATCCTGCGTTGCCGACCACAGGGAGACCCCCGGACCACCGCTGCACCCACCGAGAGACCGGCAACCATGTACAAATGGTATAACGGAGGCAGATCACAGACGGACCCCCCAGGCCAAGATGGTGCCGGCGCGAGGCGTGCGGTCAAAGACCAGTATATGGAGGCTGCACAGAAGCTCCTGTATGTGGGAAAACGTACAAAGATGCCTTAGCTGGCCAGCCCACATCCAGAGGTACCCCTGGAAGTTCCCCGGAGGCAGATGATACAGTCCCCTTGGAGGATGACGATGGATTGTCAGCTGCATGGCACACAGTGAGTATCCCTAAAGGTGCTATGCTTGGGACACAGATTACCATCCCTAATGCAACTGATGTAGAGCCCACATTAAGAGACATATTCACTGCTGTGACTTCATGTAATCAGTCCATCACTGCTCTCTCTGAAGATATAAAAGGAGTTAAAGCTGAAATAACATTTGTCCGCCGTGATATGCAAAAACGTAGAGAGAGGACATCCGCCCTTGAAGGCAGGCTAGGCACAGTGGAGGATGACCTGACCCTCATGCAACGGGACCTAAAATATAATTGTCATCTTACTGAGCAGCATGCTGTGCGACTTGATGAAATGGAAAATCGTATGAGGCGCAACAACATACGCGCTTTGGGAATCCCGGAACGCCCTGAGGGTAAAATCCGGTTGACTTTATAGAAAACTGCCTAATCTCCATGTTTGGTAGGGAATCCCTCTCGCTACTTTTTGCGGTGTAATGTGCACACAGAGTGCCCTCGTGCCCGTTACCTCTGGGTAACCACCCCAGACCCTTTCTGTTTAAGTTACTTAATTACAGAGACAGAGACACGATTCTCTCTAAAGCAAGGGGCTTGCCTGACAAAATGGAGATTGACAACTCTAGATTTTCACTGTTTCTGGACTTTTCAGCGGAGCTACAAAAATGACGTCAAACGGAGACTCCGAGATTTAAATGTACAATATGGCATGTTATACCCAGCCCGACTCCGTGTCACTGCACTGGGCTCGACACACTTCTTTAATCAGCCTGCAGCGGTGGCACAGTGGCTGGACTGAGAGGACAACACACTCAAGGCTGCAAGACAGCAAAGACCACCTCTGTCGAAGTGAGGCCTGATCAAGACAAGCTAACTGGAATAACATTTACACAGGTCCGGCGGAGTGTAAAGGACTTTGTATTAGCTACCGGTTCACTAGTGCTCCATGTTACCTGCGCCTGTGAAACCCCACTTGTCACCTAGAAGTAACTTCTATGGGTGTTTCCATAGCCTCCCCCCCCCCCCAGAGTTTCTGTTTGGGGCAATTTCTACTCTAACCCTATGGGTTGAGAGCCCTGTTGGCTCCATCCAGGACACTGCTACGACTTCATACTCTTGGGTTGTTGTTTTTTTCCTCTTTTTGTTTCCTTTTACCTTCAGAACCGCACAGGACACTGACTGCCTACCCTAGAATCCGAAACCGCCTATGCGTTTTCAGGGCGCATATACGGCACACGTACTGTATCTGGGTCCTTCAGGTATCGCTGTAAGCAGATCGCTTATGACTGTTAAGTTTAATTTAATTGCATTTGCCTGCCTTAGTCCACTTGTTGATACCCATGCTGCTTATGTACTTAAGTGTAATGTTTACAAATGTCGGCTACTATTAGATTCCTCTCATGGAACGTTAGAGGGCTGGGAAATCCGGTGAAAAGACTGGCAGTATTGGGGCACCTTAGGGAGATGAAGGCTGGAATTATGTGTCTACAGGAGACCCATTTTGCTCTGGACAGCGTCCCTAGCTTTAGTCCTAGAGTATATACTACCCAATTCCACTCTGCATACTCTGCATATGCCAGGGGAGTGAGCATTCTGATTCCTCAGGATGCACACTTTTCCTGCTCCCAACAAGTTATTGACCCAAGTGGACGGTACATTTTCTTACTGTGTAAAATAGCCCATGTTACTTGCGTTATTGCCAACATTTATATACCACCCCCATACTCAGCGGAAGTTCTTAGATGCCTGGCTGGGTTTATGGCACGGTTCCCCGATATACCCCTGTTGGCAATGGGGGACTTTAATAATTATCTGAACTACAAATGGGATAAGGTGCCTGTTCCCCCCCTCATACCCTCCCGGCAGGATGGTGACACTCCCTTTGCAGCACTACTTGCTGAACTTGGCCTGACGGATATGTAGAGGAGTGCCCACCCCCAGACCAGACTGTACTCATGCTGCTCTGCGGCCTATGGCAGCCTGTCCAGGATTAGAGATGGAGATAGGCACGTTTCTGATCACTCTTCTCTTCGGGTTGAGATTACGTTGTCCCTTGTTGTTAGACCACGGGGATGGAAGCTTAATCCTTTTTGGTTTACACTCTTTCCGTCGCCTGACCCCATAGCAGACAGTCTTAAATTCTTTCTACAGGACAATGTGGGTTCGGCCCCACTGGGAAGGGTCTGGGATGCGGCTAAAGCCTTTCTGTCACGTACCTAGTGGTGAGCCCGGAATGCAGAAGGAGACCTCTCTTGCGTCCCCGACTCACGGCCCCTGATGATGGTGACAGGAGGCACGGGAGTCTCAGGTAGCACGAGTGCCTGGCAGGATCAACAGCCGGTGGATGGATCTGGCTGACTTCAGGAACTGTAGCTGGACAAGCAGGCCCCAGTGACAGCAGACAGGAACCAGTAGACAGCAGGAGACCAACAGGAACAGGTGGATAACTCAGGGGCAGGCACATAGAAGAGTCAGGCAAGCCGGGTCAAACCAGACAGTCAGTACAGGACAAGATGCAGCCGGCAGAGGCAGGAACGTGGAACAAGCTGGGTCGGTAACGGATGAGCACGAATGGACCAGAGGATGAGACAGGGGCAGAGTCGTAGACAAGCCGGAGGTCAGAGGCAGGCAGAAGGCAGGGAAGGCCGGGTCGATACACAAACAGATCAGATTCAGGTAATAGTCTCAGGAACGCTGTAGATCAAGCAGCAAGATCAGAAGGGAGAACTGAGTTTAAATAGCCGGCCTGGCGCCGGTAACCGTGCGCGCGCGCACCCGCGCACACGTGAACGCGCGCACCCACGCGACCGCGAACGCGCACAACCGTGCGACAACGCGCAACCTGGCGACCGTGGACACGTGCACCAGGCACCCGCAGGCGCGCACAGACAGGTGACGGACCACTGTCCCCAGCCAGCCTTTCCTGACATTGCCCCCTCCCAAGGGGCAGCCTCCGGATGCCCAACCGGGCCATTTTCTCAGGATGGGATCTCTTGAAGGCCTGTATCAGATGCTTGGCATGTATGTTGGTTTCAGGCTCCCATGAGTTTTCCTCGGAACCGTACCCCTTCCATTTAATGAGAAATTGGACACAGTTATTTCTCTTCCTGCAATCCATTATTGCCTCCACTTCGAACTCCTCTTCACCATTGACCATAATAGGAGCAGGGAGATCTGTGGCTCGTCCTGGGAAAGGGTTAGAGATGGCGGGTTTCAGGAGAGAAACATGAAAAACGGGGTGTACCCGAAGTGTTTCTGGCAGTTCCAGTTCGTAGGCCACCTCATTGATTCTCCTCTTGACTGTGAAGGGACCCAGAAACTTAGGGCCCAATTTCTTTGAAGGGCAAGCGAGTCGGAGGTTAACTGTAGACAGCCAAACCTGGTCTCCAGGTTTCAGAATAAGTTCCCCCCGTCTGTTTTTATCAAAAGTCTCTTTGTTTAGCGCTTGTGCTCTGGTCATGGTTTCCTGCAACAGTTTATTGTTGATATTGAAAAAATCCACAGTCTTGAGAACGGCTGGCACAGAACATTCAGGAACAGAGTTAGGAAGGAATGATGGGTGGAAACCATAATTGGCAAAAAACCGGGTCTGCTTGATGGTAGAATGGATGGAATTATTATAAGCGAACTCGGCCAGTAGCAACAGAGAGAACCAGTCGTCCTGAGAAAAGGAAGAAAAGCAGCGTAGATACTGCTCAAGAGTCTAGTTAGTTCTCTCTGTCTGCCCATTTGTCTGAGGGTGGTATGCAGAAGAAAAAGATAGCTCGATGCCAAGGGAACTGCATAGTGTTCTCCAGAAACGAGAGGTAAACTGCACCCCCCTATCTGATATGATGTTGGCTGGAACTCCATGAAGTCTGATGACTTCCCTGATAAAAACTTGTGCAGTTTCCGGTGCTGATGGTGTTCCTTTCAAGGGGATGAAGTGTGCCATCTTGGACAGCCGATCCACTACCACAAAGATGGCCGTATGGCCTTCTGAAGGGGGAAGTTCAACAATAAAGTCCATGGAGATTAACTTCCAGGGTCTCTCTGGAGCAGGTAGAGGTTTGAGCAGGCCCCAAGCCCTGGCCTTATTACCCTTGCTGCGATTACAGATGGTACAAGACTCCACATATCTTTTGCAGTCCTTTGCAACTTGGGGCCACCAGAACGTGCGTTGCACAAGGTCAGACGTCTTGGAGACACCGAAGTGGCCGGCTAGTACATGGTCATGGCAGAGCCCGAGTATGGTGGCCCGAAGGTTTTCTGGAATGAAGATTTTGTCCTCAAGCCAGAACAGACCGTCTTTTGCAAGCAGCCTTGCTCCTGCAGGAGGGGGGTCTTCACTGGAGGCTTGCTTAATCCGGCTTAACAGATCTTCCTGGAGAAGGAGAAAGTTTTCCGCCGACAGAATAGTATCCGGAGAGGTAGGTACTTTGGGATCATTGAACATGCGGGACAATGCGTCCGGTTTGGTATTTTTTGAACCCGATCTGTAGGTGACATGGAAGGCAAACCTGGAAAAGAACAGCGCCCACCTGGCTTGACGCGGCTTCAACCTTCTAGCAGATTTCAGGTACTCCAGGTTTTTGTGATCCGTATAGATCAGGATCTGGTGAGCTGCTCCTTCCAGAAGGTACCGCCACTCCTCCAAAGCCGCTTTTATTGCTAATAGTTCCCTGTCTCCCACATCATAATTTCTTTCAGGAGCAGAAAGCTTGCGTGAAAAGAAGCCAACAGGGAACAGAAGAGACTTGGGGCCTTGTCGTTGTGAGAGTACTGCCCCAACGGCGATGCATCAACCTCCAGAACAAACGGGAGAGCCGGGTCAGGGTGTTTCAGTACGGAAGCGGAGGTAAAAAGTCTCTTAAGGGTGTCAAAAGCAGTTTGAGCTTCGGGAGTCCAATGAAATCAAACTCCCTGCTTGGTCAGCTGGGTAATAGGTGAGATGATGGCTGAGAATCCTTTAATAAATTTCCGATAAAAGTTCGAAAAGCCCACAAACCGCTGAACACCCTTTTTATCCACAGGAGCAGGCCACTCAAGGATAGCGGAAATTTTTTGAGGGTCCATTTTAATGCCCTCAACAGAAATGATTAGTCCCAGAAACTGTATACTCTGTTGTTCAAATTCACACTTCTCTGGTTTTGCATAAAGGCCATGCTGACGGAGTCGCTCTAACACACACTTGACATGTTGACGATGGCTACTGATGGAGGCAGAAAAGATCAAAATGTCATCCAGGTAGATGATGACAAATAGGTCCAGGAAGTCTCTGAAGATGTCATTTATAAAATGCTGGAAGGTGGCGGGGGCGTTGCAGAGCCCAAACGGCATAACTAGATATTCGAAATGTCCGAATCGGGTGCGAAAAGCTGTCTTCCATTCGTCACCCTCTCTTATGCGGACCAGATTATAGGCCCCCCGTAGGTCTAATTTAGTAAAAATGACTGCTGCCCCCAGTCTCTGGAAAAGTTCTGGCACCAAAGGGAGAGGGTATCGGTTTTTAATGGTCACCTTGTTTAGTTCCCGATAATCGACACATGGCCGAAGGGTATAGTCCTTTTTTTCCACAAAGAAAATGCCAGCTCCTGCAGGGGATGTGGAAGAGCGGATGAATCCTTTCTTAAGATTTTCGTCAATATAGTCCTTGAGTGCAGCCAGTTCCAGTTCAGTTAAAGGAAAAATTCTTCCAAATGGTACTTCGGCCCCAGGGAGGAGCTCGATAGGACAGTCATAGACCCGGTGAGGGGGAAGAGTCACTGCACCTTTCTTGCTGAAGACATCCATGAAGTCGTGGTATGCCTCTGGAACTAATTGGCGAGCTTCCGTATCCAGGCACATCAGAGCTGTGGGCTGGTTGGGAGTCTTTGGTAGACAATGTTGGAAGCAATAGGGTGAGGGAAAGGTAACATCTCTGGTAGTCCAGTCAATGCAAGGGTTGTGGGCCTGGAGCCAGGGCATTCCCAGGATAACAGGAAACAAGGGTGAGGTGATGATGTCAAGACATAAAAGTTCATGGTGAAGATTGGATATGCTGGCAGAGATGGGGATGGTTTCCTGGGTGACAGGACCAGACCGGATCCATCGGCAAGATGTATCAGTAGTCCTTGGGTCTTGGAGCGTAGTGGTGTGTGGTGTTTTGCTGCAAAAACAGAGTCCATAAAGCAGCTGCATGCTCCCGAGTCAACGATAGCGGGAACCTGGATGTTCTTTCCGGGGAGCTGCAACAAAACGGAAAAAGCAAGATGAGGGGAAGCATTGGTGATTGCAAGGACTTGATCAGCAGAAGGAGGAAGCCACTTAAGGATCTTGGTTGGGCAGGACCTCACGTAGTGCCCAGGCTCCCCACAATACATGCACAGATCATTCATGCGGCGACGCTGACGTTCTTCAGGTGTGAGCATTGGTCATAGCAAACCCAGCTGCATAGGCTCCGGCACATCAGTAGTAGGAGTAGACTGAGCTGGTGGCATAGTACTCGAGTAACTGGGCACTCTTGGCAACATCCAGGTGGGACGTGACGGACCAGCGGCTCTCTCTGACCTGCGTTCACGTAGGCGCCTGTCAGTCTGTATGGATAGATTGATTAATTCATCTAGAGTCTGAGGAACCCCTACACGGGCGAGTTCATCTTTCAGGGGATCAGACAGACCCAACCGGAACTGGTAGCGGAGAGCAGCATCGTTCCAATTGGTGTCTGCACTCCAACGCCTGAATTCTGCAACGTAGTCCTCTGCGGCCCTGCGACCCTGCTGTAATGCATGGAGAGCGGCTTCGGCTGTTGCTGAGAGCTGAGGGTCCTCATAGATTCGGGCCATCGCATTAAAAAAGGTGGTCAAGTTGGAAAGTTCGTCAGCCTTTTGTTCAAGAAGGCGATGTGCCCATGTCTGGGGTTCATTCTGGAGCAAGGAGATCACAAAGCCCACTTTGGTGGCTTCCAAAGAAAAAGTCTGTGGCTGAAGAGCAAAGTATAACTCGCAGGAGTTGCGAAAGGCCCTGAATTTGCTGCGTTCACCAGAAAATCTTTCAGGCGTGGGCACTCGAGGTTCAGGGGGTAACATCACCACTGCTGGTGGAACAGGCATGCTGGCAGAGGCGGATGGTGACCCCTGGATAGTAGCTGGCGGGGAGAGGGCTTGAACACGTTCCTCCAAACGGGAATAGCTTTCTTGAAGGCCTTTAACTGCCTGGGTCAAACCCGCCAGATGCAAACACAGTTCATCCAAAGGAGAGGCTCCCTGCGCGGGCTCGGTCATGGCTGCTTGATACTGTCATGTACCTAGTGGTGAGCCCAGAATGCAGAAGGAGACCTCTTTTGCGTCCCCGACTCACGGCCCCTGATGATGGTGACAGGAGGCACGGGAGTCTGAGGTAGCACGAGTGCCTGGCAGGATCAACAGCCGGTGGATGGATCTGGCTGACTTCAGGAACTGTAGCTGGACAAACAGGCCCCAGTGACAGCAGGCAGGAACCAGTAGACAGCAGGAGACCAACAGGAACAGGTGGATAACTCAGGGGCAGGCACACAGAAGAGTCAGGCAAGCCGGGTCAAACCAGACAGTCAGTACAGGAACAGATGCAGCGGGCAGAGGCAGGAACGTGGAACAAGCCGGGTCGGTAACGGATGAGCACGGATGGACCAGAGGATGAGACAGGTGCAGAGTTGTAGACAAGCCAGAGGTCAGAGGCAGGCAGAAGGCAGGGAAGGTCGCAGGTCAGGCCGGGTCGATACACAAACAGATCAGATTCAGGTAATAGTCTCAGGAACGCTGTAGATCAAGCAGCAAGATCAGAAGGGAGAACTGAGTTTAAATAGCCGGCCTGGCGCCGGTAACCGTGCGCGCGCGCACGCGAACGCGCGCACCAAAGCACACGCGAACGCGTGCACCAGCGCGACCGCGAACGCTTACATACCGCGCGACCGCGCGCAACCGGGCGACCGCAAACACGCGCACCAGGCACCCGCAGGCGCGCACAAACAGGTGACGGACCACTGTCCCCAGCCAGCCTTTCCTGACACTTTCTAAGGGGACAGTTTATCACAGTTATTAATGGTATAAAAACAAACACTAAGGCATGGGAAAGGGAGGTAAGCAGGGTGCTTAGGGAGTCGGAGGCCGCTTATATTGCCGACCCCTCGGAGGTCACCAAAAAGGCCTGGCTGGGGGCACATCCCATGTCTAGTCAACTTGCGCTTCAGCTAGCAGAAAATAAGAGATTTTTCTTTCAACAAATGCACTTTGAGGAGGGAGAGTCCACCGGACATATGTTGGCCCTGCTGGCACGGGCCCAGGGATCTGCCCCTGTGGTTTCTTCCCTGCGGGACATGCAGGGGATAGCCCATACAGACACCTCTGAGATTTTGCGAATTTTTAGATCATTCTATGCAGACCTATACTTTTCTAAGGTACAACCTAGTGACGATGAGATAACGCACTTCCTTGGTGGCTGTGAACTTCCTTGCTTGTCTGCCTCGGGTGGGGCACTGCTGAATGTTCTGGTAACAGAAAACAAACTAGTCTTAGCATTAGCACAAACCCACAATAACAAAGCCCCAGGGGTGGATGGGCTTCCATCCGAGGTTTACAAGCGATACGCAGCCATATTACTGCCCACACTTCTAAAAGTATTTAACAATGCCTTAAAAACTGGTACCCTACCTGACTCCATGAATGAAGCAGTTATAATAGTAATTCTAAAACCAGGCAAGGTGGCGACATCTCCTGATTTCTATAGACCCATCTCCCTTCTTACGACGAATGTTAAGCTACTTGCAAGAGTGTTAGCGACAAGACTGTCCCAGGTCATACAAATATTAATCCATAGAGATCAGTCGGGGTTTATACCCACGCGATCTACGGCCCAAAATATTCAAGGTTTATTTCTAAATTTACAAATCCCAGTGGTAAATCCGGGTAATCAGGCCATCCTCTAGCTGGACGCTGCCAAGGCCTTCGACAGTGTCGAATGGCCTTACCTGTGGAGGGTCTTGGAGAGAATGGGTCTAGGCAAAGTATTCATCTGCTGGGTCAAACTGTTGTATGCCCAGCCGTCAGCCCGTATTCGGGTTAATGTGGAATTGTCAGACTCATTTTCGCTGTTCAGGGGCACAAGGCAGGGGTGCCCTTTGTCACCCCTGCTGTTTGCCCTGGCACTGGAACCACTAGCATTATCGGGTTTAGAAGGCACACAGGCGTGGATGTGGTGTCATTGTACGCAGATGATACCCTGATATACTTAGGTGACACTCAGGGCTCCCTGACGGCGACCATGAACCTGATCAAATTGTTTGGCACATTATCCGGCTTCTCAATAAATTGGGATAAGTCGGTGTTGCTGCCCTTGACCCCACTGACGGTACCTCTCCCTGCGTGTGCGTCCATGATTCAAACAGTGCCATCCTTTAGATATCTAGGGGTGCTGGTATCTCCGGAGATCGTAAATGATGCCACTCTGAACCTTTTACCTTTATTACTTAAATTCAGGAAGAAATGTAAAATCTGGTGTAAACTACCGCTATCCGTAGTGGGGAGAGCTAACCTTATAAAAATGGTGTGGGCTCCACAGTTACTCTATATCTGCCATAACTCCCCGATATGGATTCCTAAACGTTGGTTTGACAAGATAGATTCACAGTTCAGGGAATTAATATGGCACAAAAAGACTGCTAGACTTAGTCTATATACTCTACAATATAAAAAGGATGAGGGAGGTCTAGCGGTGCCGCATGCTAGAACATACTTTCTGGCTTCGCAGCTACAGCAACTGGGTGGCTGGGGATTGGATGACCCCCTGGATCCGGTACGTAGAAGGCTTGGCACCTCTGGAGACCCGGGCGTAGCATTATTTGATCTGGAGGCAGGATACACAGACGTGGACAGGGGCTCCCCAACCATCATTTTGTTGAATACCCTATGGTCGCACGTTAAGCGGTTGCTACAGGTGCGTGATTTCTTAACGCTCACTCCTATCTGGGGGAATGCTAATTATGGTGAACTTTTTAAACTTAGGGGCTTTGGCACCTGGAGAGAGAGAGGCCTTCCATACCTTCCACAACTGTACCGTGGACAGGTGTTGAAGTCCTTTATGAAAATGCAGGCGGAATTTGGCATACCTCGTAATGATTTTTTCAAGTACCTACAACTGCAACACTTGCTACAGTTGCAATCTCGGAGTATGCCACTTCGCCTAACTGACCATACCATGGTGCAGGGGATCCTAATGGAGAGAGAAAAGAAAGGTATGATCTCTAGGGGGTACAACATTATTCTTAGTGCCATCCAAGATTCGGCCACATTACCGTGTCGGAGGAAGTGGGAGGCGGATCTGGGACCGATGGACGAGGAGACATGGAATCTTTGCCTGGCCTCCACCCCTTTGGTCTCGATTTCGGCCTCTCACAAACTGTCACACCTCTATTTATTACACAGGATAGGACACCCGCCAAACTGCATAGTTGGGGTATCCGAGACACACCCTTATGCCCTAAGTGCATGAGGGACCATGGTGACCTCCTGCATATGTTCTGGAGATGACCGAAATTGGTACGCTATTGGAGTGAGATCATTGAGACCATCTCTCAAGTATTTTCGATCACCATTCCAAGAAGCCCAGCAGTGTGCCTGCTGGGTGCCCTGGACGAGGAGTTGCTGACGCCAGCCTCTCACACAGTGAAAATCCGTTTACTTTATGTAGCTAGAAAACTAATAGCACAGCTGTGGATTACGCCCAGGGTCCCCACTCGACAACGGTGGCTTGACCAAGTGAACAATATGCTAATTAGGGAAAAATTGACGTACCAGCACAGGAATGCACCACACAAGTTCTACAAAATGTGGTAGAGTTTGTTGGAGGTCTCAGGGCTGGCACCTCATCAACTGGTCCAAAACAGATTGCTACAGGGATAGGTCAAGTGTAACGGGCATCATACTCTGGAGAAATTTTACCCACTGATTGATCATGGGAGGGGCAACAAATGGGGCTATGCCCAGCTAAATATTGTATAGTGCCTGGAAGCTGGGGAATGTCTTTGATCCTATACTGTGTATATGTTATCTGTTCTGAAGGATGGTTCTTTCTTTCTTCTCTCTTTTTTTTATGTCTTCAAATAGGATATGTCAATTTAACGTACTGCCATCAGTACTGAGTTAATCTACTGCACATATGTCCCGAACGGACTATTGGTACATGTTTGATCGAAGTTCATGCTGGGTTTTTTTTTTTTTTACAGTCTTTGACTTTGTATGGCATGTAACATTTTAATATTCAATAAAAACCTGCTTGATTTAAAAAAATAAATAAATAATGTGTAAAAAAATATGTTAAATACACATATAATCTGATTAGAATATATTAGTTGAAATGAATGGTCTGTTGACAAAGTCTCTTTAAGTGTGGTTACCTCAATTGTTTTCTTTCTTTAAAAAAAAAGTTTAAATAATATGAATAAATCTGGCTGTCCTAAAACATTTGGTGTTTACAGTGACAATGGGGGTTATGTAGTAAAGGTTAATCCACTTTGCACTACAAGTGAATTTTCAGTGCTGTTTCAGTGCACTTGTAGTGCAAAGTGGATTTGCCTTTAGTAAATACCGTATTTATCGGCAAATAACACACTTTTTTCCCCTTAAAATCAGGGGAAAATCGTGGGTGTGTGTTATTTGCTGATCCCCGCCAATCCCCCGCTGACTGTGAGCGGAGGAGCGAGCTCTGCCAATATAAACACATAGCCGAGTTTACTCAGATAGGCTCGGCTCCGCTCACAGTCATGCCCAGTCCCGCCCTATGATAGGCATAACACAGGGACTGGGTGTGACTGTAAGCAGAGCCGAGAGGAGCCGAGCCTATCTGAGTACACTTGGCTATGTGTATATCAGCAGCGCTCAGCTCCTCTCGGCTCCGCTCACAGTTACGCCCTGTCCTGTCATTGGACCTGTGTTATGTTCATCATAGGACAGGAACGGCTCTGTGTATCTCGGCGGCGCCATATTTAAACATGAAGTGACACTGGATAAGGCTGCAATGACACTGGCAAGGCTGCAAATGACATTGGACAAGGCTGAAAATGATACTGGACAAGGCCGCAAATGACACTGACAAGGCTGCAAATGACACTGGACAAGGCTGCAGATGGACACTGATAAGGCTGCATTGATGGACATTTAAATGAGTTTTTTTCCTTAAAAAGTTTTTTTCCTTAAAATTACCTCCTAAACTTGGAGTGCGTGTTATATGCTGGCGCGTGTTATACGCTGATAAATACGGTAACCCCCACAGTGCTCTAAAATTTGCCACAATCAGGCCAGTTTGGGGACTCAAAACAATTGCTTCATGCTGCTGAAAAGGATGTGTTTTTTTATCATTAATGCATTACATACATTAACAACAAAAACATTGTCTGTGTGTAGCAGACCCACAACATAATATCTGAAGAAGAGATTGTCACCTCATGTATCAACTAAATTACATTTGCACTATTGAAGAAAATCACCAAAAAGAAAAGCCTATTGAACCTAGGAGACAGCTAAAAGAAACACAAGCAGTAAAGCAAATGAAATATTCTTTCATTTTAACCAAAAATTTTATTTCAAAAAGGTTTATCAAGCATTTGCTGGCATTTCAATGGCCCCCCTACCTGCAAAGTATTCCATATATTTTTACGGACCTCACGGGCACTTTGGGGGGGCAAGCCAGGACAGCCAGCTTCAAGCACCGTCAGGGTTGTTGTTTGTTCTGGAAATCCGGCCTCAGGCCCAACTGAGGCCACATAGTTTTTAGCATTTCTCCTGAGAAAGTTGTATAGAATGCAGCATGAAAGCACTATATGGTTTAGTTTATATCCCGCCATGTTGATTGGCGTCAAGAACAAGCGGAACTGGCTGGCCATTATCCCAAAACTAAAAAAAAACTCTGGTCCAGGGTGAGGGTCCTCATCGGGAATGGCCGCATCAGGTGATCACCGAGCCCGAATGCTTCATCAGCTACAAAGACGAATGGCAGACCAGCCACATTGTCTTCTGCAGGTGGCAAGCTCAAGCGACCACTCTGGAGCCATCTGTAGAACTCGGTCTGGGCAAAGACTCCACCATCCGACATCCAACCATTCTTCCCCACATCCACATAGAGAAACTCATATGTCACCGACACCACTGCCAACATCACAATACTATTAAACCCCTTGTAATTATAATAGTATGACACCGAGTTGGGGGGTGGCACGATGTGGACATGTTTTCCATCAATTGCCCCTCCACAGTTGGGAAAGTCCCACCACTGGGCAAATTGGGAAGCCACAGTCTGCCATTCATGCGGCGTTGAAGGAAACTGTGGAGTGAAACAAGAAAAATAAATTAGTACTTTTGCACATAACATTGCAAGCAGATTAGACACAAACATTCCTGGCCAACATACGTATAACATTTATTGAAATTAGTATTTAAAGACAAAAGTATAATAGGGTCCACTTATCAGATTCCTCATCCCCTCTGATGACCCATTGTAATAATTTTAGGGGGGGGGGGGGGTGTTCTGGACAGGTAATTCTCTCCACTTCTTTGAGAGATGGATGCATAAATAATGTGCGTTACTTTGGCCAGCCTCTCCTTACTTACACTATTGGCAGCCCACTGGACAGGTAAGATGTGTCATAATAAAAAAATATGAATACACACTGTCCAAATTGAAGCAAATTTTTACATTCTGCAATTACCTATCAAGATAATAGGAGAAAAAAAAATGTAAACAGTACCATTTGAAAGTATTCAGGTAGGCCCTTCCATTACTTGCTTTGGTGAATTCATCCAGAAATATGATAACAAAAGAGGTAGGTATAGTGTGTATGGGTTTGGCAAAGTCAGCAGATAGAGGATTGGTTTCGGCTGCCTTAGCATTTGGGGGGGTAGGGTTCAAAATGAGTTTGGGCCCCCCAAAACAAAGCCTCTTGCACCCTGAATTTATGGACAACAATAACATTTGGACACATTTTAGGGGGTGTTTAGGGTAAAACACTACAATGGAGCTGACAAAATACATTGTTAAGTGATTAGGCTAGGTGTGTATGGGCCCAGGATAGCATGGGGAGGTTACTGAAGGCAAATATGCATGAAGGACAAGGACCATAAACAAATTCAAGCATGCTTGAGGATAAAGGGGATATTCGCAGCATATTACATTCATGGTAATTATGGAGTGATGAAAGAAATAGAATACATTAGCAAACATTAAATACGTCTGCAGAACCTGAATGATGGCAGTCGAGAACTTGATGTCTTGCAGACTTCTTGCAGCACAAATCGCCTCTCACCAAACTTCTACTAACACAAGATTAGCAGGAGCCCAAAAGGTGGCGCACTGGTTATTGAACTTCCTTTTTCTAGTCCCATCGTACGTGTTGTATGTCACCGCATTCTAGCCGATCGGAATTTCCGAAAACATTTGTGTGACCGTGTGTATGCAAGGCAAGTTTTAGCCAACATAAAAAGGAGGAAAAAACTGCGCTAAGGTAAAACGTAAAAATCGATCATATATAATGCTCTTAAATACAAAAGATTTTTGCTGCAGCTTAACCGTGTCACATAAATGCAGAAAAACAAAAAGAAAAATAATAAGCCGCGCTAAATCACATAAACATCAAATTGTGCAAAAATTGGGAAATGAGTAGTGAACAATTAACCCCCCTAGCGGTAATCCCGAGTCTGGCTCGGGGTAGGAATATACTGATAGGAGCGGTAACCCCGAGCCAGACTCGGGATGGCTTCGCTCGATGCAGGGGAGGACACAGGGAGAGTTACTCACCTTGTCCCATGGATCCAGCGATGTCCGCCGCGCTGTGTGATCGAGCCGTCCTGCGCTCGATTCACAGTGCCGAATGCCGCCGAGCTCCGTTCCCTGCGGCGTTACGGCGCACAGGATCGGAGAACGGCGGCAAATTCAAAAAAGTAAAAACACACAAAACACACACACAGTACTGTAATCTTACAGATTACAGTGCTGTATTAAAAAATACACACCCCCTTTGTCCCTAGTGGTCTGTGCAGTGCCCTGCATGCACTTTTATATTATAAATACTGTTTTTTACTGCCTGGAATTTGGAGATTGTCCATAGCAACCAAAAAGTGTAAATTTTTCAGTGTTTTTGGATTTGATTACATTATTGAATAATTTTTATTATTCTTTATTATATTATAAACTTTATCATACCCGGGATGTCTGCTAGACTCTGGTTTGAACAGATTTAAGAGCGTTATTCCTAAGAATTACAGGACCACAAAATAAAAGCCAGATTTCCGTGCAAAATAATTGTACCGCTTTCAGCACCTAATTCCAGACTGAATCATACCGCCAGGGAGGTTATTATCCTCTACACATAAATTAATATACCCTTGTGTCATAAGTAACAAAATACATATATGAGTTACAAATTCAAGCTATGCAGATCACTCATTCATTGCAGTATAAGATCACGTAGCATATGCCTATAATAGTACAGACTTTAAAGAAGCTCTACACAAAACACACACCCAGTGTATGAACAATAAGTCCGTGTATATGTATCACAGCAAACTACTTTCAAAAGACTGTGAACAAAAGTTCTCCACAGATAAACCATAAAGGATCATAAAAAATCCATTGCTGGGTTCATTTACAAAGTGCTTGATCCACCACCAAAACACAATTAAATTTGCCGCTTACCAGAAGGGCATGACCCCCCACTACAGAGGGTCACAAAAGGCCTTTGGGTATAAACATGTCTTCCAGCCTAGAGGGGTCCTCAATGTTCTCCTTGCGTCACCACTCCAGATAGGGGTTGTGAAGTGAACACTCCCAGAGGTCCTTGTTATAGATCCAAAGGGACTCGGGGTAGGAACATCAGAGCCATAGAAGAAAGATAGAACTCCAAATAGTGTAAAACCCTTTATTACTCGAGATAGAAAAATAAAATTGCACTTACAGTGTATAAAAGATCAGAAAGCCTTGAGTCCATTGCGCCGGCCGGACGCACACAGACAGACCCGTTCTCCTGGAACCGTTACAAACACGAGGTGATGTTTAGCGTATTGCTCAGCCCTACGCGTTTCGCAACAAAATTGCGTCATCCAGGGGCACGAGCGGCACGCTGCGTCACCTCCATTTATATTGTCTCTAGCCCTCCAGGCCTCACTCTGGGCACCCGGCTGTTCCCGCCAAAACCAAGCCTCATTCCCATGTCCAAATCTGATTTGTCGGGACCTCCCCCCAGCCTTGATCCCACCAATGAAATTAGTGGGCCTCTTGGGGACTTGCTAAAGCCAGGATACAGTTCAGCCCTCCATGAAAATGGCCAATAGCCGGTGTTCTTGGTACCAGAAACAGCTGCCATTGGGTGAATGACCTAGTGCAGAGACCACTCACATTATATATTCCGCTGTATTTCGGAGTAAACCACCCTACCTTTAATAGAACATTCCTACATCAACCTTAACACAGGAAGAACAAAGGAGCCAATACAATAGGGCCTTCCCCGCCCCACTTCCGGTCCTCCACTGCCGGTTTGCGGCCATATCCGGTACAGCCAAGCCTCGCTCTCGGGCTTAGGTGACTTCCGGTTCATCACATCCGGTATATGGCTGCATCCGGATTAGCCAAGCCTCACTTTCATTAGCGAATAACTTCCAATCGATCCCATCCAATACCCAAACTCCTCCTCCCGGAACGCATGATATTTAACCCTATGGATACTCATTCCATTACCCCACAAGTCCCAACTCCACAAAAGCGCAGAATCACACGCATTGCGGAGCGGTCCATCGTCACAAACAGGCCATGTCCGCATCTCCTGCCTAGCGGTGGCGGTCAACCCCCACCTACACCGCCCTAAATGCCTAACATGAGCAGATCCAAAACCAGCTCGAACTTCTCTAGGGCTGGTAAAGCAAAAGCAAAAAAAAAACTCCATAGAGAAAGAAGGGAGGGGGGAGGGGAGTTTTTTAGGGATGTGGTACTGCGTGACCTCGATTCACTTAAAGTGAGGAAAGTCATAATGCAGAAGGACCTTGAGATTGGCCTAGATTCGCTTTGTACCAATAAATCCTTGGTTATTAGACCAGCGGACAAGGGGGGGGGGGATTGTAGTGTTGGATCGTGAGGACTATCTAAAAGAAATGTATTGTATCTTAGATGATAGCGATACTTACACCATCTTAAATAGGAACCCCCTTCTGAATTACAAAAAGACCCTTGAGAGTATTGTTGATCGGGGTCTTCGGAAGGGGATTCTTAATGAGAAAGAGAGGTTGCTTCTGGTACCACGTGCCCCTCGCACGCTGGTGATCTACTACCTCCCCAAAGTACATAAGAGTTTAATTTGCCCCCCGGGACATCCGATAGTGAGTGGCATAGATTCTGTCATGTCCCAGGTGGGCAAATACATAGACTATTTCCTGCAGCCATTGGTTCAGACTATGCCGTCCTATATCAAGGACACTAAACAGGTTATCAACATTCTGTCCAAATTAACCCCCAAGAGGGGTTTATGGCTAGTGACGGCAGATGTGACGTCATTATATACTATTATCCCACATTGCTTGGGTCTGGAAGCGGTGAAACTATACCTTGAGAGGGGGTCAGGCCTCATATCCACACAGATTGAGTTCATTATGGAACTCTTAGAATATGCAGCCGGTCATAACTATTTCTGGTTTGATAATCAATTTTATCGCCAGGATAGGGGAGTGGCCATGGGGGGCCAAATATGCCCCCAAGTCTGGCCAATCTATTTATGGAGGAGGACGTCATTGATGCCCCCAGGAGGCTGGAAGTGGTCCTTTGGGCACGCTATATCGATGACGTCCTCCTCCTATGGGATGGAGCTGAACCCGAATTAAATACATTTATGGCCACCCTTAATATGAACGATAGGGGCATCAAGTTTAATATTGAGGCCAGCCAGGAAGAAATCTGCTTCCTGGATCTGAAAATTAGGATAGATGACAATCGCTTTGTAACATCTACTTTTTTTAAAACAACGGACCGTAATTCCTACATCCCTTTGGACAGTTGTCATCATGAACCCTGGTTGAGAGCTGTACCTCAGGGGCAGTTCACGCGTCTAAGACGCAATTGCACCGAAATCAGCACTTTTGAGGATCAGGCAACCCTCCTTTCAAATAGGTTTCTAGAAAAGGGATATAGCAATGATTTTTTATCGAAAGCACTTCAAACGGTTCGAGAGAAAGATAGGGCGATTCTGTTAGATGACAGGAGACCTGTGGATGTGGAGGCACAAAACAGGATCCCTTTTATTACTACTTTTTCAGCACAGCACCGCAATATCAAACAACTAATACAGAGGCACTGGCACTTGTTAACAAGCGATCCAGTCCTTGGTACGATTTTACCAACCAAACCACAGGTGGTGTTTAAGGGGGCATCTTCTTTGGGTAGCCGTGTGGCACCAAGTGTGCACGACCCCCCAGAGGTCAATAGATCATTTTTTCATGATATGAAGGGATACTATAAATGTAGAAACTGCCAGATCTGCACTCTAAATAGTTGTAGGGACAGGAGGATCAATAATTTTATGTCTACGAGTACACTAAGATCGTATGATATCGAATCATTCATTACTTGTTCATCTGAAGGAGTAGTATATTTGATACAGTGCCCTTGCGGCCTCCAATATGTAGGGAGGACCAAAAGGGCACTAAAAACTAGACTCAATGAACACATTGGAAACATTAGGAGAGGTTTCGATAAACACCCGGTGTCGCGCCATTTTGATCAAGTACACAACAGGGACCCCTCCAATACGTTATATGTGGGCATTGATAAATATAGACCCCATTGGAGAGGCGGGTCACTCGTTAGGGAGATCTCCAGACAAGAAATGGCCTGGATATATAGGTTGAGGACCTATGTTCCGTTCGGCCTGAATGTCGACACAGATGTGAACGCCTTCATTAATAACTCATGAGGGCGTGCACATTTTGTCTACATTGTTTGAGCACCTTATGAGCTATTTGAGACTTCCCTGAATGTAAGGTCTTTGAAACTGGTTGCAACCAATGTCCCCTAGGATTTATTTTTGCGTACGGTGTCGAGTATGATTTTTCTACCTGTCCCTTTCCAGATATAATATAAAAGAACGGTGAATACAGTTTCATATTATTATACACATTTTTAGGATGATCGTATTAGTTGCTTTAAATTCATTTTCATTATTGTATTTATTATATGATATTGTAAGCCTCTTCCCACTAGACTCACACTCTGGGCCAGTGGCTTTATAGGTTACATATGGGAGGGATATTAAAAAGATTTTCCCTGATTAGGGATAGAACAACTTTTTGACATGTTTCAATTTTTAGGGTTTCAGTGTGACAGTAGTGTGGCACTGGACCCGTTTCCATTGGATGTGGGTCTATTCCCTGTTCAGTATTTTATATAATTTTTTGGCCCTTATTTAGTTTTACTTTCACTTTTATATACTTTATATATTTTCTATTATTTAAAAAAAATTTTTTTTTTATATTTTTATATTAAAAAATGTCTTTTATTCGCTAATGAAAGTGAGGCTTGGCTAATCCGGATGCAGCCATATACCGGATGTGACGAACCGGAAGTCACCTAAGCCCAAGAGCGAGGCTTGGCTGTACCGGATATGGCCGCAAACTGGCAGTGGAGGACCGGAAGTGGGGCGGGGAAAGTCCTATTGTATTGGCTCCTTTGTTCTTCCTGTGTTAAGGTTGATGTAGGAATGTTCTATTAAAGGTATGGTGGTTTTCTCCGAAATACAGCGGAATATATAATGTGAGTGGTCTCTGCACTAGGTCATTCACCCAATGGCAGCTGTTTCTGGTACCAAGAACACCGGCTATTGGCCATTTTCATGGAGGGCTGAACTGTATCCTGGCTTTAGCAAGTCCCCAAGTGGCCCACCAATTTCATTGGTGGGATCAAGGCTGGGGGGAGGTCCCGACAAATCAGATTTGGACATGGGAATGAGGCTTGGTTTTGGCGGGAACAGCCGGGTGCCCAGAGTGAGGCCTGGAGGGCTAGAGACAATATAAATGGAGGTGAAGCAGCGTGCTGCTCGTGCCCCTGGATGACGCAATTTTGTTGCGAAACGCGTAGGGCTGAGCAATACGCTAAACGTCACCTCGTGTTTGTAACGGTTCCAGGAGAACGGGTCTGTCTGTGTGCTTCCGGCCGGCGCAATGGACTCAAGGCTTTCTGATCTTTTATACACTGTAAGTGCAATTTTATTTTTCTATCTTGAGTAATAAAGGGTTTTACACTATTTGGAGTTCTATCTTTCTTCTATGGCTCTGATGTTCCTACCCCGAGTCCCTTTGGATCTATAACAAGGACCTCTGGGAGTGTTCACTTCACAACCCCTATCTGGAGTGGTGACGCAAGGAGAACATTGAGGACCCCTCTAGGCTGGAAGACATGTTTATACCCAAAGGCCTTTTGTGACCCTCTGTAGTGGGGGGTCATGCCCTTCTGGTAAGCGGCAAATTTAATCGTGTTTTGGTGGTGGATCAAGCACTTTGTAAATGGACCCAGCAATGGATTTTTTATGATCCTTTATGGTTTATCTGTGGAGGACTTTTGTTCACAGTCTTTTGAAAGTAGTTTGCTGTGATACATATACACGGACTTATTGTTCATACACTGGGTGTGTGTTTTGTGTAGAGCTTCTTTAAAGTCTGTACTATTATAGGCATATGCTACGTGATCTTATACTGCAATGAATGAGTGATCTGCATAGCTTGAATTTATAACTCATATATGTATTTTGTTACTTATGACACAAGGGTATATTAATTTATGTGTAGAGGATATTAAGTTTTAGCCAACATCCGTCGGAAATAAATCCATGGTTTGGTTGTTGGAAATTCCAATCGTCTGTACACGGCATTATATGGTTTGGTTTAACCCTTAAAACTGATACTTTTCTGGACAGCTTGGTCTGCGTGTAAATGTGAAGAAAAATATCAATAAATAATAAAAATTCATATACTGAATACAATTAATCCAAGTATTACATACAGTTACCTGAATACAATATTTATTGTAGCGGTCCTCTAAATTATATATCCCTGCAGACTTTGCCTAGTTTAGAAACTGCTAATGTCCCTGAAAAATAACAAAGGAAGTGTGACCTCATTAAAAGGTGCTGATATCTTCAGGAACGTTCCATGCAATTTTAACCATTTGGCATAAAGGAAGATAACACTTACTAAACAGTTTATTAAATTTGAATATATTTCCTTATCACTTCCAAAAAAAAGAAAAAAAGAAAATGAGAAACTAATTATATAATTCAAAAAGGCAATGAATGTGATGAAGCAATTTGCATCTATTGATGCTTTGACACAGCAGAGTGATTGCTGGTTAAGTTTAAGTAACTACTTCTTCTGTTCAATTTCCTTTTTATTATATTTGAGAACCTTTGCATAGAGAATGAAAAAAAAAAAGCGTCATTACTGTAGCAAAGGTTTCCTTTTTTTCAGACAGAGCAAGGAAATTTTAAGACAAACTCCGCCTTTCTGTCAAGTTATATATTGTAATATGGATGGAAGGACTAATAATGCTGGATTACATAAATTGGGCTTGAATGAGCTAAGAATAAAGGCGCTCTAGAGATGACCTAAATCTTATGCGTAAAAAAATCCAAGGTCGATTTAGAAGAATATTTTTTTTTCAAAGGGCCATGAAACAAAATGTTTTTTCATCTGTATATGGAGAAAATGTTTTTTTCACTACCAGTAACAATATAAAAAAGAGTTATTTATGGCAAGCATAATTAAGCTTAATGAAATCACAGTACATTCTTCATGAAGCAGTAATAAGAAAAAGTATATACATTTACTGCTTTTCAGGCAACTAATAGTAGCCACAGTTGTGAATGCTAATTAAAGTGGTTGTACACCTTACATATAACCAGTGAAGTGACTGGCCACAGGTGATAAACAGAGATGAAACAAATTCTCCTACATGGTGCACCTGATTATCTGCAGTCTTCTCTTATCTACATCCATCCAAAGTGCAGAATTTATAAAACTGTCTGAGCGTTAAAAAAAAAGGTGGCGGAGAGCTGAAGTTACACACTGCAGAGCTTAGTGGGGAGAGCTCTGAGAGCTGATTGGAGAGAAAGGACACACCCCCTTCACACAGCACGCAGGAACAGAGCTGAGACTGTCACTCAGCTGGAGGTCCCTCATCTGTCACCTTTTTTCTCTTGCTGTCAGGAAAACTTGTCAGAAGCTTGCTGATAGTAGAAGAACGAAGCAGCAGACAGAAATTACACTTATGTCACGTACACATGATCGGACTATCCGGCGGACTTAGTCCGGAGGACCAGAGTCCGCCGGACAATTCACCAGTGTGTGGGCTCCAGCGGACTTTTTCTTCCCAAAAGTCCGGTGGACTTAGAAAGAAGTCTTGACTCAAAATTGTCCGCCGGACTCTGCAGTCCTGCGGACAATCAGCCCGTCTGTGTGCTAGTCCAACGGACTTTTCAAATGAACAGACTTGCCCACACACGGAGTAAAGTCCGTTCATTTTGAACGTGACTCCAGGTAGACAGGCTAGTGAAGGAAGTCAATTCCGCCTCCTCCATCGGCGAGATTGACACCTTGCTAGCCCCGTCGCCTGGTATGGAATTTTAAGGGGAACCCCTACGCCGAAAAAAACGGCGTGAGGGTCCCCCCAAAGTCCATACTAGACCCTTATCTGAGCACGCAGCCCGGCCTGTCAGGAAAAGGGGTGGGGACGAGCGAGCAGCCCCCACCCCAAAGCACCTTGTCCCCATGTTGATGAGGATAAGGGCCTCTTCCCGACAACCCTGGCCGTTGGTTGTCGGGGTCTGCGGGGCGGGGGGCTTATCGGATTACAGGAGCCCCAGATCCTGGCCCCCCACCCTATGTGAATGAGTATGGGGTACATGGTACCCCTACCCATCAACCTGAGGGAAAATGTGTTAATAAAAAAACACAACACAGGTTTTTAAAGTAGTTTATTAGACAGCTCCGGGGGTCTTCTTCCGACTTCGGGGGGTCTTCTCGCCAGGCTCCTCTGCTATCTTCTGCTCTTTTACCGCTCTTTACCGTTCCCGGCTTTCTCCTTCGTCGCCGCCGTCCAGGACTCTTCTTCCGACTTCGGGGGTCTTGTCCCACTCTTTGGTTCTTCTGCCAGGCCTTTGCTATCTTCTTCCTGATCTTTAACTAGCATTGGTCCGGTCTTCTCGTTGGCTCTTGTCCTCATAAACATGGGGACAAGGTGCTTTGGTGCACTCACCCCCCCATTCTGAGGACACGCGGCCTGGTACGGTTTAGGGGGGGCACTCGCTTGTCTCCACCATCTATCCTGACCGGCCGGGCTGCATGCTCAGATAAGGGTCTGATATGGACCTTAAGGGGACCCCCACGCCATTTTTTTGGTGTAGGGGTTCCCCTTAAAATCCATGCCAGGTGATGGGGCTAGCAAGGTGTCAATCTTGCCGATGGAGGTGGCGACATTGACTTACTTCGCTAGTCCCGTCTACCTGGAGTCACGTTCAAAATAAACTGACTTTACTCTGTGTGTGGGCAAGTCCGTTCATATGAAAAGTCCACCAGGGACATGGACAGCAAAAAAAAAAAAAAAAGCTGGTGGGGATCTTCTTTTTTTAAATAAAGGTATTTTGCCAATTTTTTTTTTTCATTTCTGTAAATTTTGCAGGTTTTTCTGCATTTCTTCTGGTGAAATTGTTGATGAAATCAACACCAGGACATTAATTGAGGGCAAATCTCTCTAAGCCCTTGTACACACGGTCGGAGAATCTGTCGGAATGAGTCTTATCGGACCGTGTCATCAGATAATCCGACTGTGTGTGGTATGCATCGGACTGATTCCGTCCGAATCTCCGTCCGACCCAATTTTCCAACGTGTTGGAAATATTTCCCGACCAACTGGGCCGGACGGACCTAATCCGATCATGTGTAGAGCATTTTCATCGGACCAAGTGCCACGCATGCTCAGATCAAATTCCTACATCAAAGCTATTGGCTACTAGCCTGAATGTAGTCCCATCATAACGAAATTACGTCATCACGTTCTGAAAGATCGGATTTTTTGCCAACTTGGCCCGACCATGTGTATGCAACAGTTTCGGACACAATCCGTCAGACTAAATCCGACGGGCAAAATCCGACGGATTTGGTTGGAAAAATCTCCGACTGTGTGTATGTGGGCTTAGAGAGTCTTAGATATCAGCTTAAACCTAACTATCCAAAGCAAAAACAAAAAATACTACACTATTTTAATGCAGAATTGTGTGTTTAATTGAATAAATTATTATTCTGCTTTGTCACAGGGAGATGAAAAACTATATCAATCCAAAATTAAAATCATCCACATACATCATCCACACAGGGCCCCTATCATCCACACCACCAACATGGCAACATGTAAAATGAAAAAAAATATACCTTTAAATTAAAAAATATCTACAACAAATAAAAAGCTAATGGAAATAGGATCTAAAGTTCAAGTGGGATTTACAGTTGAACAATGCAAAGTTTTGCATTTATTTTTAGCCTGACTAATATTTAATATTTTGTGGATTGCACTTGCCAGATTAATATCTGTTGCATTCAGATGAAAAGGTGCTAATTAATAGAAGAAATTTAATTATCCTATCAATGCTAAATATACATTCTGTTGATTATATAGTATTATTTACTTTCACTTGTGTTATTTGCAGTCATTAGTAAACCATTTTCTTTTTACTCTTATGCTGTCTTGATTCCTTAGCCTGTAATATTTTTATCATAGTAAACTATTATTTTACATTGTGCTCCCCTTCACTATAGGGAGAGGTAGAACAGAAGTGGCTTGAAGTGTTCTTTAAAGGGAATTCTCAACAGGGAGTCAGCTTTGAGTAGGGAAATAAAATATCGACTGTAAATGTTTATCTACATGAATTTCAGCTCCTTTAACATTTTCTAAATACATTCTTACCATTTATAATATATAATGTAACAGTATAACATATATTTATTTGTAGAAAAGTTACATTAAAGTCAACCTGTTCCTAAAAAGTGAAAATTTGCTGCCTTATAGGGAATATATAGAAGAATTCATTGTGGCTAAGCAATACACTGAAAAATCTACCTTATTCTTTGCATACCTTCTTAGAATTCCTTCTGACATAAGATGGTGCCTAGGCACTGCTTCAGCATTGTGAGAATATCTAAAGCTGGCCATATATGATTTTTGATAAACCAGCAAAAAATCACTCTGTGGGTGACCCTGTTGTCACCTCCCCATCCATATCCTTCAGCTGAAAAATCAGTGGACACGGACGCAGAATTGTCAGGTGAACAACGTCTGCACGCAATCAGATGTAGGCATTATTTGGGTATGTTAACAGCCAGCTATTCCAGCTGTCAGAAAACAGTAGCCACAGTGGGAGATTTGTCCATCCATGCTGTTTAGATTATGTTTGATTTTCTTGGGAAATGTGGAGATAGTTGCATCTGTTAGTGAGTTTCCTGTATATTGAGGTGTGCAGTTTGTCATTCCAGATGGATAATTTGGTGTCTAGGAAGTTTACATATGTTCTTGAATAGTCCAATTTTAGCTTGATTGAAGGGAGAAACATATTAAGCAATAAGTGTTTTTTGTTTGTTTTTTTACGATTTTGTTCCCCTTTTGTCCATATGATAAAAATATTATCAATATCTATAGTATACAGCTGGTTACAGATTGCCAGTGATAAAGAAAATCAATTATCATGTATTTTAGTAACGATTAAATGGCATTTATCAGTGCTTGTATGCTAATATTATGTTTTTTATATAACAAGTTTTCATGCAAGATGGCTTTGCAGAAAGATGTTATTAGAACCATTGTTTTTTCTCTGGATCCTTGGGATATATTCTTGTGAAACATAGAGACAGATGGTTTCAGACAACCGTTTTTTGTTGCATGCTAGTCTCATGTCGAAAGTGAGGAGGTTACTCACCATACGAAAACTACTCATATGACAGAATACAACTTCAGAAGTGGCGTCATGTGTTGAATTGTTTTGTATGTGTTTTTTTTTTGTTTCTGAGCATGCATAGTCTTGCTCTTACAACATGTAAGGCTGAGTGCTGAGACCTCTCAGTGTTGCAGAAGCAAAAGGACAGTCTAGCAGCAGCATATTTTATTGAGAGTGAGTTTTTAATAAACATCTTTGGTTTTAAATACAGAGAGCACTATGATTTTTCTTTCCTTGAGTTGCATTAATGGGTTTTTCCTTGAGCTAGCCAATTTAAAACAGTTCTACTTGAAAGTTGCACTGTTGGGTGTTTCCCTGAGCTGGCCACTTTGAAGCAGTGAGTTCAATCCTTCATTAAAGCTCATCCTGACTGTTTAAATGAACCCTGCCTTTTTGACCTTTTATAATTTTCAGGTCAAATACAGAAGGTTGCAGTTTGTCCATAAGAGTTGATGGTGGTGGAGTGAACACATTGCACCTTTATTTCCATTTTTTTCGAGATGGATGGTCACTATTGAAGAAGACTGGTTGAATGGACTCTGTTTGATTTTTTTCTATTACTATTCATTATTTTAGCAGTGGTCCCTTACTTCCTTTTCCAGAGTCCCCCGCCAGCGATCTTAGCTCCCCTTCTTTTCCGAGTGCACCCTTAGCAAGCCAGCTGCTGAGGCAGCATTTGCATGGACAATCTTCTTAGCCGGGATGTGCACTCCTGCTCTCTCCTCACAGGATTTTGCTGACAGCGGTAGAAACCAATAGCTCCCGCTGTCCTCAGGGACTCCTGTGAATGCAGGTGGAGAGGAGCAACAGTGCTGGATCAAGAAAGGATCTGTTTAGGGATGGCTGGGAAGAGTTAGAAGGTTAGAGGTTTTTTTTTACCTTAAGAATGCATTAAGGTAGAAAACCTTTTGACCCCTTTCACACTGGGGAGTTTTGCAGGCGCTACAACGCTAAAAATCACGCCTGCAAAGTGCCCTGAAAGAGCCGTTGCTGTCTCTCCAATGTGGAAGCCACGAGGGCTTTCACACTGGAGCGGTGCGCTGGTAGGATGCTAAAAAAAAGTCCTGCTAGCAGCATCTTTAGAGCAATGAAGGAGCGGTGTATACACCGCTGCTAAACCGCTCCCGCCCATTGAAATCAATGGGGCAACGTGTCTATACCACCGGCATAGCGTTGCACCCCGCTAGTGGCCGAATAGCACTGTGAAATTGATGGTAAAGCACCGCTAAAAACGCACCCACCGCCCCAGGGTGAAAGGGGCCTTTGCCTTTAGAACCACTTTAAACGTTTACTTTTTCTTTGTAACTCCTCTCCCCTAAGTAAACTTTCTAAAACGTTGCCATAGGTAGAGGTTGGCCATTTCCTTATGACCAGTGATCCACAAAAGGGTGGTTGAAAAAAAACTGCTTTTAATCTGCCGAAATAAAACCATACCATAGTAGCATAAGAAGAAGACAATGTGGGGTTGATTTACTAAAGGCAAATAGACTGTGCACTTTGCGAAGTGCAGTTGCACTCTCAAAGTGCAGATGCTCCAAAGTTTAGTAATTTAGCAGAAGTTCTGCTCATTTCATAAGATAAGATGAGTCAGTTACACACCAGATGATCAAACTTTTATTCCATATAAAACAAGGACAACACAAGTGACACCAGATCTATAATCGTTAACGTGTTTCATACATGTCTCAGTGCTTATTCATAATGAGGCTTATCCATAATGACTTCCTTCATCCAATCATGTGCAAGCAAAAATGCTGTTTTTTCCTTGCACATGATTGGGTATTCTTTCCAAACAAAGCTTTACCTCATTTACTAAGCTCTGGAGCAACTGCACTTGCCTTTAGTAAATCAACCCCTAAGAATCAATTCCTTCATTTTATATCTCAACAGCTTTCAGCCATGAAATATACTATCAATTCTTAGTATATTATATATTAGTATATTATAATTAGCTAAGCACTCAAAATGATAGGATGTCTGCTTGGTAATAAAGCTGGAAATGTCCACAAATACAAGAAACAATGTTATTGGAGAATTTCAACAATAATGAACATGATTGAGACGGTAACATTTTAAGTAATATCCATAATGTAATAATGAGCATGTTGATTCACATGGGAAAACACCTTTACATTTTTTTTACCAAGTTTTTTCTTGCCTGACTTCAAACTTCTCCCTGCAAAAGGTAAGGATGAATATGAAGAATGTAAATTACACTTCACAGTGGCTGGCTTCAATCAGGAGGAGAGCCCAGGAGGTGACTTTACCTTCAGTATTTTGAAGACAATACTCATCCCTCTCCAACAAAGAATCACCTGCCAAGTAAAGCTCAGGGGGCATGCTGAGTTTTGTCAAAATGCATGTCATCAGTCACCATTTCTATTCATTTAGTTTCTATTGGCATGGCAATGTGCATCTAGCTTTCCTTATGTCAAAAGTTAGTCCATTTAAAGCTAAACATGAAAAATTTGAAACTTAAAGGATAGTCTGTGATTTGGTATAAACAGCTGTTGCATTAAAACAGTGAAGCTGCTTTACTAAAGGTTCAATCGTATGATGGTGGAACAAAAAAAGTTTTTTTTTATTATAGCACAATATAATTGGGTTTTCACCTTATTTAGTATGTTACGAGAACCATTCACTTTTCTAAGTCATATTTGGAAATCAATTCCAAAAGGAAACACATAAAAATAAACTTTCTGTTCAGTTTTGGATAAGGTGAGAAAGTATTAAATACTTTTTTAGCTGTCTGTGTCCTGTTTGGAAAATCTTCCTTTACTTCCTGCCTTGATGATGCAATAGGAGGTGTGTATAAGGGGAATTCCTCCCTTAGACGTGTCACTTTTCAGGAATATATCTTATTGATGCACAACTTCAGATTCAGGTTTAAGACATCTCGCTAGCATGTTATTTAAAGGATTTCTGTATGGTTTTTCCCATTGACACATGTCCCCTATGGTTGTTGCCCGCTATTCATGCCCTTTTGTTTAACAAAAGCTTGCCTAGAAAAAGGCCAGAAAAAATTATACGGTTTCTCATAGACTTCATTATGGTTTGGTGTTTGGGGTTTGCAGCTGGGTTTAGCAATTATCCAGCAAACCGAACTTTGCTCAGCCCATCACTATTTGGAAGATATTCCCTCTGTGATAACTGTAAAATGCTTGGTTTCCCTTCACTTCCTGTTTCAAGGATGTTTAATTGGTCTGTGTCTTCCTGTCTTGGGGATGCTCATTCTTATGTGCGGTTCCTATTGGGATAAAATGTGATGGAATATGTTCCCAAAGAAACCAAACATAAAAAATAACACTTCACAGAGATTCTAATTCTTCCCCTACTCCATTTAAAACATCATTAAAAAATGTGTCTGGAGTTGAGCTTTGCAACAAAGCATTGTTTCTGAATTTGTGATAGAAGTGGTGATATGTAAACACCTTTAGTTTGGAAACCTGTCACAAAACAAACGTGATGTCTACCATTGTTGACCTCTCCTTCTTGTAATGCTGGTTGAATCATTGGCTTTAATATTTTCTGAGTCCTTCCCCTCACCAAGTATGTATTTAAGAACTTTTGACTTTTGACTCAGTTATAAGTCTATCATAGAGATTGCCTTTAACAAATATGAACCTGCCCTGCTTGTCATCCAGGACCTCTGTTATGATTATTAGAAGATTAATGGAGATCAAAATGGAGACCCCCTTGATCTTTGCTACACTGTTGGTGTCATGATAGGCAATAGTAATTCCTGAGTCCTGACTCTCACCAAGTATGTCTTTAAGAACTTTTGTCTTTTCCCTGACTTTCCTGGCAGGCATATCTGTTCAGTCAGTGACATAAAATGTATGTAAATTCAAAATATTTTTTTTTTGTATGTTTGGCATCATGCCTATATCTATATCGCTTTCATCAGCAAATCATTTTTGTGAATCTGTTGGTAAATGTATCTAGAGATCCTGCAACTAAAAGCACTTGTTGCAGGCTGACAATGCAAAGCCATGGCCCCACATTTAGCAGAAGCCTACAATGCAAGTTCCTTCAGCTGGCCTTTGTGTTGCCAATCTGATAGATTTGAACACACATGGCAGTCTGGCAATGTTAATGCTAATTGTGAAGCAGAATTACGCCTTACATTAGAAAAACCTGATTTAGAGTTTGCGTTAATGTGGATTTCCAATCAAATTCTAACTAAGGCTAAATCTACTCCTACCCTCATTCTAAGACTATTGTATCTACACTGTACAAGAAAAGGTGCATATACTTACCTATTCTGAAGCCTTTCTGATCCGTACACATGATTGGGTCCTAGGGTCATCTTCAGTATAGCGGAGAGGAAGTGTTAACGGCTGCAGAACGTGGGCAATGGCGTCACCCACAGGCTTACTATGGGGCAGCCATTGTCAGCTGTCCCACCTCTATATTGAAGCTGGCGCTGGAAGACGATCATGTGACTGGACTGGAGAGGCTTCAGGATAGATAAGTTTACACATCTTTTCTTTTACTGAGTAGATAGAATAGTCTTAGGATGTGGATGAGAGTAGATTTAGCCTTAGTTAGAATTTGACTGGATTTACACTTCAATTATTAAAGCCAAAAGATCAGCTTGACATCCAGGCAACTAGCATTTTTAGAAGGAGGTCAACGACAGCAGCTTCCATATTTCTCTCACAAAAGATTTTCTTTAAAGCAGTCCTGTACTGTAACAATTAACATCATTTCTAAAACAATAACTTCTGTATTTCTATGATTTTCTATGGTGAAAATAATAAAGATTCAATTTCAACCTAACATTAATTGAAGGTCAAAAGCTCATATTTGTTTTTTTCAATGTTCTGTCACAATATCAACTCTTTAATGTAACTCTTTTTTTTTCTAAAAGGTCAATTGCTTTAAAGGCCAATGCTCTTTAATTTTGCATGAATTACTGCAATAAACACAACACAAAGAATGACTGACTGATTAAAAATAGAGTTAGGCTATAATTGTCTGAGATGTGGAAATGTGGAACAAAACACTATTCTTTCCAAAATGTAATTCGATTTAAATTGAAGGTCAAGAAGTGCATTTTCCTGGGCCCACTAGAACCGGTGTTAGAAATAGACCACCAGGTGTCATATAACATTGTGCATGTGCATTTACAGCCTCCACACATTCCTGTTCTAGAGGATTTTTTCAATGACCACCACATACTGATGGGTCATCGGAGCCAATTAGAAGTGCAAGACATTTGTATAGAGGTTCCTCATTATTCCCCATTTGGGTGTATAAGGATGATACCTCAAAACTGCAGCTTTGTTAAAGGGGTTGTAAATGTTCGTTTTTTATTTTCTAAATAGGTTCCTTTAAGCTAGTACATTGTTGGTTCATTTACCTTTTCCTTCGATTTCCCTTCTAAATGTTTTTTTTATTTGTTTTCTTTGTCTGAATTTCTCACTTCCTGTTCCTCCTCAGTAAGCTGTTCAGTAAGCTGTTCTGGCTGACTAAACACCGCTCAGATGATGGTGTGAAGTTTACTGAGGAGAAACAGGAAGTGAGAAATTCAGACAAAGAAAAAAATTATTTAGAAGGGAAATTGAAGGAAAAGGTAAGTGAACCAACAATGCACTAGCTTAAAGGAACCTATTTAGAAAATAAAAAATGAAGCTTTACAACCCCTTTAAGCGGCCATCCATGGGACTGAGCACCATTTACTTGTCGACTTAATTTCTACTTCAAAATTGAACACCAGAAAGTACCTCTAGAAGGGAGGTAAGTATAACGTGCTAATTACACCTCTCTGCTTTATAATGTACAGCTCTCCACAAACTTTGATGCCAGGACAGTAGCACTTCAAGTTGACAGCTTCTAGTCCCTGTGTATTGCACTTCCAGGCTCCACTATTATTTTTTTAAGGTAACTAGTCAGCTCCATAGACTTTTGGTAGCCACTGGGGTTGGTAATCTCAGTACTTGTTAATATTTTCAGCATTTGCATCTATGTGTAATTTGTAGCTATACCGTATGCTGTATATACATGGAAGCAGCCATATTTGCAAATTACATAAGAAGCCTCTGTTACCTGCTTGGAAGCACTGTACAATTTTTCAGTTTTACTACTCCCTACAATAAAATTCTATGAGGCTGATTTACTAAATGCATAGAGACTTTCTAGAGAACTGTGAATGGGCAATGAGCTTAGTAAATAAAGTTATTCTGCATTTACACAATTATTTCTGAGGTAAATGAAAGGAACACATACAAACACTTACTCTATTCCTCACTCCACCAGCAACCAGTACACTCCTTCACTGATTGATGATCCGAGAATGTGGGAAGCCCTCGCCTATCACACATATTGCTGGTCCTGCATTGTATGTGATGAGGTCAGAGAGTTTCAACCAGCCAGGCAAGGAAGTGCAACTTCAGGGAAGCAGGAGTACAGAGAGGACACCTGCAGAACACATGAACAAGGTAAGTATTTCAATTTATTACGTCCCCCCCCAAGCCAAACAAGCAACACATGAAGTGCAATACATAGGATCTTAGGGAACACCACTGCATGGGCACAGTTAACAGCAACCCAGAGTGAGGATTTAACTTATGTGGTTCAGATCTATATGTAAGCAAACACATGAGGTTAGTATTTATAGCACCAGGATAAAAGGTTTATCAGTTGTAGATGCGTATTTTATAGACAAAGGTACAGTTTCTGTTTTCCTTGTGTCCTTGTTCTATATAAGCATCCCACTCATAACTCTTTCCTGCTCTGTCACCAGCCCTGCTACAGACAATCCTATGTGAATTCATTTGCCATAGTTTACGGCCTCTTTGACAGCTATTTCTTTTCTCATAAATATAAAGTGCATGTGTGAATGGACAACAAAATAAGAAAAGTTTTCAGGTAGTTGTTTATTCAGTCCAGTGCACAACAAAGCATCATCAATCAGACTGCGCTATATAGAGTGCTACACAGTGAGTTGCCGAGATCCCAATAAGAAGCCCAGAGTATGTTAATATATTTGATATACCGTATAACATTGCTTCTCAAACCAATCCCTGATAACCACAAACAGGCCAGGGTTTACCGGGTCAAGGGTTTGTGGTTTAAAATTTGAGGTTACTAAAATTTACCTTGAAAGTATAACTAAAGGCAAAACTTTTTATTTTTAATTTTGGATAGCATAAAGAAGGGTTATAACTCTTGTCATTTTTGACCTGTTATCTGTGTCCCATAGGGGAGATTTCCCTTTTCGTTTCCAAAGTGAGGGAATCCCTGGTTCACCAGAATGTGTTTGGCCCTTAGAAGAATTCCCTTTTATTTCTGTTCTGGTGACAACTTAAAATTTATTTTTACTTAGGCTTATGTTGATAATGATAAACAGGACAAATAGAGGGGGTAAATAGAGAGCAATATCCAAAACGAAAAAAAAAAAATGGATTGCTTTAGTTATATTTTAATATACGGTCAGCAGCAATGTGAAAGTCTACCAGGTTTATATCATTTTGGGTAACAGTGGATGTCCATCTTGGGGTCAAATCACCTACTGGAGCAAGATACAGCTGCAGTAATTGTGAGCTCTTAGATTTTTATCTGGGGTCAGTAAAAATATTTTTGTTGTCTGAAATAAAAAAATAAAAAAAAGGTTTGCCTTTAATTATACTTTAAAGGGGATTTACAAGAACAAATGGATACATTTGAGAAGGGCCACTCCTTGCAAAAATATAGAGGAGCCTCCCATCCCCTAACAGACGACAGCGGGACTCCTGTCAGGGCTTGGCCAGGGAGAGCCAGAGAATAGGAGCATTTTATTGACTGTTAATACCACCAGAATTCACAGGCAGATGAAAGGGAAAATGTTTTAAATATCTAAAGCCAGAAATTGTTGTTTCTTTTTAGTTTTTAGATATCTCGTATCACTGCCAGCTTCATCCATACATATTATCCAAGATAATAATGCAACTAGTTGATCAGAAAAGCCCAACAACACCAGTCACAAACTGTTAAAATGGGCAAAGGCATGCCTATTTTAAGAGTAGTGTACCCTTTATCCAGTACATCAAAAAGTGTAATTCCAGGCTGGCAAAGGAAAGCAAGCCACATAGAAAGTTATAGCACAATTCTGTAAGTATCATACTTTTTTTCTTAAGAACCAATGACTAATCTTTACGGATGGACTTAGATACTGATGAAACATATTAAGTGTGCTCATGTTGGCACTCCTGTGAGTTCTTTTCAATATCTTTGTTGGTTGTAAAATTTATGAACCTCCTAGAACACAGGATCCAAAATCAATAGGCTCTGGGAGAGCACTATTATGGAGTGTACCTTGACCTGTTGGTCAGGATTCAGGAGGCTGTTCCATGAGTGTTATCACTGGTGCTTAGATACATCCAGTAAGTGAGCTTTCTGAGAAGTAATTTCTGATTATGAGAAACACAACTGTATGAATCATTTAGGACATGTCTGTGGTGGTTCAGCAGTAAACTTGTTGGCAGATTTAAGAGCACAGCAAGGATTTAACCTATATTCACACCTCTAAGCCTATTCTATTACAGCCATTCACATCTGAGTGATGAGCTGTCATTCTATGCTGAGAAAAAGTACAGGAGCTTTTTTGGGGCATGATTATCCATTTTTGGCCCCAATGGATTTCAATGGGAGCACCTGAAAAAGTGCATATGCATATTTTTTGTGCGATTTTGAACCGAACAACCTCTTCTCCTCCTAGTAACTAGCTTAAGATTGGTGAAAACAAAATCACTGAAGCCTGAAAACCTGCAAAAAATAGATGTACAAACGTTGAAAAAATGTTCAAAAATGTTGACACTAAAATGCGATTGCAGCCTTAAACTTTCTATAGGATATACTCTATCTACACTATGATGACATAGAGATTTTCTGTGGCTTTGAAAACTGGAATTTTTTATCACCATTATGTATAACTATTAGTGTATGTACAGTATTTGTAGTACATAGTATATTTTATACTTTAACAAATTTTTTGGTTGATAAGCATACAGCCCAAACTTTTAAACACACCAAAACTCCAATAAACGTCACAAATTCTATTGAACCAGTATAGACCCCCATGAGTTACTCAGCCCTAGTCACCCTCTGTTATTTCACATTATCTATAACAGCCCTCAGATACTGACAACATGCTTCATGGGCTTATGGTTTGTGATTTGGCATGGATTCATGTGCCACGGCTGCTCTATAGAGCCAGCAGGGGTCCTTCCAGCCTAGATTTAGTCAGGCACAACAGTTCTGGCAGTTGGGCTATACTCTCAGCTTATGTCAATATTTTTGCTCTGGTATATTTCATAGATGGATATGTAACTCCGGCATAGTTTTCCAGCATGCTTCACTGATTTCTGTTTCATTATTCTGGAGAATTTGGATTTATTTGATTGCAGTTGCAAATAAATGTATTATCTTTGTTTTCTAACAAGCCAATCAAGGATATGCAAATCAGTCACACATGACCGAAAGCACTTCAAAATGCTCAAGGCATCCATAATGCTTCTGGCTTACTCCAGCCTCAACTTTATCAGAAAAGTATTTATTGTTCTTTCATAAGCAAACAATGAATCATTAAATCTCTCCAGGGACTCATTTATCATCCATTAATTAGAGCCTTTCAGGACCCCGGGGTTGGATTATCATTTAAGAAATGAAAGCTGCCTGTGCATATTTTCAAACTAAATGCAAAACAGATCATCTGAAAATGACTTTCTAGATTAACATTTTTAGCATTAAACAAAACATTGTAATAAAAACAGCATTATTCATTTAATAATGTCAACAGCTATGCAGTTTAAGGAACTCCCTACTGAAGCAAGAAACTGTTTAAAGGCTTAGTGCACCTTTTTAAAAAAACAATAAATATTTGCAGAAAAAATGTGCATTTATATATTTTTTTGCAAATGAGCCTGCAAAGTATCACAAGCAACTGCGCTCAGTGGATTACAGATGCAATGCATATGCTCCTGCAGACACTTCCTCCAGCTCCATGTCCATACCAAGGTATGGACTTTCAGTTACTGAACTGGAAAGAAATTGTCATTGCATGAGTGTGGTACTCACCACACACAGTGTGGCAGACACACTATGGCAGACAGGACTTATAGTTCATTAATTAGGAGCTGGAGCTTCAGTTTTGCATGAGAGGAGCCGACATTGGGCTCAGACAACGTCAACCACTAAACATGACAAGAGTACAGCAAATAAGTAGGCAGCAAGTAACATCAGAGGCGATTCAGTTCGCATTGTGCGCTATACAAGTATTTCATTCATTCATTCATTCATCAAGATGGAATCATAGAACATAAGACACCATAACTATGTATCAAATAGGACCCATAACCTACAAGAGACAAGCTGGAGAGCAAGCAGTAGGGCGAGTCCATGGTGCCAGTCTTGTTGAAGTGGAATGGGAGGCGGGGTAGCCCCATAGTTCAGAGGGTCAGAGGTGGGAGGCAAGAAATAGATATGTCTAGGACAGGCAGTATCTTAGTAATGAATTGGTTCCATTTGTTTTGGAAGCGTGGTGCATGGTTATGATGGGACATGACCATGTCTAATTTTTCTTCACTTAGAAGGCTTAGTAAATCCGCTATCACATAAGAATTAGTTGGTGGGGTGGAGGAAGTCCACTGTTTGGGGATGGCCCTCCTAATGGCCATAAAGCAAGCCAGGCTTTGTTGCATTGGATAGGCACAGTCTGATCTTTTGGCAGGCCGGTATATTGTTTCTTTGTGGACTCCATAGTTGCCACAGGGAGATTACGCGTCTGACTGGAAACTGCAATCCATGGTGCCCTTTGATGGCCATCTTGGGTGGGGCAGTGTTTTTAAATAGGCAACTCTGCTGGGGTTTGAGGCACATTTGCTAGTGGAATAAGAGTGGGACAAATTCAATCAGTTACATCAGCACCAGGTGCTTGATAGCTGCTGATCCAGGACAGGCGCACTCTTTGATCCATTACAAACCCTCCAGCAGCACTGAATGTGCGTTGAGAAAAGCATGCTGGATGCCGAACAGTCTTGTCGTTTAGCCAGTAGCTTAATTGTTTAAAGGCATCACCAGCCACCTTCTCCACCGATCTTCCTCTGACTGAACAAAGCCTCAGAAACATGTTATCCAGCATCAGGAAATGGTAACCTCCCAGGGTCTGGAAAGGCGTTACACAAACCTTTCTTTAACCACTTGACCACTGGGCACTTAAACCCCCTTCCTAACCAGACCAATTTTCAGCTTTCGGTGCTCTCACACTTTGAATGACAATTACTCAGTCATGCAACACTGTACCCATATGAAATGTTTGTCCTTTTTTCACACAAATAGAGCTTTCTTTTGGTGGTATTTAATCACCGCTGGGTTTTTTATTTTTTGCGCGATAAATCAAAAAAGACTGAAAATTTGGTAAAAAAATAAAATAAAATTCTTTGTTTCTGTTAAAATTTATTGCAGAGTATTGGCGAGTATTGGCAGAGTATTAGCAGAGTATTGGCAAAATATTGGCAGAGTATTGCACAGTGTTGCACAGTGTTGCAGAGTATTGGCAGAGTATTGCACAGTGTTGCAGAGTATTACACAGTGTTGCAGAGTATTGGCAGCAGAGTACTGCAGAGTGATAAATAATATGGGGTGCTACCTCACCTCTAGTAAACCTTTAAATACAGTATCAATAAAAAATGAATCATCCAAATACAGTACATAACATTAATAATAAAGTGCAAGTAGTGATAAAAGTGCAAACGTGCAAGACTGCTTGAAAAAGTGCAAACGTATACCAAAGTATAGTGCAAAAAAATTAAATAAAGTGCAGTATGCTAATGAGGTAGCAAATATTTTCCAAAGTATATCCGTGTATCACACTGATTAAATATTCAATAATGTGAGCATCAAATAAATATTATATACTAGACTGATTGTATATATATATACCAAATACACTGCCACTAACTAAATAACCTGCCTGCCTAATCTAGCTCAAGCTATCTCTCCTTCCACGCCAGCAACACTACACGCGGCCTCTATGTAAGCAGCCTTATATAGTGTGGGGCAAGGACTTAGTCCCTCTGAGCCGTGATTGGCCAAAGGCACCCTGCCTTTGGCCAATTATGGCTCTCGCATCAGAGGGTGCTGTAACTGGCTAAAGCATGCAGGTCAGGTGCATACTTTGCCCAGTCATCAGATGCTAATGCATTGTAATCTCACAGTGCATTATGGAGCGTTCCACGGCGCTCAAATTTCCCTCAAACACCCCATAATATTCGCTGTTCGGCACATCAAGCTCATCCCTACTGCCTACTAATTGTGTGGATGTACTATACATAACAGACCTGTAGTCCAGCAGTGGCGACACTGCAGCTATTCCTACTGGCAGGGTAATTTGGCCAATTGGTTGTCTGATGGTGAGAGTGTCGGCTATCCGTGAGCTATGTTAAATTCTGTTTGATACCTATAATTGGAGATCTCCACCGTCTAGCAAGAGGCCAACATTAATATATTTTGGAAGAGCATTTTATTTGCACCAGAGTACTTTATATACGTTTTGAGCACTAAGCACTTTGGAAGCATTTGGACATACCTGTATATGAATTCACAAATTATGGACTTTTTGATTATATGGTCATTTATTTTGCACATCTATGAAATTTTGTTGTGCACATGAATTTATGAGGCACATTTTTATGCAATTGTGTACATTTTATATTTTAATTCTTTGCACATATTGAGGCATTTAAAGGAATAGTGCACTATTTTTAATTTTTTTCATAATAAAAGGCAATCAGGTTGATGTACGGTAAATGATCCTATGCTATGTATGTTTATGTTTTAAATGCCAAGGCTTTTTCTGTGGCTTTTCACATTGAAAGTCTATAGGACATTTCGGTTCACACAGGGGAGACACGACTTCAGGACGACTTTGTGAGGCAACTTGGAGACGACTTGAACACGACTTAGACACGACCTGGTGCGACTTACAACACAACTTTAAGTCGCCCCAGGCCAGGCGACTTTTGCCGTGGCCAATCAGAGAATGAGCTCTGAAGGGGGAACTCCACGCCAAATGTATGTGAAAAATTTGGTAAGGGGGCCCCCGGATACCGGCCCCCCACCCTATGTGAATGAGTATGGGGTACAATGTACCCCTACCCATTCACCTGTGAAAAAAGTAAAAAAAAAAAACACAACACAGGGTTAAAATAGTTTATTGCACAGCTCCAGGGGTCTTCCATCTTCGGGGGTCTTCTCGCCGGACTCCTCCGCTATCTTCTGCTAGCTCTTTTACTAGCAGAGGAGCCCGGCTTTCTTCTTCGCCGCTGGCCTCTTCTTCCGACTTCGGGGGGTCTTGTCCCCCTCTTCGGTTCTTCTTGCCGGGCCACCGCTTCTTCTTCCAGCTCTTTTACTAGCGGTGGCCCGGTCTTCTGTCGCCGCCGCCGCCTTCCGTTCTTCTTCTTCTTCTTCTGGAGATGTTGACTCGACGCTCTCTCCGGCCGAAAAGGCCAGGGACGCGCTGCGCGGCGACTTATATAGGGACAAGGGGCGAGGTCATCGGTTGATGTCACATGGGTTGATGTCACATGAGTTGATGTCACATGGTGACAGTCCTAGCATCCTCCGGGACTGTGACATCGTAAGGGGGCGGGGTCATCATGTGACATCAACCCATGTGACATCAACCGATGACCCCGCCCCTTGTCCCTATATAAGTCGCCGCGCAGCGCGTCCCTGGCATTGCGGTCGGAGAGAACGTCGAGTCAACATCTCCAGGAGAAGAAGAAGAAGAAGGAGAAGCAGAAGAAGAAGAACGGAAGGCGGTGGCGGCGGCGGCGACGACAGAAGACCGGGCCACCGCCTGTAAAAGAGCTATAAGAAGAAGCGATGGCCCGGCAGAAGAACCGAAGAAGGGGACAAGACCCCCGAAGTCGGAAGAAGAGGCCGGCGGCGAAGAAGAAAGCAGGGCTCCTCCGCTAGTAAAAGAGCTAGCAGAAGATAGCGGAGGAGTCCGGCGAGAAGACCCCCGAAGACGGAAGACCCCCGGAGCTGTGCAATAAACTATTTTAACCCTGTGTTGTGTTTTTTTTACTTTTTTCACAGGTGAATGGGTAGGGGTACATTGTACCCCATACTCATTCACATAGGGTGGGGGACCCGCAGACCCCAACAACCAACGACCAGGGTTGTCGGGAAGAGGCCCTTGTCCTCATCAACATGGGGACAAGGTGCTTTGGGGTGGGGGGGCTGCACGCCTCGTCCCCACCCCCTTTCCTGGCCGGCTGGGTAGCGTGCTCAGATAAGGGTCTGGTGTGGATCTGGGGGGGACCCCCACGCCGTTTTTCCGGCGTAGGGGGTTCCCCTTGGAATCCATACCAGACCTAAGGGCCTGGTATGCTCTCGGAGGGGGAAACCACGCCAAATTTTTCTCATACATTTGGCGTGGAGTTCCCCCTTCAGAGCTAATAATTCTGTCAAAGTCGCCTCCGTATAGACAGAGATCCGACTTGGAGGCGGCCTCCATTGAAATCAATGGGTACAAGTCGCCTACAAGTCGGATTGAAGTAGTACAGGAACTTCTTTTGAAGTCGGAGCGACTTCAGTAGCGTGCATTAAGACGGCTCTCATTCACTTACATTGATTTTTAAATGTTCTCCGACCTGAAGTCGAATCTGAGTCGCCCCTGTGTGAACCGAGCCTTACTGAATTGAATTGAATTGAATTTACTTTGTGAATATTGCAAAGCTGTGTTTAATGCAGTCATTAAATGCAGCCACACCTTTCATTGCAGTGCATTGCAGTAAGTGGCTTCTTATTATGAAGAATATTTATGTGTGCAACATACATTAGTGAGTTGCTGTGCCATTTATTTTTGATGGCACACTAATGCACTAAGGCAACGCCCCTCTGATGTACATGCAATGCAGCGCAAAACAGGCACTGGTAACACAACACTGTGCATTCTGGTGCGCTGTGTCAGAAAAAATTTTGCATGTCTGTTTTGTGCTTTCTGCTGCATTTGCATACAAGCGCCACATAAAGCCTGTTAAACACAAAGCACCAAAACAAGAACATATGAATGAACAAAACAGAAGTGTAGGCAACAGTACAACTTGCCCTTTTTTGCATACAGATTATATAGTGTTTGCTTTTCTGATATATAGATGTCATGTCTACATGGTGACATCACTTGCGCATACCCAGTTTACAACACATTTTCAGCATCTGGAAGTACCGAGATTTGAACTGCGTCATATTCCCAGGATAGGTGCTTGATCTCACAAGGCCCTCTCACTTGGCAATTCTTCAAATGTTTTGGTCCATGCATGCATTGAATTTTTTTTTTTTTATGACATCAATGAAGGGGCGGAAGAAGAAATAGGGGAATTAAAGTCGAGACATTGACTTCAGCAAGAGAGCGAGTAGAGTGGCTAAAACCAGAAAAATGAGCAAGGGTACAAATGTCCAATGTTATAGTGTTTACAAAGCATTAGCTAACCTGTAGAAGTTTATGCGTTTTTTTGGCAGTGGACAGCAATCTTTATTTTTAGTTTGATGTATTTTTAAATGCAACTTGTGTAAGTAACTAAATTTTATTTGGTGTTAATCTCTTGTAATTCCCTGTATATTAGTGTTCAAACTGGATGCCTAAGGAGCCTACTGATAGATGGAGAGAGGGATAAACTAAAGTGTCAATAAACCCAACTATGAAAACCTTTCATTGCATGTTATATTACAGCGTATGCATACTCACAAAACCACCAGAGCATGTATTTTGTGTAGAGTGAAATATACCTGGTTTATTCTCCCTTTAGTTGCCCCTCCCATCTCCTCTGTATCCCTACTGCAGGCTGAGATTGTGTAGACCAGCTGGTGTCCTCTAAGGAGCATACTCCAGTTTCAGTTCCCTTCTAAGCTGTTCATTTCCTCATATTCCTATCTGTGCAAACCCTGTTACTATAAAGTCACACATGTGGGTATATACACAGTGGTAAATGATACCCTGCCCCCTTCCTCCGCCTCCATGTCCTCCTATTGCTAAACATTATGGGTGTAGGATATAGTATCCAGATTGATTACATTTACTAAGAAACTCACAAAAATGCTTAGTTTTATTATAAATCAGTATTAACCACTTGAGACCCGCGCTATAGCCGAATGACGGCTACAGCGCGGACCTCCTTTGCCGGGACTACGTCTATTGACGTCGTCCCGTGCACGAGCGGCCTGCGCGCCCCCTGTGCGGCGCGCTCTGTGATCAGCGAGTCTATGAGACTCACCTGATCACCGATCTGAGCAAGGGGTCGATCCCGACCCCTTATCACGTGATCAGCTGTCAGCCAATGGCAGCTGATCATGTGATACAACGGAGCCGGTAATCGGCTATTATTTCTCCTCGCGCTGTCAGCGCGAGGAGAAAAAAAAAGAGCCGATCACCGGCGGCCGTGATCGGGACATCAGTCCCGATCACGGCCAGTCCTGTCAGTGCCCACCTGCCCCCTTCCAGTGCCCACCTGCCCCCCGCCAGTGCCACCTCAATAAAAAAATAAGTGCCCCCCGTCAGTGCCACCCAGCAGTGCCCACAGTGCCACCCAGCAGTGCCCACAGTGCCACCCAGCAGTGCCACCCAGCAGTGCCCACAGTGCCACCCAGCAGTGCCCACAATCTGCCTCAACAAAGGTGCTGCACCCCAGTGCCACATATCCGTGCCCATCAGTGTCATCTACCAGTGCCCATCAGTGCCGCCCATCAGTGCCCAGCAGTGCCACCTATCAGAGCCACCTATCAGTGCCACCTATCAGTGCCCATCAGTCCCATCTATCAGTGGTACCTATCAGTGCCCCTTAGTGCCACCCATCCGTGCCACCCATCCGTGCCACCCATCCGTGCCATCTTATCTGTGCCCATCTTTGCCCATCAGTGCCGCCTTATCTGTGCCCATCGGTGCCGCCTTATCTGTGCCTATTAGTGCCGCCTTAACTATGCCTATCAGTGCCCACCAATGCAGCCCATCAGTGCCCACCAGTGCAGCCTATCAGTGCCGCCTCATCAGCGCACTTCAATGAAGGAGAAAAATGACCTGTTTGCAAAATTTTATAACAAACTATTAAACATGATTTTTTTTTTTTGCATCTTTTTTTGTTTGTTTAGCAAAAAATAAAACTCCCAGCTGTAATTAAATACCACCAAAAGAAAGCTCTATTTGTGGGAAAAAAATGCTAAAAATTTAATTTGGGTACAGTGTTGTATGCCCGCGCAATTGTCATTCAAAATGCATCAGTGCTGAAAGCTGAAAATTGGTCTGGGCATGAGGGGGGTTTAAGTGCCCAGTAAGCAAGTGGTTAAATATATCAAATATAATTGGTATTACCCGTGAAGTAAAAAAGAGCCTTGGATGATGATGAACAAAGTGAAAGTTAGTGTCAATCATAGTTGACTTGACCTACACTATATCAATGCACAAAAAATACACATTTGATGCTCAATTGAGAAGGGCAACAAGAGTAATAAAGGGACTGGAGGACATTAGTTATGAGGAAAGGTTATGAGCACTGAATTTATTCTCTCTGGCGAAGAGACGCTTGAGAGGGGATACGATTTCAATATACAAATACCATACTGGTGACCCCACAATAGGGATAAAACTTTTCAGTGAAAGGTAATCATAAGACACGCTGCCATTCTCTAAAATTAGAAGAAAATAAGTTTAACCTTAAACTGCGTAGAGGGCTCTTTACTGTAAGAGCGGTTAGGATGTGGAATTCTTTTCCATAGGCAGTAGTTTCAGCGGGGAGCATCGATAATTTCAAAAAACTATTAGATAAGCACCTGAACAACCACAACATACAGAGATACACAATGTAATACTGACATAAAATCACACACACAGGTTGGACTTAATGAACTTGTGTCTTTTTTCAACCTCGCCTACTATGTAACTATGTAACTAATAAAAATGTAATGGGAGCTATAAAGCAGTTATTTGATATTCATAGTCTAATTTTAATTGCTCTTCTGAAACTGTTTTTCTTTAGTCATGTGACCAACACAGCACCAATCAGGGCTGGCCAGACACGGACTCACACTGTAGAGAGCATACATCAAGCAGAGTAATAGAAGCCTCTCCCAATGATCTTTCCCCGCATATGCCAAAGAACAGGGAAAGATCATGTGACCACACAACAGCGCTGCAGGAATAATGTACCTATTAAAGCTGATTAAAAAAATAAATAATACAGTGGTATAGTGGCATGATATATATGATTTATGTGAATGAATTATGGCAATTAATCCTTCTCTCCTTAGAATCATAACAGTCTGCTGCTGCTGTTATACATACACTATATTACCAAAAGTATTGGGATACCTACCTTTACACGCACGTTAAATATTATGTTGGCCCACTCGTTGCAGCTATAACAGCTTCAACTCTTCTGGGAAGGCTATCCACAAATTTAGGAGTGTGTCTATGGGAATGTTTGACCATTCTTCCAGAAGCGCCTTTGTGAGGTCAGGCACTGATGTGGATAAGAAGCGCTGGCTCACAGTCTCCGCTCTAATTCATCCCAAAGGTGTTCTGTCGGGTTGAGGTCAGGCCAGTCAAGTTCCTCCACCCCAAACTCACTCATCCATGTCTTTATGGACCTTGCTTTGTGCACTGGTCAAAATCATTTGGTGGAGGGGGATTATGGTGCAGGGTTGTGATTCAGGGGTTGGCCCCTTAGTTCCAGTGATGGGAACTTTTAATGCATCAGAATACCAAGACATTTTGGACAATTTCATGCACCCAACTTTGTGGGAACAGTTTGGGGATGACCCCTTCCTGTTCCAACATGACTGCGCACCAGTGCACAAAGCAAGGTCCTTAAAGACATAGATGAGGGTGAGGGAACTTGACTTGAACTTGACTGGCCTGCACCTCAACCCCTTTGAGATGAGCAAAGACTGTGAGCCAGGCCTTCTCGTTCAAATCAGTGCAGTTGGTCGTTCATTTTTAGAGTGTCTTTTCTGCATCATGCTGCTGGTGAATGGCCACGAGCCATGAAACAAATTTAAATTGAAACGAGTTTACATTGAAAGATGCCAAGACAAGTTTGGCTCACAAAGTGCATTTGTATACATTTACCTATAATTCATGGATGAGTGATTTATGAATTTGTATTGTTAATCATGTTTTTTAGATTATTGTAATTTAAATTCTGTATAATAATTGTCTCTATATATGATTGGATTGTTATTTATAATATATCATGTTTAAAAAATAAAATAAAAAATAAGATCATTGACATTATTAATTTGATTGTAACAACAAATTAACAAAATTATTCATGCAAATAAGGTATTATTATTAATCCAGTCACAGGCCTCATTTAAAGTCCCGTTCTCTCTTTTCTTGTTTCTCAGTATGCACTGGAGATGGAGGTTTGCCATGGTATAAAATAGGTTGTGTCAGGTCACATTATTTTTAGAATTGTCTAATAGGGTGGAAGACACCCACTTTCCCAGTGACCTGGCACACCATTATTAAATTATTTATTACTCATTAACTAGTTACAAAATATCTCCTTATACCAATATTGAGCCAACTGTCTAAAAATGTAATTCATTCATTTGCAAAATATACATATATATATATATATATACACATTTATACCAATATTTGGCATATATTGTTAGAATACAGCAGGTTATTCATTCGGCCCACAGTGAGTCTGCTATGAAGAGGGGGGCGCTAGGGTGGATTCTGGTCCTGGGGTTGCGATACAAGGTATTCGTTTCCCCCTCTTCATCTCAGAATGGGGGCGGAGTTCTACCTCCTATGCATCAGTGTCATACTCTGATGCCCCGCTTATGGCATCAAGAGGCCAGGGTACGTGGTTGATTACCCTTTACATCTTGGAGATGGGATGGGCGTGGTCTAGCTGCAGACGTAGATACCACGGGTGGAGCCAATGTCCGTCACCTTCTCCCACCGATTTGGCAGGCTTGCATTCTGTTGGTGGGGACCCGCCCTGTACCGGAGATTAAAGGCGACTTGGGCTGGCCAGTAGACCACTACACACAGGCCATCCACATGAGAGGGACGCCATGCATGGTTTCAGCCACAGACTCACACACAAGGTAACAGAGGGTTCATCCACATTCACTCATTCAGACCTTAACATTTAACACTTCTTGGCTGTATTTACACACCCAACACCATTACAATGGGGTGCACATGTGCATGGTGGGATTGATTTGGTTTGATTGGGTATTTTGTTATTTTCTGTGGTCTTATTCACATACATTATTTAAAGTGGATGTAAACCCCCTCTCGTCCTTTCTAAAATACTGCAATATTGGTTATCTAGAAGGATATAGATGCCTTCTGCATGTATACTTATCTGTCAAATGTCTCCCCTCTGTCTGCTATGAGACTCGAAAAACTGCAGATTCTGTGGGTGGGTCTGTTTTCCAGGGCTCGGTGGGTGGAGTCGTGATGTCTGTAGACTCCCCGCCCTCCTCTACACTCCCCTTATCAACATGCATTTTCTCCTGTGCATTTCTTACCCTGAACTTCTGCTATGATCACTAACATCCAGTCAAAACCCAGAAAAGTCCCCACATGACTTCAGCATGCCAAATCATGCTGAGGTGTGGAACAGCCAATCCTTGCAGAGCTGCTGAAGAAAGGAGTGGGAGGGAATTAAAAACGAATGCATGTCTTAGGCTAGTGCACGAGATATGTAAATCACCTGTCACTCACAGCAAGGGGGAGGATTTGACAAAGTTTTTCTCTGTTTGTCAAGATTTATCTCACTGAACAATAAAAGAGGATTGCTCAGAGCTGGATTAACTCTTTGAGGCAAGACTGGGCACAAATGATAGGAAATCTTATACTCTACATTATGACATAAAAAAAAAAGAAATTGGGGTTTACATCCACTTTAATACTGGTTGCAGTCCCCCATTGGAAGCACACATATAGTTCAACTTAGTAACAACACACCTCTGTTACATCCCTTTTAAATAACTGTAATATATTTTAGTTCATGTATCCATTTTTAACACGTGGTCTCATTCACATATCTTTGCAGAGCAGTGTGGCTTTTTCAGCATGCACATAACACCCATGCGGTTGATCAGTGATGATCTGGCCTTTTCTTGTCTGCTTTCTTTGGTCCGGATGGGATTCCTTGCCTCAGCCACATATCAGACATTTTATCTTTGGCCCCCATCCTCCCTTGGATACAGACCAGGTGTTGCTGTGGAGCTGTTTTGTAAGTTATAAATCTTCCAAGAGAGATCTCTCTCTCGTATCAAGGGGTACCGTTCATTTATAGATATTTGGTTATTTATTTTTAGAGTATCTTTTCTGCATCATATGACCATGGCCATGAGCCATTAAAGAGCCATTATAGAGTTTACATTGAAAGATGCCAAGACAAGTTTGACTCACATAGTGTATTTGTATACATTTACCTATAATTCCTGGATGAGTGATTTATGAATTTGTATTGTTAATCATGTTTTTTTGATTCTTGTATTTTAAATTCTGTATAATAATTGTCTCTATATATGATTGGATTGTTATTTATTTATAATATATCATGCTTTTGTTTTGTTTTTTAATAAGATCATTGACATTATTAACTTGATTATAACAATAAATAGTCAAAATTATTTATACAAATAAGGTATTATTATTAATCCAGTGACAGGCCTCATTTAAAATCCTGTTCTCTCTTTTCTTGTTTTTTGGTAATATATATATATATATATATATATATATATATATATATATATATATATATATATATATATATATATATATGCAGTATATATATATTTCTGTGTTCTTTTATGTTACTTTTCTATGTTTATATACAATATCTCACAAAAGTGAGTACACCTCTCACATTTTTGGAAATATTTTATTATATCTTTTCATGTGACAACACTGAAGAAATTACACTTTGCTACAATGTAAAGTAGTGAGTGTACAGTTTGTTTAACTGTTTAACTTCGCTGTCCCCTCAAAATAACTCAACAAACAACCATTAATGTCTAAACCACTGGCAACAAAAGTGAGTATGCCCCTCAGTAAAAATTTCCAAATTGGGCCCAATTAGTCATTTTCCCTCCTGGTGTCATGTGGCTCATTAGTGTTACAGGGAATCAGGTGTGAATGGGCAGCAGGTGTGTTAAATTTGTTGTTATCGCTCTCACTTTCTCATACAGGTCACTGGAAGTTCAACATGGCACCTTAGGGCAAAGACTTCTCTGAGGATCTACATAAAGATGGCCTAGGCTATAAGAAGATTGGCAAGACCCTAAAACTGAGTTGCAGCATGGTGGGCAAGACCATACAGTGGTTTAACAGGACAGGTTCCACTCAGAACAGGCCTTGTCATGGTTAACCAAAGAAGTTGAGTGCATGTGCTCAGCCTCATATCCAGAGGTTGTCTTTTGGAAATAGACGTATGAGTTCTACCAGCATTGCTGCAGAGGCTAAAGGGGTGGGGGCCAGCCTGTCAGTGCTCAGACCATACGCTGCACACTGCATCCAATTGGTCTGTATGGCTGTCATGCCAGAAGGAAGGTGATGCACAAGAGAGCCGGCAAACAGTGCAAAAGACAAATTTTTCCTAGCAAACGGAAAAGCATCACTTCCAAAGGTAAAGGCCAAGGCTTTCTGAACTGCATTACACCACAAGGAAAGTACGGTATACTTGTAAAGAAAGTTCTGTATGTTCCAGAACTAGAAGGCAGTCTTCTATCAGTCTTCTAAAAGGCTTGCAAACAATAGTCTCACAGTTAAGTTCCAGGGTGATGAATGCACAATTCACAATAATAAGCAAGGTCATGACTGCAACCTACCTACAGAACAGACTACCCTCATGAGCCATTAAAGTACTCCATTTGAAATGTGGCATGGATCAAAGTCTAGCATAGGGCCCATCAGAGTGTTTGGATGTAAATCATATGCCTATATTCAAAGTGAAAAGCGATCCAAGCTGGAGAACAGAGCCACAGAGGGCATTCTAGTAGGCTGCAGTGAGCAAACTAAGGGTTACAGAATCCTACACCCAAAGATTGACAAAGTGGCAATAAGCCGTAGTGTTTATTTTGATGAGAGCCCATCAACAAAAACACTGATCCCTGAAAGCTGCGAAGTGAATATGCCAAGCAAACCAGAACAAAAGATCAACCAAAGCAAACATTTGCAGTGGTCAGGACAAGAAGAGGTGGAACTCAAATTGCCTAAATCAAGTTCATCACCAGATCCAGCTGAACTTCCTAAAGTCAGAAGATGCACTCAGGCTACAAAGGGGATACCACCCCGCAAGCTGTCATACACTATCAAAACACATAGAATACCTGAACAAACATCCTGGAAAGACATAGAAAAACTGCCAAAACATGAAGCCAATAAATGGAGAAAGGCAGCAGAGCTCCCTCCCAACCGGCTCCCTCCCAACCGTAAAACTATAGGAAGTAAACAGACTTTCAAAGTAAAGTCAGACGCAGAAGGGAATATCCACAAATACAAAGCGAGACTAGTTGCCAAGGGTTGCCAGAAATTCTGTAAAGATTACGATGAAACATTCGCTCCCGTTGTAAAACACTCCACCATCAGAGCGCCTCTTTGCGTTGCAGCTGGGAAGGGCATGCAAGTGAAACACCTAGACGTTAAAACTGCTTTCCTATATGGAGACATTAAGGAAGCCCTCTACATGGAGCAACCACCAGGGTTTGAACAAGGCGACAACCTTGTGTGTAAGCCTCAAAAGAGCATCTACGGTATTAAGCAATCTGCAAGGATGTGGAATGAGAAAGTGAACAAACTACTTACCAGAGAGGGATTCTCAAGAAGTAAAGCAGACCCTTGTCTCAACTCCAGAAATCAAGACAACAGATATTCATACTTATCCATGTTGATGACATTATAACTTGTTTTGAACAAGAAGGGGATTACAATCAGATCACAAGCTGAAATAAAATTTTGAAATCAAAGAGCTAGGGAACATTAGCTACCATCTGCGAATCCAAATATAGAGACAAGTAGATGGAAGTTATCTTCTCAATGAATCTCAGAAATCTTGGAACAATTCCATACGCAAGCGACTGTACAGACCGCAAATCCACAAGTGGATTCATCTTCCAGTATGGGAAAGGAACCATAAGTTGGTCTAGTCGAAAGCAACCAACTGCCGTTCTATCTTCAACTGAAGCAGAGTGCAGAGCAACAGCACATGCATGTCAAGAATCGATATGGATTCTTCAACTTTTTGTGGACATTGAGATTGACATGTCAAAACCAATTTCGATTTTTGTAGACAACTAAAGATGTATAAAACTTACGCAAACAGAAAGGGTCAATCCTAGGACCAAACACATTGATGTGAAGTATCACCTAATGAGGGGCAATCAAGAGCAAGATGTTATTGACATTCAATACTGTCCGACAGAGGAGATGACAGCTGATGCATGCACCAAGCCTTTGTTGAAGAAAGGTCATAGTTATTCCCAGAAGAAGCTGAATATAATTTCACAAAGCAGATGCTGTTGAGAAGGGGTGTTGGAAAAGAGCAACAGCATGGAATGTAAAGTTACTTATATAAACTGACAATGGGGCTTATTTACTAAAGGCAAATCCACTTTGCACTACAAGTGCACTGCTAATGCACTTGGAAGTGCACTTGGAAGTGCAGTCACTGTAGATCTGAGGGGGGTATGCAAGGAAAATAAAAAAACAGCTAGCAAAACTTCCCTTCTGTCTCTTTACACTGTTCCTTCTTTATTATATGTCCAGCATTTGAAGGTTCTTAGAGTGTCAGATTCCTGTCTCTGCTGGCCTCCAGCTAAAGCCATTGTTGAACGCCATTTACTAATTCTCTGGCTTATACCTCTCCAATAACTTTTATGCCTACCTGAAACAAGTATGCAGATCAGGAGTCCTGATTTTATTACTGCTTCAATAGCTGCATGCTTGTTACTGGCCATTTATTCAGAAATTATTGAGGCCAGTGCCTCTGAGCAATTCATCTTTTCAAATGGAGATCAGCAATACAATCCTCTATATTTTCTTCCTCTGTATTTTCTTAGGTTTCTTATTCAGTGGCAGCATAGTACAGTACAGAACCTTGGGCTTCTTAGTCTTGCTGTGCCCCATCCCTTTTCTTGTTCTTTTCCTTTATTTATTATTAGACCATTTTTAAATATAGAAAATGCACTTGTTTCTTAAATGACAGTTCTTGACTGCGCTAGCACATATACAGTAGGCACAAGCACTAAAGGATTTTAGCCATAAAAATAGGGGCTACCCACAATCTTCCTGTCAAGGCAAATAAAACACAAACATTTTTTACCTTTATTGTTAGACTTTTCTTTTTTTCTTATTATCTCAAACCTGTGGTTTTCTTCTGTTAGACTGAACGGGTGTAAAAATAGCATTGACTTCCTTGTGTCTCTATCAGCTTGTTCTAACACAGACCAGCACAAGGCCAGCAACTGTAAAGAGGGAGGAAAATGTACATTGCAGAAAAAGAAAATCAATTTAATTGTATTTTATTTTTTTTCTGCAGTGTTATAATGAGTTTGATTTACAGCTCAGTTCTGCAATGCGGCGATTTATGGATGTTTTGGGCCTAGGGGAGGGAAACTAACATTTTGCAAGTACTAAATGTGCATCGGTATCTTTTCCCATTTGTTTTAAAATATTGCTGCTCGGGACAGACCTTATTCCAAATGCTGCAACAAATGGAGTCATAGATCAGAAGCATAATTCACGCCAGAAAACCCAGAAATAAGACATCATATTCAAACCATATTTTCTATTAGTACCAACATTTTCTCTCTATTTTTCAGAATCAGCATTACTATTTGCAGTTTTTTTCCAGCCTGTATGTTATTTCTGCTATATAAAAAGATAAATATTGACATTAAAGTAAAATAAGTTGTATAATACCAACTCTGAGAAAAAATCTGCTCTTGCAGCACCCCCCTGTGTGGCAAGGGTTAAATGTTTAGAACCAAGGATATGTGTGTGAGCCGCTCAGGCTGTATGGAAATGAAGATCTGTGCCCACCGCTGTGAGTGCTGGCTGGGAAGGGAGCTTATCTATGCTCCAGGTAAATGTAGAGAGACTGAGTGTCTCAGGAGCTGTCCATCAAGTCAAGACCTTCTGTATGATAGTAAATGACAGTCTCAAGCTGAACCCCCGCCAGTCCACACACCCGATGCGTTTCACTCTGCGCACCGGAGCTTACTCATGGGGATGGGTTAAGTGCTTGTTATGTGTAGGGTGTAGCAGGGGTGTCAAATTGGCAGCCCTCCAGCTGTTGCGAAACTACAAGTCCCATCATTCCTCTGCCTGTGGTAAACTAGGAGACATGATTGTAATTGTCACCCTTGCAATGCCTCATGGGACTTGTAGTTCTGCAACAGCTGGAGGGCCATTAGTTTAACACCTGTGATGTAGAGGAATGGACGGGATCACTTAGCCTACGCTATCCCCCGCTTTGGCCAGTTCTGGCACTGCCCTCTTTACTCCCTAAATTAAGATTTTCAATGAGATGACCCAATTGCATGCAACGCCAAGTCACACCTAACAAAGCTAGAAAATATAATGATGCATTAAAAAAGGGCATACATTCAAGAGATAAATCAATAACTCTACCCCTTTGCAGAACACCTCATTCAGCCTCCTTTTTAATATGCAGTTCAGTTTTGATCACCAATCGTCAGAAAAGTCATTGTTGAATTAAAAAGAGTTCAGTAAAGGGTTATAAAAATAGTAAGGAGGACCCCAGCTATGAGGATTGATTACATAGATTACAATTATTCATGCTGGAGAAGAGATGCTTTAGAGGGGATATGATTACAATGTACAAATATCAAAAGTTACTCCAATAACTGTAATAAACTATTTACTCTAAGGTCCCTGAAGAGTACACATGTCCATGAGCTAATGTTAGAAGAAAGAACGTTTATCCTTAGATTGAGGAGTTGACAGCTTCAAAAAAAAACTTTTAGATGTCTTCCTTAGGAATCAGAATATACAGGGCTATGGGAATTGAGAAAAAAAGATCACACACATGTACACATACATAGGTTGAATTGGATGGACCTATGTCTTTTTCTAACCTAATAAATTATGTAATTATGTTACTATGGCCTAGAATGTGCACTGGGCTGCAGATAAGAAATGGCCATAGAAAGTAATATTCCACCAGTTATTTTGGGGACTGCCATTATTTCCTATGGTTATAGTCTATCTGCAGCCAATTGCATTTTCCAGGCTTTCTAATTGAAGATCAACATCTATGAAGAGAACTGAATGGAGCAGACCATATGGGGAACTCTGTATTAGGGCGGACAGGTTACGACAGACTTTTGGTAACTCAAAACCACTTTTCTACCCATACAAGTTGAAACTCCAAAGCAACTTAATGCTAGTTTATGTAGCCTAGAAAGAGGCCAACTGCAGATTAAATGTACCTCTAAATTAGTGGTTTCAGAAGCATCTCAAATTAAATTCAAATGGCGCAGAATGCACCTGAACACACATTGCATCTACCCTTCGACACACTGGCCTGAAGCCTGTCAAAACAGGCCCTCAAAGAGTTATCCAAGAAAAGCAATCATATTATACTTTACACCCAGGCTAACCTTCTGCGAAAGTGAACCAGCTCTTTAAAACAGCAGCAGTATGTAGTAACCTCCCCAACCGAAGATGAGGATATGTCAGTGGCCAAGCTGTTTTATCACACAGAAGCTTCAGCACACAGTGGTTGTCCTGCATGAGTCATCAGTAGTATCCACCATAAGTAGGTGAATTGAAGACAAATCTGTTTTAGTTAAGTGGAGCAAACTAGGTCAATGGTCTTGCTATGATGGCTAGCAGGGATGCCAAAATGGCATGCTGTGTTCTGTGCTTAGTTTTCTGGGTTTAGTCTTTGCTGCAGTGTTCTGAGCCCACTATGATGGGTATAGTCTGTGCTGCATGTGTTGAGTCCACTGTGCTGCATCTAGTCTGTGTAGCCTGGCCGTGGTGCTGCTGTTAGTGCTTTTGGATTTGCCACAGCCAAAGAAAATTTGTATCTATGTGCATTGTCCCAGTACATCTATTATCTTGCAGATCCTTAGGAGGTATGTGACTGGTGTTCTAGATCTACTGTAGCATGCTGCCATGCACATAATCATTGGTCAGCTGCAATGGCAGGAGCTCATGCTCCAACTCTGTAGTACCTGCTGCAGAATTGTGCAGGTGTGATTAGTGCCATCCCTTTTAAATGATGTATTACAGCACATCATGGTTCTGGTTATTTATTTTGTTCTGTGCATGTCTAATGTATCAGTAATCCCAACTGGAAATGAGGCTATGTCAGGGGCCACACTGTTCTATCATACAGGAGCTTTAGCACACAGCGGTCACAAAAAGTGTCGTCCTGTTGTCCTGCATGAGCCATCAGTAGAATAAACTGTAAGTGATTTCAAATACAAATTATTGTAGTTCTCAGTAATTTCATAACACAATTGGCCATAAAGATATATTGGGTTAGCTACACATAAGCCTAAAGATTGGAGTGCACTTAAATTTCGTGAATTAATACAGAGGCATTTCAGATGTGTGCTGCCAGAATGTTACTCTATTCTTTACTTGGCATGTAAAATAAAAAATACATTTCAAGTTTTTCTCTAATAACTTCCTACTGCCTTGGATCTCTCAGCTGCCTTGAAGTTTGAAATGTAAAGCAGTATAAACAGTTCCATCTGCTCACATCAAGTTCTCCTTCTGTTGACATTACAATCAGAATATTATGTGTACTTACTGAGTCATGATGAACTTGTGCACGACTTACTGTTAATTAACGCATTGTATATCACCCAACGAGTTACTGATACATTAGACATGAACAGAACGACAGAAATAACCAGTACCATGGTGTGCTGTAATACATCATTTAAAAAGGACAGCCATAATCACACCTGCAAAATTCAGCTGACCAATGAGCATGTGGCAGCATGCTAGGTTCAGAACACCAGTCACATACCTCCTAAGGATCTGCGAGATAATGGAAGTGCTGGAACAATGCCCATAGAAGAAACATTTCTTGGGTTAGCGACAAATCCCAAACCACTGAGTCGTCTGGATATGAGCTGCGGTGTTTAAAGTAACTGACTCCAGTAGAACTGGCATTTTTCTAATTATAGATTGTAAATTCCAATCTAAAGTTTAAATTGCCCCAATATTTACAAAGCAGTTAAAAAAAAGTTAAAACAATTTCTTTAAGCCAATAAATCACCCTTCAACTCCAGTACTGATCTTAAAGTGATATTAATTAATTATAATATATATTTTTTTAAATAGCAAACATGTTATACTTGCCTGCTCTGTGCAGCGTTTTTGCATAAAGCAGCCCTGATCCTCCTCTTCTCGAGTCCCCCGACAGTGCTCCTGGCTCCTCCCTCCTGCCAAGTGCCCCCACATGGCTCGGCCTCACCCCTCTTTCTCCTCTTTGGCTCACTGGCTGTGATTGACAGCAGCGGGAGCCAATGGCCAAGTGTTGGCTGTAACTTAACCAGGTGTTAGCAAACTTTTAGAAAGCTTGAAGTCATGTTGAACTTATTTTTAAAATATTTTTTATAATGTTGTATTTTTAACTTTTAACTTATGGACTTATGGACTTAACTACAGCAGTGATCCCTCCAGCTGGACAATCGCGCACTCTGGGTTCCCCTGGGGCAACTCTGGTCAGTAGTGTAGCATGTCTATTCCCTGGTATAGGTTCTGTTTTTCTCTCTCTGGTGGTGCTGGGTAGTGTGGCTCTCTCTGGTGGTGCTGGGCAGCGTTTCTCTCTCTCTCTGGTGGCGATGGGCAGCGAGGCTCTCTCTCTGGTGGTGCTGGGCAGCGTGGCTCTCTCTCTCTGGCTTCCGCCCAGCACAATCCTCATTCTTTGTCCTGTAGCACTTTCTCCTTAAGCTTTTTTCCAGGATGCAGTCTCTCAATCTCTCTCTTGATCGAGCTGTAGCCTCTTCTCTATGAAAAATGGGCCTGCTAATCTTTGGGACTACATGTCCCATGATGCTTTCCTCTCCTAGTCTCCTTTGATTGGCTCTCAGTTATGGCCAATAGGGAAGGAATGGAGCGGGCAGGAAGCTGGGCGGGGAACCTGGTGAGAGCCACCGTATCTTGTCCCTGACAGGAGAAAGGGGGGGAAAAGCAGGGAAAACCTCTGACAGCCCGCGGCTAGCCTTTCTCCTGTCACAGCGACACTGAGTTCTCTGCTGGACTGAGCAGGTAAAAGAGCCTACACTGATGGGGGGGCTTGACAGCACCTTGATGGTGTTACCCCACTGGTGGATGGCACCCAATAGCAATGCAACTGTGCTGAATTAATTAATATTTGATCCCTGATTCTAGGGGGGGCACTTGACCCCCCTTGCCCCTACCTGCGGACGACCATGCTAGTATGTGCTATCACTGTTAATTTTGAATGCCTCCAAAGATCCCAACCGCCAGGCCACTATGACCACCAAGGAACACCATTACATACAGCTTGGTGGGAGGGTGGGAAGTTTCTTCATCTGCTGTCTTCACACTGCTTGCAGTTTTCTTAATCCCACCTAGACACCATTTAAACCCACCAATTCTGTTATGTAACCCCATAGCTCCTGATTACAGCTGTTTGCCTCTATCTACTTGCTTCCCTGTTTACCTAGTCATGTCTGCCCTTCGCCATTTTTTTTACTTCAGGCCTATCTACATTATGAAGGACTACAGAATATCCTTTGCTTTTAATAATTCTGGTTTCATCTATATCACCACAATGCTAAAATTGTGATGGTCTGAGCACCATTGAGATGAACTAGTATATAGCATCTCTAGGGACAACATCCACCCATGAACTGTAGGGCAGTTTAATGATAATGTGCTGCTGTATGCATGCTTGGCTTTAGAGCTAAGGCAGATGTGTAGTTATTGCCGTGAAGTGTGGCAGCTGTTATCGAGGCTAATGTTGATCCAACACAGATCTGACTTCTGAGGGTATATTTAGTCCCTAAAAACATATAAGCTTGAAACATTTTTTGTGGCTTTATAATAACCAACAGATAATAAATAAAATATGGGTGTATATTTTATTCACTGTGATGTTCTGTCATTAGACACAGACGTTCATAAAACATTGAGCTGCCTAGAATATTGAATATGAAATGCTCAACAACCAGCCAATCCGTCTTTTTCTATGGCAATACTTTTTTTCTGAATCTTTTGGTATTTATAAACAGGATTATCTGCATGCTGTACTCTACAGAGACCTTAAGAAGTGACTTTTCCTAAACTTTTTTTTAACATGAAACACTTCACTAAGCTCGATTTGTAGATAGATAATTTAAATGTACATTTTTTAAGTTTATACATTTTTAATCTGATTTTTAAATATATTTTTTAGCTTTTAAACAACTCAGGGTTTTACAAATTAACAATTATATGGAAAGCAATCTATGACTGTGGTGTCATAGAGAAAAATTGATTCCCTAGAGTGCAAAACAGCAGAAGATGCTTACTCTGAGAGGTTTCTTCATAATTACATTTTTGTATAGCCCTGTTTGATCAGAGGACATAGTAAGAGGTGGAAGTGGGCATTTCCTAATTTTTCTGGCTCAGTGTGTCTACAAATTCAAGTCTGAGCTATGTAATGTTATTTTTACAAATTCAATTTCTAGTTAATAATATAACCAACAAATAATTAAAATATATATAATACAGCAACACTGGGAATTCCTTTCAAAGGAAACCTGCCACGTGACCTCAAAAAACTGCAATGAGTAAACAAACAGGTCACAACTCCTATTCTTCAAACTCAAAAAACACTGAAGCCATTGGATCAGCAGGACAGCCAACCAACTATATTTTTCTGGAAAAGTGATCAACAGTGGCAGACTACATATTTATTCAGTACAGGTTTCTATTAAAGCAGAACTCCCAGCAACAGATTAATCAGAGATGAAAAATATATAAGGGAGCTGATCGATCTTGAAAGGTTTTTATTAATGCTATTGTTCATCCAGTACTAATATTTGCAAAGCTCTACTACACAGCACATTCCTGCAACTTTGTTGCAGCTGCATTTGTATTGTAGTCCCACCTAGGACATTGCACAGCCACTTGTCATGGCCAGGCATGTACTGTGAACTCACCATTCATTCCTATGGAGCTTCTGAATATGAGCTTGAATTCTAAATCTCTAAATGAAAAAGACAAAAAGCCGCAGACAGCTCTCTTCTAATATCATAGAGAGAGGAAGTGAGGGAAAATCTCCCCAGGGGGTTCATGGCCTGAAATAAAAAAAAATAAAAAAATATATATACTGTATATATATATTTATGGTGTAGAGCCCTCTAACCGATACGGATAAGGATGACAAACAAGGATAACATAAACTCGCTTACTTGAAATGGACCTGAAAGTGTGCCCTGGTCTAACGTACGGTATACCAAAATAACGGGGCATACCTGAAAATGAAATGAATATGAAATGATGAAATGAGTACTCCCATGAGGAGTATGCTGGAGAGAAGCCCTGATAAAAGGGCGGGTGGGCGGGTATCGCGCACTGGAACCGACGAGGAAGGATGGGCGAACGGCGGGTTATATACACGACCGGGCTCCTCCCATAATTTCAGGCCACCATACTGGCCTTTCTATATATATATATATATATATATCCCCACCCATTCCAGGCTTTCAGAACATAGTTACATAATTACAAATTAGGTAAGGCTGAAAAAAGACAATAGTCCATACAGTTCAACCTGTGTTGGTGTACGTTTGTCATTGTCTATAATTATTTCCCATATCTCTGTTTTTTAAGATATTCATCCAAGAGTCTTTTAAAAATATCCATACTCCCCACAGAAACCACCAATTGTGGAAGAGAGCTCCACATCCTTATTGTCCTCACAGTGAAAAAACCCCTGGGCAGTTTAAGGTTAAACCACTTCTCCAGTCTCATTGTGTGGCCCCATGTCCTCTTACACTCCCTGAGACTGAATAGTTTTTCCTACATTGGGATCCCCATTGAGGTATTTGAGGTGTAGATCGATCTCATGTCCCCTCTCAAGCATCGCTTCTCCAGCGAGAATACATTTAGTGTTTGCAGTCGTTCCATGTAATTGAGTTCTTCCATTCCTCTTATTAGTTTCGTTGCCCTTCTTTGGACTCTCTCCAGCTCCAGCACTTCCCTTCTGAATACTCTAGATGTGGCCTAACCAGAGTTTTATAAAATGGCAGGATTACAGTTTTATCCCTGGAGTATATCCCCTTTTTTTAATGCATGCTAATATTCTGCAGGCTTTGGTAGCTGCAGCTTGACATTGTGTGTATATACATGAGTGTATATATTCAAATATTTACTGCTCCCTCATAAGCTAGGGCCTAGGGTGTACAGATTTTTCCACCTTGAGCCAAGTTTTGGGTACCCTGTTCAATCAGAGCAAAACAGACACTAAAATAACATAAGCAGCCTTTAGATTGTCCTTCACCTATAGGGGACATCAAGTCCAAGCCTCCTCTGTCTCTGACCTGAGACGTCACTTTCAAGAGTTACAGCTAGACCTTCCACCATCTCAAGGGGACCCAGCTGCTCCATCCGCCCATGTCCGGCAAACACAGCCTTCCCGAAAGTCATCTCAGGCCTCCCTGCATGGATCTCAGGCCCTGCGATCGCTGCAAGCCCAACGCTACCAAGATGTCCCCACAGGCTGACATTCCCCCCGTCCGAGTGCGGGTTATTATCCTTGTGAACGGTCTGCACGTTTTTTTCTAGTTTTTTTTTTTTTTGTTTTGTCCCACTTTACCTGGAGTGGGTGAGGTACCGGTCCTGTCCCGAGCTCTAGCAGCTGTTCTGTGGGGACTTGATATCGGTATCGACATGTGCATATATATATATGTGTGTGTGTGATTTTTTCCTTTTTTATTTTTTATTTTTGGACTTTTCTAGATGTCTGTGGCGGGCCTCCCCCGGCTCCCCTCCGTGGTTTCCCGGGGGGGGGGGGGGGGCCGGGGGGGGTCCATCAGTCAATTGTACTGTTGTGTTAATGTTAAGCTCATGTGCCCCTGCAGTTTATGGGGTTTTACTTTGTGTGACCTACTAGTTATCGAGCTTGTCTCGACCCGCTGGTGTTGTTTTAGTACCAGCACTCCGTGTCTGACATTACCATAAGTATTCTGTTCTACTTACAGTCAATAGTTATGTAAGTTAGTGCTCAAGTTCAATGTTTGTTTTATTGTAATTTTTTTAAGATAGACCGAGTGGGCCAGGTGGACTACTGCGCCCCCCTAGATTCGGTATTTGCGTGGGATTATGGTCCCTCTCAACTTCCGACTTCTTGGTAGGCCACCAGGCCTACGCTTACATGCACAGTTGTGGTTCTTATTATTTCTCTTCCGAGCTTTTTTTGATTCTTCTGTGCTTACTTTTTCTGGCTCTCTTAATATCTCTTCTTATGCTAATACTTCCTATTCTACTCTAACCCTTCTTCTTATTATTCCTGAGTCCATAGGGGATGCACGCGGAGCCTCTGATAAGCGGTTCTCTGCTTACTCGTTATGACCCTGCGTTGGCTGTCACTGAACGTCCAAGGTATGAATTCACCACCCAAGAGAGTAAAAGCGTTTAAATATCTCAGAAGGCAACGCGTTGATATCGCGTGTCTCCAAGAAACCCATTTTTCCTCTGCTTCACACCCTAACTATTTCGATTCCCAATATCCACAGGTGTTTCAGGCCAATGGTCCGACCAAACAGAGGGGAGTTTTAATTGCCTTTCGCAAGACGGTCCCCTTTCGGTGCGACAAACAGATAGCAGATCCTGCTGGCAGATATCTTTTGCTTTTGGGCAGCATTCAAGATACGGAAGTTACTATCTTGACCTACTATGCTCCCAATTCTAATCCAGGTCCCTTCTTGTCACATATCTGCTCCCTCTTAGCGTCGCATCAGAAGGGGACCCTATTGCTGGCGGGGGACTCCAATGTGGCCCTTAATCCCATATTAGACAAGTATCCATCCGATAAGAAGGCCATTTCCCCCGCAGCTAAAATGTTTTCCTGTTCGTTACGCACCCATGATTTGGTCGACCTCTGGCGTGAGTTACACCCGACAACCAAAGATTACACACATTATTCCCACCTGCATCATTTGCATTCCCGAATAGACCATGTTATAATGCATAGAAAACACCTCCCCCTAGTGGAATCTGTTTCTATTTTGGCAGCTCCCTGGACAGACCATGATCCCATTCTAGTGGTTTGTCGGTCCTTAATGCGTAATTCTCAACCCTCCCCTTGGGTTATGAATGACTCATTGTTATCTATACGAGACATCCATAATACCTTACTAGAGGCGTCATCTGAGTATTTCCGTTTTAATTTAACTTCAGTTTCCTCCCCAGTGACGCTATGGGAGGCATATAAAGCAGTACTCAGGGGTCGTATCATTCAAATAGCGTCTAAACGCAAGAGGGAGAGGCAGGAGGCGCAGCGAAAGTTGGAGTCCCGTTTGGACTCCATTTCTGCGCTTTTTAAGCAAACTCCTTCTCTTGCCAATCGTAAGCTCCTAGACCAGGCCCGCATGGAACTAGACTTAAGTCTTACCGAACAAGCAGAACGCACTTTGCGCTGGTCTCGCCAACGCTGGTATATTAGGTCGAATAAACCCACTGCGGCCCTGGCTAGGAGGTTGCGAACGTTTAACCCTAAACTGACCCCTATAACTCTGCGTACCAGACATAATAAGCTTACTAGTAATCCGGCACACATACTGGACGAATTTCGGTATAGACTCTCCTCCCTATACCCAGCCCAAGATTCTAAGACAGAACAGGATAGGACGGAATTTCTCCAGCGAATAGCCCTGTCCACTTTAACAGAGGCCCAGATGACTCTTATGGACCGTGATATCCAGGAGACTGAGGTCAGAGAAAGTATTAAGGACCTCAAGGTCGGGAAGCGGCCAGGCCCGGATGGCTTCACGGCACTATATTATCGAAAAATGGTGGATGTAGTTGCAGCCCCCTTGGCGGCCATGTATAACTCCGTCAAGCAAGGGCAGAGCCTTTCATCTGACCTCCTGACAGCTAATATAGTGATGTTGCGAATTTCCGTCCTATATCTTTAATTAATATTGATATGAAAATCCTTACGAAAATTTTGGCCAACCGTTTAAATTCGTTTCTCCCTCGGCTCATTAAAAAGGACCAAGTAGGATTCGTTCCGATGAGACAGGCTGGAGATGCCATTCGTAGAATTATTCAATTACAGCATATTGCCCATAGTCGATCCCTCGAAACCATGCTTTTGTCGCTGGATGTGAACAAGGCATTCGATACGTTGTCTTGGCCATATCTTATGACCATTCTCCGCCATTACGGTTTCGGAGCCTCATTCCTGCGTTGGTTGGCAGCCCTGTACGATGTCCCCCAAGCTAAAGTTAGATACTATGGGTTTGAATCCCATGTGTTCCCTATACGACGGGGCACTCGTCAGGGCTGCCCGCTTTCGCCTCTTTTATTTGTATTGGCCATGGAACCGGTGGCGGAGTCGATCCGTTCACATCCAAATATCAAAGGCGTGGAAGTAGCAGGTTTTCCGCATAAAATTTCGCTTTTTGCGGATGATATATTATTGACCATGACGTCACCTAGAATTTCGCTTCCCAATTTGTTTTCTCTCCTGGAGACATTTGCGTCCCTGTCCGGTTTACGTGTTAACCCCTCAAAGTCTAAAGCTATGTCAGTAAACCTTTCCCCATCGGAATTGTCAACCATAAAAGAAAGTTTCCCCTTTCAATGGCCTCCCTCACTACCCTACCTGGGAATTTGTATCACCCCCAAATATGATGGTTTGTACCAGGCTAATTCCCCCCCCCTCTTTCGTAAGCTAGACACCCTGTTATCTTCTTGGTCTCATTACCCGATCTCCTGGTTCGGTAGAATCACTGCAATCCGTATGACTTATCTCCCAAAGTTGTTATATTTTTTTAGAGTTTTGCCCGTTCCAGTTCCCCCCCCCATATATTGCGAATCCATCAGCGTAAACTTTTGAAATTTATTTGGGCTGCTTCTCGCCCCCGAATTAATAAGCAGATAATGTACGCGAGGCGGTCTGAAGGGGGTCTCTCGGTCCCCAACCTCCGAGCGTACTATATGGCGGCCAATCTTGCCCAAATCACTCGTTTTCATGACAACTATCAAATGCCTCTCTGGGCCACTATTGATTTGGTGGATTCACACCCTATTCCCATTTCCTCTGTGCCATGGCTCCCTCCCTCGCAGCAGCCTGAAAGGCGTAGGGCCGTGTATGGCCCACTTGCTTCGCATCTGGGACTCGATAAAATATTCGGCTGGTCTCATATCCCCTCACCTGCCTTTGCTACGCCTCTCCTATTGCCCATTATTCCCCCCTAGTAGAGACAATCCTGGTCAGTTTTCTTGGTGGGCCACTAATGGATTCACGGATGTCCATTCTTTGCTCACTTCCACGAGAGTAGTTACATTTGCTATGCTTCTTTCTTCTCACGACATTCCCCTACGGGAACATTACAGTTACCTACAATTCAAACATTTCATACAACAGCTCCTTCGGGCTCAGCCAACCCCGTACTCTCTAACTCCCTTCGAAAAGGTATGTAGGGCTACTCCTCATTCCCCGGGGACAATATCATTGATATATTCCTCTATTATTTCTACCAACAAACCCCCAACAACCAAATATCATCTCCAATGGGAAAAAGAATTAGGGACGCGGTTGGACCCGGCAGATTGGCAGATTATGACCACAAATCTCATGAAAAGTTCCAGGAATGTTCTCATATTAGAATATGAGAGGGTGGCAAGATTCATTCCTTCACATTCCCCTAATTGTTTTAGGGGCTGCCCGGTACCAGGGTCCATGGCCCACATTTGGTGGACCTGCCCTAGAGCCTGCAGATTGTGGGTTCGGGTATACGCCCTGTTACGAAATATGTTCCATACCAACCTGAGAAGAGACCCTTATGCAGCTCTGTTATGTAAACCTATCCCGGAACTTCTCCGCCCAGAGCGTCAACTAGCCCAACACCTTTTTAATGCAACAAAATTGATCATTGCTAAGTCTTGGAAAACGCCTACACTCAGCTTCGAGGCAGTTAAAAACTGTATGAGCGACATCATGATAAATGAAAAACTTACCTCCTTGGCTTTCGATACCCATGACCAGTTTCTCAGAACCTGGGGGCCCTGGATATCCTCTGTCCAACCTTCCAGATTCAACAGCCAACTTTTGTCTATCTAGGGTCTCCGTGTGCACCCCCCGCTCCCTTTAGTGGAATGGACTCCTCCTCCCCTCCTCTGTTCTTTTCTTTTTACGCTTTCTGCTCTCTTTCTGTTTCCTACTTTCATTTATCTCTTCTTTTCTGCCTTAGTCTTTTTTTTTCTCTAAAGGACTTTGGCCGAGATGGAGCCAAGTTAATTCTGATGGTTATGGTAGACTGAAATATCCGAACCCGACGGGCGATATTGCACTTCTTAATTATCTTATTTTCCAATGTGTACTTCTTTTTTCTTTTTTTTTTTTGTTTTCATACGCTTTGTCTACATTGGCTATTTTTTGTCGATGATTAAGTCCTTCAGAATCGTTTAGGATTTTCATTTCCTCTTCATGAGCGTTATGTACACAGCTCACTATAGCCAACGTTTTGATGTCGGGTCTTTTTTGTTGTTTTGTTATTTTTTATATAAATGATGCTGTCTGATGTCTACTGTAACCAGTAATTTTTTGTACACTTTTGTAATACTTCATTTGCAATAAAAACCTTTGTAAAAGAAAATAACATAAGCAGCTAAGTATTCAAGGTAAATATATCAGTCCTTAAGTATAAAATCATAAATAGTCAGTGCAGCGCTAAAAAATGTATATATATATATATATATATATATAAAAATCATATATGGCAAAGGAAAACCATACACATGAGTCCAAGTTCATATATAAGATCCATAGTCAATCCATAGTCAATCCAAGAAAAGAAGGAAACACACGGAAGCAGAACACCAGACAGAAAGAAGTATGTTTCTCCTTAGTTGTGACTAGGGTTCTCAGAAATTAATCCTCTATGTGCATCAGTGCCTCCACCTTAGACAATGCAGGCTGCTCACCTCAAACTGTGGACCTCTGACTTAAAGTGGTTGTAAACCCTTACAACACACTTTGACCTACAGGTAAGCCTAGATTAAGGCTTACCTGTAGGTCCAAGAAATATCTCCTAAACCTACACGGTTTAGGAGATATTTGCCGAAAGACAGGCACCGCTGTCTACGGCGCATATTCCGCAGGCAGCGGTGAGCGTGCTGCCATCAACGGCGATATGCCGCGCGTGGCGGCTCCCGTGCGCATGCGCGGGAGTGACATCATCGCGGCTTCGCCGAATGACAGCGGCGAAGCAGCGAGACCCCCTGAGAAGATGGATGCGCTGGACTACAGGAGACAGAGGTGACTTCGCTGGCTCCTGTGGCAGGTAAGTGACACATAATGGACTACTATACAATGCATAGTAGTCCATTATACTTTACCTTTGCAGGGAATGAAAGAGCAAGTAAACTCATCAGGGTTTACTTCCTCTTTAACAGACAGGTCAAATAAGCCTTTCCAAATGGATATAATGGATGATTGTTTCCTCTGTGGGGATCCAATTGATGGAATCCTACTTCACATCACCAGCTGAATAGCACAATCAAATGTAAGATCGAATTGCTGCACCATGCAAAAGCAATAGGAAATACATAGTACTCTCTGATTGATTTAGAACATAATTTATTGAATAAAATAACGCGTACAAGTAAGGCACTGATGACCCAGTGCCTGAATATAAAGCATTCAGTAAGCGTCTCATCGGGACAATTAAATGAAAGGTGGCAGCAGATGACCTCATGGATTCCTCCCACATGCGTATCATTTCAGTGGGCGGAAATATTATGCACATATGTGGTATAGTTGCAATAGTCAGGAGCAGGAGAAGTTATTTTGGGTTATTGTTTGGTTGTAGGTTATAGTAATAGCTAGAAATATACAGCTACATTTTTTTTTTTTTTTACTATTTTGTGCCAGTTTCCCTTTGATTATAAAAACAAATGAAAGCTCAGTTTGTAGTGAAAAAAGCAAGTATAATTGACCTGGATACACTAAATATTTGCAATGATATGTACAGTTTTATTAACGTGTCAAAATGGCAAAACTGTGTTGACGTTAAGACTTATTAATAATACCTTGTTTGAAAATTATTATTGCTTTTGATATTTTAATATTTCCTTTTGTTTGCAATGGTTCCTTGTTATTGTCACTAGTATTTGCTCTGCTGGGTGTGTTGCTCAAATAAACATCCTTTTTCTTCAGCCTTGATGTGTTGGAGGGTGTGGTGCTGCTGAAGGGTTGTTATCACCAGGAACCAGGGAATCCAATCATCCAGGGGCTCCTTCGGGGCAGTACTACATCTGTACTGCAGGGTAACATGTTCGCTGTGCTGGGTATAGTCTGTACTAAAGTGTAACATGCCCACTGTGCTGTATATAGTCTGTACTGATGTGTAACCTGTCCACTGTATTGGATATACAGTGCCCATGAAAAAGTATTCACACCCCTTGATATTTTCCACATTTTGTCCTGTTACAACCAAAACCTAAATGTATTTTTTGGGGATTTTATGTGATATACCAACACAAATTGGCACATAATTGTGAAGTGGAAGGAAAATGATAAATGGTTTTCAAAATTATTTACAAATAAATATCGGAAAATCTAGTGGGACCAATTGCCTTCACCTAATTAGTAAATACACCTGTGTGTAATTTAATCTCAGTATAAATACAGCTGTTCTATGAAGCCCTCAGAGGTTTGTTAGAGAACCCACCAGGCAGGTCAGGGATAATCCGCAAAATACAATGAGTATTGCACAACTGCAAACCTACTAAGACATGGCCGTCCACCTAAACTGACAGGCCGTGCAAGGAAAGCATTAATCAGAGAAGCAGCCAAGAGCAGCCATGGTAACTCTGGAGGAGCCGCAGAGATTCACAGCTCAGGTGGGAGAATCTGTCCACAGGACAACTATTAGCCCTTGTACACATGGTCGGACATTAATTAGCCGACAACACAGTCCGATCAGACGTGTTGTAAAACCTTTTCTAAGCGCACATGTGAATGTGATTTGAGTAAAAAGTGAAATTATCAACAATGTGTGGCTTCTTTTTCAATGTGCAAAAGCAGTATTTGTAGTAAAGTTGTTGTTTTCTGTGGCAATGGGTGTTATTTACTAAAGGCAAATCCACTTTGCACTCCAACGCAGTTTCAGGTGCACTTTTGCAGTGCACTTGTAGTGCATAGTGGATGTGCCTTTAGTAAATAACACCCACAGTGATGTTTAAATTTCCCCAATCATGCCATTTTCATGACCCCACATATTTCTGCCATGGTGCTGAAAATGAGCAATATTTTTGTCAGTAATGCACTACATACATTATCAACAAAAACAAGGTGTGTGTGTAGCAGACTCACAACATAATAAGATTATCTGAAGAAGAGACTGTCACCTCATCTTGCTCTAAACTTGGGTTTGCACTGTTGTAGAAAAAGGCCCAAAACAAACACCACAAAAACCTAGGAGACACCTAAAACAAAGCCAAGCAGTAAATGAAAACAAAGATTATTGGAGTTTCAAAGAAAAATGTATTAAAAAAATGCCTCTCAGACATTGTCTGGTATATCAATGGCCCCCCTACCCACAAAGTACTCCATGTATTGGTTTCTGACCTCACGGGCGCTTTGGGGGGGCAAGCCAGGACGAGCAGCTTCAAGGGCCGTGAGGTTCACATTTTCCATCAAGTCTGCATCAGGGCCAACTGAGGCCACATAGTTTACTGATTTTTTTTTTTTAAATTGTGCAGAACACAGCAGGCAAGCACTATATGATTTAGTTTATATTCCGCCATGTGGATTGGCGTCAAAAATAGGCGGAACCGGCTGGCCATTATTCTGAAAGTGTTCTCCACTACTCTCCTGGCTCTGGCCAGCCGCACATTAAAGATTCTCTGATCCGGGGTGAGGGTCCTCATCGGGAAAGGCCGCATCAGGTGGTTTGTCAGAGCAAACGGCTCATCCATGAAGAAAACGAACGGGAGTCCTTTTACATTCTCCTCTGTAGGTGGCAAGCCCAGACTGCCACTCTGGAGACGCCAATAGAATTCCGTCCGCGCGAACACTCCACCATCCGATATATGGCCATTTTTCCCCACGTCCACATACAGGAAGTCATACGTCGCTGACACCACCGCCAACATCACGATACTATTATACCCCCTGTAATTATAATAGTAGGACCCTGAGTTGGGGGGTGGGACGATGTGGACGTGTTTCCCATCAATTGCGCCTCCACAATTGTGAAAGTTCCAACGGCTGGCAAAGTGGGAGGCCACAGTCTGCCATTCCTGTGGCGTTGAAGGAAACTGTGGAGGGAAACAAGAAAAAAAATAGTAATTTTGCACAAAAAAAAGGAACTTGAAAAGCTTCATGCATGCATGAGGACAAAGGGGCACAGCATATCAATTAGAGCATATTGCAATCATGGTAATTAGGGAATGAGGAAATAAATACAACACATTAGCAAACATTAAATACATAGAATGTGATGTTAAAGGAGAAAACTTACCTTCATATAGTCCTTCTGCAGGACCTGAATGATGGCAGAACAGGTCTCTGGAATAATGATTCCCAGAGCCTGGGGGGAGATGCCTGTCGAGAACTTGTGGTCCTGAAGACTTCTCCCTGTCACCAAGTAGCGCAACGTGGCAATGAGCCTCTGCTCCGGAGTGATGGCTTGCCGCATGCAGGTATCCTGCCTGCTGATATAAGGGGACAGCAAAGCCAGCAGACGGCGAAAGACAATTCCTGAAATCATCAGGATTATTCTCCCGGATCTCACGAAACAAAGGCATGTGCGAGAACTGGTCACGCTGGCGCAACCAATTCTTGGTCCACAAACTCCTCCTCGCCCTGTTCATGGACTTGTGTGAAAGCTAAAAGCCCAACACCAAGCCCCTGCACAGCACAAACTCTACGATGAGTACGTACACGAAACATGGCTTGAAAACGTCGGCTGGTCAGAATGGACAACAGAAAGTACAGATAAACAGCAAGGCCTGAAAGAACGAACTGAAAACCAGAAACAAGCAGACAATAAGCACTGAAAATCAAAGCGTACTATATACCAAGATATGGTCCACAATGACCAACAAATGCTAACTGACTACACGCACTGATATAATCAGATACGCACCAACAAGCACAAACTGAAGAGCAGTAACGATCTGAAGCACAAATCTGAAAAGCACAAATCGTCTCTAACCAAACACAAGATCAGCAGAAGGAGCCCAAAGGGTGTCAGACGTGGTGCTGAACTTCCCTTTTCTAGTCCTGTCATACGCAGCTTACGTCACCGCGTTCTTGGCAACCCAAAATTCCGACAACTTAGTCCGACCGTGTGTATGCAACACCACTTCCGGACCACTTCCGGACTAAATCCGTCGGAATTTGGTTGTCGGAATGTCCGACCGTGTGTACAAGGGCTTAGTCTCACACTCCACAAAACTGGCCTTTATGGAAGAGTGGCAAGAAAAAAGCTATTGTCGAAAGAAAGCCTTAAGAATTCCTGTTTGCAGTTTGCAAGTAGCCATGTGGGGGACACAGCAAACATGTGGAAGAAGGTGCTCTGGTCAGATGAGACCAAAATTTAATTTTGCCTAAAAGCAAAACGCTATGTGTGGTGAAAAACTATCACCCTGAACACACCATGGTGGCAGCATCATGTTGTGGGGATGCTTTTCCTTAGCAGGTATAGGGAAACTGGTCAGAGTTGAGGGGAAGATGGATGGAGCCAAATACATGGCAATATTGGAATAAAACCTATTAGAGTCTGCAAAAGACTTGAGACTGGGGTGGAGGTTCACCTTCCAGAAGAACAACAACCCTAAACATACAGCCAGAGCTACAATGGAATGGTTTAGATAAAAGCATATTCATGTGTTATGCCCCGTACACACGATCAGACTATCTGGCGGACTTAGTCTGGCGGACCAAAGTCCGCTGGACAGTTCGATCGCGTGTGGGCTCCAGCGGACTTTTTCTTCCCAAAAGTCCGGGGGACTTAGAAAGAAGACTTACTTCAAAATTGTCCGCTCGACCCAGCTCCTTTCGGGAAGTACACTCATCTGTATGCTGGTCCGATGGACTTTCCAAATGAACGGACTTGTCCACACATGGACTAAAGTTTGTTCATTTTGATTGTGACTTCAGGTACGACGGGACTAGAGAAGGAAGTCAATCTGGCCACTTTCATAGGCAAGATTGAAGCCTTGCGAGCCCCGTCACCTGGTATGGGTTTTAAGGGTAAACCCCTATGGCGAAAAAATGGAGTGGGGTTCCCCCAAAGTCCATACCAGACCCTTATCCGAGCACGCAGCCTGGCCGGTCAGGAAAGGAGGTGGGGATGTGTGAGCGCCCCCCTCCTGAACCTCACCAGGCCGCATGCCCTCAACATGGGGGGGTGGGTGCTTTGGGGAAGGGGGGTGCCCTGCGGCCCCCCCACTCCAAAGCACCTTGTCCCCATGTTGATGAGGACAATGGCCTCTTCCCAACAACTTTGGCTGTTGGTTGTCGGGGTCTGCAGGCGGGCGCACCCTATGTGAATGAGTATTGTATGAGTACATCGTACCCCTACCCATTCACCTGAGGGAAAAAATGTCAATAAAAAGACACACTACACAGGTTTTTAAAGTAGTTTATTAGGCAGTTCCGGGGTCTTCTTCCGTCTTCGGGGGTCTTCTTCCTACTTCTCCACGCTTTCCGGTTCTTCTCGACGGGCTCCTCCGCTATCTTCTGCTCTTTTGCCGCTCTTTTGCTAGCAGAGGAGCCCGGCTTTCTCCTCCGTTGTCACCGTCTTCTTCTTCTTCTACTTTGGGGAGACCCCCATGCCTTTTTTTGGCGTAGGGGGTTACCCTTAAAACCCATACCAGACGACAGGGCTCGCAAGGTGTCAATCTCACCGATGGAAGCAGCGAGATTGACTTCCTTCTCTAGTCCCGTCGTACCTGAAGTCACGATCAAAATGAACAAACTTTAGTCCATGTGTGGGCAAGTCCGTTCATTTGGAAAGTCTGTTGGACCTCCGCCAAAAGTCCGGCGGAAAGTCAGTTTGTGTGTGATTGTGTGTGTGCAAGTCCACTCGTTCGGAAAGTCCGGCGGATTGTCCACCAGATAGTCTGATTGTGTGTACGCGGCATTAGAATGGCCCAGTCAAAGTTCAGACCTAAATCCAATTGAGAATCTGTTGCAAGACTTGATAATTGGTGTTCACAGACACCCTCCATCCATTCTGACAAAGCTTGAGCTATTTTGCAAAGAAGAATGAGCAAAAATGTCACTCTCTAGATGTGCAAACCTGGTAGAGACATACCCCAAAAGACTTGCAGATGTAATTGCAGCAAAAGGTGGTTCTGCAAAGTATTGACCCGGGGGGCTGAATACAAATGCACATCACGCTTTTTAGATATTTATTTGTAAAACATTTTGAAACCCATTTATTATTTTCCTTCTACTGCACAATTTATGTGCCACTTTGTGTTGGTCTATCACATAAAATCCCAATAAAATACATATACGTTTTTGGTTGTAATATGACAAAAGGTGGAACATTTCAAGGGGTATGAAGATGTAGCACCTTGATATTTAGTCAGGGTTTCTCCTAAATGTACCTGTCAGGTGTAATTGCCTTGGCCAATTGTGAGGGATCCATTGATTTAACCCTAAGTCTGGAATTGCTGCACTTCTCTCTTCTGTCACTAGATGGCCGGGTATCTGGTGACTAGGGATGAGCTTCGTGTTCGAGTCGAACTTACGTTCGACTCGAACATTGGCTGTTCGTCAGTTCGGCGAAGTCCGAACATTTTGGTCCGTTCGCGTCAAATTCGCGTGGCGCTCACGGCCCACAATGCACTGCGATGGCGCAGTGCATTGCTGGCTCATGATTGGCCAAGCATGCACTGTGACCCCGCATGCTTGGCCAATCGCAGCGCCAGCAGCGAGGAGAGCCATGATTGGCCACAGGCAGGATGCCTGTGGCCAATCATAGCTCAGGCTGTGTAGTGCACGCCCCACACTATATAAGGCCGCCATCGCGGCGGCCTCGTGTAGTGTGTTGGCGTCTGAAGCAGTGGGTGTTCTGTGTACCTTCAACACAGTACACACCGATCGTTTTCGGCCGATTTTCTATCTTGCTGTTGTGTAGTGGTTATTGTCTGCGTGCCCTGACCGCAGTATACACCGCTATATTCACCTCACCTATATAGCTAGTGATCTATCTTTTATAATAGAGCTTGCAGTCAGTAGTGTTAGGAGATAGTGCGTGCTGTCTGCGTGCTCTGTACCCAGTACATACCGCTATATCCACCTACGTAGCTGTTCTCTATTTGAGCCCACTTGCCATCTGCAGGAGTTATTGGAAGTTGTGTGTGCCTCCAGCACAGCACAGTATACATCTGTATATACCCCTTTATCTCTGGTGTTCTCTGGTTATTGTCTGCGTTCCCTGACCGCAGTATACACCGCTATATTCACCTCACCTATATAGCTAGTGATCTATCTTTTATAATAGAGCTTGCAGTCAGTAGTGTTAGGAGATAGTGCGTGCTGTCTGCGTGCTCTGTACCCAGTACATACCGCTATATCCACCTACATAGCTGTTCTCTATTTGAGCCCACAATTTTTTTTGAAATACCACATCCCTTCAAGACTGCCTATGCTGATGCTGAGTGACTGTCCTGTTATGTTGATTGTCTATCCTCTTCCTCCTCCGCTGATATGTTGGAAGAACATTTCTGGTTCTGGTTGATGCCATCAGCCCAATTTTTCTGCCCCTGTTTAACAGGGGCGTTTAAGTACAATTTTTGATGCAATGCTTTGCAGCAGGGCTAATTCCTGCAATCAAACAAGAGTATATGGGAGAGGTTGCAGTGTGGTGGCACCAGCACCAGTGCCTAAGGCCCAATTTTTCTGCCCCTGTTTAACAGGGGTGTTTAAGTACAATTTTTGATGCAATGCTTTGCAGCAGGGCTAATTCCTGCAATAAAACTAGAGTATATGGCAGAGGTTGCATTGTGGTGGCACCAGCACCAGTGCCTAAGGCCCAATTTTTCTGCCCCTGTTTAACAGGGGCGTTTAAGTACAATTTTTGATGCAATGCTTTGCAGCAGGGCTAATTCCTGCAATAAAACTAGAGTATATGGAAGAGGTTGCAGTGTGGTGGCACCAGCAGCAGTGCCTACGGCCAAATTTTTCTGCCCCTGTTTAACAGGGACATGTAATTACAATTCTTGATATAATATTTCACAGGAGGGCCCCTTCCTGTGCCCACCCAGAGTAACGGTGAGGACTTAGTGTTGTGGCACCAGCACCACAACCACCAAAGGTCAATTTTTCTACCACTGTTCAACAATGGCATGTAATTACAATTCTTGATATAATCGTTCACAGCAGGGCGCTCCAGCGCCCACCAAGAGTCACTTTGAGGGCTTACAATGTTGTGGCAAAACCAACACCTTGTTCCGCCATTTCTGCAGAGCATATAGGGCAGGCCCCTACTTTCAAACATCCAACTTACAAACATCTCCTACTTGCAAACGGAAGGAGACAACAGCAAGTGGGATGAAAAAAGATGGACGACAAAACAAATTATACAGGGGTGATAACCTTTCCCTATGTTTTCCAAAAAGCTTAAAAATCGTTTTTTTGACTGGAGCTACACTTTAAAAATGTACCAGTTGAAAATTACAAACAGATTCAACATAACACAACAAACCTACACAGTCCCTGTCTTGTTTGCACCGCCTGTATACTGCTGTTCTGAGTATATAGGGCCTGGGGGCCACACGCATTTCCTTTTTTTAATATGGGTACAGGGTTCCCCTTAATATGCGTACAAGACCCAAATAGGCTGGTAATGGGCAGGGAGGGCTACCCATGCCATTTTTCTCAATGATTTTCAACCATATTGCAGGAACCAGATATAACATTAAAATCGCAAGCAGTTTTAAATGGTGTTATTTCCGTTTAATATCATTTTGTGCAGGGACTGTTCTAAACACGGGAAACACGTGGCACTTCACAGGCATACTACAGACACCCCCCAGGCACCATATTTAAAGGAATATTTCACTTTTTTTTCACTTTAATCGTCATTAAAATCAGTGCTCCCGCCAAAGCGGCCATTTTTAAAAACATTTTAGGCATTGACCCATGTCCCCTGGGGCAGGAGCCAGGTCCCCAATCCCTTTTTAGGACAGTATCTTGCATATTAGCCGTTAAAATTAGCACTTTTCATTTCGAACGTTCGAGTCCCATAGACTTCAATGGGGTTCTAACGTTCGTTCGAATTTGGGGTCCGTTTCGAAAGTTCTGGTGCGAACCGAACCGGGGGTGTTCAGCTCATCCCTACTGGTGACATTAGATAAGACAAGGGCATTGCAAAGAAAGAGTAGGAATAGATAGGGTATCTCAGCCAATGGGCAGGGATTTTCTTGGGTCCCTTGGCCTGCTGGGAGAGCCTATTTATTTGGGTGAGGTCAGGTGATCGGGTTGTGGGCCACCTGGACGGCTGTCTGAGTGGACATGTGTTGTGCTGCCCGGACTGCTAGGCCAGAGTTTGGACCTATCCTGGGCACATCTGGCTGCTAGGCTGTCTGAGTGCCTATCCAGAAGCAGGAGAGCAGCGTAGGGTTGGGATTGCGGCTTGTAATTGCAGGATTGCCAGATGGAGAACCTGTCGTGGTTGGAGGTAGAGGGGAAGCTGTTGCCACTAAGGGGCCAACCACCTTGTTACCAGGGACCACAGTGAGTAGCTGAAGCAAGTACCAGAGCAGTATTCTCACCAACCGTGGACCATAAAGAATCAGGAAACTTCAGCAGGTGCCAAGCCAGGGACTCAGCCAGTTGGGTGACACTTGAGGAGTATCTGGAGTGCCAAGCCAGGGACCCAGCAGGGAAGCGGGGGGTGACGCTTGAGGAAGATACTAAAGTAAGAAGATTAGAAGAGCTCACGGGATTCAGTAGCAGTGAATTAGCAATTCTAGTGAGAGAGACTGGGAGCTCAGTGGGCTGAGACTCTACAAGAAGTAACTGTATGAAAGTAAAGGAGTTTGTTACAATCTGTGTTAGGAACTGTTCTAAGACTGTTGCCATAGGAGACAGCTCTCCTACACATGCAGATGTAGTGTCTTGCTGAATGCCTTTCCCTGCATGCCTGTCTACCTGTAGAAGTCTTGGAGTCTGCTAATTGACATTGCAACTATCTAAGGGTGTCCTGGCCCTAAACCCTCTCTCCCACTGTTGTGTTCAAGAGAAAATAAATCTCCTTGCATTAAAGAAGCGTCTGGCACCCATGAATCTACCTTGCACTACACCCACTATGCCTAGCAACCCACTCTATGCAGAAGGATGTCAGCTGTCCTTGGCTCTGGAGGTTCTCATTAAACCAAAGGAGACCTGGGACCTTGCTACAAAATACTTTTTCAAGGTACAAATACTTTTTTAAGGTACTGCAGCATGTACTGAAATGTCCACTGTGCTAGGTATAGTCTGTACTGAAGGGTAGCATATCCACTGTGCTGTATATATCTGTACTGAAGTGTAACCTGTCCACTGTACTGCATATAGTATGTACGGAAGTGTAGCATGTCCACTGTGCTGGATATAGTCTGTACTGAAGTGTAACCTGTCCACTGTACTGGATAAAGTATGTATGGAAATTTAACATGTCCACTGTGCTAGGTATAGTCTGCACTGAAGTATAACATGTCCACTGTGCTGAGTATAGTCTGTACTGAAGTGTAAAGTTCCCATTGTGCTTAGATATAGTATTGATAGGGATCTTGTACAGTGGTGTGAAAAAGTGTTTGCCCCCTTCCTCATTTCCTGTTCCTTTGCATGTTTGTCACACTTAAGTGTTTCGGAACATCAAACCAATTTAAACAATAGTCAAGGACAACACAAGTAAACACAAAATGCAATTTGTAAATGAAGGTGTTTATTATTAAAGGTGAAAAAAAATCCAAACCATCATGGCCCTGTGTGAAAAAGTGATTGCCCCCTAAACCTAATAACTGGTTGGGCCACCCTTAGCAGCAACAACTGCAACCAAGCGTTTGCGATAACGTGCAATGAGGCTTTTACAGCGTCCTGGAGGAATTTTGGCCCACTCATCTTTGCAGAATTGTCCTAATTCAGTTACATTAGAGGGTTTTCGAGCATGAACGGCCTTTTTAAGGTCATACCACAACATCTCAATAGGATTCAGGTCAGGACTTTGGCTAGGCCACTCCAAAGTCTTCATTTTGTTTTTCTTCAGCCATTCGGTGGTGGACTTGCTGGTGTGTTTAGGATCATTGTCCTGCTGCAGAACCCAAGTTCGTTTCAGCTTGAGTACACGAACAGATGGTCGGACATTCTCCTTCAGGATCTCTTGGTAGACAGCAGAATTCATAGTTCCTTTTATCACGGCAAGTCTTCCAGGTCCTGAAGCAGCAAAACAGCCCCAGACCATCACACTACCACCACCATATTTTACTGTTGGTATAATGTTCTTTTTATGAAATGCAGTGTTCCTTCTACGCCAGATATACTTGGACACACACCTTCCAAAGAGTTCCACTTTTGTCTCATCGGTCCACAGAATGTTGTCCCAAAAGTCTTGGGGATCATCAAGATGTGTTGTGGAGAAATTGAGACGAGCTTTGATGTTCTTTTTGCTCAGCAGTGGTTTTCTCCTTAGAACTCTGCCATGCAGGCCATTTTTGCCCAGTCTTTTCCTGATGGTGGAGGCATGAACGCTGACCTTAACTGAGGCAAGTGAGGCCTGCAGTTCCTTGGACATTGTTGTGGGGTCTTTTGTGACCTCTTGGATGAGTCGTCGCTGCGCTCTTGGGGTAATTTTGGGCGGCCGGCCACTCCTGGGAAGGTTCACCACTGTTCCATGTCTTCGCCATTTGTGGATAATGGCTCTCACTGTGGTTCGCTGGATTCCCAAAGCTTTGGAAATGGCTTTATAACCCTTTTCAGACTGATAGATCTCAATTACTTTCTTTCTCAATTGTTCCTGAATTTCTTTGGGTCTCGACATGATGTGTAGCTTTTAAGGATCTTCTGGTGGACCTTACTGTGTCAAGCAGCTCCTATTTAAGTGATGCCTTGATTGTGAACAGGTGTGGCAATAATCAGGCCTGGGTGTGGCTAGAGAAATTGAACTCAGGTGTGGACAACCACAGTTATAGTATGTTTTAACAAGGGGGGCAATCACTTTTTCACACAGGGCCATGATGGTTTGGATTTTTTTTCACCTTTAATAATAAACACCTTCATTTACAAATTGCATTTTGTGTTTACTTGTGTTATCCTTGACTATTGTTTAAATTGGTTTGATGTTCCGAAACACTTAAGTGTGACAAACATGCAAAGGAACAGGAAATGAGGAAGGGGGCAAACACTTTTTCACACCACTGTATATTTTCTATGGCTCACAATATCTAATAATGAATTCTAAGCCTCCAAATCTCCGTTAAGGGACCATACAAGGACAATGTTTTCTTACGCATACCAAAGGAATGTGTGATTGTGAACAGATAAAGTCCTTGGGGGGGTCATATTGGAAAGAGAGTTGGATTGGGGGGTGTTTATTCCCTATACACAACTCTAAATACTACAGTTATCACTTGGAACGCTTAGTCTCCTAACATAGCTGCATTAAGCATGCATCTGTCTGATCATCTGGCCATGCTGTATGAAAAGCAGGGGGGACTCCATGGCAAAACAACATCTTTGGCTAAGTATTGTTGTCATATTTTCTTTATCTTTACCTGTATCTGTCATTATCATTAATACATGTTATATTTATAAGTATTTGTGTGATTTCTCTTTGCACAAGTCTGTACTGAAGTGTAACATGCTCACTGTACTAGGTATAGTCTGTACTGAAGTGTAACATATCCACTGTGCTGGATATGGTCTGTACTGAAGTATAACCAGTCCTTTGTTTTACTAACGTGTCAAAATTGCAACACTGTGTTGACGTTAAGACTTATTAATAATACCTTGTTTGAAAATCATTATTTGCTTTTGATATTTTGATATTTCCTTTTGTTTGCAATGGTTCCTTGTTATTGTCACTAGTATTTGCTCTGCTGGGTTTGTTGCTGAAATAAACATCCTTTTCCTCAGCCTTGATATTTTTGAGGGTGTGGTGCTACTGAAGGGTTGTTATCACTGGGAACCAGGAACCCAGTCATTCGGGGCAGTACTACATCTGTACTGCAGGGAAACATGTCCACTGTGCTGGGTATAGTCTGTACTAAAGTGTAACATGTCCACTGTGCTGGGTATAGTCTGTACTGAAGTGTAACATGTCCACTGTGCTGGATATAGTCTGTACTGAAGTGTAACATGTCCTCTGTGTTGGATATAGTCTAAAATGAAGGGTAACAAGTCCTCTTTGCTGGATATAGTCTGTACTGAAGTGTAACATGTCCACTGTCCCATTCCCAGTGTCAGATGTAAATTGTGCTGCTGAGTAGGGATGAGCCAAACACCCCCCGGGTCAGTTCGCACCAGAACTTTCGACCGGACTGAAAATTTGTACGAACTTTAGAACCCCATTAAAGTCTATGGGACTCAAACGTTCAAAAACAAAAGTGCTAATTTTAATGGCTAATATGCAAGATATTGTCCTAAAAAGGGTTTGGGGACCCGGCTCCTGCCCCAGTGGACATGGATCAATGCCAAAATTATTTTTAAAAACTGAAGTTTTTTCAGGAGCACTGATTTTAATGACGATTAAAGTGAAAAAAAAAGTGAAATATTCCTTTAAATGTCATGCCTGGGGGGTGTCTATAGTATGCCTGTGAAGTGGCACGTGTTTCCAGTGCTTAGAACAGTCCCTGCACAAAATTACATTTAACGGAAAAAAAGTCATTCAAAACTGCTTGCGGTTTTAATGTAATGTCTGGTTCCTGCAATACAGATGAAAATCATTGAGAAAAATGGCATGGGTAGCCCCCCTGCCCATTACCAGCCCCTTTGGGTCTTGTACAGATATTAAGGGGAGCCCCGTACCCAAATAAAAAAAAAAAAAGGCGTGGGGCCCCCAGGCCCTATATACTCAGAACAGCAGTATATAGGTGGTGCAAACAAGCCAGGGACTGTGTAGGTTTGTTGTGTTAAGTAGAATCTGTTTGTAATTTTGAACTGGTACATTTTTAAAGTGTAGCTCCAGTCAAAAAATAAATGTTTAAGCTTTTTGGAAAACATAGGGAAGGGTTATCACCCCTGTATCTTTTTTTTGCCTTCCGTCTTTTTTCATCTCCCTTCCCGTTGTCTCCTTCTATTTGTAAGTAGGAGACGTTTGTAAGTTGGATGTTTGAAAGTAGGGGCCTGCCCTATATGCTCTGCAGAAATGTGGGCCTAAGGTGTTGGCAGGGCAGGACTTACCATTGGGCTTGACTGGGCTCAAGCCCATGGGCCCTTACAAATAGGGGGCCCCGCGGAGATACATAGCCAAGTGTACTCGGCTCGGCTCCGCTCACAGTCACGCCCCGTCCCGCCCTATGATGGACATAACACAGGGACTGGGCGTGAACGTGAGCCAAGCCGATTACACTCAGATACTCTCTGCTCTGCTCGGGACTGCAACGGGACCCAAGAGCCGCCAAGAGGACCCGGGAGCCACGAGATGCGCCATTTTTAAACTTCAAAACTGCAATGACAAGGCTACAAATGACACTGGGGCAAGGCTGCAAATGACACTGGACAAGGCTGCAGATGGAAACTGATAAGGCTGCATTGATGGGCATTTAAATGTAAGTTTTTTTCCTTAAACTTCCCTCCTAAAAGTTTTTTTCCTTACATGTATAGAAGGTAGGGCCTGAAAGTGACTCAAGCCCAGGGGCCCCCACCACCCTAAGTCCTGCCCTGGGTGTTGGTGTTGCCACAACACTGTAAGCCCTCAAAGTTCTATCAAGAATTGTAATAACATGCCATTGTTGAACAGTGGTAGAAAAATTGGGCCTTTAGTGGAACGGGCCCTGCTGTGAAATATTATATCAAGAATTGTAATTACATGCCCCTGTTAAACAGGGGCTGAAAAATTGGGGCTTAGGCACTGGTGCTGGTGCCACAACACTACAACCTCTCTAAGATACTCTAGTTGGAGTGCAGGAATGAGCCCTGCCCTGCTGCAAAGCATTGCATCAAAAATTGTAATTACATGCCCCTGTTAAACAGGGGCTGAAAAATCGGGCCTTAGCCACTGGTGGCGTCACCCAGAACCAAAAATGTTCTTCCAAGCTATCAGCAGGATCATTGAGGAGGAAGAGGTAGTCAGTCAACATAACAGGACAGTCACTCAGCATCAGCATAGGCAGTCTTGAAGGGATGTGACATTTCCAAAAAAAAGGATTCGGTTACATCAGCTTCAGGTGCTTGGTAGCTGGTGGGGATCCAAGACTGATTCATCTTTATGAAGGTCAGTAGATCAACCGAGTTGGTGGACAGGCGCACCCTGTGATCGGTTACAAAGCCTCCAGCAGCACTGAATGTGCTTTCTGAAAGGACGCTGGATGCAGGATAAGCCAGTAGCTCAATTGCATACTGTGCAAGCTCTGGCCAGTGATCCATCCTCATGACCCAGTAAGCCAGAGGATTTTCGGTGGGAAAGGTGTCCAAGTATGACCTTGCCCCTAGGTATACCTGCACCATGTAAATCAGACGCTGGCGATGGTTGCTGGAACCGATCATACCTTGGGGCTGCAGACTAAAAACGCATCTGAACGCATTGGTCAGATGACCACCTTCTCCACCGCTCCTTCTGTGACTGACCAAAGCCTCAGCAACACGTTGTTCAGGACCAGGAGTTTGTAACCTCCCAGTCTCTGGGAACGTGTTGCACAGACCTTTCTGAAAAGCCTCCCGTAGATGTCTAATCCTCTGCTCCCTCTGCGACGGCAAGATAAGGTCTGCAACCTAACACTTGTACTGTGTATAAAGGAGTTTGGCCAGCCAGTAGTGGTCCCTCTCCTTGATCTGAAGAATACGAGGATCCTTCCACAGGCTTTGCAAGATCAGGGAGGCCATGCAGTGTAGGTTAGTTGAGGCATTCGGTCTGGAGTCCTCTGGGTCACTAAGGACAACATGATCCGCAGCCACCTCCTCCCAGCCACGTACAAGTCCACGGGTTTCTTGGGACTGTAAATCATCCCTAAAAGACTGCTGCTGCTAATGCTGAGTGCCAGGCTCCACCTCCATGCTGACACAATCCTCCTCCTCCTCCTCCTCATCCTCTTCCTGTGTGATGGGTGGGACAGCAGGAACACTGTCTGGATAAAGGGGGCCTTGAGAGACAAGGAAGTCCTCCTCTTACTGCGTCTGTTCTGCCTCAAGTGCCCTGTCCATTATTCCACGCAGCATATGCTCCAACAGGTGGACAAGAGGTACAGTGTCACTGATGCATGCACTGTCACTGCTCAACATTCCTCGTGGCCTCCTCAAATGGTGACAGGACAGTGCATGCATCCCTGATCATGCCCCACTGGCGTGGTGAAAAAAAACCGAGCTCCCCTGACCCTGTCCTGGTACCGTAGTGGCACAGGTACTCATTGATGGCCCTCTGCTGCGTGTGCAGCCGCTGCAGCATGGCAAATATTGAGTTCTTCCTGGTGAGCATGTCACATATAAGGCGGTTCTTGGGCAGTTTCAACTTCTTTTGGAGCTCAGCCAGCCGAGCACTGGCATTATATGATCGGCGGAAATGCACACAGACTTTCCTGGCCTGCCTCAGAACATCCTGTAAGCCCGGGTACCTGCCCAAGAACCGCTGCACCACCAGGTTAAGGATGTGAGCCACAAAGGGCACATGAATCAGTTGTCCGTGTCAGAGGGTGGAGAGGAGGTTGGTGCCATTGTCGCAAACCACCATTCCTGGCTTAAGCTGGCATGGCGTCAAACACCTCTCGGCCTGCCCCTGCAGAGCTGACAAAATATCTGCCCCAGTGTGGCTCCTGTCCCCCAAACAAACCAGCGCAAGCACAGCATGGCATAGTTTTGCCTGCGTACTTACGTAGCCCCTTGAACACCTACGGAGCACCGCTGGTTCCAAGGACAAAGCACTGGAAGAAGCCATGGAGGAAGAAGAAGAGGAGGGGGTGGAGGAGAGAGGTGTGTTGCAACCAGTAGTAGCATTTTGGAGGTGTGGTGGTGGAACAACCTCCAACACTACTGCACCTTGTTCTGCATCCTTCCCAGCTGCCAGAAGAGTGACCCAATGGGCCGTGAAAGACAGGTAGCCTCCCTGTCCATACCTGCTGGACCATGAGTCAGCGGTAGTATGCACCTTACCGCTGACCGCCCTGTCCAGCAAGGCCAAGGCATTGCCTTCCACATGCCGGTAGGGAGCCGGAATCGCCTTCCGTGAGAAAAAATGGCGTTTGGGGACCTGCCACTGAGGAACCGCACATTGCACAAACCCACGGAAGGGGGCCGAGTCTACCAACTGAAAAGGCAGCAGTTGAAGTGCTAGCAATTTATCCAAGCTAGCATTCAACCGCTGGGCATGTGGATGGCTGGGAGTGAACTTCTTCCGACGGTCCAGCAGCTAGGGCAGGGAAATTTGCCTGCTACAATTGGACGTCGGTCTACTGCTAGCAGAGTGCCCGCAAGTACTTGGCTGTGACACACCTAATTCTACACCTTCATTCCTCTCAGTGCAGGTTTCAGAGAGGACTGAAGGTCAAGTGGGGTTGGAGATCCCAGCTGATGAGAAGCAAGAAGAGGTCCACTTTGTTCTTTGGTGTGGGTCTTTAAGGTACACTTGCCAATGAGCTGCATGGCAGGTCAACATATGTCTAGTCAAGCATGTGGTGCCCAAGCAGCTGATATTTTGGCCACGCAAGATACGCTTGAGACATACGTTGCAAATAGCAGCGGTGCGATCTAATACACTCATCTCAAAAAAGGTCCACACCAAAGAACTTTTGGAATAACGCGCAGAGGCAGCGCCCTGCACAGGCGGAGCTCTGCGATGTGATTCAGTCATGTGCTGCCCTTAAGCTGGCCCCTGTAGGGCATCCTGCCTCATTGGAGATGTGCCTCCTCCTCCTCCTTCTCCTCCTCCTCCTCTCTCCTATCAGGCACCCACGTGGAGTCGGTGACCTCATCATCCCCTCCCTCTTCATCACTGGAGCAAACCTGACAGTATGCTGCAGCTGATGGAAAATGACTGCCAGTTTGCGCTCCTTCTTGAGCATCCCCCCTCTCTGCGCTAACGCTACTGCCTTCCTCTAGCTGGGTATCATCATCAGAGCCTTCAAAACACTGGGCATCCTCCTGGAGCATGTACCCAACTCTGTACTCTAACAGTTCGGGGGACTCCTCAGGAGGACATGGTGGGTCTAGGGAAGGAGTGACTGATGACATTGAGACGAGGGAAGAGGACGCGTTGGCAGCTTCTTTGCTAGTACCCTGAGCCTGGGTGAGAGAGGATGAGGAGGATGAGGAGGGCTGGGTCATCCACTCTACCAAGTCTTCGGCATGATGCGGCTCAACACATCCAGCTGCCGAAAATAAGGAAAAGCGTGTCCCATGGCCACATGCTGAGGACGATGCACAGCGTCCACGACCAGCACTGTTGTCTCTAGACACAGAGCCTGCTTGCCCTCTTTTATTGGCTCGTGACTGTCTACCTCCCCTTGCTGGCCGTCCAGACTAGGGATGAGCTTCGAGTTCGAGTTGAATTCATGTTCGACTCGAACATTGCCTGTTCAACGAACAGTGAACAATTAGGGCTGTTCGCGGAAAATTCGAAAAGCCGGAACACCCTGTACAAGTCTATGGGAGAAATCTAAAATGCTAATTTTAAAGGCTAATATGCAAGTTACTGTCCTAAAAAGTGTTTGGGGACCTGGGTCCTGCCCCAGGGGACATGGATCAATGCAAAAAAAAGTTTTAAAAACGTCCGTTTTTTCAGGAGCAGTGATTTTAATAATGATTAAAGTGAAACAATAAAAGTGTAATATTCCTTTAAATGTCGTACCTGGGGGGGGGTGTCTATAGTATGCCTGTGAAGGGGAGCATGTTTCCCGTGCTTAGAACTGTCCCTGCACAAAGTGTCATTTGTGCAGGAAAAAAAGTATTTTAAAATCACTTGCGGCTATATTGTCGGCTCCCGTAATACAGAGAACACTCAATGAGTGTTCTCTGTATTAGCCGACAATTCATTCATTCATTCATTCATTAAAAAAATAAAAATAAAAAAAAGCTTGGGGGTTCCCCTAAATTCAATTACCAGGCCCTTCAGGTCTGGTATGGAGAGATCCCCTGTCGCTGGATATGATCATCCATCGCTGGACCCCGGAGATCCATCGCTGGATAGCAAGAGTAGATTAGCACCGCTGGAATCTTTTTTTTTTTAATAAAATAATTTGTGTGTTTGTCTTAAGCCGCGTACACACGTAGCCGTCTGTCCGACGTACTTAGTCTGGCGGACTTCCCGAACGGGCTACTTGCCCACACACGGCACTTTTTCAGCGGACTAATACGGCGTACTAAGTCCGCCGTACTATCCGCCCTACTCCTCCACTATCTTCTTGTAGCTCTTTTACTAGCGGAGGAGCCCGGCTTTCTTCCTCGGTTCTTCTGCCGGGCCACATCGCCTTCTTCTAGCTCTTTTACAGGCGGTGGCCCGGTCTTCTGTCGCCGCCGCCTTCCGTTCTTCTGTTCTTCTCTTCTTCTTCTTCAGATGTTGCCTCACCAAGTCCTCCGCTCACAATGACGGGGACCGGGCACGCGGCGACTTATATAGGGACAAGGGGCGGGGTCTTTCGGTTGATGTCACATGGGTTGATGTCACATGGCGACAGTCCCAGCATCCTCCGGGACTGTGACATCGTAAGGGGGCGGGGTCACCATGTGACAAAAACCCATGTGACATCAACCGAAGACCCCGCCCCTTGTCCCTACATAAGTCGCCGCGTGCCCGGTCCCCGTCATTGTGAGCGGAGGACTCGGCGAGGCAACATCTGAAGAAGAAGAAGAAGAGAAGAACAGAAGAACGTAAGGCGGCGGCGGCGACAGAACACCGCCTGTAAAAGAGCTAGAAGAAGGCGCGGTGGCCCGGCAGAAGAACCGAAGAGGGGGACAAGACCCCCGAAGTCGGAAGAAGAGGCCGGCGGCGAGGAAGAAAGCCGGGCTCCTCCGCTAGTAAAAGGGCTACAAGAAGATAGCGGAGGAGTCCGGCGAGAAGACCCCCGAAGACGGAAGACCCCGGAGCTGTGGAATAAACTATTTTATCTTGTGTGTTGTGTTTTTTTTCTACTTTATTTTACAGGTGAATGGGTAGGGGTACATTGTACCCCATACTCATTCACATAGGGTGGGGGGCCGGTATCCAGGGGCCCCCTTATTAAAGGGGGCTCCCGGATTCCGATAAGCCCCCCGCCCACAGACCCCGACAACCAACGGCCAGGGTTGTCGGGAAGAGGCCCTTGTCCTCATCAACATGGGGACAAGGTGCTTTGGGGTGGGGGGGCCACGCGGCCCCCCCTTCCCCAAGGCACCCCCCATGTTGAGGGCATGCGGCCTGGTACGGCTCAGGAAGAGGGGGCGCTCGCTCGTCCCCCCCTTTCCTGGCCGGCCGGGTAGCGTGCTCGGACAAGGGTCTGATGTGGACCTGGGGGGACCCCCACGCCGATTGTTTTCGGCGTTGGGGTTCCCCTTTAAGTCCATACCAGGCGGCGGGGCCAGCGACGTATCCTTTGCTGGCCCCGCCTACCTAGAGACGCGCTCGAAATGAGCGGACTTTTCTCCGGGCGGGAAAAGTCCGCTCATTTCAAAAGTACGGCGGACTGGCACACACACGGCCGGATTGTCCACCGAAATGCGAGTCCGGCGGTAAGATTGGAGTGTAAAACTACTTTCTAAGTACGCCGTACTTTCGGGTCAAAAAAGTATGCCGGAGGCTACACACGGGGTGATTGTCCAGCAGACTTGAGTTTGCCGGACTTTTCCACCCGCTTGTTTGATCGCGTGTACGCGGCATTATTTAACCATTTTTACACTTTCTTTGTGAAATGGTAGGGGTACTTTTGTACCCCCTTACCATTTCAAACAGGGGGCTGGGATCTGGGGGTCCTCTTGTTAAAGGGGGCTTCCAGATTCTGATAAGCCCTCCGCCCGCAGACCCCCACAACCCTGAGCGGTGGTTGAGGCCCTTCTCCACATCAACATGGGGACAAGGTGCTTTGAGTGATCACAGACCCCCAAAGCATCCTCCCAATGTTGAGGGCATGTGGCCTGGTAAGGTTCAGGAGGGGGGGCGCTCTCTCGTCCCCCCCTATTTTTCTGCGGCCTGCCAGATTGCGCGCTTGGATAAAGGGTCTGGTATGGATTTTTAGGGGGACCCCCACGTAAAAAAAAAAATTTATTTGATGCGGGGTTCCCCTTAATATCCATACCAGACCTGAAGGGTCTGGTATAGATATTTAGGGGGACCACCACGTCAAATTATTTTTTTTAATTTGACACGGGGTTCCCCTTAATATCCATACCAGACCTGAAGGGCCTGGTAATTGAATTTAGGGGAACCCTACAATGAATGAATGAATTGTCGGCTAATACAGAGAACACTCATTGAGTGTTCTCTGTATTACGGGAGCTGACAATATAGCCGCAAGTGATTTTAAAATACTTTTTTTCCTGCACAAATGACACTTTGCACAAGGGACAGTTCTAAGCACGGGAAACATGCGCCCCTTCACAGGCATACTATAGACACCCCCCAGGTACGACATTTAAAGGAATATTACACTTTTATTGTTTCACTTTAATCATTATTAAAATCACTGCTCCTGAAAAAACTGCAGTTTTTAAAACTTTTTTTTGCATTGATCCATGTCCCCTGGGGCAGGACCCAGGTCCCCAAACACTTTTTAGGACAGTAACTTGCATATTAGCCTTTAAAATTAGCACTTTAGATTGTGAACGTTCAAGTCCCATAGACTTTAATAGGGTTCTAAAGTTCACACGAAGTTTAGGTCTGTTCGCAGGTTCTGGTGCGAACCGAAAAGGGGGGTGTTCGGCTCATCCTTATTCCAGACATAGTAATGGCCTGCAGGGAGATGGAAAAACCAGCAATTGGGTAGCTTTAGGTACACACTGAGCAGATGACACAGTACACCAACTGTAATTACTGCAGCTGCCTGCCTGTGTTTCAGAAACAGAACAACACCAGCAATAAGGGGTAGCTTCAGGTATATACTGTGCAGGAGGCACACAATACCCACTGTAAATTCTGCAGATGCCTGTATTACAGAAACAGAACACCAGCAATAAGGGGTATCTTCAGGTGTATACTGTGCAGGAGGGATACAACAAGCACTCTAACTTCTGCAGATGCCTGTATTACAGAAACAGAACAGCAGTAATACAGGGTAGCTTCAGGTGTATACTGTGCAGGAGGCACACACACCCACTGTAAATGCTGCAGATGCCTGTATTACAGAAACAGAACACCAGCAATAAGGGGTATCTTCAGGTGTATACTGTGCAGGAGGCATCCAACACCCACTCTAACTTCTGCAGATGCCTGTATTACCGAAACAGAACACCAGCAATAAAGGGTGGCTTCATGTGTATACTGTGCAGGAGGCACACAACATCCACTTTAACTGCTGCAGATGCCTATATTACAGAAACAGAACACCAGCAATAAGGGGTATCTTCAGGTGTACACTGTGCAGGAGGCACACAACACCCACTCTAACTTCTGCAGATGCCTGTATTACAGAAACAGAACACCAGTAATAAAGGGTAGCTTTAGGTGTGTACTGTGCAGGAGGCACACAAAACCCATTTTAACTGCTGCTTCTTCCATCTGTAGGTGTGTTACAAAACTATTCTAAAAAGTTTTTGATACCACCTTGAATCTCACTACTGCACCGTAATCGTGTGAATTGCACACAGTTTTGGCGCGATCCCAATGGAACTCAATGGGTGAGTTTGACAAGTGGTTCCACTTAACAAACTCTGCATAAGTTAATTTGTTTTCATAAAAGGTTCTAGTGGTGATGTCCCCCTGATCTTGGCATAGTGTCTGTAATTAGAGGGTAATTTGGCAGAGTCTAAATAACTCAGTCGGGGGCATTTCTAGAGTATCTCAAAAGTAAGAAGGCTTTCTAATGCCCTTATATTCTATAAAATCAGCTTTCCTGTATAGGCCTTTATTAATTCACCATGTAAACTGTTGCAGATGTTGTCCTGCGGATTTCCAAAAATGGAGGCCACTGGGGTATAAGGTGACTTTAGTGAATATATTTTGCTCACCCTGTCCCCGAAACCCAGGGAGTGAGAAAGTGAGGGGCTCAGAATGGCTTTATGCTCTCTAGAGGGTATCCACAGTAGAAGGTCAATGGGGAGTGAGGAACGTGCTTGTACTTACATGTAATTTATTGTCTTAACCATTTTGTATTCCTCTTGCAAATCCACAGCCTCTTCAGCCACTTTGCTCCAGCATCAGCTGTACATTGTTGCCCTGGACCAGCTTCCTAATGGACCATGCATGTTAAATGTGTGTCACCACTACCATTTGCAGTCTCCACTGGGGACAGGCGTGACAAGGTGACAATGCAGGTCAGGAGCACAATTAGAGGACAGTTGTCATACCATAACAGGAAGTCACTAAACAAGGAATAGGATCTCCAGGAATATTTTAATGAAATATGTAGATTTAAAAAGAAAACATGAACACAACTTTTGTTAAAACTTATATGAAATGTTAGGTCTATTTGAAACCATTTTATCCTAATGATGGCCAGATAGTTAGCAAAGATGCAGGTCAGCAATGATAAATAAACCTTTGAATTTTTTTTTTCCTGAAATGTTGAATTTTTGTGTTTTTCCAGCCTAAACCTTTCATTTATAAAATAATGTATACGTTCATATTCTACACCCTTATGTCTTGCTGACTGTTTAAATAAAATATTCTTTCATTCAAACTTTACACTGTCTCCTTCTTAAGAAGCACATTTCTTGGTTTGGCCTTGAAAGAATACAAAAGCTAAACTTTGAGAAACTAATTTATTTTACTACTAGTCCCAGCTCTCTTTTTTTTTTTTTTTTTTTTTAAAAGGAAGATTTTATCAGAATCCAGAAAGCTGATTCTGCTTTTCTTTTCATGTGTGATACATCAAGATCAGGATGCTTAAAGGACTCTAAAATTGAACAGGGGATCTATAAACTCTTCTGCTCTCTGGCAGTGTCAGGGAAATTATTTCTTTGTGCCATTATCTGCTACAGATTTTATCCTCCTCAAAAATCACTAATGGCAAAGTGCTTCCCCACTGCTTATATAAGGTTATGTAAGAAACTTAATTTTATTTTTGTTTTTCCAAACAAAGGACAGACAAATTAAATTATATATATATATATATATATATATATATATATATATATATATATATATATACACGTTGGGATTGTCTTATAACTGTGTCTGTTTTTTTTTTTGGTGCAGTCTTTAAGAGAAGAATTAAAGTGCATATTACCCTAAGTATTCATTTTTTTCTATATGTAGCACCCTCCTAGATAGGTTGCTAGAAAGGTTAGGTACATGTAGTTCTTTTAGGCTCCCCTGTAAACAGTGGAGCAGTTGTTGATTGCTTTGGGCAGTTCTGGGCTTCACAGGTTTGATTGCTTCCTCCTGTCTTATGGAGGATTCAAGAATATAGCGGGTTGGGAAGAGGGGAATCAGCCATCTGAATATTTATTTTGCCTCAACCAATCCCCAGGAGAGAGTGCCCAGCAGGTGGCTGGGGCAGCCCTGTTCTTGTCCAGGAGGAGAAGTCCCCAGCCTAGAAGGATGCTGCCCTTCTAGGCCGTTCAGCTGAGGTCTACATGTGCTCATCGTGGTCCCAGCTGTGTTGGAGCTGGGGTGCCCATTTGCTGAAAATCTCTGGAACTAATCAAGGGAGTTCACTGAGGCTCGGGTCTGCAGAGTTCACTGGAGAAATGTCTGACTGGAATTGGAAGAAGACATCAAAGTATCCTGGGACATTGTGAGTACATACCTGAGTGCAGGATCCTGGTGAAGTAAAGAAGAGATGTCTGGATGGCCACACTCCAAAAAGATCACCTTTATTTGAATCCAAATAAGCATTAAAAATATAAAAAAGTATAAAAAACAAAAGTCCATAAAGCAAGCGAGGGAATAAGATGCAGCAAGCAATACACACCATTCTTGCTGCTTAATCATAGCTGATTCCTATCTTGGTGACTGTTGCTGTTGCTATCCCTTGTACATCAGTGCTAGTTTTTGCCTGGCCTGGGACATTTCCAATGATGTCTCAATGCTGTCCATTCCCTGGGCTCTTACTAGAGGGACTGTTCAATTAAGTAATGACCAAGTGAAGAGTGTATGTTCAGTGTTAATGGAATATCCCACAGTTCCCCATGCCCTATCCAGGTTTATTCAACTATAAAGTTCAAAAAAGGCCATCCCCTAGGCTGTTTATTGAGCCAGAATGAGTGGCTGTTGCTGTTTCCCTGGCTGCCGTTGCACTGAACTGGGAAAGGAACCTGTGGTAAATCAGCAGGCCCTTTCGGGGGTGTGTGCTAGATATGTGTGTATGTGATCACATATGTGTATTTTATAAATCACAGCCTATATGATTTTCATTTACTTCTTCTATCTGAAGTACCTGCATGATCATGCCAGTCACCTTTCTCCTTGTTCTAAACAAACCACAGAAAACACAGAAACTGATCTGTGTTAGTGTGGTCAGTTTTCATGCTCGGTTTGGCCATTCAGAGGTCACTGGACACTGTCCAGATACACAGCAAGTCTTTACTTGGTAGTGTGTCCCCCCTCCAGCCAATCACAGCCTGCCTCTGGCGCACACACCCCCACCTAATCACAGCCTGCCTTTTGAACAGAAGACTGAACAGACTATGCATACCTCCCAACTTTCTGAGATGGGAATGAGAGACACCTACTAGCAAAAGTATGTAGGCATCGGACATGCCCCCTGTCAAGCCCCCATAACCCCTTGCTGACCAGTCACCGTCATTATACTGTGGCAGGTTGGTTCGTTCCCACGAATCCCTGTAGCTGTACGTTGGCCCTTTAAACAGCTATAGCAGGTGGGGGAGCTGTTGCAAGTGGCCGGCCGCCGCGATATCCGCTTGCCACCCGCAATCGCTCCACAGAGAGCCAGAATGGGGATCTGTCAATGTAAACAAACCGATCCCTATTCTGTCAGGGGAGTAGAGAGTGATTGTTTGTTCCTAGTGATTAGGAACAGTGATCTCTCTCCTCCTCCAGTCAGTACATTCCCTCCACAGTTAGAAACACCTCCCAGTGAACACATTTAACCCCTTGATTACCCCTAGTGTTAACCCCTTCCCTGCTAGTGACATTTTTACAGTAATCAGTGTATTTTTATAGCACTGATCGCTGTGTAAATGTCAATGGTCCCACAAAAGTGTCAAAAGTGTCCAATCTGTCTGCCGCAATGTTGCAGTCCCACTAAAAAATGTTGATCACTGCCATTACTAGTAAAAAAATAATAAAAATGCCTTAAATCTATCTCTTATTTTGTAGGCGCTATAACTTTTGTACAAACCAATCAATATATGCTTTTTGTGATTTGTTTTACCAAAAATATATAGAAGAATGCATATTGGCCTAAATTGATAAAGAATTTTTTTTGGGGGGGATATTTATTTTTGGCAAAAATAAAAAATATTGTTTTTTTTTTTTAGAATTGTCTGCCTTTTTTGTTTATAGCGCAAAAAATAAATAATCACTGCAGAGGTGATCAAATACCACCAAAAGAAATCTCTATTTGTGGGAAAAAAGGATGTCTTTTTGTTTGGGTACAGTATCGCACAACGCGGTGATGGCCATGTCATTAAAAGGGAAAATCATTCGGTCCTTAAGTGGTTAAAGGAAAATTATACAAAAAAAATTATAGGGTAAACCCACAAGTGCTTTTGTTTACCACTACTGTTCTTTTATACTGGCTTTTGGAATTTACCAATGCAGAAATTTAGAAACTAGATGAAAGGTTTAGCACTTGGAAACACTTTTGAAAATATAAATAGTGCATTTTATATGCAACTATCATGTTTATCACCATATAACATGCACCCCAAGTTTAGGAGGGAAGTTTAAGGAAAAAAACTTACATTTAAATGCCCATCAATGCAGCCTTATCAGTGTCCATCTGCAGCCTTGTCCATCATTGCACCCTTGCCCAGTGTCCACCTGCAGCCTTGCCTAGTGCATTTGTAGCCTTGCCCAGTCACTTTGCAGCATTGTCAGTCTCTTTTCAGGGTTGCCCTGATTTCAATTTGGTGCCAATCTCTGCTGACTGAGCGGAGAGGAGCAAGCGGAGCCGAGATACACAAAGCCGAAGTACACTCGGCTTTACTCAGCTCCTCTCACAGTTCCGCCCACCTCCACTGATTGCCAGAGGAGCGAGCGCCGCTGATATACAGAAAGCCGAGTGTACTTCGGCTAGACTCGGCTCCTCTCGCAGTCCCCCCTCTGACTGTGAGCAGTGCCGAGTCTAGCCGGAGTACACTCGGCTTTCTATATGTCAGCGACGCTGGTAATCAGTGGAGGTGGGCGGGACTGCGAGAGGAGCCGAGTAAAGCCGAATATACTTTGGCTTTGTTTATCTCGGCTCCACTCACTCCTTTCCGCACAATAAGTGGGAGATTGGCAGGGTATCGACGTATAACACGCACCCACGATTTTCCCCTGATTTTAAGGGGAAAAAAATGTGTTATACGCCGATAAATACGGTATATAGATCAGACCAAAATGAGGGACAAATGAGGAGGAAAGAGGGACAGCAATACTTTTTTTTCCAAATCATGGACAGTCCCTTGAAATCAGGGACTCTTGGGAGTTATGGACTATGGAACACTAGTACACCGTGTGTCTGCACAGTGTCTTGTAAACCTCGCTCCCCACTGTCACAGTGATGGACTGTCACATGACAAAACTTTTGAACCTTGTGAATAAGGTAAGAAATATAGCTTCTTAAACAAAGCTATGGAGCCTGTGTCTGACAAAGTCCTGATTCTCTTTTATGACAGACAAAAAGCTACCCATAACACACATTGCAATTCCATTCAACATCTGTGTGTAGAGAATAATCCTTTATTTTAAAAAGAAACAGTAGAGATGCAGCATCGCATAAATATGCTAAATTAGTATTCATATGTAAGGAGAAGGTAAAAGGTGATTATCCCTGTTACTAGGAGCATGGCATGTCATAGGTGCTTTTTTTGGCATTCATCAGCCTGCAATTTTGCTTGCAAATGTCAATGATAATGATCATGTATTTTTTATAATATGTTTTGCACGAGGCATGTGAGCCATTAAATTAACATGTGAAGAACATTTCTGTGCAATACACAGCATACTTGTTGTTATGCTTCAGCTTTTTTTAATTACATTTCAGTTTCTTTGGCAGATGGGAGAAAAGCATCTGAGATGAAACTAAATCCAAGAATCAATTTGCATTGTCTGTCCTCCTAAACTTCATCGGGTTGCATGGCTAAACCTAGGTCACTTTGCATAGATAGAAATTCAAGGCATCATGCGTTATTAGCTTTAGTTTAATAAAGAATTAAATCTCCTTTGATTACATTTATTGATCTTGGTTCCTGAACAAGAGCTATGCCATGATTAAAGGTGTTGACCAAAGTCCCAGTGCTAATTGAAGTTTCCTGAAAACTTCTGTTTTCGTATGAGTTTGGGGACTGGAGTTTAATTAAGATTGTAGACAGACAGCACTATTCAGAGACTGCAAAAAAAGAGACAGAACTAAATTTGATAAGCTTCTTAAAGTGATACTAAAGGCTATCTTTATTTTTGAAAAATAAAATACTTAACTGCTCTGTGTAACAATATTGCACAGAAAGGTTGCTTTCTTCCTCTTCTGAAAGTCCCCCACTAGCGCTGTCATCTTCTCCCTTCTACGGGGGCCTCCCAAGAATATGTGCTCTTAACCACTTAAGCCCCAGACCATTTGGCTGGCCAAAGACCAGTCCACTTTTTGCGATTCGGCACTGTGTTCCTTTAACTGACAATTGCATGGTCGTGCGACTTGGCTCCCAAACAAAATTGACCTCCTTTTTTTCCCCACAAATAGAGGGACAATGTTGTTGAAAAGTACAAGTCGGGGTTAGGGTATAAAAAAAATCCAAATCTCTGATGATCCCTAGGAGCACCATCAAATCTATCATGACCAAATGAAAAGAACATGGCACAACAGTAAACTTGCCAAGAGACGGCCGCACACCAAAACTCAGAGACCGGACAAGGAGGGCACAGAGATCTAAGGTAACACTGGAGGAGTTGCAGAGTTCCACAGCAGAGACTGGAGCATCTGTACATAGCATGATAATAAGCCACACGCTCCATAGACTGGTGTTTATGGCAGAGTGGCCAGAAGAAAGCCATTACTTTCAGCAAAAAACTAAATGGCACGTTTTGAGTTTGCGAAAAGGCATGCGGAAGACTCCCAAAATGTATGGAGGAAGGTGCTCTGGTCTGATGAGTCTAAAATGTAACTTTTGGCCATAAAAGAAAATGCTATGTCTGGCACAAACACAACACATCACTTCACCCAAAGAACACCATCAGTGAAACATGGTGGTGGCAGCATCATGCTGTGGGGATGTTTTTCAGCAGTCGGGACTGGGAAACTGGTCAGAGTTGAGGGAAAGATGGATGGTGCTAAATACAGGGATATTCTTGAGCAAAACCTGTATCACTCTGTATGTGATTTGAGGCTAGGATGAAGGTTCACTTTCCAGCAGGACAATGACCCCAAACACACTGCTAAAGCAACGCTTGAGTGGTTTAAGGGGAAACATGTAAATGTGTTGGAATGGCCTAGTCAAAGCCCAGACTTCAATCCAATAGAAAATCGGTGGTCAGACTTAAAGATTGCTGTTGACAAGCAAAAACCATCCAACTTGAAGGAGCTGGAGCAGTTTTACAAGGTGGAATCAGCAAAAATCCCAGTGGTAAGATGTGGCAAGCTCATAGAGACTTATCCAAAGTGACGTGGCGCTGTGATAGCCGCAAAAGGTGGCTCTTCAAAGTATTGACTTTAAGGGGGTGAATAGTTATGCACATTGACTTTTTCTGTTATTTTGGCCTATTTGTTGTTTGCTTCACAATAAAAAAAAATCTTCAAAATTGTAGGCATTTTCTGTAAATTAAATAATGCAACTCCTTAAATAATCTATGGCAATTCCAGGTTGTGAGGCAACAAAACACGAAAAATGCCAAGGGGGTGAATACTTTTGCACGGCACTGTATATGAGAGAATGGGGAGATATCATAAGAACCTCCACTGATCAGCTGAAGGTTCCTGTTTAAAGTGAGAATGTAGTCAAATTTAAATAAATTTAGGCCAAAATATATTCTACTACATGTTTTTGGTAAAAAGAAAATCCCAAAAAGTGTTATAGCGTCTACAAACTATGATATATATATATATATATATATATATATATATATATATATATATATATATATATATATATATATATATATATATATTTGAAAATTGATCAATCCTGATTTTCTGATGGCCAATCTAATTTCTTGAGGCCCTAAAATGTCAGGACAGTAAAAATAAAAAATATCCCCCAAATTACCCCTTTTTGGAACGTAGATAGTCCAAGTTATTTAGTAAAAGGCATGGTAAGTTTTTTGAAGTTTTTTTGGAATGTTAGGAAATTAAATAAAAATTGTTTTTTCTTCATAATTTTATTTTTTCCATACTGTCACCAGCACAGTACAGCGCCATAACATGACTGGTGACAGCATGTTAAAAAAAAAATGTAAATAATTTTTCGGTCAATATTTTGAATACATGTTTAATTAATTTTTTTAACATCATTTTTTACTCTTTAGAAAAAAAAATTTCATCAAAGTAGTTCAATGTTATCATAGTAACATTGTACCACTCTGGGTGCGATCAGGGATTTTTTTTTTTTTTTACACTTTGATTGCTAGTACAATAAAGATCATTGTACCAACAATGCTTTGAACTGTTATGAATGGGTTACGTTCATGACAGCTGTGAATACTAGTAATCTGTGATTGGCTACAGCTAATCACATTGTAGAGGGTGCTGTGATTAGCCCATGTACCATGTGTTAGCTGTGGGCCAATCACAGCTCACTAGCAAAGGAAGCAAAGCTGTTATGAATTATATTGATTCATAACAGCTTTGTTGACATTGTGATCACATGATCACCAGTCCCTGAGCACCGGGATTTGCATTCCACTGTGTCCTGTGTCTGCACAGGAAAAAATGACATATGGGTATGTCGCTTTGCCTGTATATGATGCCCGCCCACAGTAAATGTACTGGCGGTTGGCAAGTGGTTAAGGAGAAAACTCTTTTGTTTGACTGTGGAAAGATTTTACTGTCATTTAAAAGCAGAACTTAATATGGAACTAAACCCAATGCTTTAATGATTTCCCAAAACTGTTATATTCAAGGCATGCAATGAATGATAGTTGTCATAGTTGCTTGTACTTTCAATTAAACTATCAAATCATCAAATGGTTGGTGTCATGACTGATCACTTGTGCAGCACCATTGCAACTGCAGATCAAACAGATGGCAGTTTCCTTGGCTGTAAAGGATAGAAGGGTTTAATTCTGTATTAAAGTGGATGTAAACCCGTTTTTATTTTTTTTTTATGTCATAATGTAGAGTATAATATTTCCTATCATTTGAGCCCAGTCTTGCCAAAAAGAGTTAATCCAGCTCTGAGCAATCCTCTTTTATTGTTCAGGGAGATACTTCTTGACAAACAGAGAAAAACTTTGTCAAATCCTCCCCCTTGCTGTGAGTGACAGGTGATTTACATATCTCTTGCACTAGCCTAAGAGACATGCATTATTTTTAATTCCCTCCCACTCCTTTCTTCTGCTGCTCTGCAAGGATTGGCTGTTGCACACCTCAGCATGATTTGGCATGCTGAAGTCATGTGGGGACTTTTCTGGGTTTTGACTGGATGTTAGAGATCATAGCAGAAGTTCAGTGTAAGAAATAAACAGGAGAAAATACATGTTGATAAGGGGAGTGTAGGGGTGGGCGGGGAGTCTATTGACATCATGACTCCACCCACTGAGCCCTGGAAAACAGACGGGAGACATTTGACAGATAAGTATACATGCAGGAGGCATGTATATCCTTCTAGATAATCAATATTGCAGTAGTTCAGAAAGGATGAGAGTGGGTTTACATCCACGTTAAGTGAAAAAATTGTAGGAGGAGTTTTCATTCTCCTATGACTGTCCTATAAAGCTGCAGAACCCCTGACCCTTTGTCTGGACAATGCTGATTGGCCCTGTGCTGATCACATACACCCTCCCAAGAAAAAAAAATAACTGTCTACCAATACATACCAAGCTGAGCATGGTCAGAGTGTCCTCAAGGCTCTGTTCTATCAGGAGATGGATTGGGGACAGTGGAAGAAGGGGAGGATCAGAGAAGTCAGAATCAAACTGATTTTTTCACAATGCAGAGGATTGACCCCTTAGGTTTCAGAGTGAGTATAACAAGCATGCTTAACTGCATATATAGATTGATTTTACTGGTGTGGGTTTAGTAACACCTTAATGACCCAAAGCTTCTGTTTTTAAATATTGTTTATTTCGTTTTCCACATTTACAAAAAAACAGTACAAAATATTCCTTATACATACTTTTAGAAATCACTTTGTTTAACATTCATGTTATTTCAGTATTTTCAACATTCACATAAAAACAGACAGTAAAAAAAGTACACATTGGGTGCCCGACCGGATCGATCTTAAATATCCCGAGAGGGAAGAAGAAGAAGAGAGAGAAAAAAATAAATAAATAAATAAAAAAACACCCCCTCCTCCTCTCCTCATGTGTTCAAAATTGTCCTTTTGTGATTTTATCTTGCCCATATTTGTTACCCCTCCCACGTGACGCTTTTTCTTAATTCCAATTTGTGATTTGTGTAAGGTGGGGATTCCTCTCCTTCCATCCCCACTCCCTTCTACCAAAAAAAAAAAAACCCCAGACAAACCCCCTAAAGGACCCTAGAACAAGGGGTCCCCCCATCTCCTCCCCCCACAAAAAAAAAAAAAAAGAAAGAAAAAAAAAAAAAAAAATGGAAAGGGATCTTTTCCTTTTCCGTTCCTTCCTCCCCCCTCTCTTCTTCCCTCCTTTATAGAAAAAAAATATAAGGGGTTATGAAGTATATGCATCCAACCTCCCTCCCCTAGACGCCCACTCCGTCCCCCATAATTCCAAGATATATTGAGGATTTTCTAAATTCCATCCAGTTCCTCCAAGTCGCCTGGAATCTCATTTCGGCTCCCCGTTGAAGGTATATTAATTCTTCCATAATCCTCAATCTATCTATTTCCCTAAACCAATCTCTTATCCCTGGTGTTTCCTTTACTTTCCAGTATCTCGGGATCAGTACTTTCGCTGCGTTTAGCAAAAATGGAGTTAATGCTCTTCTATATTTTTCCCTGGGGCCCTCGGCCACGTGAAACAAACATTTCCAGGGATCCAGTTCTATTTCCTTCCCATCGATCTCTTTAATTAAGCCCACCACTTTTTCCCAATATAACTGGATTGCACTGCATTGCCACCATATATGGGCGTGGGTTCCCTCCCTCCCACATTCTCTCCAACAAAGGGGTGATAAATCTTTGTTAATCTTATGCATTTTCGATGGAACATAATACCATCTAACCAATAATTTATAGTTCATTTCTTGGATCTTTGTATCTATTGAAGTGGAGTGGGTATAGTCTATAACTTTCCCTTTCAGTTTTTCTGGGATTGATTGATTCAATTCCCCTTCCCACCTCCCAAAAGCAGGTATCGCCTCATTCTCCATTAAAGATATTAAGGTCCTATATATCTTAGAGATCCCCTGTCTGCCCGCTCCTCCTCGGTCAATCAATTTCTCCCAAGGATTTAAATTGTCACCAGAGCGGAGAGGTTTTGGAAGGGACTCAACAAAATGTTGGAGTTGTCTGTATCTCCATCCATCCCATGGTGTTCTTCCATATTTCTCTCGTATCTCCTCTAATGAGCATAAGCTATTTACTTTTATCACATCCCTTAACCTTAATATGTCCCTATGAGTCCACTTCAGGAACATTTTGTTTTCTTTCCCCGGAGGAAAATAGTTATTTCCTGACAGGGGCATTAGAGGGCTATTATTATTTTGTCCTTCTGTACCTTTGAGTACCCCATCCCATGTTCTTAATGTTTCCATTGTAATCGGGGATATTCCTCTAGAGAGACCCCTAAACTTCATTGGAATCCAAATGGTCTGACTCAGGGCAACATTACTCATATTATCTTCCAGTGATACCCACTTTTTTATATGGAGCATTGTAAACCCAATCCAAAATCCTCCTCATTACCGCTGCTGAATGATATTTTTGAAAATCTGGGAGAGATACCCCTCCCTTATCCTTAGGCCTATTCATTACCTTATAAGAGACGCGACTTCCTCTTTTGTTCCATATAAATTTCTGAATCAGGGATTTAATAATTTTAAAGTAGGCCCCTGGGATATTTATCGGGAGGCTCTGAAAGATATATAGAGCCTTTGGAAGAATCATCATTTTAATTACGTTTATCCTGCCAAACCATGACAGTCTATGTGCAGGGTAACCTTTAAGATCTTGTTTAATTTTATTTAAAAGAGGGAGATAATTATCTTGATATAGATCTGTAACTGATGTCTATAAGTATATTCCTAAGTATTTCAGGCCCCTCTCTTTCCACACAAAGGGGAAAAGAGCTCTAAGTTCTCTTCTCTCCTCTGGGGAAGAATAGACATTTAATATCTCAGTTTTCTCTCTATTGATCTTAAAGTTCGAGACATTCCCGTATTCCTCCAGCTCCTGCAGAATCCTAGGAAGGGACTGTTTGGGGTTCGTTATATAGAGCATAATATCATCTGCAAATGCAGATATCTTATGCTCATTCTCTAATACTTTTATTCCCTCAATGCCTTGGTTCGCTCTTATAGAAACCAAGAGAGGTTCTAGAGAGAATACAAAAAGTAAGGGAGATAGTGGGCATCCCTGACGTGTACCATTATAAAGCCCAAAAGAGTTTGATAGGGTCCCATTCACCTGAATCTGAGCTGTAGGGTTAGAGTATAAGGCCTCTATCCACCGCAGCATTCTTGGGCCTAAACCAAATTTATATAATGTCTGCAGCATATATTCCCATTCTAACCTATCAAATGCCTTTTCCGCATCGACCGATAGGAAAAGGGAAGACTGCTTCTTCTTCTTCTTAACTTCCTGCATTAAGAGGGTTGTCCTCAGTATATTATCCCTCGCCTCCCTTCCAGGTACAAAACCTGCCTGATCTCCTTCTATACAATCTGGCATATGTTGTTTCAGCCTCTCGGCTAAAATCCTTGCATACATTTTTACATCCTCATTAATCAGAGAAATAGGTCTAAAGCTAGAGCATAATGTTGGATCTTTCCCTTCCTTTGCTAATATAGTTATAAAGGCCCCCAAAGCTTCCTTCCGTATCTCCCTTCCTTCCCCAATTGAGTTCATGTACTGATGAAAATAAGGTGTCAATGGTCCCAAAAACTTTTTAAAGTATAATGACGTGTATCCATCGGGCCCTGGGCTCTTCCCATTCTTACTATCCTTAATTGCTCTCTCTATTTCCTCCTTAGAGATATCCCTATCGAGCATATCAGCATCCTCCTCTGCTATCCTCGGTAGATCTACCTTTCGGAGATATTGTTCAATTTTTTCCCTTCTCTTTTGTTTATCCTTAGGGTCCTGGTTGCCATTTACTTTATACAGTAGTTGGTAATATTCTGAGAAGATGTTACTGATGTCTCTTGTTGCGTATTTCATTACCCCCTTCCTATCTTTAATTTTTGCAATATAATTAAAATTTCTTCTAGGTTTAATTACCCCTGCCAGGATTCTCCCCGGTTTATTTCCAAATTCATATTGTCTTTTAGCGGACTTTAAAAAGGCCTGCCTGGTTTCCTGTTCCAGTATATCTCTCAGTGCCTCCCTTTTTCCCATAAGTTCATCCATTATTTTATGGTCATTTAAGCCTTTATGTAACTGTTCCAACTCCTGGATTTCCTGTAAGATCTGTGATTTTCGCATTGACCTTATTTTCCTCCTCTTAGCTGCTTCTGCTATCAATCTCCCTCTCATATATACCTTGTGGGTCTCCCACAACAAAGTTGGTGTAATATTCTCTACATTATTTTCTTTAAAAAATAAATTCATATCTCTTTCCAGAGCCTCAAATATTTTATGGTCATGCAAGAGGGATTCATCCAGCCTCCATACTCTCTGTCTGATCGGTATATCCTCCAAGTCCAGAACAGCCATAACAGGGGCATGATCTGAGAGGGTTATTGATTTTACTTCTGCTTCCTTTAACCCCTCTAGAAGCTGATGGTCTAAGAGGATATAATCGATTCTTGAATAAGAGTGATGTACCTGGGAATAATAGGTAAAGTCCTTTCCCCCTGGATGCGCAATTCTCCACACCTCCACTAGTTGCTGTCGATGTAGTTTTTGTTTAATTATCTTTAGGTATTTACCTTCTGAGCGTAGGGATGGGGGTTGGGCATCCAGGGTTGGATCGAACACAAAGTTAAGGTCCCCTGCCATAATCACCCCCCCTTCCTTAAAACATTCTAATTTATTCAACACTTTCCCAAAGAAGGGACAGGGGAGATAATTAGGGCAGTAGACACTGACCAGCGTATACATTTTATTAAAAATTAAACCTTTGATAAATAGATACCTCCCTTCAGAATCCGATTCCATAGCCTTTAAAGTAAATGGGGTATTTCTGTCAAACCCAATAGCAATTCCTCTTGCCCTTTTACTAGAGGAGTATCCGTGAAACCAAGTTGGGTGATTTTTTGACTTCAGGCCAATATTATGGGACCATTTAAGATGAGTTTCCTGTAGGAAAACAATATTTGATGACCATTTTTTCAGCTCCTGCAAAATCTGATACCTCTTATTGGGACTATTTAACCCTCGAACATTATATGTAACAATCTTCAACGGGGCCATCTTTCATAGAGATCGATTATAGCCCGCCATAAACATTCCATCATAAAATGAAAAACAGAAATAAACGTATATTTTTTACCTAGATCGATCCAGTCGGTGCGCCCTTCATTAATAAATGTGAAACAACATATTTCCCCCTCCCAATATTTTCCTCCCTTCCTTCCCACCCCCCCGCCCTTTACACATTGAATATCAATGTTACCGTCCTCCAGGCTAGTGCCTATTTACCAGACCCCAGCCCTGGTTGGACCTTGCTTGAGGGAGTATAGGTGCCCGCGTGAGCCCCCGAGCCTCACCCCCTCTTGGAGGTGGTCTCGGGGGGGGCACGCGGGCACCGCCCCGCCCCCGGCGCATACCTCCCCCCCATGCGAGCCTACTCAAAATCATCCTTGCCAAAGCTTCTTATATACAAAGCAATGTGGAGTGGAACAGTGATTGAGACCTGCTTGCTGGTTCTGTAATGCCACTATAGAGTTGTCCTCGGCTAGTGTGGACTAGGTCTGCATTTATATGACAACCCCTACAGCTGCAATTATCTTCTAATAAAAATTTAAGAATCAAATTAATCATATTAGAGCTCTAAGAATCTCATAATTCTACTGTCTTATCTCTGATTTCTGCCTTATTGTCTTATAGCTCTACAATGTTATCTCAGAGTTCTGTTTTTTTTAATTAGTTGACCCAATTGTTCTTACTTTTTTATGGGTAATTCATTTCTGTGATTATTTTGTTGCAAAAAAAAAGGAAAGCAAGGGTAAACAGCTTTTCAGTGTATCATTGGAGTTAGTGCCTTTGTAGCATTATTATTATTATTATTATTAACATCATCATCGTTACATTATAAAAGGAATAGAGACTTATGCCCCGTACACACGAGAGGGATTAAGTCTGACAGACTTCCGACGGAGTTCTAGCGGAGTTCCGCCGGAGTTCTGGCGGACTTTTCGACCGAACGGACTTGACCACACACCATCACACCAAACTCCGACGGAGTCGAACGTGATGACGTACGACTGGATTCGACGTAGGAAGTTCATAGACAGTAGCCAATAGCTGCCCTAGCGTCGGTTTTAGTCCGTCGGAGTAGCACACACACGAGCGAATTTTTCGAAGGGGACCGGGTCCGGCGGAGTTCCGTCGGGAAAATTTGAAGCATGCTTCATTTCTAAAGTCCGTCAGACTTTTGCGAAGCTAAAGTCCGTTGCAGCCCACACACGAGCGGATAGTCCGCCGGACTCAGTCCGTCGGAGTTTGGATGTCGAAAAGTCCGCTCGTGTGTACGGGGCATTATGGCCATTGGGATAAAATATGTGATGTCAGCATTCCTCCTGAAAATTAGCATATTTTGCAGATAGGAGGGCTGAATAACAAACATCATTACATGAGTGAATATGATATTTTGAAATATGCTGCAATTATTCCTTACCTCTTCCACATAGCTAGAATTAAGCTGGTCATACGCTGATATATATATTTTTTTCCATTCAGACTGAGAATATACAGATCTCCTGCTGCAGCTGTTGTATTTTGACATCTGGCCCCAATGGCTGTCAAAATACCCAAACAGCAGCTGCATCTGATTGGATGCAGCTTCTGTTAGCAGACCCTTTCAATAAAAATCAATCAAAATAATCAAATTTTGTTGAACAGAGCAGAGCCGGTTGGAACACCCAAAATTGGCACAGTGTATGGCCAGCTTAAACTCTTTATATATAATAAAATGTAGTGGTCCTATTAGTGTCTGCTAACAATTATTTCAAATACATACTGCTACTAGTAACAAGACAGACCATTTATGATATTTCATCTTAACAGAAAGCTTGCTATATTTGAAAATAATTTTCATCTCACATTCAGCTGTGGCAAGGACAAGTTATATTTTATGTGGGTTCAGAAAGGATCAAATTGGTGTATTTAGGATTTAACCAGATTATTGTTCCACTGCATCAAAGGGAAAGAGCTAAGCGTGGTTACATTATTTCAAGAAAACCAGAGCAGGTTTGCAGAGGTGAAGCTGTCAGAACATTTTGTTCAAATTCACAATGTGTAAGTAAACTTTGTTAGAGGTGCTGGTCTTATGTACGGATTTCTCTGTGGCTATTGCAAGTAGCTAGTGATAATGCTACCAAAACAGTAGAATTTAAGGCCTTAGCTTAGACCTTTCAGATTAGCTGTCCATTACCTTTAGAACAACTCCGGTATCATTAAATCTTTTGAGCTGACATTCTATCTAAGGGATTTTTTTATTGCTTTTCTCCATTGCATAGAAATGAAGAGGATACTTTTGTTTCTAGAAAAACGCTTTTTTTATAGTCAGAACAAATGTTTATAGAGAAAGTTTTGAAGTTGCCATTGTTGACCTTCCATTCGAAAATTACTAACTCTCTTCAGTCATGCTCATCCAGTGGCTATTGTTGATTTTCCATTTTAAAATTGATAACTTTCTTCAGTCATGCTCATCCAGTGGCCATTGTTGACCTTCCATTTGGAAATTGCTAACTTTCTTCAGTAATGCGTATTCAGTGGTTTTCCATCACTGAACTAAAACAAGTATTCAGGTAAGAAGATTTTTCTTAATCCTTACTTTCCTAATCTGTATGCTTGGTTGGGTCAGCATCTAAGCTTTTATGGAAGCCAGGGGCCGCCCAATATTTAGCATTTTCAGAAACCCCCATATTTCCTTCAAAGCCAAAATGTACCTGATTTTTGAATATTGCTTTTCTCCATTGCATAGAAATGAAGAGGATAATTATGTTTGTAGAAAAACATGTTTTTATAGTCAGAACAAATGTGTACAGAGGAAGTTTGTAGTTGCCATTGTTGACCTTCCATTCTAAAATTGTTAACTCTCTTCAGTCATGCTCATCCAGTGGCCATTGTTGACCTTCCATTTTACAATTGATAACTCTCTACGGTCATGCTCATCCAGTGGCTTTCCATCACTGAATTAGAACAAGTATGCAGATAATAGGCTTTGGCTTAATCCAGATTTTCCTAATCTGTATGCTTGTTTTGTGTTAGCATCTAGGCATTTATGGAAGACAGGGACAGTCCAGTAACTAGCATTTTCAGAAGGAGGGCAGCAATGGATGCCGTATATTTTCTTTAAAGCCAAACTGTACCTACTTTATTTAAAATTTAGGTGAGGTCAAGGTGACGAAAAAGGGAAGATTCAAAATATATATTTTTTTTGTGTGTATATCAACACTGCAGTGCCTTGCCAACCTTTCCTTCCCGTCAGCACAATGGGGATCAGGACCACTGCTTTTCGGTGTGAGAGCAGCAGTTTGAATCTCCCAGATGCCCCCTGCATATTACCGTGCTCAGACAGTAATGCTGATGATTTCTGAGTGGGAAGGGTGAGCATTGTTAATTGGTGCACAGAGGATACAAAGTTTGAGATAAGACGAGTGAGAAGAATGCATAAAGACTGTATGCAGAAACATTTTATTTTCTCTCTAGTGTTATGAATCTTGTCACTGACAGTATCATATGGAGGGGAGGGGTAACATTATAAAAGATGTCCAGAAATCTACATTGTACATTTATCATATGTAGAGTTGAATATACCTACTATACCTACTGTAGGTTTAGAGGTTCAGGTGGTTCACTAAACTGTGCTGAAGTTCTAAATATTAGTCTGCACCCCATTGAAGTAAATGGGAGACAACTCTTTAAAATCAGTTCTAGCAATTTGTAGGGCTAAAAGGCAAGCGGGAAAGCTGTACACATTAAAATGCCCAATTCCTTTAAAGGATGACTTAAACCTGCCCTTGAAGTGGTACACCTGTAAAATGCACACAATGTACAAAAAACAAAAGAGCCTGGCTGGCAAGGAAAAGAAATAGGGGGGCATGCTAACCCCCTGGCAAAGCACCTTGTCCCCATGTTGAGGGCATGTTGCCTGGTATGGTTCTGGAAGAGGAGATTAACTTTGTTCCCACAAAAATAGGAGGGCCACCAGATATTACACCCCTCCCTGCTATGTGAAAAAATAAGCGGCACATTGTACCCCTACTCATTCACAAAAATATGTAAACAGTAAATAATACATGCCACACACTTTGAAAAGTTTTTTTATTTTCAAAAAGTCCCACAATGTAAATCCATCCTCAATCCCATTGTCCAGTCATGCAGATTCTCTTCAATCCCCTCCTGTCACTACTATTCACTATAGACAGATCCCTGGCTAACAGCTAATTTGTAAACACAGGGGGCGGGGACAGTGGTTGATGCAATTGATGAAATATAAAAAACAAAAATTGCAGCGCTAAATAATGTGAGATACTAGTGACAATACACACCAGACAAATATCAAAAAAAAATTGTGATAAAAAATCTGTGAGAGTAAACTCACTGAAAACAGTGAGCCACAACAATAGTAGTGAAACTAATAAATAATAATAAAAAGAAAATTAATATCAAATCCAAAATGCATAACATTAAATTATAAAAAAATAATCTGTGCATTTCATAGAAAATCGCAGAGAATGGGAAAATGCTATGCACATAAAAAAATCCTCATGAGAGGTCAAGACACTACAACATCAGTTCCTTCATGTAACCCTATCCAATTCTCATACAGGGGACTTCAAATATATGCGGTAGTATGGAAATGTGATACTTGATGTCCAAATTCCACCAATAGTAAACTTCTAAGAAGATAGCAGGTGCACTTATAGAACAATAATGGGTACTCTTACCCTAAGGTGCGGACCCACACACCGTAATGGTGGGTCAATAGTGCATCAAAGTGAATCCACCAACAAATGGTCCTCCAAAAGGAACAATCAAACTCCCGGCTCTCAATCCAGATATCCAATGCATGTTGTCTGTGTCTTGAACTCCCCGAAAGTGCAATCATGAAGGTAGGTATAATGAAAAAAAATAGAAAAAATGCCCCCACATAGAGTAGATCAATCCAGTACAAAAAAAATGTATTTAAAAATGTTAAATTATAAAAAACATAATTCATGAAGGTACAAGCCATCAAGAGAAATTATGCATAGGCAGAATAATTGATAAAGAGCGTGGTATATCTGACATACTCTGCTGACATACCTGACATACTCTGCTGACACTAAGAAAGGAGAGACCAATCAGTGTGGGAGAGACATCTGTGCATCATCACCCCGCCCTCTTTCTAACAATGCTAGGAACCCCATAGGACCTCTAGAACTGGAAAGTCTACATGGGCGGAGCAAAACCATGATAGTGTGCTAGCAAATCCGAATAGCAAGAGCCATAAGGGGGAACTAGGGAGGAGGGACAGCGCTCCAAGCCTCTCTCTGAGTGCAATGGACAACTATGCGAACAGAGAAAGAGAGCAGCGCTGGTGCAATCCATAATAAACAGCTGTCATGAAAGACATGCATATAAGCCAATTCAAGGAACTCCCTCTTGTGGACAGAAGATATAAATACCTAAAAAGTGTTTTAACAAACACATACATATAGGCCAATCCAGAAGGCTCCCTCTTGTGGACAAAAAATATATAACAACCTAAAAAATGTTTAAAAAACACACCCAAAAGCTGATATGGTTTATATATACCTTTACCAACCCATAATGTAAATATATATTCATTGTCCCTTTTGGAACCACTATTACTATATACCAAAGGAATAAAAAAAAAAAAAAATGGAAAGACCAATGGAAATAATAAAATAAAAAATTTAAAATAACCATGCTGAATAATAGTTACGTCCTTACCGGCGCCAGCCCAAAAAAGGCATGTTATGGTAAGGTAAGTGGTCATCCTAGCCAGAACATATCCTTTATAGAAAAAAAAAATTATGAAATATGTCCGTGGCCATATTAGGAATATTATTATTATGAATTTTACCTTGGTCTATATCCAAATCTCATCCCTAATCTTAAGGTCAGTCATGGCCACACATGAATGCTGGTTGCCAAATTATGCTCAATTTAGCTGGCAGATTAGGGACTGAAGTTAAGGGAAAATGCAGAGATGAAAAATGTAATGGATGGAAGTCCCTGATGTACAGTGCCAAGGTATAATTTTAAGGTTACTGTAGTGTTTCTTACATCACTACTGCAGCCCCCAAAGCGTCTGTGCAAATATTGAGTTAAGAATTCAATACAAATATGCAATCCCTTCCCTCAAAAAAATTCTCAGTCCTCATTTTGGGTTGCAAAGAGTATTGTATTGGTGGATAAGGGATATAGTTTAGGAACTGTTGGGGTCCTATAAGGATGCTGCTGACTTAATGAGTAAGGTACAGTCTGGTACCTTGTGGTACCCATTATCTTGCAAGGACCTTAGTTTTATTCTATTTTTCACTTTGCAGCTTTGTTTTTACAAAACTGGTTCATAATTCTTAGCTGTGGACAATAAAAAAATACGATAAATGCCACTTTAACAAAAAGAAAGTATAGACGGTGATTAATAACATTTCAAAAATACAGTAATAGAAAGCCTCATTACACAGCTAGAAATATTCTCAGTGAAGTTCGATGACATAAAACATTACAAAAAGAAAAATCTAAAAACTAGGAAAAGACGCAGCCGTGAATGACTGATGTGTTTTTAAGATCAACTTGACTCCTGCTTTACATTATTGTCTACATCTAACATGCCAATTAAAAGTGAAAGAGACAGGAGACACTGTGTTTCACTTCCCAAGGATCCTCACATCATAATTTACAGTGGCAGCCTTCATTATAGTGGCGTAGCAACAATTAATCATTAATGTGTGTTAACGCTCAATGGTCAGTGATTTATGCAAAGACATTCTGTTTTTAACATAGAATCGGTCAGAGAAGCATTGTAAATATAAGTGTTTTAGATGATTAGAATTTCTTTTTAAAGGTACAATATACTGAAAACATATTTGTTGGCTTAAAGTGTTACTAAACCCAACACAGTAAAATCAGTCTGTAGATGCAGTAAAGCATGCTTGTTATACTCACTGTTGAACCTAAGGGGTTAATCCTCCGCATTGTGTAAAAAGGCTGCTTGATGCTGTCTTCTCTGATCATCCCCTGAGCACATGCTAAGTTTGGTGTGTATTGCTAGAGAGTTTTTTTTTTTTTTGGGAGCGTGCATGTGATCAGCACAGGGCCAATCAGCACTGTCCAGACAGAGGGGCAGGGGTCTTGCAGACTCATAGGACAGTCAGAAGAGAATGAAAATGCCTCCTACAAGCTTTAACCAGACACTAATAGAAGTCCCAAGACTGCTATATATTGCTGATGAGAAGAGGTATTTAGCAGATCTGTGTACTGAGGGAGACCAGATATAATGCAGGGTCCTGGGTTTAGTAACTCTTTAAGGCTTGAATAAAGGATAAAGCAGAGAAAATAGCATTCTTGCTATAAAGTTGTGTGTGTGACCTTCTAAGGGCACATGCACACTGGGCACCTAGCCCCCTTTGTATCCAATTCCAGTCTTTTCACTCACCCCGGAGACACTGGTCAAAGTCAAAGTTGATGACAGGCTGAAATATGCTGCAGCTGGACAAGGCTAGATGCATTACTCGTGCTTGAGGACGCATGCCCAGAAATCAAAACACTTGTGTCCAGGACATAGTGCCCTGAATATAGTACACATGGCTATAAATGTAGTACCACTCAGTACAGCACTGGGTCTGGACACACGGGGCTAAGCACCCAGTATAAATGTGGCCTAAGGCTGTAGCATACCCTAGTTGAAAATTAGGTGGCATCATATAGGTTACCTAAGGTGATCACAGACAGATCAAAGTAAAATTTTGATTAGTGTGTGACAATCCCTGTTCAATAGATGTTGATTGTTAGTTGGAAAACGTCTCAATCAACGGTTTCAGCCACTGATCAGTGTGTTCTGACAATGCTGGGTTCTGCTGTCAGAACACAATGTCCCAGAACCCCCCTCTGACTGGAACATAGGGAATTTCTCCATCCATGTCATTATGTGAATGAAGGAATCTGCTTATTTTTTTTCGTTTCAGCCTGTAATGCTACACCACTTCCGGTGTGCATATCGCTCAATTTTGGGATTGAGCGATAGGCACACCGGAAGTTAGTTAGGGTTATGAGCTTGCTGCTCGTGGAGTGCATGGTTGTTTTTCCCTTTTCAAAAAGTGAGTCAACAAACTGTGTTTTGAATCAATAAATCAAATTAAACAGTACTACACTATCTGGAACCTCTTTTTATATGCATTACTAACACAAAGAATACCAGGAGGGGCCCCCATAGAGGAAGTACCATCCATTATAGAGTCTTCCCAGTCAGGCAAACCAGAGGAGGACCCTCAATGGACACCTAGAGGCAATTGGAAACAATCAACTATTTACTCATGCTGTTAACTTACAGCAATAATCTGAGAGGCTAGTGAAACCCTAGGTGTCATCCACTGGAACCATTATACAACAGCAACTTATCTACCACCTCGCATGGTGAAGGGACTTATTACTTCTTTATCATCACACTCTATATGGACTCACATTTCTGATATATTTTTTGTTTGTTTAATATGTATCAATCTAGCACTTTACTGTTCATGGTCACCAGCATTTATTTAATATATTTTTTATGCAGGCTTTTATGTCACATGGGATATTAGTTAATTCACCCACTATACATTGTTTATTTTGCACAAGTATATTTTAATACCTGTTGCAGGTTTACATTTATTTTCTCCATGTGATGTACTTTTTATTGGAAGTATATATTTATTTTATATGTTGAGTACTGATTATTCCTTATTTGTGTAGCATATTTTTTATGGACTCACAGCTACTTTAAGAGTTTGTCACCTTGAGGCCGCGTACACACGGGCGGACTGTTCGCCCAACCTTGTCCGCTGAACAGTGTTTGGGCGGACAGTCCGCTCGTGTGTGGGCTTTCAGCGGACAGTTTCAGCGGACAGTTGGACGGACAAAGTCTTTCGGAAATTCCGAAAAACTGTCCGCTGAAACTGTGTTTGAGCGAACAGTCCGCCCGTGTGTGGGCCTGTCCGCTGTACTTTCGAAATGAGCGGACTGTTCCCGCTCGGAAAGTCCGCCCATTTCGTGCGCGTGTACAGGTAGGCGGGGCCCGCGAAGGAGACGTCGCGGGCTCCGCCGCCTGGAATGGGCTTAAAGGGGAACCCCAACGCCGAAAAAAATCGGCGTGGGGGTTCCCCCAAAGTCCACACCAGACCCTTGTCCGAGCACGCTACCCGGCCGGCCAGGAAAGGGGGGCGAGCGAGCGCGCCCCCCCTCCTGAGCCGTACCAGGCCGCGTGCCCTCAACATGGGGGGGTGCCTTGGGGAAGGGGGGCCGCGCGGCCCCCCCACCCCAAAGCACCTTGTCCCCATGTTGATGAGGACAAGGGCCTCTTCCCGACAACCCTGGCCGTTGGTTGTCGGGGTCTGCGGGCGGGGGGCTTATCGGAATCCGGGAGCCCCCTTTAAGAAGGGGGCCCCCGGATACCGGCCCCCCACCCTATGTGAATGAGTATGGGGTACAATGTACCCCTACCCATTCACCTGTGAAATAAAGTACAAAAAAAAACACAACACAGGGGAAAAAATATTTTATTGCACAGCTCCGGGGGTCTTCCGTCTTCGGGGGTCTTCTCGCCGGACTCCTCCGCTATGTGTGTGTAGCTCTTTTACTAGCGGAGGAGTCCGGCTTTCTTCCTCCCCGCCGCCGGCCTCTTCTCCCGACTTCGGGGGTCTTGTCCCCCTCTTCGGTTCTTCTGCCGGGCCACCGCGCCTTCTTGTAGCTCTTTTACAGGCGGTGGCCCGGTCTTCTGTCGCCGCTGCCTTCCGTTCTTCTGTCGCCGCCTTCGGTTCTTCTGCCGGGCCACCGCGCCTTCTTGTAGCTCTTTTACAGGCGGTGGCCCGGTCTTCTGTCGCCGCTGTCGCCGCTGTCGTCGCCGCCGCCGCCGCCTTCCGTTCTTGTTCTTCTTCTTGTTCTTCTGCTTCTTCTCCTGGAGATGTTGACTCGACGAGCTCTCCGGCCGGAATGCCAGAGCCGCGCTGTGCGGTCACTTATATAGTGACAATGGGGCGGTGTCACATGGTATATGTCACATGGGTTGGTCACATGGTGACCCCGCCCCCTTACGATGTCATAGTCCCCATGTGACATCAACCCATGTGACATATACCATGTGACACCGCCCCATTGTCACTATATAAGTGACCGCACAGCGCGGCTCTGGCATTCCGGCCGGAGAGCTCGTCGAGTCAACATCTCCAGGAGAAGAAGCAGAAGAACAAGAAGAAGAACAAGAACAGAAGGCGGCGGCGGCGGCGACGACGACAGCGGCGACAGCGGCGACAGAAGACCGGGCCACCGCCTGTAAAAGAGCTACAAGAAGGCGCGGTGGCCCGGCAGAAGAACCGAAGGCGGCGACAGAAGAACGGAAGGCAGCGGCGACAGAAGACCGGGCCACCGCCTGTAAAAGAGCTACAAGAAGGCGCGGTGGCCCGGCAGAAGAACCGAAGAGGGGGACAAGACCCCCGAAGTCGGGAGAAGAGGCCGGCGGCGGGGAGGAAGAAAGCCGGACTCCTCCGCTAGTAAAAGAGCTACACACACATAGCGGAGGAGTCCGGCGAGAAGACCCCCGAAGACTGAAGACCCCCGGAGCTGTGCAATAAAATATTTTTTCCCCTGTGTTGTGTTTTTTTTTTGTACTTTATTTCACAGGTGAATGGGTAGGGGTACATTGTACCCCATACTCATTCACATAGGGTGGGGGGCCGGTATCCGGGGGCCCCCTTCTTAAAGGGGGCTCCCGGATTCCGATAAGCCCCCCGCCCGCAGACCCCGACAACCAACGGCCAGGGTTGTCGGGAAGAGGCCCTTGTCCTCATCAACATGGGGACAAGGTGCTTTGGGGTGGGGGGGCCGCGCGGCCCCCCCTTCCCCAAGGCACCCCCCATGTTGAGGGCACGCGGCCTGGTACGGCTCAGGAGGGGGGGCGCGCTCGCTCGCCCCCCTTTCCTGGCCGGCCGGGTAGCGTGCTCGGACAAGGGTCTGGTGTGGACTTTGGGGGAACCCCCACGCCGATTTTTTTCGGCGTTGGGGTTCCCCTTTAAGCCCATTCCAGGCGGCGGAGCCCGCGACGTCTCCTTCGCGGGCCCCGCCTACCTGTACACGCGCTCGAAATGGGCGGATTTGCCTCCGCCTTACGTGGGCGAGTCCGTTCATTTCAAAAGTTGAGCGGACTGTTTGGCAAACAGTTCGTTGAAACAGTCCGCTCGTGTGTGGGCAAGTCCGCTCATGCAAATTTTGAGCGGACTGTTTGCCGAAACTGTTTGACGAACAAGGTTGGGCAAACAGTCCGCGCGTGTGTACGCGGCCTAACACATTTTTCCTTCCTATCTCCCACTTAAAGGTATCGTACAGCGCAACACCATTATTGTAGTGTTTTTTTCCCCTTTCGGCCATGGCTTGCAGCAGTTTGTTACTATACCACACTTTACGATAGCGAGAGAGTACTACTATATACACTTTTTGAAATATAAATAGTATATGTTATTTACAATTAAGACGTGTAAGGACCTCTGCGCTACTAAAAGTGACAAGTGCTTAAATGAACGGAATTGCTGCAAAATCAATCGCATAAAATAGGAATAGAAATTGTGCAAACAATGCAGATAATGAGGAAAACCTCTTAGTGAATGAGTAAAATCAAACAAATAGCATATACAGTCTGTAAAAAGCTGACTAAAACTATAAAATAAGGAGGAAGTCACAAGGTACTTGACATAACACGTAGGACGCAAGCACGCAACCGGAAGTAATCTCCGCAAACCGGAAGTCGTTACTGTTGACCGGAAGTAAACATCGCAATACCGGAAGTAACGTAGGTAGTGGCAGCAAATGCTAATGTACCATTTGTCTGGCCATTTTGTTATATGTTGAATGTAAGCAGCCACTTTTTAATCGTATTAAACCATTTTGTTTATTGGGGTAATACACTATTGGAGCCTTATTTATTTTTACATGTGGATACTGTTCATCTATGCGAGTATTCATCCAACACTTCTAGTGGATGCTCATCTTTGCATTTGGCACAGTGGTATGATGGATCCAAGGGCCCACACAGATGGCTAAAGTACACATTTAAGGCACTTTTAAATGCCTATGAAGTAAGAGCACTGTGAGCACTGTGGAATTGTAACCAGTGGAATTGTAACCATCGTCTGACACAGGGGCGGATCCAGGGGGGGGGCAACGGGTCAATTGCCCCCCCCGAGAATACCGGCAGGCTGGTTTCCGCGGGTCCAATCGCGGCCGGTTCCGCGGGTACCAGCGGCCCGGTTCCGCGGGTACCAGCGGGCCGGTTCCGCGGGTCCAATCGCGTCCGGTTCCGCGGGTACCAGCGGGCCGGTTCCGCGGGTCCAATCGTGGCCGGTTCCGCGGGTACCCGCACGGCCGGTTCCGCGGGTCCAATCGCGGCCGGTTCCGCGGGTACCCGAGCGGCCGGTTCCGCGGGTACCCGCGCTGAGTGGACGGTGAGGGGGGGGGCAGCTGGGCGGCTTAGGAGGGCTGCTGGCCAATCAGGAAGCCAGCAGGCAGGGGAGCACGGAGATGACATCATCTCTCACTGCCCTGCATCCCTCCAGTTCCGCCCTCACTGTGTAGGAAGCTGTGTGCAGCAGAGAGATTGCAGAAAAGTGACACAGTAGGTGACAATCCGCAATGTGTGGCAGGCTACGTGGCAATCCGCAATGTGTGGCAGACTACGTGGCAAGTGGCAATCCGCAATCTGTGGCAGGTGACGTGGCAAGTGACAATCCGCAATGTGTGGCAGGCAATGTGGCAAGTGACAATCCGCAATGTGTGGCAGGCTACGTGGCAATCCGCAATGTGTGGCAGACTACGTGGCAAGTGGCAATCCGCAATCTGTGGCAGGTGACGTGGCAAGTGACAATCCGCAATGTGTGGCAGGCAATGTGGCAAGTGACAATCCGCAATGTGTGGCAGGTGACGTGGCAAGTGGCAATCCGCAATGTGTGGCAGGCAATGTGGCAAGTGACAATCCGCAATGTGTGGCAGGTGACGTGGCAAGTGGCAATCCGCAATGTGTGGCAGGCAACGTGGCAAGTGACAATCCGCAATGTGTGGCAGGTGACGTGGCAAGTGGCAATCCGCAATGTGTGGCAGGCAACGTGGCAAGTGACAATCCGCAATGTGTGGCAGGTGACGTGGCAAGTGGCAATCCGCAATGTGTGGCAGGCTACGTGGCAAGTGGCAATCCGCAATGTGTGGCAGGCAACGTGGCAAGTGACAATCCGCAATGTGTGGCAGGTGACGTGGCAAGTGGCAATCCGCAATGTGTGGCAGACTACGTGGCAAGTGGCAATCCGCAATCTGTGGCAGGTGACGTGGCAAGTGACAATCCGCAATGTGTGGCAGGCAATGTGGCAAGTGACAATCCGCAATGTGTGGCAGGCTACGTGGCAATCCGCAATGTGTGGCAGACTACGTGGCAAGTGGCAATCCGCAATCTGTGGCAGGTGACGTGGCAAGTGACAATCCGCAATGTGTGGCAGGCAATGTGGCAAGTGACAATCCGCAATGTGTGGCAGGTGACGTGGCAAGTGGCAATCCGCAATGTGTGGCAGGCAATGTGGCAAGTGACAATCCGCAATGTGTGGCAGGTGACGTGGCAAGTGGCAATCCGCAATGTGTGGCAGGCAACGTGGCAAGTGACAATCCGCAATGTGTGGCAGGTGACGTGGCAAGTGGCAATCCGCAATGTGTGGCAGGCAACATGGCAAGTGACAATCCGCAATGTGTGGCAGGTGACGTGGCAAGTGGCAATCCGCAATGTGTGGCAGGCTACGTGGCAAGTGGCAATCCGCAATGTGTTCAGGCAACGTGGCAAGTGACAATCCGCAATGTGTGGCAGGTGACGTGGCAAGTGGCAATCCGCAATGTGTGGCAGGCAACGTGGCAAGTGACAATCCGCAATGTGTGGCAGGCTACGTGGCAAGTGGCAATCCGCAATGTGTGGCAGGCAACGTGGCAAGTGACAATCCGCAATGTGTGGCAAGTGACGTGGCAAGTGGCAATCCGCAATGTGTGGCAGGCAACGTGGCAAGTGACAATCCGCAATGTGTGGCAGGTGACGTGGCAAGTGGCAATCCGCAATGTGTGGCAGGCTACGTGGCAATCCGCATCTGGTGGCAGGCGAGGTGGCAAGTGACAATCCGCAATGTGTGGCAGGCAACGTGGCAAGTGACAATCCGCAATGTGTGGCAGGTGACGTGGCAAGTAACAATCCGCATTTGGTGACAAGTGACGTGGCAAGTGACAATCCACATTTGGTGGCAGGCGACATGGCAAGTGACATCCTCAGGGCTCCCACTGATTCTGCATTATGGTGAGTTGAACCATTTAATTTTATATTACAATGTATTAATAGAAATAATGCGCTTCAATCATCCTGACACCATAACAACCATGGTGCCGTAATGATTGAAGCACAAATACCAGCCATTTCCCATATAAATTGCCCCCAAAAAAACATATTTTATAGCAGTGCCCCTCCCGAGATTAGACTCTGGATCCGCCCCTGGTCTGACAGTGGGAATCTCGTCGGCAACAGCACATTCACTCACTCGGATGCCATTCTTTGAACTATTTTTGACTGACACAATTTTTTTAACTTTGTTAGCACTTGTTAGATCTGTTTTGCACCGTATGGACTGTCAGCACTTTTTACAGACTTTATATGCTATTTGTTTGATTTTACTCATTCACTAAGAGGTTTTGCGCATTATCTGCATTGTTTGCACAATTTTTATTCATATGTTATGTACAACTATATAGATCAGACCAAAATGAGGGACAAATGAGGAGGAAAGAGGGACAGAAGTACATTATTCCAAATCAGAGACAGTCCCTTGAAAACAGGGACAGTTGAGAGCTATGCAAAAATGCCCAGATAAACTTGCAGTCCCCCAGGGGCTCTCGATCTTTTCCAGACTACACTTACATCTCTTCCTCATAAGCAGCCAATGACATAAACCAAGAGAGGTTTCATAGTACAGTAATTTATTCCATCAATAAAATCCATAAAAAAGCATATATTGGACTCACATATATTAGTGCCATGATTAGGCACCAATATAAACATCTTTTTGGACTATAATCCTCATTGCCCCACAATTCACTGGTACCCTGGAAGTGACATCACAGGACCCGGATGTGACAGCTGTATTCCAGCCTCAATGCGTTTCACTATACAGCGTCCTCCGGAAGCTATTACCATACCATACTGCCTTAGACCCAGTCTGTCCAGACAGTATGATCACCTTCAGACTTGGCACCATCCACAGGCAGCTTAAGACCTATTGCTGAGTTTTTTTACTGATCTGAAATGAGATGCATTGTTGTCTATGGGACATTACACACAGAGTAAAGATCGGTAATACAGCGTTGAGGACAGAGCAGTAAAACAAGAATAAAAAATGTTTAATTTGAGTGCAGTAATTTACTCATTTGTTTAATCATTTTGGTCCCTTGCACAAGGGCGTCATATAAATGAGAATATTACAATACTGGCAAGAACAATTTTTCTTGTCTATACACGTAGTAATAATCAATAAATTATGACTCCCATTTGCAAAAGGCCTAACTCCTTAGTAAGACACAGAAGTTGAATCCAATGCAAGTACAAAGGATGCTTTTGATATTGAAGACAATGACTTTCCTAAGCCCTGTCTCTGTGAAGAACTAGCACTAACAGAGATCATGAAAAAAAAAACAGGGAGGGTTAAGCTAGGACTGAACTAACAAAAAACAGAAAGAGAGGACAAAGGGGGATACGAAATGTCATAAGTAAACCATTTGCAGTGGCCCTAAACCACCACTAGATGTCAGCATACAAACAATAGTAACCCAATACAGTTCAAGAACAGAAAAAATACATATATGTGGGGCAGAATACCCTCCACCTGAAATATTTAGATGTCACTATAACATATGAAAATTATAAGTTCATGAAGAATTGCTTTTCCTCAGACCTGAAAAAGAACAAGAGAGTGAAAACATGCAAAACAGATATACAGAAGTCTATTATGAAAAGCGGGGGATCCTGTGAGCTACTATGTATACTGTATATACAGAACTACTCAATCTTAGTTAAAGCTGCAGGCACTAATCACTATCTCATAACAATGGGGAAGGGGCAAAAGCCCCATACACACTATCAGTTTTTCTGCTGAGTTTTTCCTTCAGATTTACCAAAACCATATAATATGAGGTCAAACCTTAGGAGTTTCAATTTCTATGCAATCAGGCAGGCCCTTCCACTACATGGTTTTGGTAAACCTGAAGGAAAAACTCAGCAGAAAAACTGATAGTGTGTATGGGGCTAAAGACAGTGACAGCACCCAGACCAATTGTGGAGCCAGTTGCCTGCAGTGTGCGTTGATGGCTTTTGCAAACAAACGGAATCATTACAAAGGAGTCAGTTGCATGTATAGCCTGGTGCACTGGAAGCGCCAGGAATGTGTGAGTGCCTCAAATATGTTTTAACATAACAATGGGGGAAGGGGCAAAGACAGTGACAGCACCCAGACCAATCGTGGAGCCAGTTGCCTGCAGTGTGTGTTGATGGCTTGTGCAAACAAACAGAATCATTACAAAGGAGTCAGTTGCGTATCTAGCCTGGTGCACTGGAAGCACCAGTTAATGTGTGAGTACCTCAAATATGTTTTAAATAAAGTGGTTGTTTTAAGGATATAAGAACTATTGAGATTTCTTTGCATATGAGATCTGGATACCATCATTGGTGTGTGGCGACATGGCAAGGAGTTACTATCGGGGCTACACAGGAAATCTTTGCTCTAGCCCAGGAGTGGCCAAAAGGCCTATTTTTACCAAGCTTAATTGCAAGATCCCATTGCTGAAAGTGAGAGTTCATCTGAAGGGGGGGTGCTGTTTGTATACCAGAGCACTACAAAGGAAGGTGGATTGAGAAGCACCTATAAAGGATGGTGATTGACAAATAGGATGAGCATCACAGGTATTATGAACTGCACCGTTGATGACTATATTTTAATTTGATCAATGCATGTTTTTAAATGCACTGGTTGAGCATGGACTCAATGTTTTACATGCGAACAAAAATAATTTTTGGGATTTATGTAGAGTGACACAATTAGACACATTTAACGCTTTGTATTATTTTGATTTTACTTTTATTGTAGCATTTTTTTGATAGCGCGGCACAAGTCAATATTGTTATATGCATAATCTCTAAGCAATAGAAGTAGAAAGGTTCCACTAGATGGCACAAAGGAATTCTGGATGGTTTTGTCCTCAAGGGGCTCTGCTTTCAAAATCTGAAGTGCAGAATGTTCTTGTCTAAAGACTGGGGTAGAAGACTTGGAGGCATTTCTTAGACCACTGGCTGCTAGCAAGATTACAGGCAGTCCCCAAGTCACAGACATCTGACTTACATACATCTCTTACTTACAAACAGAGGGAGACAGCAGGAAGTGAGAGGAAATCCTGTAAGAGTAATCATGGGTAAAAGGTGTCTCCACTGAAGCCTTATGCCCAATTCTTCTTTCCAACTCAACATTTTTAAAATCCAATAGTCACAGGGACATAAAGTGAGGTGAAATCTTCTGAACAGGAGCACAGACAGCAAAACAAACATTACATGGGTGTTTACCCTTCCCTATGCTATCCAAAAAAACATAAAAACATTTTTTTTTGTCTGGAGTCACACCTTTTTACCTGTTACAAATTACATACCCATTCAACTTAACAACAAAACTAAAGTACCTATCTTGTTTATAACCCAGCGACAGCCCTTACTGGGACATTGCTTGAGCTGTAGGCCATTTCAGATTGGATCTTGAAAAATAAATCTGTAGATAAACTGCAGCTTAGGCCAATATTCCATTGCAGCAATGAAGAATCAAAGTCTTTGGTATCTTTGGGGATTTCTCTGAAAAGAGATTTAACCGCTAAAATACGGAAAGGTTTCTTCGCAGTAAGAACTGTGAAAATGTGAAATAGACACCCTCAAGAGAGGGTTCTGACCAGCTCAGTCAGCTCAGTCAGCTGCTTGCTTTAAAAAAGGCCTGGGTTCTTTCTTAAATGTACATAATATAACTGGGTACTAACATTTAGAAGTAAAGTTGATCCAGGAAATATCCAATTGCCCCTCGGGGGATCAGAAAGGAATCTTTTGCCCTGCTGTAGCAAATTGGATCATGCTGTGCTGGGGTTTTTTGCCTTCCTCTGGATCAACTGTGGGTATAGCATTGTGTATATTGGGATTGTATGATTTTTTTTCCCTTTTATTGGTTGAACTGGATTGACATGTGTCTTTTTTCAACCTGACTAACTATGTAACTCTTTGTGAAGGGACAATGCTGGTTTGGAGTTGTCAGGTGTAGTTTAATCGATGACAGGACTAACCTGAGGTTGCAGCTGGTTCATAGTAAGCAACTTTTAGGTCTCTACTGATATAGATGCTGATTAGTAATGAGTAGAACTGCCCTGGGTCAAGCTAAGAAGTTAGAATGCTGAACTCGAACACCACTGAAATCAATGGCAGCCAAATTAGAAATTTCAATTTTCTTGACTAATAGGCAAGTGGATGTAAAAAGTAGCATTAGAAGTGGGCACTGCCCTGTGGAACATGTACCAGTGCAAAAAGAAAATTTTAAAAATCCATTCGGCCAGGAGAAGATTTGTTTCGAATGGTTAAAGTAGAGCAATTGCCAGCAAATACTTTGGAATCTGTCCTGACCATTGTCTTTGTTCTTAAACATAAAGCATACAGACCCTTCAAGGGTCTGGTATTTATTTTGGGGGGACATTTGGAGCGGTCTGTGTGCTGTAATTTTCCAGCTATTTAAAATGTACCAATGCATAGAGCTCCCCCCCCCCCCCCCCCACCAAAAAAAATAAAATATAAATCAAACTAGCTCTTTGAGTACCTCACACACACAAAAAAAATGTGCTAGCGGATGTGAATTCAAGTTTGGGTGGAAAAAAAAAATCCAGCATATTTTAAGGATAAATTAATATACACGTATGCATAAGGCATAAATAGAAATACACATGTAAAAACTAAAAATAAATGAGGTATGCTGTGAGAATGGGGACTCTTAAACTTAGAGTAGGGTTTTCTCAAATATGACTGCAAAAATTGAAATTTCTTTTGAAGCTGCAGTAATATATACAGTATCTCACAAAAGTGAGTACACTCCTCACATTTTTGTAAATATTTTAGTATATCTTTTCATGTCATAACACTGAATAAATTACACTTTGCTACAATGTGTGAGCTTGTATAAAAGTGTAAATTCGCTGTGATCACAAAATAACTCAACACACAGCCATTAATGTCTAAATCGCTGGAAACAAAAGTGAGTACACCCCTAAGTGAAAATGTCCAAAGTGGGCCTAATTAGCCATTTTTCCTCCCCGATGTCATGTGACTCATTAGCATTACAAAGTCTCAGGTGTGAATCGGGAGCAAGTGTGTTAAATTTGGTGTTATTGCTCTACATTGCATCGAATTGGTCTGCATGGCTGTCGTCCCAGAAGGAAGTCTCTTCTACAGGTGATGCACAAGAAACCCCGCAAACAGTTTGCTAAGGACAAGCAGACTAAGGAAATGGATTACTCGAATCATGTCCTGTGGTCTGTTGAGACCAAGATAAACGTATTTGGTTCAGATGGTGTCAAGCGTGTGTGGCGGGAACCAGGTGAGGAGTACAAAGACAAGTATGTCTTGCCTACAATCAAGCATGGTGGTGGGAGTGTCAATGTCTGGGGCTGCATGAGTGCTGCCAGCACTGGGGAGCTACAGTTCATTGAGGGAACCATGAATGCCAACATGTACTGTGACATACTGAAGTACAGCATGATCCCCTCTCTTCAGAGACTGGGCCACAGGGCAATGTTTCAACTTGATAATGACCCCAAACACCCCTCCAAGGCGATCACTGCCTTGCTAAAGAAGCTGAGGGTAAAGGTGATGGACTGGCCAAGCATGTCTCCAGACCTAAACCCTATTGAGCATTTGTGGAGCATTCTCAAATGGAAGGTGGAGGAGTGCAAGGTCTCTAACATCCACCAGTTCTGTGATGTCGTCATGGAGTAGTGGAAGAGGACTCTAGTGGCTACCTGTGAAGCTCTGATGAACTCCATGCCCAAGAGAATAAAAGGTAGTACTGGAAAATAATGGTGGCCACACAAAATATTGAGAGTTTGGGCCCAATTTGGACATTTTCACTTCGGGGTGTACTCACTTTTGTTGCCAGCGGTTTAGACATTAATGGCCCTACATCTGGTGTCACATACCTGAAGGGAGACTGAAATGACAAGGCCAGCCTCTCTTGTATCTCCAGCCCAGGTCTCACTGAGAGTGGAAAAGAAGGAGTCGAGGAACAGGAGGAACACGTCAGATGTAGACCCGGAAACTTGAAGCAGGAAATTGCAGCTGGTCGCAGGACCGTAGTCGCAGACACTCGGATGGCAGTGTTGAGCCAAGCAGGAAACAGTAGCGAGATCACAAGGATAGTTGGATTCGGTAGCAGGCGGGCAACAAGGTACCAAGGCATGAGGCAGAAGCAAGGTCAAATGGGAAGCTTGGATCAGGAACCAGTAATCAAAGTCCAGCAGAGTCCAGAAGCAGGGTCAAGGAAAAACAAGTTCAGCAATGGGTATCATGCAGGATAACAGCAATATTTAGGGTATCAGGGAAACAGCTGAAGACCGGTCAGCACTGATAAGTGGTCAGGGCACCCTTTAAATAGGCCATCTAGCTCCAATTGGCACTAGAGAGGCGTTCCTGTGCGTGCACACCATCTGCCGCACACACGCATGCTCATAGGCGCATATGGGCATTTACACTCGCCAGTGACATTTTCCAATGGTTTTATTACATCTGGGCTTAAAATGTGGGTTTAAAAGACCCATCAGTAAATAATTTTTTTTTATGAATAGATAGTTATTGAATTTTCAGTTAACAGGAGAAAGAAAGTAGAACATTATCAGCATTTGTAAAGAAATTTCAAGTATACAGTATAAAATATCATAAGTGTTGCACATAGATAAGTTTTACATGTGGTTTCTTCAGAAATAAGGAGAGAGGAGGAAGGGTTAATTTTTCATAGATGTAACATTTTCCATTTACTCCACGGTTGCCATTTGCGAGTGAATTGTTCTGACTTGTCTGAGTGGATTGCTGTGATTTGCTCATGAGAATAATGCAGTTGGGTTAAATCTATCACATCCCGTATGGTGGGAGGGTTAGGGTCTTTGCATCTTTTAGTGATATTAAGTTTAGCTGCTAGCAGAATATGTGTAGTTATGTGATGTGATGGGTTGTGGGAGTGTTTCTATTTCCAAAAACAGGAGTGCGAGTCTGGGAGAGGGTATGATAGAAGTTTGAATGACTTTGGATATAAGTTTGAATGTGAATATCCAGAACGCTGTCAGTTTAGGGCACCCTCAGAAGGTGTGGAGGAGGTCACCTTTTTGCCACAGTGTCTCCAGCATAAGGTAGTTGTGGAGTAGTTGAATCAAGAAATTCTGTCAGGGGTTAAATACCATCTGAGTAGCAATTTGATGGAAAGTTCCCAGAGGGTGGAGCAACTGGTGACTTTATATGTTGCGTTGCAGGCTGTGGTCCATTGTTTGTCAGTATATGTGCATTTTAGATCATTTTCCCATTTGAGTAAAAGAGCCATTTTAGTAAAGGTGCATTTTTGTTGCAGAATGGTAAAAAAGAGCAAGATCCCTTTATTATGGGGTGTACTGGCTGTGTAGTATATCCAAGCTGTCGAGGGGATTTTGCACAGCCACAAGGAGGGTGCTGATATGCAGTGTTTCGTACGAATGTATTTGTATAGGTCCGAGTTCGGGAGGAGAAAGTCATTCTGGAGTGTAGAAAAGGGTTTGACTTTCTCTGTCAAAGAGATCATTGACATATTTTATGCCTTTTGATTGCCAGGATGTAAGGATATTGAATCTATGATGTGATGCAGCGCTATGATAGGGATTTTCAGGGTTGGTAGAGTGAGGGTGAGAGTGGGTCGATGGAATTAATATTTTCCAAGCTTTAATCAAAGCTGTCATGGTGGGAGGTATATATGTAGGAATTATATCTCCCAGTGGTATGCTAGTGAGCCAGGGATATAGGGAGTGACCTGGTATGTAGGATGCTTCTATGGTTCCCTAAATTGTGGTAGGAGAAGGTATGCACCATTCTTTAAGTTGTGTAAGTATAGAAGCTAGGTAATAATCAGCAAAAGTCGATATATATCCTGCTCCCCCTACTAAACAATGTTTAATGAGCTTTGCGTGTAGTGTTCTGAAAGGTAGAGCCTTCCTATCCATGAAAATTCAAATCTTGCTAAGTTGTTAAGATCTTGTTGTAGTTTGGTGCGATATGGTAAATAATTGGTTTGGAATAGAGTTTTAGTGGATTTGGTTGGTTGTATTCCTAGATAGGATATATTATTGTCTGCCCATATATAGGGATAGAGGTTTTGAAGGAGGTTGCTAGATGTTGCAAATATAATAGGAGACTTCGCTGAACCAGGAAAGTGTCTTTTGCACTGCGGGTAGTGAGGTTGTGGGATTGGTGATCATTAAAATGACATCGTCAGCGAGTAAGCTTATCTTGTAGTCATGTGTGTTGATGGGGACATCGGATATTTGTGCGTTCGCTCTAATATGTTCTGCTATGGGTTCAATTAGTAGGTTAAAGATCAAGGGTGATCCTTGCCTAGTTCTATTTGTTATTTGGAAGGGGGATGAGAGGATGTTTGATGTGTAGATGCGTGCTGGTGGAGTCGTTTATAGAGCCATAATTTCTTTGAATATTTGGCCCTAGAAACCAAATTTGTACTGAGGCGAGGTAGTCCTAGTGTACTCTATCGAACGCAACCAAAGAAAGGAGCAGAGAAGGCGTTCCAGAAGTTTCAGCATGATGGATGACATCTATTACTCTTTGTGTTGCATCAGAGGTTTGGCGCCCCTTAGTGAAACCTGATTGGTCAGGGAGAAATAAGGATGGGAGACTAGCAATCATTCTTTCTGCTACAAGTTTTGCATACATTTTTAACTCAATGTTGAGTAGGGAAATTGGTCAGAAGTTTTTCAGAGATGTGGGTTCTTTACCTGGTTTTGGGATAGTAACTACAAGTGCATCTAACATTTCAGAAGGGAAAGAGGAAGAGGAGGCAGCGTTATTGTACACTTTACATAAGAGATGTGCTAGGATGTGCTGGAATTTTTTGTAATGTTCCCCAGTGAACCCATCTGGGCCTGGTGATTTGAAGTTGGGTAATTTGTGAATTACTTATAGGATTTTCGGGATAGTGAAGGTTTTGTTAAGGGCAGAGAGTTGTTGCTGGGATAAAGATGGGAGTTTGATGTGGTTGAGGAAAGCTTGGATGTTCACTTGGGTGGGTTGATGCGTACCTTGGTCCTCTCGTAAATTGTAGAGACTACTATAGTATAGGCTAAATACATCGGCAATGGCTTGGGGTTTAAGAATTTTTTCATTGGTAGTCGGGTGGTAGAGGTGGTGTATTTTAGATTTGAGGTGGTGCTGTTTAATTCTTGAGTCCATAGCTTTCCTCACTTGGAATACATTTTAGCTTTTAGTTTCCTTTGGGATTTTTCAAATGACTCTCGCAATAGAGATCTGAGTTACTGTTGTAGGGAGAAGATCTTATCTTGGAGAGATAATGAAGGGTTTGTTTTGTTAAGGGATTCTGAGGCTGATATATCAGCTGTTAGTTTGTCTAAGCACTGCATCCTCTTTTCCTTTGCTCGGGAATCTAGTTGGATAAAAATTCCCCTAATTACAGCCTTCCACACTGTTGCTGAGTCAGAGCTAAGGGAGAAAAAGTCATCTAGATGTTTTAAGAGTTTAGAGGCGTATGTGGGATCCTGGAAGAGGAATTTATTGGCTTCCCACAGATATGTTTTGGGGTGGGAAGGTTTGCTTGATAATGTGATGCTGATGGGGGCATGGTCTGACCAAGTGACAGTGTGGATGGTAGAGGCCGATATTTTCTGTAATAGCCATTTATCTGTTACAAAGAGATCTATCTGTGAGTAGGTGTTGTGATGAGGGGAGAGATGTATAATTCCGTTTGTCAGCATGATAACACCTCCACACGTCATACAAATCATTGGTAGCCATATATTTACTCAAGGGGGATTCGTGTCTCGTAGGACCTGAAGTTGTGTCCATTCTGTTATCAGGTACCAGATTGAAGTCTCCACATAGTAGGAGATGGCCCTGTTGGGGGTCTTTCTAACAACTCTTCTCAGGAATGACATTTGGCGATGGTTAGGAGCATATAGGGATACCAACGTGTACTGGGTATTATCAATAGAGCACAGTAAAATAATAAATCGAACTTCTTGGTGTGCAATGCATTTATGCAATTGAAATGTGACAATTTCTCGAATAGCTATAAGCACCCCTCTTTGTTTCTTCCTGTAGGAGGATTTAAATATGTGGGGAAAGTGTTTGTGGTTGCAAGAAGGTGATGCTGCTTGGTCAAAGTGAGTCTCTTGTATGCAAAGAACATCACATTTAAGGGATAAGGCTGTTTTCCACATTGAAGCTCCCTTGGCTGGGTGGTTGAGGCCTTTTACGTTGAGTGAAAGTATATTGAAAGTCATGTTCTGAAGTTAGAGGGCTGTGTACAGTAGAGGAAGAACTTACGTTTTGAAGACTTGCGGGGGGCAGGTTCTCAGGTGTCTGAGAGGGGATCACAGGATGGTCCTTGATGGAGGCGATCCAGGAAAGGTGTATTGGAATGTCTAGGTGGCCATCTGTGGTATGGAGAGGAAAGACGATATTCACTTCACACTAATGCGAGTCGTAGTGCAGATAGGTGCTCCAGTCTGTATCCTGATGAACTTGATGTCCTGAAAGGATAAAGGAGAAATAAAAAGGAACAAACTCAAAATAAAATTGTCAGCAGTGTAGAACTCTGAGGCCGCGTACACACGCGGGGACTGTTCGCCCAACTTTGTCCGTCAAACAGTTTCAGCAAACAGTCCGCTCAAAATTAGCATGGACGGACATGGCCACACACGACGAACGAACAGTTTGCTGAAACCGTGCGCGATGACGTGAACGGCACGTACGATGGGACGAAAAATACGACGTCCTATACACTGCATTATAACTTTCGGCGTGTAAATCCTTTCTGAGCATGCGCGGAACTTAGTTTGACGAACAAGCCTACACACGAGGGGACTGTTCGCTGAAACAAAGTTTCAGCGGACAGTTTTTCGGAATTTCCGAAAAACCTTGTTCAGCGGACTGTTCGCTGAAACTGTCCGCTGAAAGCCCACACACGAGCGGACTGTCCACCGAAACACTGTTCAGCGGACAAAGTTGGGCGAACAGTGTACGCGGCCTGAGAGTCGCTGACTAAACTGGCCATAAGTTCAGAAACTGTGTATATTCAAGCAGTTGGCTGGACTGGGGATTAAGTAAACTGGTCGTATTGTAGACAGTCATTTATGCTTGGTTTTGAAGTTTCCTTGATGGTGTTATAGCAACAAATCAAATAAATGGTGTTGTGCTCCCTTAAACTAAATAATATTAATCCATAAAATGCTAACCAATAAAAACATAAATTATCTGTGCATAAATTCTGATTCCCGTGATAAATCGTGATCAGTGATCAAAGTGACTAGTGCAACAAAGCATTCCAAACGAATATATATATATATATATGTAAAGAAATAGAAACCACATATATAAAATCGCATAGACCAAAGTAAGAATCGCATAAAATCACACAGGGATAGTGATGAATACCAATAAATAGATTTTCTTACTCGGTGTAAATAGAAACACATAAAATCGCATAAATAGAAAAGAAATCGCATATACCCATAAAGTGATAAATGCAAATAAATAAAGTATAAAATCACACAGTGATAGTGATGAATACCAATAAATAGATTTTCTTACTCGGTGTAAATAGAAACACATAAAATCGCATAAATAGAAAAGAAATCCCATCTTCTTCGGCATGCGGGGCGGGCACAGGAGGTGAGGTCGCTGTGCGCGCCTGAGGGGAGGGGCTGACCTGTGCTGTCAAGGGGCCTGAGCACGGGGAGTTGAAGATGGAAGCCGCGTCCGTGTTCAGAGGAAGCGTGGAGCTCCGACCGGAGCGTTTACAATCTCCCCCGATGCAACACGCCACCTAAGCCGCATCCCCCTCGGCCATCATTGGAAACGGACCGCTGTACGAAAGACCACCGGCGAGCGGTGATTCTACCCCCCCTCACCTCCCCTCTGCACTAGCAGGACACCGGGATCAAACGCTGGAGAACTTATAGACATCGGGGAGCACGAAAAGGACAACTGCCCGTGACAAACTGAGGACGGTATCGTAACTGCTAATTGATAGAATCTACTGTCTGGGAACTGCACAGCCGAGCGTGGGGATGGGATGCCCCTTGTCAGTGTAGTGGGAGGCAAACAGGGCTATCCTTAAGCAAGATTTTGTAACTCCCCTACTTAGATAAAGAGCTGTGCCTCAGAGGGGGGAGAGGGAAAAACTCCCCTTGTGTTCCCCTTGTTCTCTTTTGCTCCTTTCTGCTCCTTCTCCTTTTAAGGATTATTATTCACAATCCCGTATGCATAACGTAAGACACCAGGACACATGTTATACTCCAAATTTGTCTTATATTGATTCTGTGTAAGCATGAGCCATCTGCGGTTAGTTCTTAATAACCTAGGTGTGAATACCAATGCTTTATAGTGAGTATAAGTGTCCTACAGTGAACGGGAGAATAATCTGAACTGGTGTGAAGGTGTGCAATATAAAGGGCTCCACATCGCTGAGGTGAAATATAAACAAATTTGATACAGCTCCAGAGGTATATGTCGGCGAATTCGCCCTGGTATCAACAACCCTCTCTCACAGACTTGCTCTCTACTCATGGTGAATATAATTGTGTATGAACTGGCAACATTGTCGTATAAACCCTGACTGAGTGGCAAAGGAAGGATACTCCTTTTTAGGTGGCTTCCTTTTTCTTTTTTTCTTCTCGGATAAGTGTGCATGCCTAAGGTGGAGTGCACATTTATAGGCCTTGAATGGAATGTCCTTAAACAGCTTGCAATACGACAAGATTAATAACGGTTGAAATAAACGCAAGGCCAGCCAAGTGGATTTTTGTTTTGTTTTTCAAACAAAGGCAAATGGTACCTGTTTTGGTAACGATATTAAAGTCGGGCCAGATTACGATCAACATTGCTGGCGGGTCTTAAAAGGGTGTTTTAGCATATAGGTACCCAGCTTAGTGGAAAAACCTGATTCCAACCAAGGATAAAGTAAATGGGGTAAAAAAAACTCCTCTAGAAACTATAGCCTCATTTTATTATGCATAAACACCCACAGTGAAGCATAGGGAAGTACAGTGGGAGTACTATAGCCCTAAAATTGTGAACTGATTTCTTAAACGGCCATACCAAGCCTGAGGAAAGGAGGGGAGGAGAGAGAGGGCCAGGAGGAACAAGAAGTGGTCAATAAGAGAAAATCAAAGACCCCACAAATCACTATGAGCAAATCAGCCAATAAAGCCGCTAAAAGCGGAACTTCGTGGTCTTCTAAAGAGAAAGGTTTAGACACCACCATACAACAATATTTAACGCAAGGAGGCAGCCCCAAGTATACAGGTACAGGCAAGAAACAACACTCTGAGCAAGAGCAGAGAAAAGGCTCAGGTAAATATCAGGAGGAAACTACCGCACATGTAGGAGCGGAGATCGGGATGGATAGCGACATCGACAATAGCAAAGTAGACGAGTCAAGGATAATAGATCTACCCCCTACAAAAGGAGAAATGCGGGAGATGCTCTTGAGTCTTGAAAATGCAATTAAGGGGGACATTCGTGGGCTCCGAGAGGATTTAGGGAGCCTGTTAGAGAGGGTAGAGGCAACGGAGAATCGCATTGAACAACAGACCCAGGAGGTAAACAAAATGAAGGAATTGGTAGAAACAATAAGACGAGAGCAGAGGGAGATATGGTACAAATTGGAAGACCAGGAGAACCAAAGTAGAAGAAAAAATCTTCGGATTCGATCCGTCCCGGAGGAAAAGGGAGAAGACCTGAAAAAAATACTTGAAAGTATATTCGATGAATACTGGAGAGATGAAAGTGAAAACCCCCCAAAAATTGATAGGATTCATAGAATAGGCAAAATACGCCACCTTGACACAGAAAGACCCAGAGATATTATTGTAAGATTCACCTATTTTGAGGACAAGGCAATACTCTGGAGAAAGCTCAGAGGAAAAACCATACGACAGTATAAAGGTCGCGAGATTCAAATTTTTTCTGATCTATCCTATGCGACTCTAGCGAGGAGACGGCTTTTGAAGCCGCTACTAGTAGAGATGACTGCACAAAATGTGAAATATAGTTGGGGTTTTCCAGCATGTCTGATGGGGTTCAAAAATGGTCAATCAGCGAAGCTGATTTACCCGGATGACCTAGCAGATTTTTGTAAGAGATTTGATCTAAGTATTACGGAACTCCCAGGCTGGATATGAGAAGGACGGGTTTATCATGGTCGGTTGGAAACGTGATATAGAAGCTGGCTGGGCGGGAACAGGGGGGAAGAGGGGAAAAAAGGCGGTCTGCGAAGATGTTGGAAGGAGGGTGGGAGACTTGGGGGAGCGCCCTCTCTCCTGCCCAAATAGGAGAGGAGAGAGGAGGCATAGGTTAAGGAGCCCCAGACCCTCAGAACAAGTTGTCTGATAGATGGTAAGAGTTTATACGACCATCTACCAGACAAGGGTCGAGCTCAGGCCACAGGAAGGGGGGGGATGGGGGAGGGGGGTAGGGGTAGAGGGGAGGGAGGGAGGGTACAGACTGGGTATAAGGGTGAAGGGGAGGGCATCGTGGGAGGGGGGTCGAGGGATAGGGAGGAATGGTAGATCAGTCGAAAAATTCAATATTAGTACCCAAATAAGAGATGAGAGGTGTCAGGGAACTAGGAGGCCAAAGGACATATGAACGATATAAATTTTTTGACATACAATGTAAAGGGATTGAACACCCCAACCAAGAGGCATAAGATTTTGGCAGAGTTAAAGAGATATGAGACTGATGTGGTGGCTCTTCAGGAGACACATATCTCCCTGACATCAAATATTAGACTATATTCGAAGCACTTCCCCAATTGGTATTATAGCGATACAATTTCTACTAGAAGTAGAGGGGTTGCAATAGGCTTTTCCAAAAAAATGAATTTTCGACTGGTAGATAGGATGAGCGATGTGGAAGGGAGATATCTGTTCCTGAAGGGTACACTAGCCGAGACAGACTGCACAATAGTGAACATCTATGCCCCGAATACTAACCCTATCGGGTTCCTACAGTCGATATTAAATAAGTTAACCAAGTTTAAGATGGGATATGTGATATTGTTAGGGGATATTAATTTTTGTCTCAATCCGGGAGTAGATAGCTCGTCCGGGATACAGAGGATGAGGAACGATCAGTTAAGAAATATTCAGCAAAAATTATTTACTGGCCAGCTAGTAGATGCGTGGCGAGTTATGAATCCAAAAAGTAGAGATTATTCGTTTTATTCCCCGGTACATGCGACATACTCCCGTATTGACTATATTTTTATCGATCACGGGTTATTAGATCAGATGGTTGATGCAAGAATAGAAGTAACTACCCTCTCAGACCACGCTCCTGTTAAAATTAAAATTAAGAATCTTAGCAATAAGATAAGATCCTCGACATGGCGGATCAATGAAGATCTGCTTTATAACGAAGAAGATAGAGTCAGGATTGGCAAAGAAATTGAACATTATTTTGCTCTGAATGATACCCCGGAAATTGCAGGCCCAATAGTATGGGAAGCACATAAAGCTTATATAAGAGGGATACTGATCGCAGAAGGGTCAAAAAAGAAAAAAATGAGGGCCATGAAAACGAAAAGGTTAACGGAGGAGATTTATAATTTAGAACAAAAGCATAAAAAAAGCCAGCCCCAAAGGGATATTATATACAAAAAATGAGTAAAGACCCGCGAGGAATTAAAGGACCTTCTAGAACAAGAAACCAGGAGGGTATTAAATAGTAGAGCCCGCGAACGCTACCTCTGGGGAGACAAAACGGGCAAATATTTAGCTAAGAGAGTGCAAAAAGAAAAAACAAAAAATTTTATTGGTAAAATAATGAATAAAAACGGAAATATGGTATTCTCAACGAAAGAAATAGCGGAAACCTTTAGGAAATACTATGAAGAGACTTACTCAGTCAGTGAGCAAAAGGTACAGGGTGAGATCCGTGAGAAGAACATTGCTGCCTTCCTAAAAAAAATTAGACTACCCAAAATTAGTACGGCAGAAAGGGAGACCCTCGATCGACCAATCTCGGTCGAAGAAATAAACAAGGTTTTGCCAAAATCATCTTCGGGAAAATCTCCAGGACCAGACGGGTTCACAATACTCTATTATAAAATCTATAGAGAAATTTTAATACCAAAAATATGTCACTATTTCAACGGGTTGGGAGAGCAATTTAATATGACTAGTGAGGGCATAGCGGCCACAATTACACTGATTCACAAGGACGGGAAAGACCCAACCCAATGCACCAGCTACAGGCCAATTTCGCTACTCAACACAGACACAAAACTATACGCAAAGATCATAGCTGAGCGATTGAGGGTCTTGATGAAGAGCCTGGTCCATCCAGACCAGGTGGGGTTTGTACCAGGAAGGGAAGGGAGAGACAATGGTCTGAGAACCCTGTTGTTGATTCAACAGATGCAACGGAGGGAGACCCCCAGTCTACTTCTGTCCACGGATGCACAAAAAGCATTCGACAGAGTGGACTGGGGGTTTATGTTCCAAACTATGGCGAAGATGGGATTTGGTCCGACAACAATTCAGAGGGTGAGAGTTCTATATAATCAACCCACTGCGCGAGTAAAAGTCAATGGACAGGAATCTGCTAAATTTTAACTAAAACGAGGGACAAGACAGGGATGCCCCCTGTCACCCCTCCTGTTTGTGTTGTCTTTGGAACCCCTCCTCGCATCAATTCGAGATAGTCCTGATATATCGGGGGTAAAAATGGAGAAGGAAGAACACAAATTATCAGCCTTCGCAGATGATATATTATTTTATATATGTAATCCCAAACGGTCTGTCCCTAATTTATTAAGGTTATTAGAAAAATACGGAGAGCTGTCCAACTTTAAAATAAACAGATCAAAATCAGAAATACTAAACATAAATATTAACAAGATAGAGGCGCAAGCACTTCAACAAAATTGGTGCTTCCCGTGGAGAAAGGAACTTAAATACCTCGGTATTAAATTGGCCAATTCTGAGAAGAGACTTTACCGCATCAACTACATACCATTACTAAATGAAATTAAGGCGGAGTGTAAGAGGTGCAGTAAAAGCTTGATATCCTGGCTGGGGCGAATAAACATCGTGAAGATGATAATATTTCCAAAAATCTTGTATCGCATGCAGATGTTACCGATAGCGCTATCTAATACATATCTAATACATAAAATCTAATACATCTAATACATATAAAGGGGGGCTGGCAATTCCAGACATTCAGTTGTACTATAAAGCGGTGGCCCTGTCTAGGGTGAGCGAGTGGACCAAAAGAGATAATACGGAAAAAAAATGGGTAAAACTTGAACACGAGAGTTGTGGAGCACAATTAGGCAAACAAATATGGAACCCCCCACATAAGAGGCAGAAATTAGGATTAGGAAATAATTTAACACGTAACACTTTCCGAATATGGGATATGGTATACAAACACGTCAATGGAAAATATAACTCACCCCTTATGGCACTAAAAGATAATAATTATTTTTTACCAGGATGCACGGAGATAGGAGGTAACTGGGTAAAGGAGGAAGCACAGCTTAAAGACGTAATGAAGGAAGGTAATATTGTACCTTTCCAAGAATTAAAACAAAAAACAGATATAATGGTGATTGATGAGTGGAGGTATTGCCAGCTCTCCCGTTTTATAAAGACATTACCGCAGCCAATCAGGGCGGCCGATGAAATGACTATACTGGAACAGACGTCCATATCAAAGAATCCCAAGGGGACAGTTTCCAGGTGGTACAAGCTGCTGTTGTCGACGGGGGAGTTGGGAATACCTCCATTCGTCAAAAAATGGGAAAGGGAAATAGGTTCACAAAAGGATAAGGCAATGCTAGGTAAAATTTTTAAATTGGCCCATAGCTCAGCCATTGATGTGAAAACCGCAGAGATGAACTATAAATGTTTGTCGAGGTGGTATTATACCCCAGATAGAAAAAGCAAATTTCAAACAGATTCGTCAGGAGAATGTTGGCGGGGATGCGGGGAAATAGGCACCATGGCTCACATTTGGTGGGGGTGTCCAAAGATCAAGATCTATTGGAACCAGATTTTATCGTACATTAAAACTATAACTAGTTCGGTAGTAATTGCAGATCCATGGGTAGTCCTGTTTCATGCCACAGAGGGTAGTGTAAAGCAGTACAAGAAGTCTTTGATCCCACATTTATTAAATGCGGGGAAAAAACTAATCCCAAAAAAATGGCAAGAGCCGGAAGCGCCTACGATGTGGGAGTGGGTGGATGCCGTAGAAGGGATTTATAAGATGGAATGTTTGGAGGACAGCTCGGGGGGTAGAAGTAATAAGTATACGCTGGCTAAATGGAAAAGTTGGCAGGAATTTAAAGGGAGATGGAGCACCTCAGAAGGATTAAGAGCAATGATTTAAGTGGGTATTGTTATGTATAACGTATTGAGTCATATATTGATCTACTAGGGGGGGTAGGGGAGGTGGGGGGCGAACAATTAGGGGAGGGTGGGGATGCATATTTAGCAAGGGAGATATGGTTGAGTACACGTGGGAAGGTTTTGAGCCATGAAAATTGGTTTGGATTTTGTATATTATAAAGAGAAAAAAAAAAAAAAAACTGCCACCATGATGTAAAGAGATGAGAGGTAACCTGAGCAAGCGGCGGACGTGAGGACTGGGTTTTCCTCAGAGATCATTGGTTTTACTGAGTTGGCAAAAAAAAAAAAAAAAAATAGAAAAGAAATCGCATATACCCATAAAGTGATAAATGCAAATAAATAAAGTATCACACAAAGTGTGTATAAAGCAAAATTAAATAGTGAAACATTCAGTGCAGACAAATGTAGAAGTCTCTCAAACTGCAAACAAAAATAAAAAAGTGGCAAAAAAATCCGTAAAGTGCTTCTCGTAGTAGCAGGTGCAATACAACGTAAACTGTGCACACTCTGGTGTCTCTTCAATGTCCCGCAGTTAACATATAGGGTGGCCCCTTACCTTACTGCTGTAAGGCAAACAGCATAAAGAGACCAAGGTATCAGATGGTGACAGCGGTGTACCCTTAGTTCCAAGCTAGGAGGACTTCTCCCCACATTAAGGCAGGATCTCACAGAGAAGGAAACAGGAGGGCTCCAAATGGTGAAGTATGTATACACTTTTATTACAAAACTCAAACAAATGGAAAGGTACTCACAAACAAATCAGTTTAAAAACGCCAGATAGCAGTTTAAAATGTTCCTTTTCGTCTCTCAGACGTGGCTTCCTGTATCTACAAGCACTTCCTTGATGGTGTTGCCCGTAGTGAGGTGGTCCGGTGGAGGTAGAGGCTCTTGGGTCTTTTTTTGGGAGCTCCGGTATGATTCCCCACAAGTGGAGGAGATTCATGCCATTTGCAATGGTGGAGATGGTGTGGGATGCGCCATTTCTGGTAAATAGCAGAGTGGCTGGATGCATTTATAGGTCAGCTTGTGGTTGTTGAGGGCTTTGGTCACTGTTATTAGCTGTCTTCTCATTTGAAGGGTATGCTGTGAGAGATCCGCATAGATTTGGATATCAGTGTATGGTGCAGGCAAAGTGGTGATTGCTCTTGCTTTGGAGAGTACTAGCTCTTTGGTTTGATAAAGGTGGATTCTCATAAGGACATCTCTAGGGATAGAGTCCTCCAGGTGCCGTGGTTTAAGGATCCTATGTATGCGATCTATAGTAAGCTCTATTGGTGTCAGGTCAGGTATTAGAGCAGAGAAAAGACTGATGGCGTAAGCTTGGAGCTCTGCGGATGGAACAGATTCAGGGACCCCACACATTTTTATGTTATTGCGTCTCATGTGATCTTGGAGATCCACCAATTTTGCGTTAATCCACACTTTGTCATCTTTCTGTTCCTTCCATGCCTCTATCAGATCCTTTACTGTGTCAGTACATTCCTCCAGGTTGTGTTCTATGTACTGTACTCTGTTCTCCATATGCTGTATATCAGATGTGAACTTATTTATGAGGGAAGAGAAGTTAGCCATGAGGAAGGACTGTAGTGATAATTGCATGTCCTTCATGGTTGTATACAGGACATGCTGACCTGTGGTAGGGAAGGCTGCTATGGATGATAGGTTTAGTGGAGCAATTTCTGTGAAGAGCTCTGTGCTCACTGTGTTTCCAGCCTGGTGGTGGGAATACATCTGCATCCTGGCTTTGGCTGGACTGTGGGTGGCCGGGCTGGCCGGAGGTGAATAGCAAGGGGATAGGTGCCAATCCTCCATTCGGATCCCCCAGATCAGCATCAGGGAGGTCCATGTAGCATGAGGGAGATCGCAAGGCCCGGGCAGCGGCGTCATCTTGGAAGTTCTTCCTCCTCGGAGCTGGCTGGAGGAAGAACGTGGTGAGCTTCTTTGGGTATCGATCATCCTTTCTTTTGTGGGACATTGTCGGTGGGGAGTCCGCAGAGAGCTGTGGGGAGTTTGAGGGCTGGCAGTCGCAAAATTCCCATCGATATGCTGGCGTTCTCCGGTTGGCCATGGAGAGCTCTCAGCTTAGGCTGCTATTACGAGCACTTGCAAGCCATGCCCCCGTTAGTAATCTTGATATGTACGTGGACATGCTTAACCAGTTGCCGACCGAAGCACGACGATGTACGTCGACAGAATGGCACGGGCAGGCATATGGGCGTACATGTACGTCCCTGCCTTCCCGGTGCCAGCGGCGGTCGGAATCCGTTCAGGAGCGATCCGGGATAAGGGGGCGGCCATTCATTCATGGCCACCCCCTCGCGATCGCTCCTGACGAATGGAATTGCAGCATGACATCACTTCCTCTCCTGTAATGTAAACAAAGGCAGAGGAAGTGATGTAATATCTCCTCTGTGTCGGTATTTTTCATTCCGGCACCGAGGAGAGAGGATCGGTGAGTTGCACCAACACTACACTACACAGTAGAACACGCCAGGCACACTTTCACCCCCCCTTCACCCCCCGATTACCCCCCCAATCACCCCTGCACCCCCAGTCACAGTGACACCAATTGCATTTTTTTTTTTTAATTATTGCATTGGTGTCATTTGTGACTGCAATAACTGTTAGGGCAGTTAGGGTTAGCCCCCTTTAGCTCTAGGGTACCCCCCTAACCCCCCAATAAAGGTTTAACCCCGTGATCACCCCTCGTCGCTAGTGTCACTAAGGCTGGGTTCACATTGCAGCGGTTTATGAGAACGGATGTGATTTGCACCACACTGCAGTGCAAATCACATCCGATCTCTGTGCGATGCGAGTTCAGCCATACAGATAGTATGGCTGAATTCGCATCGCACCCGCCGCAAACCACACCACACCATGCAATCCGATTCCTGTCCGAGTTTGCAGATCGCACTGCGATATGCGAACTGATCTGGGGGTGTCATTAACATTTCACTGTCACTCCCAGCAGTTCGCATAGGGCAGTGGGAACTGCCGCTGGGAGGCGCGCAATGCGGGAACCCGCCGCGGATTTGCGGCGTTCCCGCATCGCTCCAGTGTGAACCCAGCCTAATAAGCGATCGTTTTTCTGATCGCTGTATTAGTGTCACAGGTGACGCTAGTTAGGCAGGTAGGTATTAGGTTCGCCGCAGCTTTTTATAGCGCCAGGGAGCCCCATATAATACCGCATAAAGCCCCCTGATTGCCCCCTAGTTAACCCTTTCACCAGTGATCACCATATAACTGTTACAGGTGACGCTGGTTGGTTAGTTATTTTTTTATAGTTTCAGGGCACCCGCCATTTATTACCTAATAAAGGTTTAACCCCCTGATCACCCGGCGGGTGATATAAGTTTGAGGGTCAGATAAGGTCTGCGTCGCCCCAGGCAGCATCAGGTTAGTGCCAGTACCGCTAACACCCACGCGCAAAGCATACACCTCCCTTAGTAATAGAGTATCTGATCAGATCTATATTAGCGTCGCCAGCAGTTTAGGTTTCCCAAAACGCATTGTTAGCGGGATCAGCCCAGATACCTGCTAGCACCTGCGTTTAGCCCCTCCGCCAATACCAGCCCAGCCCACCCAAGTGCAGTATCGATCGATCAATGTCACTTACAAAACACAACACACATAACTGCAGCGTTCGCAGAGTCAGGCCTGATCCCTGCGATCGCTAACAGTTTTTTTTGTAGCGTTTTGATACAGTCGCTGACAGCCTAGGTGCTTTTTTACCTGTGAGTCTCACTAGTGTACCCCTAAATTTAGGGGTGTCTACTTTCCAAAATGGGGTCATTTGGGGGGGGGGGGGGGGGGGTTTGTGCCATCTTGGCATTTTATGGCCTTCAAAACTGCGATAGGTGGTGAGGAGTGAAATCAAAAATGTACACCCTTAGAAATCCTGAAGGCGGTGCTTGGTTTTCGGGGCCCCGTACGCGGCTAGGCTCCCAAAAAGTCCCACACATGTGGTATCCCCGTACTCAGGAGAAGCAGCAGAATTTATTTTGGGGTGTCATTTCACATATGCCCATGGCATGTGTGAGCAATATATCATTTAGTGACAACTTTGTAAAAAAAAAAAAAAAAAAATATTTGTAATATTCCCGCAACTTGTGGCAAAATATAAAATATTCCATGGACTCAACATGCCTCTCAGCAAATAGCTTGGGGTGTCTACTTTCTAAAATGGGGTCATTTGGGGGGGTTTTGTGCCATCTTGGTATTTTATGGCCTTCAAAACTGTAATAGGTGGTGAGGAGTGAAATCAAAAATTTACGCCCTTAAGCCGCGTACACACGGGCGGACTGTCTGTCCAACTTAGTCCGTCGAAACACATTTCAGCGGACAGTCCGCTCGTGTGTGGGCTTCAGCTGACTTTTTCAGCGTGCAGTCTGGCGGACTAAGAATTTCCGAATTTCCGTAATATTGTCCGTCCAACTTTGGTTTCAGCGGACAGTCCGCTCGTGAGTAGGCTAGTTCGACGGACTAAGTATGGCGCATGCTCAGAAAGGATTTACACGGCGAAAGGTTGCATTGCTGTGTATTGGATGTCCTATTTCTAGTCCCGTCGTACGTGCTGTACACGTCATCGCGCAAGCTTTCGACGGACTGTTTGTTCATCGTGTGTGGTCAAGTCCGTTCATTCGAAAGTAGGACGGACTGTCCGTCGGATTGTCTGACGGACTTAGTTGGCCAGACAGTCCGCCCGTGTGTACGCGGCTTTAGAAAGCTTGAAGGCGGTTCTTGGCTTTCGGGGCCCCGTACACGGCTAGGCTCCCAAAAAATCCCACACATGTGGTATCCCCGTACTCAGGAGAAGCAGAAGAATTAATTTTGGGGTGTCATTTCACATATGCCCATGGCATGTGTGAGCAATATATCATTTAGTGACAACTTTGTGAAAAAAAAAATAAAATAAATAAAAGTTTGTAATTTTCCCGCAACTTGTGGCAAAATATAAAATATTCCATGGACTCCACATGCCTCTCAGCAAATAGCTTGGGGTGTCTACTTTCTAAAATGGGGTCTTTTGTGGGAGTTTTGTGCCATCTTGGCATTTTATGGCCTTCAAAACTGTAATAGGTAGTGAGGAGTGAAATCAAAAATGTACATAAAAACAAGGGGATAGGATGCGCTATGGAGTTTGTTATACAGAGAGTATATATAATGTAATATAGGTAAGAGCAGCCTCTATTTTGTTTCCATCCAGGTGGATGGAACAGTGAGTCAGATAAGGAAAAGAAAATAGATGTGGCGCTATACCTTATTAGACTAACTGAATATGGAAATCGTAAAAATGTACAAATTTTCCAGCTTGCTGGCTAATAATTTAAAGTAGTAGATATAAAATCCAAAATAGAACTAAATGAAATAAGTAATAAAATGAATAAATGATAAAGTGTTTAAAAGGATCAATCAATATTAAATAGTGAATACAAAGTGAATATAAATGTTCCAGCGTGCTGGTTAATAATTTGAAATAAGGATATAAAATCCACGATAAAATAAATAGCTGAGATAGATAAATAAATAAGTAATTAATAATGTGTTACTAAAATACCATAAATCAATCAATATTAAATAGTGAAATGCAAAAATTACAAATACTAAAAGTGCCTGTGACTGTGATTATGACGCGACCAAGTGACTTGGTTTACAAAATCAAGGAAATTGCCATAAAAGGGGAACAACAAGAAATAATATTCAAAATTATAAAAGCGTGAATACAAGTGGAAGAGTACCGTATATACTCGAGTATAGGCCGACCCGAGTATAAGCCGAGGCCCCCAATTTACCCCCAAAAAACTGGGAAACCTATTGACTCGTGTATAAGCCGAGGGTGAGATATGCCTGTCCATCCCTGTGTGTGTGTCCATCCATCCATCCATCCCTGTGTGTGTGTGTGTCCATCCATCCCTGTGTGTGTGTGTGTCCATCCATCCATCCATCCATCCATCCATCCCTGTGTGTGTGTCCATCCATCCATCCCTGTGTGTGTGTGTGTCCATCCATCCATCCATCCCTGTGTGTGTGTGTCTCCATCCATCCATCCATCCCTGTGTGTGTGTGTCTCCATCCATCCATCCATCCCTGTGTGTGTGTCCATCCGTGTGTGTGTGTGTGTGTGTGTGTGTGTGTGTGTGTGTGTGTGTGTGTGTGGCCTTGTGTGTCCAGCCTACCTGTGTCCCGAGCCTCCGTCCGGTCCCGAGCCTCCGTCCGGTCCCGTCCCGTCCCGAGCCTCCGTCCGGTCCCGTCCCGTCCCGAGCCTCCGTCCGGTCCCGTCCCGAGCCTCCGTCCGGTCCCGTCCCGTCCCGAGACTCCGTCCGGTCCCGTCCCGTCCCGAGCCGAGCCTCCGTCCGGTCCCGTCCCAGGATCACCGCTCTTCGTCGGCGCCCATTCCCCTGTTCAAATGCCGCGCCTCCCTGTCTGTGATAGGCGGAACACAATTTCCCAGCAGCCTGTGTTCCTCCTATCACGGACATCGTCTCATCCTTGTCCGTAGTACGAGGATGAGACGATGTCCGTGATAGGCGGAACACAGGCTGCTGGGAAATTCAGTGTTCCGCCTATCACAGGCGAAGGCGGAGCCGGAGGCGCGGCTTTTGAATTAAAGAATGGCCGCTGTCTGTCTGCTCGACACGCTGATCGAGCAGGCAGACAGCGATGACTCGAGTATAAGCCGAGGGGGGCACTTTCAGCCTCAAAAAAGAGGCTGAAAATCTCGGCTTATACTCGAGTATATACGGTAAGTGAAAAAATATATATAACACGCTGTGTGAAATTGCAGAACATGCCAAAGTTGCAAAATTAAAAATAAAAATAAGATTAAGTCCAGAAAGTGAAAAAAATCTTGCAATTAAATATATGTGAAGACGGTGAATAAAACCAAATGAAATTAGATGTGAAAGTCCAATTGAATAAAAAATTAAAATTTTTTAATAAAAATAAAAATTTTGATGGTGGAAAAGGTCTTCTGTGTATAGGAGAGGAGTGGAGGGAGTGACTTCGCTTTCCGTTCGCAGTGAACGTTTATGAATTTTGCTCTCACCAGAGATATAACCCCGTCCGGGGTGGATCAGCCTTCACAGTATAAGCCACTGTGTCGCTTCCTGGGCTGTCTCTGCTGTGATGCTGGGGAGATCCCTCGTTCCTCCGTGGGTGTGTTGTACCTCGTTTACATATGATAGAAAAGAGGATTATCCATGGTCATCCATTCCGAACGCTTTATAGCAATACAATACGTGTTTTATCGTACCAAATGTGAGTACTTTTAAGGTTGTTTCAAATAAACTGAGTTTCAAACATACTACACCATGGATAGTCCTCTTTTCTATCATATGTAAACGAGGTACAACACACCCACGGAGGAACGAGGGATCTCCCCAGCATCACAGCAGAGACAGCCCAGGAAGCGACACAGTGGCTTATACTGTGAAGGCTGATCCACCCCGGACGGGGTTATATCTCTGGTGAGAGCAAAATTCATAAACGTTCACTGCGAACGGAAAGCAAAGTCACTCCCTCCACTCCTCTCCTATACACAGAAGACCTTTTCCACCATCTAAATTTTTATTTTTATTTAAATTTTTTAATTTTTTATTCAATTGGACTTTCACATCTAATTTCATTTGGTTTTATTCACCGTCTTCACATATATTTCATTGCAAGATTTTTTTCACTTTCTGGACTTAATCTTATTTTTATTTTTAATTTTGCAACTTTGGCATGTTCTGCAATTTCACACAGCGTGTTATATATATTTTTTCACTTACTCTTCCACTTGTATTCACGCTTTTATAATTATTGAATATTATTTCTTGTTGTTCCCCTTTTATGGCAATTTCCTTGATTTTGTAAACCAAGTCACTTGGTCGCGTCATAATCACAGTCACAGGCACTTTTAGTATTTGTAATTTAATATTGATTGATTTATGGTATTTTAGTAACACATTATTAATTACTTATTTAATTATCTATCTCAGCTATTTATTTTCTCGTGGATTTCATATCCTTATTTCAAATTATTAACCAGCACGCTGGAAAATTTATATTCACTTTGTATTCACTATTTAATATTGATTGATCCTTTTAAACACTTTATCATTTATTCATTTTATTACTTATTTCATTTAGTTCTATTTTGGATTTTATATCTACTACTTTAAATTATTAGCCAGCAAGCTGGAAAATTTGTACATTTTTACGATTTCCATATTCAGTTAGTCTAATAAGTTATAGCGCCACATCTATTTTCTTTTCCTTATCTGACTCACTGTTCCATCCACCTGGATGGAAACAAAATAGAGGCTGCTCTTACCTATATTACATTATATATACTCTCTGTATAACAAACTCCATAGCGCATCCTATCCCCTTGTTTTTATTTCCATTTATTTGAAGTCCTACGACTTTAAAATATTTAGGGTGCAGCAATGGACCTCTTTAAATATGTTAACAGTAGAGCCATTAACTTGGTTGAAGTGTTCAACCAAGAGCAAGTAGTCAATAAGCAAGATTTAGATAGCCTGTTTAAACAGTTGAAACATAATTTAGAGAAACAATTAAGAGTATGGTGGGACGTAGCCATTTTGGAGATGTATATCTTAGAAAAAATAACACCTAGAAGACTAAGATGGGATGTCTCACCCAATGACGCTTTAAATGATAAACACCTAATGGAAGAGTGGTAGAAATTTTTCAATGAGAGTGAAACGTTTCTACTACAAAAAATAGTAGTAAGAAGACAAGTTAAACTTAAAAACATCGAAACCGAGATTTCACAAATCAGAGACCAAATGTTGGTATATAGCGACACAAATGAATACAAGGAGAAGGAAAAAAATTTACAGGAAACTATTAAGAAATATGATAAGGATATCCAACAGAAAAAACAGAAAAAGTTTCGTAGAGACGTGTTGGATTATAAAAATCAACAAGTATACAAGTGGCAGATGGACACTACCTATACGGAAGAAGAAAATGACATATCCATGGGAGATGACTCAGTAGAAGAACAAGAAAATAGGATAGTAGAAGTATGGCAACAACCCACACCGATCCCCAATAGGATGGGAAGAACTATAGCACCTCACACACCGAACTACCGAAGGACGGAAACAAGTAACAATAGAAATTCCAACAGAAGAGAATGGAATACCCCTAGGGGTAACCAATACCAGGACCCAGAGACTTATAATATTCCGACACATCAAAACAGATACTCTCCCCTTAGGGAATACCCTCGAACAACAACATTTCACAACAGATACCAAAGGGATTTTCACAGGGATCAAGGTCACAGACCACCAGGAAATCCCCCATATGGACAAAAAGGAGGATGGAGACCATTTCGGTATCCAACAAGAAACCAATACCAGGGACCACCCAGAAGAAATGGGGGCTGGAATCCCAGATGGAATGGCCCAGGGCACATAAGAAGAGAATATACGGAATTCCCAGAGAACCAGAGGAGAGAATACAGACCACCAAGATGGGTGGAAGAAAACGAAAGAGGGGAAAGAGAGGAGGCCACAAGAAAAAGAAGGAGAGAACACTAGGGAAAGGCATTTACAATCTTAGCCAGGCCACCTTCAACGAGGAGGAACTAAAAATATTGGATCTAGGCCTAAATTTTGCTCCAGATAAGAACTTGGATAAGTTCGAGACCTTCATAGATCTACAAAAGTTTATAAGAAAATTAAATATTAAGAAATTTTATGCTAATAAGAATTTTACCAATACTGATAGGGAAGAGACACAATACAAACATTCTCAATTAAGAAACAATTCTGTCTTCAACCCTAACCAACAACAGAATGAAGGCATCAAAGTTTTCAGAAAAATGGTAGAAAAGGATATCAGAGAGTTAACAATTAAACCTTCAAAGAGAAAGGGAATATGGAAGACCATCAAACAACTAGAAAAGAAAAAAGACATAGTCATTTGGCCAGCAGACAAGGGAGGAGGATTGGTAATATTAGACAAAATCGCCTATGAGGAAGAAATGACTAAGCTCCTCAGTATCCCAGATACTTACATACAATTGAAGAAAAACACAAAAGAAGAACATAACAAAAAATTAACAGATTACGTCAATAAATAGTCTAAACAAAGGGATACTCAATAAGAAGGAAGCGAGATATCTAATACCTAAGGCACCGAAAATTCCAGTGATATATTATGTACCGAAGATCCACAAAAACCAAACACAGCCCCCAGGAAGACCCATAGTGAGTGGGATAGACTCCTTATTTTCAAGACTGCGGGCCTATGTAGATGGATTTCTACAACCACTGGTAGCTGAAGGCAAGTCATATTTGAAGGACAGTAGACAGCTTTTAAAGGAACTCCAGGATATCAACATAGAAGAAAGTGATATATTAGTAACAATCGACGTGAATTCTCTTTATACAAACATTAAACAGAAAGACGGATTGAATGGAGTAAAGTGGGCCCTTCACAACAGATCCAAATTAAAACAAGAACAAATTGACTATATACTTGAAGGATTAGAGCTGGCTATGTCCCACAATCATTTTTGGTATAAAGGCAAACATTATGTCCAAACAAAAGGAGTAGCCATGGGGGCTAAATACGCACCCAGCGTGGCAAACCTCTTTTTGGACCATTGGGAAAAAGAACAAATATATGGAGTCACTAGAAAAAACATCAAGATCTACAAAAGGTACATAGATGACATTTTAATTATCTGGGGAGGCACACACTTGGAATTACAGCAATTCTTAGAGGAGATAAACCAGAATATTTATGGCATTACGTTCACAGGAAGTTGGGATAATCAGAGTGTAGACTATCTGGACTTACAGATTTTTAAAATGGAGGGAACCTTGGGCACCAGAACCTTTTTTAAATCCACGGATAGAAATGGCTACATTCCTACCTCAAGCTGCCACCACCCAAGGTGGATTGGTAACATACCAAGAGGACAACTCGTAAGACTGTACAGGAATTGCACTAAAAAAGAAGACTTTGATAAACAAGCTGAAGTCATCATTAAAAGGTTCATAAGTAAAGGATACAAAGAAGCCCACCTAAGGGCTCTTAAAGAAAATGTAACAAAAATGGACAGGAAGCAACTGTTAAGCCCCATACACACTATCAGTTTTTCTGCTGAGTTTTTCCTTCAGGTTTACCAAAACCATGTAGTACAAGGGCCTGCCTGATTGCATACACATTGAAACTCCTAAGGTTTGACCTCATATTATATGGTTTTGGTAAAGCTGAAGGAAAAACTCAGCAGAAAAACTGATAGTGTGTATGGGGCCTTAGAGAGCAAAACAAATATCAAAAAGACCAGAAATATAGAAACCGCCTTCCTGACAGGTTTCAACAGGCAACACAAAGAAATAGAAAGGATTATCAAAAACGGTGGCCTATTCTGAAAACAGATGATGTACTAAAACAAATCCTGCCCAACAATCCCTCTTTCATATACAAAAAAGCTCCCAACTTAAGAAACAAATTAGTGAAAAACACAATTGACCCCCCACGACAAATTAAAATCGCCGAACACCTCAAAGGTTTTTTCAAATGTGGCCAATGTCTTCCCTGCCGTAAAAGTAAAAAGACCAGCAGAAAAATCACTAAATTTACTTCGACTACCAATGGGAGAGAATTCAACATCAAGGAACTTATTTCATGCAAGAGCACGCATGTCACATACATTATAGAATGTCCTTGTCATAAACAATACGTGGGTAGAACCACAAGAGAATTACATGAAAGAATTAAAGAACATATTAAAAACATTAGAAAAGGATATGATAAACACAATGTCTCACGTCATTTTAGAGACTTTCACAACCAAGATCCTAAACAGATGATTTTTTATGCAATTGACAAAATTAAAGGACATTGGAGGGGAGAAGACATGACCAAAAAAATTTCACAAAATGAAACTAGGTGGATTTTTAACATGGAAACTTTACATCCTGTGGGAATGAATATAGATTTGGATCTCAACTGTTTTTTAACCAATTTTTAATCCCAATACATTTTATTGAGGTCGAATGTAATACAATCATCAATACCTTCAACTGAAATACATTTTAGAGGAATAAGAAATAAGGTTGCACTTAGAAAGAAAAATCAAAACTTATGTTCCAATATTCTAATATCCCAATGTCCCAACATCTTAATTTTTCTCACCCAACGTAAAAATATCAACACTTCCATTGATAATCACATTCTATTCCTTATTTCTACCATTTTAATGTCTTCTTTTTATATACTTATATTTGTTTATATACTTATATTTTTATATACATATATTTATATATATATATATATATATATATTTTTATATATTTTTATATTTTGTATACAAATTTTGCACATATTTTATTTTATTTTATTTTATTTCATTTTATCCTCGCCATTAAAATTGAGGTCGAATGTTATTCATTCTCTTTCCCTAATTAACTAATTATAAAATCTCCGAAATATTTTAGCCCTTAGGTAACACAGTACATAGTTTAAAAAATTCCTATAGGGAATATATTTTAAAAAATACTTTAAAAAATTCCTATAGGCAATATACTATAAAAGAGTCTAATATTTGTTAAATATCCCTCTCTAATCCCTTCATCTAAACATTTTCTGTAGTCCAATATCTTCCTTCCTATTTTAATATTGAGACGAAGTCCAGCGCAATTTTAATTTTATTTTATTTTTGATTTATCCTACCTCCATTTTTCCATCATAATGCATTATACCTTCTATATAAAAGCATATATACATATATTGTTTCCCTTTTTAGTATTCCTCCTTTCTTCATTTTTCTCTTTTTATATATATTTTCATTTTATTTTATATTTAATTTTTATGTTTATATCGATTTATGTGTGTGTACAAACAATTAAAGGTGTCATAGTGTATATTCCACTTACATACAGTGGTGTGAAAAAGTGTTTGCCCCCTTCCTCATTTCCTGTTCCTTTGCATGTTTGTCACACTTAAGTGTTTCGGAACATCAAACCAATTTAAACAATAGTCAAGGACAACACAAGTAAACACAAAATGCAATTTGTAAATGAAGGTGTTTATTATTAAAGGTGAAAAAAAATCCAAACCATCATGGCCCTGTGTGAAAAAGTGATTGCCCCCCTTGTTAAAACATACTATAACTGTGGTTGTCCACACCTGAGTTCAATTTCTCTAGCCACACCCAGGCCTGATTATTGCCACACCTGTTCACAATCAAGGCATCACTTAAATAGGAGCTGCTTGACACAGTAAGGTCCACCAGAAGATCCTTAAAAGCTACACATCATGCCGAGACCCAAAGAAATTCAGGAACAATTGAGAAAGAAAGTAATTGAGATCTATCAGTCTGGAAAGGGTTATAAAGCCATTTCCAAAGCTTTGGGAATCCAGCGAACCACAGTGAGAGCCATTATCCACAAATGGCGAAGACATGGAACAGTGGTGAACCTTCCCAGGAGTGGCCGGCCGCCCAAATTTACCCCAAGAGCGCAGCGACGACTCATCCAAGAGGTCACAAAAGACCCCACGACAACGTCCAAGGAACTGCAGGCCTCACTTGCCTCAGTTAAGGTCAGCGTTCATGCCTCCACCATCAGGAAAAGACTGGGCAAAAATGGCCTGCATGGCAGAGTTCCAAGGAGAAAACCACTGCTGAGCAAAAAGAACATCAAAGCTCGTCTCAATTTCTCCACAACACATCTTGATGATCCCCAAGACTTTTGGGACAACATTCTGTGGACCGATGAGACAAAAGTGGAACTCTTTGGAAGGTGTGTGTCCAAGTATATCTGGCGTAGAAGGAACACTGCATTTCATAAAAAGAACATTATACCAACAGTAAAATATGGTGGTGGTAGTGTGATGGTCTGGGGCTGTTTTGCTGCTTCAGGACCTGGAAGACTTGCCGTGATAAAAGGAACGATGAATTCTGCTGTCTACCAAGAGATCCTGAAGGAGAATGTCCGACCATCTGTTCGTGTACTCAAGCTGAAACGAACTTGGGTTCTGCAGCAGGACAATGATCCTAAACACACCAGCAAGTCCACCACCGAATGGCTGAAGAAAAACAAAATGAAGACTTTGGAGTGGCCTAGCCAAAGTCCTGACCTGAATCCTATTGAGATGTTGTGGTATGACCTTAAAAAGGCCGTTCATGCTCGAAAACCCTCTAATGTAACTGAATTAGGACAATTCTGCAAAGATGAGTGGGCCAAAATTCCTCCAGGACGCTGTAAAAGCCTCATTGCACGTTATCGCAAACGCTTGGTTGCAGTTGTTGCTGCTAAGGGTGGCCCAACCAGTTATTAGGTTTAGGGGGCAATCACTTTTTCACACAGGGCCATGATGGTTTGGATTTTTTTTTCACCTTTAATAATAAACATCTTCATTTACAAATTGCATTTTGTGTTTACTTGTGTTGTCCTTGACTATTGTTTAAATTGGTTTGATGTTCCGAAACACTTAAGTGTGACAAACATGCAAAGGAACAGGAAATGAGGAAGGGGGCAAACACTTTTTCACACCACTGTAGGAGTAGTGCCCAATCTGCGTTTATTAATATAAGATTACTAGCAGGCACAATGACACATTTCCTGCACGGCCCGCATAACAATGGGCTTAACGCTAAGCAATGGCAATTCCCTTAGCAAACATGGCGGTTAGGTCCCGCGCATGCGTGATTGGTAACTACACCCTATATAAGTGGAAAGGTGTATGAAGATGGCCGCTCCAGATGACGTCTGAATGACGAAACGCGTAGGGCGTGGCCAGATACGTACACCTTCAGTGCAGACGGCGTGGTAGCCGAGCGGATTTTCCGAACGCTTTATAGCAATACAATACGTGTTTTACACAGAAGACCTTTTCCACCATCAAAATTTTTATTTTTATTTAAATTTTTTAATTTTTTATTCAATTGGACTTTCACATCTAATTTCATTTGGTTTTATTCACCGTCTTCACATATATTTCATTGCAAGATTTTTTTCACTTTCTGGACTTAATCTTATTTTTATTTTTAATTTTGCAACTTTGGCATGTTCTGCAATTTCACACAGCGTGTTATATATATTTTTTCACTTACTCTTCCACTTGTATTCACGCTTTTATAATTTTGAATATTATTTCTTGTTGTTCCCCTTTTATGGCAATTTCCTTGATTTTGTAAACCAAGTCACTTGGTCGCGTCATAATCACAGTCACAGGCACTTTTAGTATTTGTAATTTTTGCATTTCACTATTTAATATTGATTGATTTATGGTATTTTAGTAACACATTATTAATTACTTATTTATTTATCTATCTCAGCTATTTATTTTATCGTGGATTTTATATCCTTATTTCAAATTATTAACCAGCACGCTGGAAAATTTATATTCACTTTGTATTCACTATTTAATATTGATCGATCCTTTTAAACACTTTATCATTTATTCATTTTATTACTTATTTCATTTAGTTCTATTTTGGATTTTATATCTACTACTTTAAATTATTAGCCAGCAAGCTGGAAAATTTGTACATTTTTACGATTTCCATATTCAGTTAGTCTAATAAGGTATAGCGCCACATCTATTTTCTTTTCCTTATCTAAATCAAAAATGTACGCCCTTAGAAAGCCTGAAGGCGGTGCTTGGTTTTCGGGGCCTCGTATGCGGCTAGGCTCCCAAAAAGTCCCACACATGTGGTATCCCCGTACTCAGGAGAAGCAGCAGAAGTTATTTTGGGGTGTAATTTCACATATGCCCATAGCATGTGTGAGCAATATATCATTTAGTGACAACTTTGTGAAAAATAAATAAAGTTTGTAATTTTCCCGCAACTTGTGGCAAAATATAAAATATTCCATGGACTCAACATGCCTCTCAGCAAATAGCTTGGGGTGTCTACTTTCTAAAATGGGGTCATTTGTGGGTGTTTGGTGCCATCTTGGCATTTTATGGCCTTCAAAACTGTGATAGGTAGTGAGGAGTGAAATTACAAATGTATGTCCTTAGAAATCCTGAAGGCGGTGCTTGGTTTTCGGGGGCCCCGTACGTGGCTAGGCTTCCAAAAAGTCCACCACATGTGGTATCCCCGTACTCAGGAGAAGCAGCAGAATGTATTTTGGGGTACAATTCCACATATAACTATGGCATGTGTGAGCAATATATCATTTAGTGACAACTTTGTGTAAAAAAAAAAATGTTGTCATTATTCAATCGCTTAAGGCAAAAAAATAAAATATTCAATGGGCTCAACATGCCTCTTATCAATTTCCTTAGGGTGTCTACTTTCCAAAATGGGGTCATTTGGGGGGGTTTTGTACTGCCATGCCATTTTAGCACCTCAAGAAATGAGATAGGCAGTCATAAACTAAAAGCTGTGTAAATTCCAGAAAATATACCTTAGTTTGTAGATGTGACAACTTTTGTGCAAACCAATAAATATACAGTTATTGACTTTTTTTTTTACCAAAGACATGTGGCTGAATACATTTTGGCCTAAATGTATGACTAAAATTGAGTTTATTGGATTTTTCTAATAACAAAAAGTAGAAAATATCATTTTTTTTCAAAATTTGCGGTCTTTTTACATTTATATCGCAAAAAATAAAAATCGCAGAGTCAGTCAAATACCTTTAAAAGAAAGCTCTATTTGTGGGAAAAAAAGGACGCAAAGGACGCAAATTTTGTTTGGGTACAACATTGCATGACCGCGCAATTACCAGTTAAAGCAGCGCAGTGCCAAATTGTAAAAAGACCTCTGGTCATTGACCAGCAAAATGGTCCGGTCTGAAAGTGGTTAAATATATGAGGAAACTCAATACTAAAAAATATTTTTTAAATAAAAATTCTAATCCAGTCGGTTCCAGTGGCAGCTCCTCAGTCGCAGTAAATAGCGGTTTGCGGAACAAGTCATTATTTAACCGATCAAATTCTGCCACACAACATTTGGAAGTGTTTAAAGGCCTGGTGTTTTACGGGATTTAGAGCAGATGGCCCCTAAAAAGATAAAGTTAATCCTAGACAAATTCAGGAAGGGAAAGAGCAGTTAGAAACAAGAAAAGACATAGTAGTAAGGCCAGCAGATAAAGGGGAGGGGTGGTAATTTTATATAAGGAATTTTATAATAATCAGATTACATAAATGTTATCTGATCTGATATCATGGATCAGTTTTCCATGGCGTTACAGACGCTCCTGAGTCGCACGACTCACCTGGAATCTCCCACCGCTCCGGTAGAACCTGTGTTGCAGACGGACCTTGCTGTGGCCCCAGTCTCTGTGCAGACACCCGCCTTGAGTATTACCTCAATAAGAGGTATGTCTGGTTTTTCTCCACTTACAAGTGGTTTGGGGGAAATTCAGTTCAATGCAGAGGGTTTCTTAATCAGGTTGAGATATATTTTGAGATGCTGCCCTAAGCGTTTCCCACGGACTGAAAAAAAGTAGGTTTTGTGATATCTTTGCTTTCTGAGAGAGCCTTGGCCCGGGCAAACCCTCTAGGGGAGACACAAAACCCATTGTCTTGAGTTACCCAGACTTTGTGGCTTCCTTTAAAAGGGTATTTGACTTTCCCGCACGTTCCATTTCTGCTGCCAAAAGCCTTGTGTCCATCAAACAGGGTACGAACTGTTGCTGATTACGCCATTGACTTCTGTACCCTGGAAGCAGAGGTTGCATGGAACAATGAGGCCTTTGTGCCTGTTTTTTCTCATGGTCTCTCAGATAACATCAAAGATGAGATAGCAGCCCCAAACATACCCACTGTGCTGGAGAGGTTGATCTGGTTTGACATGCTTATTGACTACAGACTCCGAGAGAGACCTTTCTTTAAGGAGTGCTTGCGGAAGCCTCCTATACCTTTGGCTCCGAGCTTTGCAGTCCCGCTCTTGCCTTCCTCACCTCCCATGCCTCCTGGTACCGAGTCTGTCAGTGAAGGTGAACCCATGGGCTTGGGCTTCACATGTCTCTCTGCAGATGAGAGCGTCCTTAGGAGGAGGGAGAGATTGTGCCTTTATTGTGGCCAGGCAGGTCACTTTTTGTTCTACCTGTCCAGGGAACGCCTGAACCTTGAGGTCCTGTCACAGACAGACCTTAGGTGGCATTTTTTCATCCCCAGTTATCCAAAAGGATGAACCCCTGGTTCTGGTTACCCTTTCTTTGGCTGAGTCGTTCATCGAAATACAGGCTCTAATCAACTCTGGGGCTGCAGGCCTGTTCATTGATGACGCCTTTGTATCAAAGCACTCGATTCAGCTGCAGCTGCGTGACATTCCACTTGCCATCAAGGCTCTTGACGGGAGACCTCTACAGCCTGCCCATGTCACTCATTAGACTGTTCCATTGTCCCTGGCCGTAGGGGCTCTTCACCATGAGATAATCCAAGTCCAAGTTATTTCCTCACCTACTGTAAGTTTCTGCTGGTTATTGATTGTCCTTGGTTACAGAGGCACAACCCCGTGCTGAGGTTCTCTCTGGTCACCACAATGCAGTAAGACATGTATCCAGAAGGTAGTTGAAGGTCCTGTGCACCTCTTCACTCTCCTCCCTGCCAGAGGAGTACCACAATTTTAGCGATGTCTTTGACAAAGGTCAAGTCGGTAGTTTGCCTCCACACCGGTCATATGATTGCGCAATTGACCTTCAACCTGGTGCCATACCCCCTCATGTTTATTCGTAACTTTGTAACTTCTCGTCTCTGGTCAAGCCCCTGACTGATACCATCAGAAAGGATGGTAACTCATAGAGTTGGTCTCCGGAGTCCATTAAAGCCTTTGAGAGTCTCAAGGCTGCCTTTGCTTCTGCTTCTGTGTTGGCACATCCTGATCCTACGTTACCATTTATCCTTGAGGTTGATGCTTCTGAGACTGGAGTTGGTGCCCTTCTGTCTCAACGTCCTACCTCTGAGAGCGGTATGCATCCTTGTGGCTACTCTTCCAAGAAATTATCACCTGCGGAGTGCAATTACGAGATTGGAGACAGAGAGCTGTTAGCGATCATTTTAGCTCTGAAAGAATGGAGATATCTCCTCGAAGGTACCACTGTGCAGGTTCTCATTCTTACTGACCATAAGAATCTAACATTCTTGCCTGAGGCTAAACGCCTCTCTCCCAGAAGGGCGCAATGGGCTCTTTTCTTGTCAAGTTCCAATTACATTGTCTCATTCTTACCCGGTACTAAGAATGTAAGGGCTGACACTTTGTTGCAACAATTTTCCTCCACTTCCAAGATGGAGTCGGTTCGCACCAGTCTCACTTCTCCTTAATATTCTTGTGCTCAGGTCCATGCTCCTACTGAGAAACCTTGTGACAGCTGCTTTGTCCCAGAGAATCTCCATACTGCCGTGCTCCAGACTTACCATTCTCCTGAGGCTGCTGGCCACCCTGGGAGGAATCAACTATTTTGAGCCATTTCCCAACAATTTTGGTGGCCTAGTCTACATACTGATGTAACCGTCTTCATAGTTGCTTGTTCCGTGTGTGCTCAGAGTAAGACTCCACAACACCATCAAGTGGGCCTCCTACAGCCCATACCCAATGGAGAGAGGCCCTGGACCCATCTGTCTATGGATTTAATTGTGGAGTTACCCAACTCTCAGGCAAACACAGTTATCCTCATGATGGTTAACCAGTTCTCGAAAACCTCTCATTGTATTCCACTTAAGAAGTTGGTGATTGTCTCGGACAGGTGTAGTCAGTTTGTGTCCCAGTTCAGGCAAGCCTTTTGTGCACAGTTGGGAATTCAGCAGTCTAATGGGGCTGCAGAACGAGCCAATCAGTCCATGAAGCAATTCCTACGTTGCTATATTTTTGACCATCGTATCAACTGGTCAGACCTCTTACCATGGGCGGAGTTTGCTCACAATAGTGCCTTGAATTCTGCTTCCCGATTGTCCCCGTTTATGGCGATCTATGGTTAACAACCATCCATGTTGCCTGACTCATTTGTTCCGCAGAGTATTCCTGCGTTAGAGGACTATCTCCATGATCTTTGTTCCACTTGGGCACAAGTTCAGGAGGCTTTGCGACATGCTAATTATAGGTATAGACTCCATGCTGACCGCAGACGCCTGTCGGTGCCTTCCTACCAGGCTGGGGACAGGGTCTGTCATCTTTCAACCTCCGGATTCCTGTTCCCTCTCTGAAGTTTGCACCTCGGTTTATTGGGCCTATCCATATACAGGGGTCATTGAGGAGGGGATACTGTCAGGGCTGGGCTCAGCCCTTCTTTCTCAAAGCTGACTGCTCAGCTGTCAGCTAATTGCCAGCTCCTATCTCTTCACAGTGACTCAACTGTTGATGATATCCTGCTTGTCACTACATTTACTCTGTTTACCTTTTTTATTATTATTAAACAAGTGTGATTTAACTGTACTTCTGTCTCAGTCTGATTCATGGTTTCTGACAAAACTAAAGTGTACTTTAAGCCTACTGACCGCAATAGCTATCTGCCTTTACAGAGTGGGCACCATCCCCTCGGCTTAAGAAATATTGCTAAAGACCAAATAATAAGAGTTAAAAAAAACTGCTCCAGCGACTTCATCACACAGTCTTAAGCATTGAAAAAAAAAGTAGATGTGTAGATAAAGGATACAATCCTCAATACTTGGACACAGTGGTAGAGGAAGTAATGGCACTCCCCCAGGAAGATTGTCTAAAAGATACAATATCTCAGAGGGATAATACTAATCATGAATGGGGTTTTATCTCAGGCTTCCACTCACTATACAAAGAAGTGGAAGCAATTTTTGAAGCACACTGGCATATTCTATGCCTGGATAAAACACTAAAACCTGTACTCCCACCCATACCTAAGTTTATCCACAGAAAGGCCCCTAGTTTTGGGGATATGGTAGTAAAAAAAGTATTAGACCCTCCTACAAGACCAGAATCCTTTTGTGATAGAGATGTTTTTTTTGCATGTAGGAAGTGTAAGGCATGTAGAGAAGTCCAGAACAGTGAGAGGTTTAGCGAGGTTTACTTCCACCTCCCACAATAGGGAATTTCAAATTAGTGAATTAATTACATGTAACACTACACATGTAGTGTATGACTTGGAATGCCCTTGTGGGCTGATGTATATAGGGCATACTAAGAGACTTTTGAGAATCCGAATTGAGACGCATATCCAGAATATAATACTTGAATTCAAGGACCATAGTATGTTGCTACATTTTAAGCCTTGTCATAACCAGGTTTAAAATTTTGGGCTGTTGATTGGGTCAAACCAGTGTGAAGAGATTCCAATATAGTAAGGGAATGTGAAACACCCTGGATATATCTGACAGACACACTCAGTCCAAAAGGGTTAAATGTAGAACTCAATATTAATTGTTTTATCAGTGATTACTGAATCTTTGCCTTGTTGTTTATTATGATATGATTTTATTGGAAATTTTCTTACATTTACCTTGAATGTTATTGATATGTTTTTTTGTAAATTGTGAGTCCATTTTAATTTTAATTATGAGCTATCAATTTTATGATTAATATGTATTTTATTATATGAATTTTCAATTTAGACCTCATGAAGTATTTATTATGATCGATTTAGTTTATGCATATGTAAAATGTATGTATTAACTGTACTGAAAGTGGGTAAATATCTATCGGCCGCATCTATCTCAGCTTTATTATATTGTCCTCTGAGTATATAAAATCCGCCGCTAGCGTGCACCACTGAGAAGTGGAGTGGTCGGGCACTTGGGGGGTTAACTGGCTTAAGTGACGGCTGTTAAATACTGGGACACCGTGCCGTAAAGTCATGCCCTCAGAGAAAGGTGTAGTGATCACAACGTGACCTTACGGGACCGGAAGTGACGTTTGCGTGTCACCACCAGAGAGAGACAACAGGGATTGATCAGCGATTGCCTGCTTTACAGATTGTGGTTGATCCTCATTCCCATGGACTGGTGATAACACTTACCTAATATATATGCTTATTGATGCTTATCATGTGTAAGTGCAATATTAAGGAGGTTGGAGGCTGCAATAAAAGTTAAACAGGATAATGCTATGTGGAGTTTTTCTTTTTATGTCTGGCCATCTATGGAGTGACATGCAGCTCTAACCTTACCTGCTATTTGGGTGACAGCTCTCTGATTATATCAATACTTGTGATATACATATTGCTGGTGAGTTTGAACCCCTAGCGGAGTGTGACACACATGGTATGGATCTTGGTATATGGTGCACGCTTATTTATTAACCACTAGGACCACCATCTGCTATTTGGGCTTTATACACACCAACTGTCACCCATTTGTTTCTCATATGATTAAACATTTGAATGCGGGTCAGGGATAATGACTGACAGGAGCACTGCTATTGCTATAGTATTGGATGGTACACTAATTTGTGCTTCTGAACTCGATACTATTAGTTTATGAATTAATGGCTGTGTGTTGAGTCAGTGTGTATGGACTGGATCGGATATTGGACTTTTCCCTGAACTCAGCCTGCCTTTTACCTGGACTGTCATAGAACCATGCTACCTGTCTGATAACTGCAAGTAGTCTGTTTGTTTGCTTAGTTTGCATCTGCCCTAGCATGGTGGCCAGGCACTATAGCATTGTTTATAAGTCCTGGGGGCAACCAAGTACCAGTAGGCCTGCTTGCCTTAACCACTTGCTTACTGGGCACTTAAACCCCCTCCTATCCAGACCTATTTTTAGCTTTCAGCGCTGATGCACTTTAAATGACAATTGCGTGGTCATACAACACCTGTGCGATTTTTATTTTTTGTAACAAAAATAGATTAAGTGTTTGGAACCTCTGGTCTCCAAACAGAGGTATCCAGACATTGTGAGAAAGGGCACTATTGCGATGCACTTTGGATAAATACCGTATATACTCGAGTATAGGCCGACCCGAATATAAGCCGAGGCCCCCAATTTACCCCCAAAAAAACTGGCAAACTTATTGACTCGTGTATAAGCCGAGGGTGAGACATGCCTGTCCATCCCTGTGTGTGTGTCCGTCCATCCCTGTGTGTCCGTCCATCCCTGTGTGTCCGTCCATCCCTGTGTGTCCGTCCATCCATCCCTGTGTGTGTGTGTGTCCATCCATCCATCCATCCCTGTGTGTGTGTGTGTCCATCCATCCATCCATCCCTGTGTGTGTGTGTGTCCATCCATCCATCCATCCCTGTGTGTGTGTGTGTCCATCCATCCATCCATCCCTGTGTGTGTGTGTGTCCATCCATCCATCCATCCCTCCCTGTGTGTGTGTGTCTCCATCCATCCATCCATCCCTGTGTGTGTGTGTCTCCATCCATCCATCCCTGTGTGTGTGTGTCTCCATCCATCCATCCATCCCTGTGTGTGTGTGTCCATGTGTGTGTGTGTGTGTGTGTGTGTGTGTGTGTGTGTGTGTGTGTGTCCAGCCTACCTGTGTCCCGAGCCCGTGCCTTGCCTCCTTGCCTCCGTCCCGTGCCGTGCCTTGCCTCCTTGCCTCCGTCCCGTGCCGTGCCGTGCCTCCGTCCCGTCCCGTCCCGTGTCGTGCCTTGCCTCCGTCCCGTGCCTTGCCAGGATCGCCGCTCTTCGTCGGCGCCTCGGCGGCCATTCTATCCTTCAAACGCCGCGCCTCCGCCTCCGCCTTCGCCTGTGATAGGCGGAACACTGAATTTCCCAGCAGCCTGTGTTCCGCCTATCACGGACATCGTCTCATCCTCGTCCGTAGTACGAGGATGAGACGATGTCCGTGATAGGCGGAACACAGGCTGCTGGGAAATTCAGTGTTCCGCCTATCACAGGCGAAGGCGGAGGCGGAGGCGCGGCGTTTAAAGGATAGAATGTCCGCTGTCTGTCTGCTCGACACGCTGATCGAGCAGGCAGACAGCGATGACTCGAGTATAAGCCGAGGGGGGCACTTTCAGCCTCAAAAAAGAGGCTGAAAATCTCGGCTTATACTCGAGTATATACGGTAGATCAAATCGGAGAGAAAACAATTATATAAAAGAATATAATTTATTACAATATAAAAGCATTACAAAAATCCAACAAATCGAAAATTCATGGGGAAGGTGAGGTATTTCGACTAGTTTTGCTTCTCAGCTTCTTCAGGAATTACCTACATCTAGAGATACATAAATTAATTACTTTTACATCATTAAGAATATATATATATATATATATATATATATATATATATATATATATATATGTGTGTATATGTAGAGTGACCAGAAATAACAAACAATTGAGTGAAAAAGGGAGACAAATTTACAATGCATAACAACAACAGAGTCTTACCCAAACACCCTTGCCCCAGAATGGCTCAAACCAATCAGGGGGAAGCCTCCCCCCGGGGACTGGGAGGGGTATTCACCCGGGTACCAACCGATATCTATGTGGGAACATTTGTATTCAGTTCATTGATTTAGAAAAGAGAGGGTACCCCTAAAGTGATTTGAGGTGATAACTGGGTGAATTTCATACATATAACCGAAAAAACAAAACAAAAAAAACATATTATAATGACTGATTGTCATAATTGTGGACACCTAAAGGGTCCAATGTGAATGAGTGAGTGACGTCGGGAATAATGTCTATTCAAACCAACCGTAAGTGACAATAAAAACCAAGGAACCAAAAAAACAAAATAGAACTCAATTAAAGTGTGAATACAAAAAGCCCAGGGAAAGTGATCGCAGTGAAGTTAAGTGACATCACCATCACTTCACTGCGATCACTTTACCTGGGCTTTTTGTATTCACACTTTAATTGAGTTCTATTTTGTTTTTTTGGTTCCTTGGTTTTTATTGTCACTTACGGTTGGTTTGAATAGACATTATTCCTGACATCACTCACTCATTCACATTGGACCCTTTAGGTGTCCACAATTATGACAATCAGTCATTATAATATATATATTTTTTTTCGGTTATACTTAAGAAATTCACCCAGTTATCACCTCAAATCACTTTAGGGGTACCCTCTCTTTTCTAAATCAATGAACTGAATACAAATGTTCCCACATAGATATCAGTTGGTACCGGGGTAAATACCTCTCCCAGTCGCCGGGGGAGGCTTCCCCCTGATTGGTTTGAGCCGTTCTGGGGCAAGGGCATTTGGGTAAGACTCTGTTGTTGTTATGCATTGTAAATTTGTCTCCCTTTTTCACTAAATTTTTTGTTATTTCTGGTCACTCTACATATATACATATATATATATATTTCTTAATGATGTAAAATTAATTAATTTATGTATCTCTAGATGTAGGTAATTCCTGAAGAAGCTGAGAAGCAAAACTAGTCGAAATACCTCACCTTCCCCATGAATGTTGGATTTTGTAATGTTTTTATATTGTAATAAATTATATTCTTTTTTTATAATTGTTTTCTCTCCGATGTAATCTATTTATCTAAAGTGCATCGCAATAGTCCCCTTGCTCACAATCTCTGGATACCTCTGTTTGGAGACCAGAGGTTCCAAACACTTAATCTATATACAATTGGGATGAAGGTGCACATTGAAGGGCATATTTTTAAAAAAACTTTTTTTTATTTTGTTATAAAATTTTAAAACGGGTAATTTTTGTTCGTCATTGATGTATGCTGATGAGGTGGCAGTGATGGGCATTGATAGGTGGCAGTGATGGCCACTGATGGGTGGCAGTGATGGGCACAGATCGGTTACACTGATAGGCAGCACTTCTATGTGGCACTGATTGGCACCACTGGTGGGCAATGGCATAGATAGGTGGCACTTGTGGGCATTGATAGGTTGCAATTATGAGGCCTAACTGCCTCTTCCAATTCGGGACCTATGTCCCTTTAAGGTGAGCCGGTGATTGGCTTTTTTTTTCTCCTCCACTGTCAGCGTGAAGAGAAAACAAAAACGATCACGAGCTTTTGTTTTGATCATGCAAATCTATATATACACTTATTGTGATTTTTTTTTTTACCCAAAATATGTAGAAGAACACATATCAGCCTAATCTAAAATTGTTTTTATATATTTTTGGGGGATATTTATTATAGCAAAAAGTTAAAAAGTTTTTTTCAAAATTGTCACTCTTCTTTTTGTTTATAGCGCAAAAAATAGAAAACAAAGAGGTGCTCAAATACCACCAAAAGAAAGCTCTATTTGTGGGAAAATAAGGACGTCAATTTTGTTTGAGTGCAACATCTCATGACTGCGCAATTGTCAGTTAAAGTGACGCAGTGCAGAATCGCAAAAAGTGCTCTGGTCAGGAAGGGGGTAAAATTTCCGGGGCTGAAGCAGTTAAATTGTAAAAAAGTGTGTTGCGGAGTTGTTATCGTGGTCCTGGATTTGCCATCTATGTGCTTGAACCAGTTCAGTGACTTACTAGATGGTAAAGTCAGGTTTAATAGACAACTCCTAGCTTTAAAAAACCCATGAACAGAAGAATTGCTAGCCATGTGGTGCTCCTTAAAATTTCCCATTAAATTAGCTAGTACTGTCATCCCACAGACGGTATACAGTATATCTTGGCACATGACAGAAATGCCTGGTCTCCTACTAGTAATTTAAAATCACTCTAAAATAGATTAAATGTAAAGCAATAGAAAACTTTTGCATTTCATGCTTAATTTCACCATAATTTCAAGCAGATATTCATCTTCTGAGACACATGTCCAATTTAACAGAATCGACTACGCATGACAACTTAAATCTAAAATGCCGCTATCTGTTCTTGCATTTCAAGCCTTAATTGCCTTAATTGCAGCATATTTTACCTGTCCAGTTAGCATGATTATTAAGTGATCATACTATGACTTTTCTGTCTTCCCATTTTTATGCTCTACTTTTCACCAAGAGTAATTAGGTCAATTCACACCTTCATTCTGTCAGCTTAGAATGACTTTATTGGTAAAGAACAAGAGCAAAAAATTAACTGCTTTGAACTTTTGTATTCATCAAGTATATATGCAAGAACTTCACTACTTACTATTACGGTAGTATATGGAATGACCACAGTGGGTTTATGTCAGGTCACCTTGAGGCGAGGTGACAGATGCACACCGTAGGGATCAGGAGTGCACCGCAAGGTTGTGGACCCTACGGCTGACTGCTGCAGACGGGAGACAGATCCCACTGGGGTTAGAGCGCAAGATTCCCTGGGACGGGGAGTCTAAGAGCCAGCAGGTGTTCACCAGCGCCTCTAGTGGTGAGGATGGACTTGGCTGCAACTGGCTCCAGGTCGTGACCCCCAGCTCACACCCGCAGTAGGCAACAGGAGGATAGGGATAGTGAGGGACAAAGCCAAGGTCGGGGCCACAAGCAGACAGGAATAGTCAGGGACACGCCAAAAGGTCAGGATCACAGGCAAACAGGGATAGTCAAGGACACGCCAAAGTCGGTAACGGAAAACAACAGAAAAGCACACGGCAGGTAACAGGAAGCTAACACACAAAGGAATACACAATGGTTGATCAGCACTGTTGGCTTGCAGTGCACAGGTTAATATAAGGTTCCCTGATAGGGCCTGGGGTGGAGCCATGCTTAGAGGAGAGGTTATAAAAACCACCAGGTGGAAGTGGCTGGCCTCTTAGTCTGAACACATGAGGGGAGGTAAGCAAACAGGAAGATCACTGCATAACCATGACAGTTTAGTTATCCTTGAAGTTTGGATTAGGGTTGACACCATTTATTGGCTAACTAAAAGGATTGTAGCCCATGCTGCCAAGGCAAGCTGGCCTCTTGTTTAGACCATGAGCCCAAAGAAGAGGCCAGCATGCCTTAAAAGCTTTTAAAATACTGCAGCAGGTTGGCTCCCCTGCGTGAGCCATCGTAGCTATATGTCGGCTCGCAGGGTCGGGATAGCAGGCGCGTACGCTGCACAGCGGGGGTGCCGATGCTCGCAGTCGACTGTTGTAATGACTGTTCGCCATGAACGATTGTGAGCAGGAGACACAGAACAGGGACAAGTGTGTGTAAACACACACTTCCCTGTTCTGTTCGGAGAGAAGTGACAGATCGTGTGTTCCTATTAGCTAGGAACCATGATCTGTCACTTCCTCTAGTCAGTCCTCTCCCCCTTCAGATAGAATCACCTCCCAGGGAACACAGTTAACCCCTAGATCGCCCCTAGTGTTAACCCCTTCACTGGCAGTGAAATTTTTACAGTAATCAATGCATTTTTATAGCATTGATCGATGTATTAATGCCAATGGTCCCAAAAATGTGTCAAAATTGTCTGATGTGTCATGATAAAATTTGCATATCACCGCCATTAATAGTAAAACAATAATAATAATAAAAATGCTATAAATCTATCCCCTATGTTGTAGATGCTCTAACTTTTGCGCAAACCAATCAATATTACTTATCACTTATTGTGATTTTTTTTTTACCAAAAATATGTAGAAGAATACATATTGGCCTAAACTGAGAAAAAAAATAGCTTTTTTTAAAAAGAAAATGTAGATATTATAGCAAAAGGTACAAAATATTGTGTTTTTTTCAAAATTGGCACTCTTTTTTTGTTTATGGTGCAAAAAAATAAAAACTGCAGAGTTGATCAATTACCACCAAAAGAAAGCTTTATTTGTGGGAAAAAAGAGTTTGGGTACAACGTTGTCCGACCGTCAGTTCGGATGACGCAGTGCCGAATCGCAAAAAAAGTGCTCTGGCCTGGAAAGGGGTACATTTTTCTGGGCTGAAGTGGTTAAAATAATTCAACTTGTGTATGGTATCTTTGTTATTTTAACTGACAGGCACATGTTGAGTTGTTTTCATTGTTTAACGGTATGTGGCCACATCTCCTATCCCACATGTCAGTGTTGAGCAGGTTTGGGACACCCAGGGGAAATGCTCTTCTTATATTGTTATGATTAGTGCTTTCCTGCTCTGTTTCTGCAGGAGCATTATTGTTAAGTGAAGGTAGAGAACACAGGCACACAGCCTTTCATGGTGCTGTATGCTCCAAAGCCACTAGGCTGGATGAGGAATGTAAAGCTAGCCATACACTATACAAATTTAATTTGATTCCAGTTCCTGATAGCTATGATTGGCCCAGTCACCATCCTCCCACTTAACATCCTTTGGATCAAAAATCAAAGAAGCCACATGGAAAATTGTTGGTCAAACAGTGGCTGCATCTAATCATATGTAGCTATTCTGAAACTATTATGTAGTTCCTGGTAGAATAGGGAAGGGTTAAAACCTATGTCAATGTACTAAATGTTGTGGGCCTTGTTCCAGGTCGTGTAGTGTCTGTTGCCCTCTAGTACTATACCCTTGGCCCCTGGTACATTTCCTCTTTCCCCTTCTTTTGCTACTTACCTTACTCATTCTTGGGTACATTGGGGGTTCTTGACACTGGAGACAAGACCCTTGACTAGGCTGGACAATAGTATAAAGGTTTTTTGTACTCTCCAAATCACACACTATCCTGCATGCCTTATTCACAATAATAGCAATTCCTAATACATGTATCCTCTTACTTTACCTCAAATAAATGAGCCCATGAAAGCGTATCAAAGGAGCCAAGGGCTCTTAATATTGTATCATTCAAAATGCCTCTATGTTCCAGTGATCAATATCCTACCAGACAACTTTTATAATACTTATCCAAAATTGTTAACTGTATATTGTACTTCTTGAAAAACCTTCCTTCAATAAATACCATAACTCAAACAAAAAATGTTAACACTGTTAAAAAGCCAGTTGACCCAAAATAGATATCTTAACTTTCGGTGAGATCTGCTGACCACCAGCTAGCTTCTTACATTTCATGTGGACTCTATTGTTAAGATCCAAGTTTCCAGCTCTGTTCCTACCCACAATCTAGACAGGACCCCTTTATACTTGCCAGAACAGCTATGCAAACCTGGAAAATATTTCACCATCAGAGTGCCCTAAGGTAAAAAGAAATCAGTTTAGCATTCCAGCATCTACCAAGGACTAAATTTCAACCTTTGAGGTTTTGAAAATCATATGCTAGCCTGTCCTTTTAGTAAACAGAAAATGGAAATTGCTTATACCAGGTCTAGAATACTGCATATAGCCAGTGTTTAGTGCCTGCAATTGCAAATGTAAGATGTTTGGAAAAATGTAAAGATAGCCTCTAAAATCGTAAAATATGTACTACCAGCCCCTCAAAGGATAGTGTGTGAACCTCAAAAGTTTGAAGAGTAATGTCATCCTCTAGGGTGAAATCCTTCCAAAAATCCATACTAGATCCTGATCCTGGCACACAACCTGGCTGGCCAAAGAGGAGGAGGGCAGTGAACATGGCCATTCCCATTCCCCCTCCTGACCCATACCAGGTCACATGCTCTCAACATAGGAAGGATACCTTGTTGACGAGGACAAAGGACTCTTCGCCATAACCCTAGCGCAGTGGTTGTGGGGGTCTGTGGAAGGAGACATCAGAATCTGGAACCCGAAGATACTGCGTCCCTCCCCTACATGAATGAATAAGGAGTACATTGTACCCCTGGTTACTCATTCACAAAAAGAAATGAAAAATAGATAAACAGACACAACTTTGACAAAGTCCATTTTGAAAAAATGTAAATCCATTGTTAATCACATTGCTCAGCATTGAAGTTCCATGTTAATCATGATGAACGTTGCACACTAACCCCCCAGAAACAAAAAAATACATCCTCTCCTAACAGAGTCTTGCCAGGAATGATGTTTCTTCAGCTACCAGCAGGGTGTAAACAAAGGGGTGGGCTATCCTGGGTAATGCAATTAACCAAATATGGACATATTTTGGTCATTCAGGTCATGGAAAATTCCCCATGACATCAGTGATCAAATTTGGTCATGTCCATATTCACTCAATTATGTCACCCGGTGACCCCTTTGTTTACATTCAGCTCTGGAGGAGTCATTTGCGGCAAGCAGTCATCAGAAGCTGCGTTGTCAGCTGAACTGTGCGCGTTTTGCCTCAGTGGGTCGGTAGGCCCTGTTCATTGTGCCTAATGTGAATTGACATCACTGAATGATGTGATCAACTATGGATTTACAACATAAGGTATTTCTTTTTAATAAAGGACTTTGTTACAATGTTTATTTACAATGTAAAGTATCACTTGCTCAAGTGCGATCGGGCATCCCTTACTTCAACAGGGACTTATAGATTCTGATAATTCCATCCCCTGAAGATCCCCCACAAGCACTGAGCCAACATTGTGGGGCTGAAGACATAGGGACAAGGAGGTGCTTTTCCAGGGGGTCCCCCTTGGCAAGATGCCTTCCCCAAGTTGAGAGCATGTGGCCTGGTAAGATCCCCCCCCCCCCCGAACCATAGCAAACCACATACCCTCAACATGGGAAGGGTACCTTGCCAGGGGAGGCTCACTAGCAAAGCACCTTGTCCCCGTGTTAATGCTTGTGTTCCAGGATTTTTTTCCTGGGTGCATACTGCCCTAAACATTTTTAATGCTTGATGCACCATCTGGACCAACGGTGGATTCTCCTGCATTGAGGCCTAACACCCAGTATGCATGATTCCGTATTCTAAATATTTTCGATTCCGATATTCTTCAAAAATTAAGCCAATGTTCTATCAATATATTACATTGTTAAATTCTAATTCATCAATTAATTGTATTTAAAAGTCTTTTACAGAAACCAGATTATGAAAATTATACTGCTTAGTGGTCATTTGAAAGGAAATCCTTGTATACACCATTGTATTTTCAGCATATACGTATTTGAAATCATTGTTGGAAACATTATGCGTAATTTTTGTTCTAAATTTCATATACAAAGCATAAAAGAGTTACTCCAAAGCTGAGGATATGCATTAAAGTATAACTAAATGCAAAACTTTTTTTTGTAGCTTTGGATAGAGTGGAGAGGGCTTAGAACATCTGTCAGTTTTTATTGCTGTCTGTGTCCCTGTTTAGGAGAGTCACCCCCTTTATTTGTCCTGTTTACAATTATCATTAAAAGTGAAAGTAAAAGAAAATCCCAAACTTTGGGTTGTCCCCAGAAAAGTAATATCGGGGAAATCTTCCAATGGGGACACTAGTTCCACTGAGCTGGGGGTCCCCAAGGAATTACCTTAATTTGTAGGCATTTCCTGTTTGGATATGGGACAGGAAGTGAAAGGGAGTCTCCAGATGGAGAAAAAAATCCAACAGAGGTTATAACCCTCCCTTACTCTATCAAAAACGAGAAAAAATGTTGCCTACAGTTCTACTTTAACCACTTCAGCTCTGGAAGGTTTACCTCCTTCATGACCAGGCCATTTTTTGCAATTGTTTTAACTAACAATTGTGCGGTCGTGCGAGGATGTACCCAAATGAATTGATGTCCTTTTTTCCCCCCAAAGAGAGCTTTCATTTGGTGGTATTTGATCACCTCTGCTGTTTTTATTTTTTGTGCTATAAATAAAAAAAGACCAACAATTTTGAAAAAAAACAATATTTTTTTCTTTATGCTATAAAACATATCGAATAAAAAATGTAAAAAATTGAATTTCTTCATCAATTTAGGCCAATATGTATTCTGCTTACATGTTTTTAGTGAAAAAATATCCCAATAAGCGCATATTGATTGGATACATTTATGTTTCAAATTTTTTAGTAATGGCAGCGATCAGTGATTTTTAGCGGTTCTGTGACATTGCAGCAGACAAATCTGACACTAAGTGACACTTTTTGCGAACCAGTGACAATAACACAGTGATCAGTGCTAAAAAAAAAGCACTGTCACTGTACTGACACTGACAGGGAAGGGGTTAACATCAGGGGCGATCAAAGGGTTAAATGTGTTCCCTGGGAGTGCTTACTAACTGTGTGGGGGAGGTGGAAGAACCTGGAAGTACAGGATCATTACAGGTACGTGATCCTGCCAAGGGGAGCTGCTTTGTCGCCGTATATTTACTGTATATGGTCAGCAAGCGGTTAAAGGCTTTTAAAGTGACGATCACCTTGTAAAACAACACATTCAGTTTAAAATATAAATAAAAGGCAAAACATTTGTGCAAACAATACAAAGATAACAGGGTACTTTACCATACAAGTACATGGTACAGCAGGGCAGGTACATATCAGGAATATGAAGTTTTGAGGTAACAAACGCTTGGATTATCATTGCCAAGGATAGAGATGGGAATTGGAGAACAGGGGTACTATGGCAGTGCATAGAGTGCAGTATTTTTATATATAACACTCTTCTGTTGTCATTTGTTTATACAAGGACATGATTAAATCAAATTATTTTATGCTGTCTCCCTCCTGTATACACTAAATTCAGCCCTGTAACATGCACTAATACTCAATCACTGTATTATATGCTCAATAGCGTAAATAGTGCTAAAAAAAAAAAAAAACTTTGTGATCAATATTATATAATCCCTAAACAAAAAATATTACATGATCATTTTTACCCATCTCCCCATTCAATATTGTGAACCCATACATCCATAAATACCAGTTTCATAACCATGTATTTGAAAAAGAACATCTTTATAATAGGGATGAACCCCCCCCCCCTCCCCCCCATTTCAGTTCGCACCAGAACTTGCGAACAGGCAAAAAACTTGTGCAAACTCGCTAACACCGGTGAAGTCTATGGGACATGAACATGTAAAATCAAAAGTGCTAATTTTAAAGGCTTATATGCAAGGAATTGCCATAAAAAGTGTTTGGTGACCCAGGTCCTGCCCCAGGGGGACATCAATGCTAAAAAAAGTTTTAAAAACTGCAGTTTTTTCAGGAGAAGTGATTTTAATAATGCTTAAAGTGAAACAATAAAAATGAAATATTCCTTTAAATATCGTGCCTGGGGGGTGTCCTTAGTATGCCTGTAAAGTAGTGCATATTTCCTGTGTTTAGAACAGTACCACAGCAAAATGAAATTTCTAAAGGAAAAAAATGTAATTTAAAACTGCTCGCGGCTGTAATGTATTTTTGGATCCCAGCAATATAGACAAAAAGCCTTGAAAAAAAGAACATGGGTCCCCCCCCCCCAGTCCATTACCAGGCCCTTTGTGTCTGGTATGGGCATTAAGGGGAACTCTGTGCCTAAATGAAAAAAAAATTGCATAGCCCCCCCCCAAAATCCATACCAGGCATTTCATGTTTATGAGAACAAGGGCCTCATCACCACAACCCTTGCCCGGTGGTTGTGGGGGTCTGCAGGTGGGAGCCTTATCAGAATCTGGAAATCCCCTTTAACAAGGGGACCTCCAGATCCCAGCTCTCCCAATGTGAATGGGTATCGGGTACATTGTACTCCAAAAAAGGGTCAAAATGATAAAAATGACAGGAGACAAGTCCTTTATTAAAAAAAAAGTGTCCTTTGATATAACTCCATCTTCGATCACAGCGTCGACAGACTGAGAAAAAAATTGAAAAACTCCATGGGAGGCGTCTCGTGACTGCAGTCTTTTTCCAATGACAACTGTTATATAGCTGAGGGCGGGGCAATCCGGCGATGTAAACTGGTGACCCTGCCCCTATGACATTATGTGACATCACATGACATCACAGATAAAGGGATCGGGAGCCTGGTCCCCAACCAGGCCTCCCATAGGGGTAGGGCAATTGGACTATCTCGGTACAGTACAATGGAGTAAGTTTAAGTATATAGGCAGGTGTATAAAATGATACAAAATGTATTAATACAAAATTGATAACACATAACAAAAAATCTGTTATAAGTTAAAAGCATTGGTAACGATCACATGATGGCAGAAGGGGTCGGTTCACCCATTTACATCACTGGGTGGCCCCGCCTTCAGCTATATAACAGCTGTCATTGGAAAAAGCCTGCAGTCAGCGTAAGTCTCCCATTGAGGCATAGTTTTTTCCGATATCTTTTTTTTTCTCTCAGGTTTTTGGATGCTGTGATCAAAGATGGAGTTACATCGCAGGACACGTTTTTTCATCTTTTAACCACTTTCAGACCGGACCATTTTGCTGGTCAATGACCAGAGGTCTTTTTACAATTTGGCACTGCGCTGCTTTAACTGGTAATTGCGCGGTCATGCAATGTTGCACCCAAACAAAATTTGCGTCCTTTTTTTCCCACAAATAGAGCTTTCTTTTAAAGGTATTTGACTGACTCTGCGATTTTTATTTTTTGCGATATAAACGTAAAAAGTCCGCAAATTTTGAAAAAAAATGATATTTTCTAATTTTTGTTATTAGAAAAATCCAATAAACTCAATTTTAGTCATACATTTAGGCCAAAATTTATTCAGCCACATGTCTTTGGTTAAAAAAAAAGTCAATAACTGCATATTTATTGGTTTGCGCAAAAGTTGTCACATCTACAAACTAAGGTACATTTTCTGGAATTTACGCAGCTTTTAGTTTATGACTGCCTATCTCATTTCTTGAGGTGCTAAAATGGCAGGGCAGTACAAAACCCCCCCAAATGACCCCATTTTGGAAAGTAGACACCCTAAGGAAATTGATAAGAGGCATGTTGAGCCCATTGAATATTTTATTTTTTTGCCGCAAGCGATTGAATAATGACAAAAAAAATATATATATATTTTTTTTACACAAAGTTGTCACTAAATGATATATTGCTCACACATGCCATGGTTATATGTGGAATTGTACCCCAAAATACATTCTGCTGCTTCTCCTGAGTACGAGGATACCACATGTGGTCGACTTTTTGGAAGCCTAGCCGCGTACGGGGCCCCGAAAGCCAAGCACCGCCTTCAGGATTTCTAAGGGCATACATATGTCATTTTACTCCTCACTACCTATCACAGTTTTGAAGGCCATAAAATGCCAAGATGGCACAAAACCCCCACAAATGACCCCATTTTAGAAAGTAGACACCCCAAGCTATTTGCTAAGAGGCATGTTGAGTCCATGGAATATTTTATATTTTGCCACAAGTTGCGGGAAAATTACAAACTTTATTAATTTTTCACAAAGTTGTCACTAAATGATATATTGCTCACACATGCTATGGGCATATATGAAATTACACCTCAAAATAAATTCTGCTGCTTCTCCTGAGTACGGGGATACCACATGTGTGGGACTTTTTGGGAGCCTAGCCGCGTACGGGGCCCCGAAAACCAAGCACCGCCTTCAGGCTTTCTAAGGGCGTAAATTTTTCATTTCACTCCTCACTACCTATTACAGTTTTGAAGGCCATAAAATGCCAAGATGGCACAAAACCCCCCCAAATGACCCCATTTTAGAAAGTAGACACCCCAAGCTATTTGCTGAGAGGCATGTTGAGTCCATGGAATATTTTATATTTTGCCACAAGTTGCGGGAAAATTACAAACTTTTATTTTTTTATTTTTTTTTACAAAGTTGTCACTAAATGATATATTGCTCACGCATGCCATGGGAATATGTGAAATGACACCCCAAAATAAATTCCGCTGCTTCTCCTGAGTACGGGGATACCACATGTGTGGGATTTTTTGGGAGCCTAGCTGCGCACCGGGCCCGAAAGCCAAGAACCGCATTCAGGCTTTCTAAGGGCGTACATTTTTGAGTTCACTCCTCACTACCTGTTACAGTTTTGAAGGCCATAAAATGCCAAGATGGCACAAAACCCCCACAAATGACCCCACTTTAGAAAGTAGACACCCGGGGGCGTGACCGGAAGTCGACCCGGATGGCAGCCTAAGTCTCCTGCTCTCCCACCAGCCTCAGCTATACCGCACCAAAGGGGAGAATCCAGCTCCATCCGATGGGGAAATCTAGGGCCACACGGTCCTCCAGCTCCAGGGGACCTCCCGCACCGTCGTTGGGCACTGCCACGGACCTCCGGTCCTTTTTTTCCACGACGGAGCTCCCGACCGACGGGCCTCCCAAAATGGCGCCGGCGGCCGCAGCCGCGCCGGCGCGGGCTCCTTCCCCAGCCCGCAGGGCCCATCCGCACATCCAGCACGGACCGAGAGATCGAGGACCACCGCAGATGACATCCCCGGGCCCGGAGGCCTTCGGTGCGGTGAGTCAAACCCCGGTCCCGCCCGCCTCCGAGGCCGCCCAGCTAGGCCTGCGGCCTACCACGCCGCCGCCAGGGCACAGGACCAGGCCCTCCCTGGGACCCTCTATAACCCCATGCTGCACAGCACCGCAGTCCCCCCACCACACGTTCGCGGCTTTAGACGCCGGCGAGGAGTTTCTGAGCGGGACTGGACAGATCAGGGAGGGGGGTGGACTAGGCCTGGGGCCCTCTGGCAGTAGGTCCCCCCCACCTCCGGACACTCAGTGCTCACTGGCCTTGCCCAGGCTGCTCCGGACGCCCCCGGACTCCAGTGCTGGGTCCGAGGGGTCCCCCCTCTCTTTTGCAGCCGAGGACTTTCCTGCCCTCCCCCCCCCTGAGGAGCCCCTGAACTGGGCGTACCGGGGGCCCGGGGGAATGGACGGACCCCTGCCGAACCATGACTCGGGGTCGCCCCCACCTAAGTCCCAGAGGCTGGGCACCTCGGGGCACCCCTCCCCCACACGTGATTGCGGGGAACGACCAGGGATGACGGCTTATCCGGGGGGATCCGCAGCCCTTCCACCCCAGGATACCAGGGGACGTCACCAGCCACCTCCCTTGGCCCGTGCTTCAGAGTGGCCGGGGGGTCTGGGATTCCCTCCCTGAGCATGCCCCCACCTCACGTACTGCAGGCCCCGTGGACCCTAGACCACTGTCGCCACGTCATCACACAGACCGGGACGACCCGGGAGACATGACCACAACACCACCGTACCCTCAGTGGCAACTATACTTACAAGCGATCCCTACTAAAGAGGATTTTAAACAACTGATTGAAGATGTCAAATCCACGTGTCGGGCGGAAATACAAACGCTCCACTCGGGCCTTAAGCACCTTGCGGACAGGGTGGAGATGGCTGAAGAGGAGATACAAGAAACCAAAATTGCGGTCCACAAAACCCAAACGCAAGGGGCTGAACACCATTTGCTCCTGAGAGATATGCAGCGCCATGTGGAGGATTTGGACAATAGGGGGCGCCGACACAACATCAGAGTACGTGGGGTTCCGGAGTCGGAGGGCCCAGAGGACGCTCAGATTATCTTGCAGGAGCTATTCAACACTCTCCTCGGAGAACCCCCCACTAAATTTATTGAGATGGACAGAGCTCATAGGGCCCTACGCCCCAAAAATGCTACTTCTGGCCCCAGGGACTTTATTTGCAGAGTCAACTCGTTCCACCTCAAGGAGGATATCCTGCGACAAGCCCGTTTAGCCCGTGAGGTGTCTTTCCGGAACCACCCAGTGCAACTCTTTCCGGACCTCTCCTGGATAACGCTGCAAAAACGTAGACTTCTCCAACCCTTGCTCCGTACCCTGCAAGACGCCCAGATCCAGTACCGCTGGGGTTTCCCATTTAGCCTCACTGCCAAACATCAGGGTAAATCGGCCTCCCTGAGGTACCCTGAAGATCTGCCGACTTTTTGCGAGGATCTGGGCATCCGCCCACCCCGGCTTCCCGATTGGGACCTCATCGCTACTCAACCCACCCCTCCGACGCTGTGGCAAAAGGTCCCCCCACGCCAACGACCCAGAAACCGGGATACGCAAAACAAACCTAAGAGGCAAGGCCCTGGCTGAGGATCCCGGCCCTTCATCCCCCTTTTTCTCTTTTCCAAGTGACTTTTAACTTTTCTCATCACGGCCTAGTTGGCCCTCCGCGACCTGTTGCCGGTGGAGATGAAGATTTGCAGCGTCCCGGACCGCTTAGCGGCGTAGTGATCAGACGTTGTTTTGCCCTGGTTCTAGTTGCACTCATTACCCTTTCCCCTTTGGTGCCTTTTCAACAATCAACCGCACTTAGGCTGCTGGTTGGGAGATTCGGGAGAGTGGGTTCCCCCTTGCTCTCACGACCCTCCCTCTAACCCTTTTTTTTTTGGGTTGCTTTTCATTTTTAGTTATTTTATTCATAATATCTATACTTTAGTGATTTTGTTCCTGTTCGAGTTTTTACACATATTAAGCTCCTCTATTCCTCTTTAGGACCTGAATGAGGAGACCTGGACTCCTATGCGGCCGCCAGGCCCAGGCCTTGTGCGCTGGGTCTGGTGGCCCCCTGGGAATCCGTGTAGTCCCGGATAACTTTTTTACCCGGGGCCGTATATTGCCCTATGTTAGGTCCGGTTATGGGCCCATGTTTTCAATGCAATGCCTTTTTTGTTGTACTAATGTTTTTCTCCCTTCTCTCACTTTCTACTTCCCCCTCTCTTCTCTCCTCTGTCATCCTTCCGCTGCCTGCAGGGATCGGACACGTAGTGGCGGGGCCCTACGACCGGAAAGCGTCTGCTCCTGGCTCCTGGCGGTCCATCTTGGACGTGGTGGTCGGGTAAGATTTACTAAACACAGACCGCTCCCCTACCCCCCCCACCCCCCCCGGACTTGACTGATGGCTAAGATTCTATCTATGAATGTTCACGGCTTAAACTCAAACAGGAAACGGCATCTGGCACTAAGGGAGTTTAAACAGTCGGGAGCGGATATTATCCTGGTTCAGGAAACGCACTTTGACAGAGGGGGATCTTTTGCCTTCGCCTCCAGGAGCTTCCCGCTTGTGTACCTATCCTCGGGGTCCCACAAGAGAGCGGGGGTGGCTGTCCTGATCCGACAAGGAGCACCCTTTACCTATGTTGATCACTACAGCGATCCTCGGGGGGGTTTCCTGATACTTAAGGGTACATGGCAGTCACGGCCGATCACCCTGTGTACGCTATACGCCCCTAACGTCCATCAGCATAGCTTCCTCTCCAAGGTTTTTGCGCGACTATTTAAGGAAGACCACGGTTATTTGGTGGTGGGAGGAGACTTTAACTTGGCTCACTCGGCCACGGCTGATCGGCAGACAGCGCCCACCCGCGTGCCCTCGCCTAGAGCCCTTCGGGATTCGAGGCTTTTTCGGCAACTCACTCGCCGCTATGCACTGTTTGACGCGTGGCGAGCTCTCCGGCCCGGGGATCGGCAGTACACATATTACTCAGCCCCTCACCACATGCACTCTCGAATTGACTATTTTTTCACTAATAATGCTACATTGAGAGCGACGCGTGCCGCATCTATCCTGCCGATCTCCTGGTCGGACCATGCCCCGATCTTACTCACCCTAGATTTAGGCCCCCCGATAATTCGGCCATACAATTGGAAGCTGAACACCTTCCTTCTTCAGCACCTTCCCTCTCAATCGGAATTAACCTTGACCCTGCGTCACTATTTTGCTGAGAATTTGACCCCTGACGTCCCCCTCTCCACTGTGTGGGAAGCCCACAAGGCGGTGATGCGGGGTAGATGCATTGCGCTTTCCTCGGCCTTGAAGCGAGACGTCGCGGCCACCAAGCTTAACACCGAGAAGGAACTTAGACAGTTAGAGCAGAACCTGCAGGCCTCACCGACGGTACCACTCCTTAGGAAAATTGTTAATTTGCGAACGGCGCTGGCGGACCTCGCGCTTCGCCGTGTCGAGAAAGCCCTCCTGAGGATCAAACAGACATACTATGACAGGGGCAATAAAGCACACTCCCTTCTAGCGCGGAAGCTCAAAGACAAAACCCTTCTCTCTGCCCCACACCAGATAAAAACTAGATCTAATGCGGTTGTCTCCCACCCCAAAGACATAGTCGATACGTTTGCGGGCTTTTACGCGGAGCTCTATAATAGTCCTGACATCCCTAGCAACCCAGTGTCGCTGGAGGTCTCACAGCGTATACAGCAGTACTTGTCCGACAGCGCCATTCCCAAAATTAGAGATTCGGACTTGCTCATTTTGAACAAGCCCGTCACGGAAGACGAAGTGGGAGAGACCATTCAATCCCTCCCCGCACATAAGTCCCCAGGCCCAGACGGGCTGCCCTACGAATATTACAAAGCATTTTCCCCCCTCTTAACCCCGCATATGAGCAGACTCTTTAATGCTTTTCTACAGAAAACACCCGTCCCCTCCGATATGCAACGTTCCTTCCTTACCTTAATCCCCAAGCCAGACAAGGACCCCATCCACTGTGCGAATTATAGACCCATTGCGCTGCTGAACGCGGACCTAAAAATTTTTACTAAATTGCTATCTCTGCGCCTTAACAAGGTCCTACCCTCTTTGATCCATAAGGACCGGGTGGGCTTTGTCCCCCTCCGACAAGCGGGGGATAACACCCGGAAGGTGATAGACCTGGTCGAGGTGGCGAACAGGGAGGGAGTGCCGTCCCTGCTCCTGAGCTTGGACGCAGAAAAAGCATTTGATAGGCTGGGTTGGCCCTTCCTCTTCGCCACTCTGACCCACATAGGGATGGAGGGACCTTTTCTGCGAGCCATACAACATCTTTACTCCGACCCGTCTTCTCAAGTGAAGACTCCCTTTGCCACCTCTTCCCCCTTTTCCATCTCCAACGGCACGCGTCAGGGATGCCCGCTGTCACCCCTACTATTTGCCCTCTGTATTGAACCCCTGGCGGCGTCTATCAGGCGGAACCAGGCTATAAGAGGGGTTCCGGTGCGAGGCCAGGAGTTTAAGATATCACTATTTGCGGACGACGTAATTCTCACTCTTACCCAACCCAGAATATCCCTGCCCAACCTGCATATGGAGCTGGATCGTTACAGTGCGCTATCGGGTTACAAACTTAATGCGTCGAAATCCGAAGCCCTTCCGATTAACATTCCACCGTTGGAGGTGGAACACCTACGATCCAACTTTCCCTACCATTGGAGGTCCACCTCCCTTCGATACCTGGGGGTAAACATCACCCCAACCTATACCTCCCTTTATCAGGCAAACTACCCATCCCTCTATGGAGATATTAGGCGTCTCTTGCTAAAGTGGCGGAAACACCAGATATCTCTGCTTGGTAGAATAGCCTCTGTGAAGATGGTTATCCTCCTGAAACTCCTCTACCTTTTTCAGACCCTCCCCATTCCAGTCCCCTCCTCTCACCTGAAAAAATTGCAAAGGGACCTACTTCGATTTGTATGGAATTATAAAAGGCACAGGATACCTCATTCGGTCATGACCGCCTCCAAATCGGATGGGGGGTTAGCGTTCCCGGACCTAGTCAGATATTATCAGGCTGCCCAACTCCGCGCGGTCGCCTCCTGGACTACCCAGAGGCCCCACAATCGTTGGTCGGAAATTGAATCCCGGTGGTTGGCCCCTACACACCCTAATAGTATGCTCTGGAGTGCGGCGGCAGCGATCCCTCAGTCCCAATTGTTGGGCCCTATGTCCCACCTGCAGAACCTATGGCGTAGGTCTTCCAAGGCATTTGCCCTGACCTCAGCTAAATCGCTCCTGACCTCTTTTATATCCAACCCTCGAGTGCCAGATAGCCTATCTCGCCAGATGCAACACCCCTGGTCCACCCGGAACCTTTTCCAGCTGAGATCTCTGGTGGATCCCAGATCTAGGAGACTACTGACTTACACTGAACTCCAATCCCGGTTTGACCTCCCCCGGCAGAGCTTCTATAGTTACTTACAAATCCGTCACTTTGCCCAGACCATCTCCTCAGACCTCCGTTTCTCCCCGCCTACCATGTTTGAAATAGTAATCTCATCAGGTACTGCACAGAAGGGGATGATATCGGATATTTATAAAATAATTAACGCCTTTCCTATGGGCCCTAAAGGCAAACATGCATATATGCTTAAATGGGAGGAGGCTCTGGGTGAAGTGTTCACGGAGGAGCAATGGCGGATGATTTGGTCGCAGGCATCCAAGAGCTCCATGTGTACGCTCTACAGGGAGAACGCATACAAAATATTGTACTTCTGGTACATGACCCCGGATGTCCTGCACGCTATTTACCCTTCTACAACAGACCGGTGCTGGCGCTGTGTGGGGCATAAGGGCACCCTCTTGCATATATACTGGCAATGCCCTCGTATAGTCCCTTTCTGGACGGAAGTCCGTACGCTCTTGGCCAGTATCCTGGACCAACCCCTGGACTTACACCCAAAGCACTTTTTACTGGGAGTCCCTTTCCCCAAATTGTCCAAATCCCTACAGAAACTATCCCGCCACATCCTGACCGCAGCGAGGTGTCTGGTTGCTCTCCACTGGAAAAAAACACACCCCCCTACCCCGGACGCATTATACGCCCGCATCAGAGATGTGGAGCTTATGGAGAGGATGACCGCCAGGATACAGGACCGGCTGGAAGCGCACGACGTAGTCTGGAACCCCTGGAATCTTAAGGACGATCGACCCTGACAGGCAAGCGGAAGTTTTCGGATGACTACCCACCCATACCCCCTCCCTTTCCTCTCTATCTTTCTTTCTATCCTTAGGTACCCCTTTCCTCTCTCTTTCTATCTATCTTCTTTCTTTTTCCCTTCTTCCTTTCTCTTATGCCTATTATTCTTCCAGACCCCCCCCCCCTTGAGGGGGGGTGTTTGTTTGGGTTAAAGTGTATTATAAGTGTCTTATATTATTCGTTGCCACACGTATCCTCAGATTGCAACTCTGGTTTGGCGGTTAAGTCTTGAGGATAGGTCTATTGCTGGATGGACTGTATCCCTGTTTTACATGTGTTGCAGAACACGCTGTCTGTGAATAGCTCTACCTGGCCTGGCTTGTACCTGCTCCAGGTGGCTGTATTATGTAGGCTAATATGCTTTTGTGGTATGTTCTCCCCTGTAATTTTTCTGATCCCTTTCTTCCGCTCCCCCAATGCTGAACTGAAGTGTTTGACGAGTAATGTTTCACTTTAAAATAATAAAAAGTTATTTGAAAAGAAAGTAGACACCCCAAGCTATTTTCTGAGAGGCATGTTGAGTCCATGGAATATTTTATATTTTGCCGCAAGTTGCGGGAAAATTACAAACTTTTGTTTTTTTATTTTTTTTGTCACAAAGTTGTCACTAAATGATATATTGCTCACGCATGCCATGGGCTTATGTGAAATGACACCCCAAAATAAATTCTGCTGCTTCTTCTGAGTACGGGGATACCATATGTGTGGGATTTTTTGGGAGCCTAGCTGCGTACGGGGCCCCGAAAACCAAGAACCGCCTTCAGGATTTCTAAGGGTATAAATTTTTGATTTCACACCTCACTACCTATCACAGTTTTGAAGGCCATAAAATGCCAAGATGGCACAAAACCCCCACAAATTACCCCATTTTAGAAAGTAGACACCCCAAGCTATTTGCTGAGAGGCATGTTGAGTCCATGGAATATTTTATATTTTGCCACAAGTTGCGGGAAAATTACAAACTTTTATTTATTTTTATTTTTTTTCACAAAGTTGTCACTAAATGATATATTGCTCACACATGCCACGGGCATATGTGAAATGACACCCCAAAATAAATTCTGCTGCTTCTCCTGAGTATGGGGATACCACATGTGTGGGACTTTTTGGGAGCCTAGTCGCGTACGGGGCCCCGAAAACCAAGAACCGCCTTCAGGATTTCTAAGGGTGTAAATTTTTGATTTCACACCTCACTACCTATCACAGTTTTGAAGGCCATAAAATGCCAAAATAGCACAAAACCCCCCAAAATTACCCCATTTTGGAAAGTAGACACCCCAAGCTATTTGCCGAGAGGCATGGTGAGTATTTTGCAGCTCTCATTTGTTTTTGAAAATGAAGAAAAAAAATAATGTATATTTTTTTTCTTTTTTTCAATTTTCAAAACTTTGTGACAAAAATGAAGGTCTGCAAAATACTCACCATACCTCTCGGCAAATAGCTTGGGGTGTCTCCTTTCCAAAATGGGGTCACTTGGGGGGATTTTGTGCTATCTGGGCATTCCATGGCCTCCGAAACTGTGATAGGCAGTGAGGAATGAAATCAAAAATTTACACCCTTAGAAATCCTGAAGGTGGTGCTTGGATTTTGGGGTACCGTACGCGGTTAGGCTCCCAAAAGGTCTCACACTTGTGGTATCCCCATACTCAGGAGAAGCAACAGAATGTATTTTGGGGTGTAATTTTACATATAACCATGGCATGTTTGAGCAATATATCATTTAATGACAACTTTGTGCAAAAAAAATATAATAATAATAATAATGTATTTTTTCCACATCTTTTGTCAAAATATAAAAAATTCCATGGACTCGACATGCCTCTCAGCAAATAGCTTGGGGTGTCTACTTTCTAAAATGGGGTCATTTGGGGAGGTTTTGAACTGTCCTGGCATTTTATACACAACATTTAGAAGCTTATGTCACACATCACCCACTCTTCTAACCACTTGAAGAAAAAGCCCTTTCTGACACTTTTTGTTTACATGAAAAAATATTTTTTTTTGCAAGAAAATTACTTTGAACCCCCAAACATGAAGTGTTTTTTTAAAGCAAAAGCCCTACCGATTAAAATGGTGGGTGTTTCATTTTTTTTTTTCACACGGTATTTGCGCAGCGATTTTTTCAAACGCATTTTTTGGGGAAAAACACATTTTTTTTATTTTAATGCACTAAAAATCACTATATTGCCCAAATGTTTGATGAAATAAAAAATATGATCTTAGGCCGAGTACATGGATACCAAACACGACATGCTTTAAAATTGCGCAGAAACGTGCAGCGGCGACAAACTACGTACATTTTTAAAAGCCTTTAAATGCCTTTACAGGTGACCACTTTAGATTTACGGAGGAGGTCTACTGCAAAATTAGTACCCTCGATCTGACCTTCTTGGTGATACCTCACATGCATGGTGCAATTGCTGTTTACATATGACACCAGACCAACGCTTGCGTTCGACGTTGCGCCTTAGCAGGGGGGGACAGGGGTGTTTTTTTTTTTTTATTATTATTATTTATTTTGCTTTTTTATTTTATTTTTAAACTGTTCCTTTCATTTATATATATTTTTTAATGATTTTTATTGTTATCTCAGGGAATGTAAATATCCCCTATGATTGCAATAGGTAGTGACAGGTACTCTTTTTTGAAAAAATTAGGGTCTATCGGACCCTAGATCTCTCCTCTGTCCTCAAAGCATCTGACCACACCAAGATCGGTGTGATAAAATGCTTTCCCAATTTCCCAATGGCGCTGTTTACATCCCGCAAAATCTAAGTCATGAAATGCTCGTAGCTTCCAGTGTCTTAGGTCATAGAGATGATTGGGGCCATTCTGGTCTCTGATCAGCTCTATGGTCAGCTGGCGGAACCACCGGCTGCATTCTCAGGTTCCCTGTTGGGACAGGAGAGCCTGAGAAAACCATGGAAGATGGTGCGGGGGGGGGGCATTCCCTCCCACTGCTTGTAAAAGTAGTCTAGAGGCTAATTAGCCGCTAGGATTTCTTTTACATAAAAGCCGACCGCTGGCTGAAAAGAATGATACCAAGATGATACCTAAACCTGCAGGCATCATTCTGGTATAAGCACTCAAAGTCAAACACTCAAGCACTCAAAGTCCAGCAACATACCAGTATGTTGCTGGAACTGGTTGGGCATATATTGTAATTTTTTTTTCATGCAGCCTGTGGGCTGAACGAAAAAAAAATATTGATCGGTGGGTATGCCCACCATTAGATACCTCCCTTCATCCACCCACTTCTAATGGTGGGCATACATGCACCATTTATATATGCCGAAGCATGGGGGCATCCTCCCGCAAAAGGTAGGAGCAGATCGCTCCTCCACCCCTTATGCCCCCATGCTTTTTTAACTGTGGTGGTGAAATCACCCCCGACAGTGCTGGAGTCGCAGCTTTATGTATCGTGGGAGCAAACGCTGTTGCTGTCAAGATAAATAAATCCACACTGCAACTGAATGGCGTACCTGTTAAGCAAATGATGGTTAACAATAAAACAAAGTAACATTACAGTATAACAGTAAGACGTACCATACCTGCAAAGCAAATACAAAAAAAAATAGCAAAAAATAACACATTTAACACAATCTGTGCCTAAAATATATATATGCCGAAGCATGGGGGCATCCTCCCGCAAAAGGTAGGAGCAGATCGCTCCTCCACCCCGTATGCCCCCATGCTTCGGCATATATGCTATTTTTTAACTGTGGTGGTGAAATCACCTCCAACAGCGCTGGAGTCGCGGCTTTACGTATCGTGGGAGCAAACGCTGTTGCTGTCAAGATAAATAAATCCACGCTACAGCTGAATGGCCTACCTGAAAACAAAAAATGGTTAACAATAAAACATTGCAGAATAGAATACAGTACAAAGGAGCAGAACAATAGAGAGAGAATAGAGAGAGAGAGAGAGAACAATAAAACGACAACTATTGTTGGTTTTTTTATTTTATATATATATATTTTTTTAAACACTTTTTTATGTAACTTTAACACTTCTGTTGTAACGGTTCCAGCGGTTTGGGTCTCTCAAAATGCGATGGCATCTTGGGAGACCCTGTGAACGTGTGCCTAGCCTGTGCAATGCTGTACCCTACTCTAAAACTCAACTAGTTCATGGTAGCGTTCAAAACATTCACCAATGCAAAGACCAGGATTGTCAGGACAGCGGGGACAACAATAACGGGAGTCACGCCTATATCCGCGCTTTCTGCAGACATGACATTTTCTTTGGGGGGCTCGTTGGGTAGGGGTACTCGGGATGACATAAGGATAATGCCTCTCATGCAGCCGGCTTACTGCATCTGGTTGGGGAACGTGAGGTGGAGCACCGCCTGGATACAGAAGGGCTCTGACGATATCCTCCTGGAATTTAAGGAAGGATCCAGTCTGTCCTGAAGCTTTGTGTAGTACATAAGCATTCAGTATAGCCAATTGGAATAAATAAACAGACACTTTTTTGTACCAGCATCTGGCCTTACGGGCAACTAGATACGGCGCCAACAACTGGTCATTGAGGTCCACCCCTCCCATATTAAGGTTATATTTGTGGACACAGAGGGGTTTCTCCACAATACCAGTCGCCGTAGGAATTTGGACCGTCGTGTCTGCATGAAGGGAGGTAAGAACGAAAACATTCTTATTATCCCTCCACTTCATAGCGAGCAAATTATTACTGCGCAAGCAGGCTCTCTCCCCCAGCCTAAGACGGGACTCTACAAGCCGCTGGGGAAAGCCCCGGCGATTAGGTCGCACGGTGCCACATGCTCCAATCTGCTGATCAAATAAGTGACTAAACAGTGGCACGCTTGTGTAATAATTGTCCACGTACAAGTGGTACCCCTTTCCGAATAAGGGTGACACCATGTCCCACACTATCTTGCCAGCGCTTCCTATGTAGCCAGGGCAGTTCTCCGGCTCTACGTGACTATCTTTACCCTCATAAACCATAAAACTACGTGTATAGCCTGTGGCCCTGTCACAGAGCTTATACATCTTGACCCCGTATCTGGAACGCTTG